>NC_140484.1:40330760-40930760 GCF_964271855.1 Acomys minous | reverse complement strand
TTTAAGTTTTTGACATATGTATGCTACAGTTCAAATAACCCTCCAAGGAAGAAGAAATAGAATGTGGTGTAATGGAGATATAAGCCAAAACTAGAAGGATTAAATGAGGAGGAATACGGGAGAGAAGGTTAAGTGAGGGGAATTGAGGAGGACAACAATCTCTAAAGGCCTTTTGAGAAAACATATGAAAACCTTCTACTAAGAAGCTTCCTAAAATATATGCACATATGAAAGGCATCTAAATGGAGACACCATAGAGTTGTAGAAGGCAATACCCCAACTAAGCATCTTATGCCACCAAGTAAAGCCTACAGTGCCAGTAATGGGTTACATCTTTTTGAGTAATTGTTCAAAGGGGTCCCACAGATCCCATCAAATATCGTAGGATGTGGCTAAGGCTATCAATACCCGCCCCCCAACTTGATGGTAAGCCTCTGTGGCTGAAGACAACATTTATGTCACTGAACACACACACACACACACACACACACACACACACACACACACACACACAAAGTTGAGCTGTTTATTCAACCAGAAGTTTCTAACTAGTGTTCATGATACTGGAAGGTAGTCTGCATCCTACCAGAAGAGAAAGATAATCATCAATACCACCCCTTACAAACCGTGTGATCTACAACAGCAGCTTGCTTGCAATATATACTAGTGCAATATTGGTACAAATATTATGGGAGGAACCAATCACTTTTTTTTTCTTAAGACTCATCCTGTGACATAAAACCCATACCTGACACTGTTAATGTGGTCAAAAACCTGGGGATGGATAGGTCATGGGCCTACAGGAAGATCTCATACTAAACCTAAACCTAATTACTCCACTAAAAGAGCATAGCAACAAAATGCCTCCTAATGATATGCTTCAAAACCCATAGATCAAAGCTTCACTCATCAAAAAAAAAAAGCTTCTTGCAACAGGCAGGAGTTATCCCAGAGATCTACAACTAAACAATATGAAGAGAGTGAGAAAGTTTGGAGTGTGCCATCCTAAAGTCATCAAAAGTCCTGCTTTCATGAAACCTTCCCTCCTTCTAAGGACATAGTGCCTTGCACACACAGTGGGATGGATGCACATATAAACTCACAGAGACTTTGGCATCACACAGAAGGCCTGCACAGGGTTGAGTTAGAGAAGAGTGGATGCAGGATCCACCCTTAATCAAAGAGCTATTTGCAATTGATACTCATTGGGTATCAACACAATGGGGAAAATCAGTTTTCTACAATAAAATGTCACCGTGTAAATCAGCCACACTGTAGGGAAGGCCACATGCCCAAGTATAGTTGAGCAGCACAATACAAACTCCATGGGCTTAGGGTTTTTTTATTTTGTTTTGTTTTTTGTGGCAGGGGGTGGGGGGGGGCTTTTGTTTCACTTTATTTTGTTTTGGCATTTTGTGCATTATTGGGTTTTGTCTGTACATTTGTTTTGATTTTCATTTTTGTGGGAGATTTTGGTTTTGGTTTGTTTTTTTTTTAAAGAAAATGTAAAGTTGAGTAGGGAGACAAGAATAATCTGGGAGGAGTTGGGGGAGGAGAGAAACATGATTAAAATATATCATATGAACAAATTTTAAATTAAAAAATGATTATTTCCCTCTCCTATATTGTAGTTTCCTTTTTTCCATCATGTGTCACAAAATAAACATTTCCTGAAGTAAAAGAAGAACAAATAAGGAAGAAAGAGGAGAAAGTTTTATAGAAACAGGAAAAGAAATGGCAGTAGATTAAAAATTACCAAAATGAATGAGTGTTGTGCATGTATTTGTAAGAAAAATTTATTTTATACAATTAAAACTGTAGTATTTATAGTCAATAAAATAACAAGTACTTCTTTTAAACAATCTCATTCCTTCAGTAGATACTCTTATTGTTACAGGCTGATCTGTGTTCTCTTCCTCACATTAAAATGCATGTATTGAACCTGAAACCCTGTGGACCTCAGAATACAAAGTATCCTTGGAGACAACATCTCTGAAGAAGTAATTCAAGTAAAATAAGATTACTTCAGTGAACTGTAATACAATATGAATGTTGTTTTTATTAAACAGCAAGAGAGAGAGAGAGAGAGAGAGAGAGAGAGAGAGAGAGAGAGAGAGAGAGAATAGGACTCAGACAAAGGAACACATCCATGCCCTTCTGCAGAGCGTGGTAACATGATCAAATTGAACAACACACTCCATAAAAGGAAACTCCACACTCTTCCACTAACAAGAGCTGCTAGAGTGGGATACTTATTATTTCCAAACTATGGACCACGGCCCCACAGGTAGTCTACAGGAAAACAAAGAGGCTCAGACATGCCCCTGAGTAGGCAATTAGAGAGAAATAGGACTGAACTTTCCTCACTACATCACAATGACAATTTTATACTCATTAATTTTAAGCATTACATATTAATCTCAATGTGAATGGTTTCCTTTACATAAAATACAGAACTCTAAAAATATCATAATAAAGTGAAGTAAAGCTAAAAGGGGGGTGTCAAAGTTTTCACAAGGGGAACAGAGAAATAAAGAACAGTTAGACATTAATAGTCTATCATGCAGAAAAGAAGTGAGCAGACATGATTTAGAACTTCTTATACAAAGACACATCATCTCTTCCACGGGAAGGAAGAGGAAGGATATCTGAAGATCCCACACATAACTTTTAGAAATAATTGCTAAACGATGCTCTCTCTTGGCATTGGTGGAAAGATGTGCTTGGGCTAGGAAGCAGTTAGCTACACTAGGCATCTGGAATCCAGGAGGAAGAAGGTGCTCCATATGGCGTGCTTTCTTGTTTTAGGATGCTTAAGTGGGAGAAACACTTTGTGCTTGGCCGCAGACATACAAGTATAAACACAAGATGCAGTTATTCAGGTGATGTGACACTGCTTGCTTTCCAACACAAGATCCTTAATGGGCTCTATCTAGTTCGTATTAGGATGATGGTTTCAAACAGAGTGAGTGCTCTCTTTTCCCACCAGCTCCAGTCAGCTTCTCCACTGTCCAACAACCTGGAGGAAGGGCCCAGGTGGATCCTCAGCAGTTCCTCTATGTCTAGGTAAAAATGACTGATGTCAGGGTAAAGACACAAAGGAACTAAAGTCAGACAATAATAGCATGTAAGAGAAAAAGCAATTGGAGTTAAAGAGTTTAAAGACCATTGAAAAGGGAATTAAGAACATAAACATTAGGGTTCATTAAACCATCCAAGCATATACAGAATTACGAATGAGCATTGAAACAGTGAAAAATAAAAATTTAACTATTAAACTGTTAAAAGTGAAAAGTAATAAAGGCAATTTGATAAATACATTAAAATACAAAAATAGCACATAGTATATACAATGCATGAAATGAACTGGCAGAAGTGTGAACATATCAGTAATAAGAATTAAACCAGAATGAATTGATCTGTTAAAAGACAAAATTCTAGGACAGAATTATTTTTTCCATGAAAGAGTGTGTGGTTCATCTTGCTGTCAAACTTGACTGGATCTGGAACCACTTAAGAATCATATCTCCAGAGCAATAAGACAACAAAAGGAGATCAAGGGTATTCAAATGGGAAAGGAGGAAGTCAAATTATCCCTATTTGCAGATGATATGATAGTCTCCATAAGTGACCCTCAAAATTCCACCAGAGAACTCCTACAGCTGATAAACACCTTCAGCAAATTGGCTGGATACAAAATTAACTCAAAAAAGTCTGTAGCCTTCCTATACACAAATGACAAGCTTGCAGAGGAAGAAATTAGGAAAACTACACCCTTCACATTAGCCACAAGCAATATAAAGTACTTAGGAGTTACTCTAACTAAGCAAGTGAAGGACTTGTTTGAAAAAAATTTCAAAACTCTAAAGAAAGAGATTGAAGATGACATGAGAAGATGGAAGGATCTTCCTTGCTCATGGATCGGGAGAATTAACATAATAAAAATGGCTATCCTACCAAAAGCAATCTACAGATTCAATGCAATCCCTATCAAAATACCTACACAATTTTTTAAAGACATTGAAAGTTCAATTCTGAACTTCATATGGAAAAACAAAAAACCCAGAATAGCTAAAAGAATCTTGTACAATAAAAGGTGCTTCGGAGGAGTCTCCATAACTGATCTCAAACTGTACTATAAAGCAATAGTAATTAAAACAGCATGGTACTGGCACAGCAACAGGCTGGTTGATCAGTGGAATCGAATCGAAGACCCAGATATGAATCCACACACATATGGTCATTTGATTTTCGACAAAGAAGCCAAATCCATTCGATGGAAAAGGGATAGCATCTTCAACAAATGGTGCTGGTCTAACTGGATGTCTATGTGTAAAAAAATGCAACTGGACCCATATTTGTCACCTTGTACAAAACTCAAATCCAAGTGGATTAAAGACCTCAACATAAAACCAGAGACACTAAGTCACTTAGAAGAAAAAGTGGGGAAGAGCCTGGAACATATTGGCACAGGAGACAACTTCCTGAACAGAACACCAACAGCCCAGACATTAATGTCAACAATTAATAAATGGGACCTCATAAGGCTGAGAAGCTTCTGTAAGGCAGAAGACACTGTCAAGAGAACAAAGTGACAGCCTACTAACTGGGAAAAGATCTTCACCAACCCTATATCTGACAAAGGTCTAATATCCAAAATATATAAAGAACTCAAGAAATTAAACACCACCAAACCAAATAACCCAATTGAGAAATGGGGCATGGAACTAAACAGAGAATTCTCAACAGAGGAATATCAAATGGCTGAGAAACACTTAAAGAAATGCTCAACCTCCTTAATCATCAGGGAAATGCAAATCAAAACAACTCTGAGATTCCATCTTACACCCATCAGAATGGCTAAGATAAAAAATTCAAGCGACACCACATGCTGGCGAGGATGTGGGGAGAGAGGAACACTCTTTCATTGCTGGTGGGAATGCAAACTAGTACAACCACTTTGGAAATCTATCTGGTGCTATCTCAGAAAAATGGGAATAGGGCTTCCTCAAGACCCAGCTATTCCACTCCTTGGAATATACCCAGAAGATGCTCCAGCACACAACAAGAAAATTTGCTTAACCATGTTCATAGCAGCCTTATTCATAATAGCCAGATCATGGAAACAGCCTAAGTGTCCCTCAATAGAAGAATGGATAAAGAAACTGTGGTACATATATACTATGGAATACTATTTAGCTATTAAAAACAAGGAATTCCCGAAATTTGTGGATAAATGGATTGAGCTAGAAATGATCATAATGAGTGAGTTAACGCAGAAGCAGAAAGACTCAAATGGTATATACTCACTTATATCTGCATATTAGCCCAAGGGGCATGTCCCACGAAAGCCTTCACTTACCAGGAAACTGAGACAGAGGGGAGGACATTCTAGTGGGACTTTAGATGAGAGAATCATGGGAGAATGGCAAAGTAGAAGGATCCAGAGGGTCCTAGAAGCCTACAAATAGAACACATTATGATAGGCAGATTTGGGCACAGGGGTCCCGCTCAAACTAAGGCACCAGCCAATGACAATACAGGCGGTAAACCTTAAACCCCTACCCAGATCTAAACAATGGACAGAACACTCTCCACAGTAGAGTGGAGAGTGGGATATTACTTTCTCACATACTCTGGTGCCTCACCTTTGACCATGTCCCCTGGAGGGGGAGACCTGGTGGCACTCAGAGGAAGGATAGCAGGTTACCAAGAAGAGACTTGATACCCTATGAACATATACAGGAGGAGGTAATCCCCCTCAGGAACAGTCATAGGGGAGGGGAATAAGGGGAAAATGGGAGGGAGGGAAGAATGGGAGGATACAAGGGATGGGATAACCATTGAGATGTAACAAGAATAAATTAATAAAGGAGAAAAAAATGGGAAAAAAAAGAATCATATCTCTGGAGGGTCTGTGTGGGAATCCCAGACAAGATGAACTGAGAAAGAAAATAATTCCTCAGAGTAAAAGGTGCCTTGCAACAGGTAGCCCAGACAGAAAAGGGTCTGATGTCAACGCAGTGTTGCCTCCTGCCTGCCTCCCTCCCTCCTGCCTGCCTTCCTCCCTTCTTTCTGTCTCCCTCCCTCCCTCCCTATCACCTTGCCTGCCTGCCTGCCTGCACTTCTTGGTGGTTAGCATACTGTCCCTCTTGTTCTGTTGTTGCTGCTCCTGCTGCTGCCCTTTAATGACATCAGACTTCAGCATCCTCAGCTGCCATTGTGGATCAAAGGCCTACTACTTTTCAGGATATTCTTCAAGCTTCCAGTAGTAGATTAAGACTGCTGGAGCATCCAGACTCACGGGCTGAGAAGCTACTGGGTTCTCAGTCTCAACAGCATGCCGATGTCCACTGTTGGATTATCCAATCTGTATTACATGATCCAATCTAGTAAAATCTCTTTTAAACACACACACACACACACACACACACACACCTTATTGTATTTGCTCCTCTAGAGAACCTTTCCTATGTAACACAGGGGTATTTTATATATGATACATATCATATACAGTGAGTCACATAAAATGAAACAGCACAAGAAATATATAGGAAAGTGTGGAAAAAATCCAAGTGTGTTAGTATATTTTATGTTGTTATAAAAGAATTTCTGAGATTAGATAATTTAAAACAATTTACTAGTTTATGGCTTTGGAACACTTTAATTCACTTTCTTTTCTTAGAAAAATATTTATTGGCAAATACTATGCCAGGGATAGATAGATAGATAGATAGATAGATAGATAGATAGATAGATAGATAGATAAACAGACAGACAGACAGACAGACAGACAGATGGACACCAAGATATGGTCTCATTAATGAGAAAATAAAGACTGGGAAGAAAATGACATTAATCAAAGGATTATGTAAACCTATACCATATTAAATATTAATCACCTTATAAAGTTCCCAATGTTATCTTCATCATTATTCCTATTTTAGCAAAATGGGAATTTTGAGGCACAGAGCATGAGCAAGTTAAAATTTACCCAAAGTCAGTAGCACGTCGTGGGACTACGTCTTGAACTCAGATGGATCTATTAAAAAGCTATGGCTTTAAAAATCTATTCAATGGAAAAAGGATAGCATCTTCAACAAATGGTGCTGGTCTAACTGGATGTTTATGTGTAGAAAAATGCAATTAGACCCATACTTGTCACCATGCACAAAACTCAAGTTCAAGTGGATTAAAGACCTCAACTTAAAACCAGAGACAGTAAATCAGTTAGAAGAGCCTGGAATACATTGGCACAGGAGACAGCTTCCTGAACAGAACACCAACAACCCAGGCCTTAAGATCAACAATTAATAAATGGGACCTCATGAAGTTGAGAAACTTCTGTAAGGCAGGAGACACTGTCAAAAGAACAAAGCAACAGTCTACAGACTGGGAAAAGATCTTCACCAAGCCTGTATATGACCAAGGTCTAATATCCAAACTATATAAAGAGCTCAAGAAATTAAACACCACCAAACCAAATAACCCAATTGAGAAATGGAGCTCAGAATTAAACAGATAATTCTCAACAGAGGAATATCAAATGGCTGAGAAACACTTAGAGAAATGCTCAACCTCCTTAGTCATCAGGGAAATGCAAATCAAAACAACTCTGAGATTCCATCTTACACCCATCAGAATGGCTAAGATCAAAAATTCAAGTGACAACACATGCTGGTGAGGATGTGGGGAGAGAGGAACACTCCTTCATTGCTGGTGGGAATGCAAACTAGTACAGCCACTTTGGAAATCTGTCTAGCGCTATCTCAGAAAACTGGGAATAGGGCTTCCTCAAGACCCAGCTATTCCACTCCTTGGAATATACCCAGAAGATGCTGCAGCATACAACAGGGACAGATGCTCAACCATGTTCATAGCAGCCTTATTCATAATAGCCAGATCATGGAAACAGCCTAAATGTCCCTCAGTAGAAGAATGGATAAAGAAACTGTGGTACATTTACACTATGGAATACTACTCAGCTATTAAAAACAAGGAATTCCAGAAATTTGTGGACAAATGGATTGAACTAGAAATGATCATAATGAGTGAACTAACCCAGAAGCAGAGAGACTCAAATGGTATATACTCACTTATATCTGGACACTAGCCCAAGGAGCAGGTCTCATGAAAGTCTTCACTTACCAGGAAAGTGAGATAGAAGTGAGGATATCCTATTGGGACTCTAGGTGAGAAAAATATAGGAGATAGGGAAATAGATGGATTCAGAGGGTCCTAGAAACCTACAGGAAGAACACTATGATGGGCAGATCTGGGCCCAGGGGTTCTGCTCGATCTATGGCACCAATCAAGGACAATATGTGCAGTCATCATCAAACCCCTACCCAGATCTAGCCAAGGGACAGAATATTCTCCACAGTTAAGTGGAGAGTGGGGACTGACTTTCACACGAACTCTGGTGCCCCATATTTGGCCATGTTTCCTTGATGGGGAGGCCTGATGGCACTCAGAGGAAGGATAGCGGACTACCAAGAAGAAACTTGATACTCTAGCATCATATTCAGGGGGAGGAGGTCCCCCTCAGTCACAGTCATAGGGAAGGGGAATGAGGTGAAAGTGGGAGGGAGGGAGGAATGGGAGGATGCATGGGATGGATAGCAAATGAAATGTAATATGAATGATTTCATTTTTCAATAAAAAATTAAAAAATAAAAAGCTTTAACCATGATAATCTCCACATGTGGAGGACAGATAAAGACATAATGCTAGGGGTGAGTTCTGAGAAGCTGCCACTCCAGGGATTGGGTGGACATGAGGATTACTAGGCATGCACTAAGGAAAACAAGAAGGGTTCAAAGCAGGCTGGCTGGCTGGTGGGTATTACCTTTGGCAATAGGAGGCATGGATGCAAAGGGCAAAATGATGTCAGCCATTGCTAGGGCAGAGGAAAAGTAGCATGACACTGAGTGGGTGGTGGGAATGTGCAAAGGTTAGAAGGAGCAGGGTCCTTTAAAGGAATTTTCTTGTTACACTGATAAAGAAATGAGAATTGATAAGTGGTGGTGAGAGTCAGTGGGGCCCAGGACTGATCCAATGGAGAATATACAGGGACCCAGTGTCAGTAGCCAAAGAGCAGCTAAGTTGTGATGTGGCATGGACAGGTGGTGGTGAGAGGTTGGCAGCTTTCCTCAAGGAAAGAAGTGGTGATGGGCTGGAAACGGGGACCTGAGACAGTGGCTGAAGAGACACACGTGGTCAGGATAAGCCTTGTTAGGGCTTTGAACTCACAGTGTGTGCATCTAGAAATGGCCAGGGTGTTTCTAGCAGTTAGGGGATGGGGAACTTCCCCCATGGGAGACCTCAGGGGAAGCAGCAGGAGATGAGCAGAGGGGGAGTGTGGACAGGAAGCTCTCCTGAAGCACTGCCAAGAGCAACAAAGGAAAAACACCTTTGCTGAAATCTGCCCTGGGCCACTGCTGGTGGTGGCATTTTGAGTTAGTGAGGCCATGCAGGGGGCAAAGATGTGGGAGAAAGGTCAGGACTCTCTCTGTCCAGGATGCTGATTCAGAAGGAGCCGGAGATTAAAGCAGATTGTGATCTCAAGAAATGCCGAGCTCTCCAGATGGACTGGAGAGACCATGCACTCCCAAAGCTTGTGGGGTTCATGTTGGAACAACTCTAGAGGAACTAGGGGAAGAAGCCCAAACTCAAGAATATGGTAACAGCTAGGCAACAAATTGCTAAATTTTAAATATCTGAAGACTTTGTCTAAATTCTTTATTTTATATGAATCAGCACAATCTCCAGAGCCTTAAAAAAAAAATCGCCTCCATTTAAAATGGTTCACATGTAGAGGAAGGAAAGATCACTTAAAGATACCCTGGGAGGTGACAAGAAATTGACTGCACGTGTGTTGTCCGGATGTCCACATGTCTTACCCACGTGTGTCACAGTGGGAAGATGATCTGCTATTAATCCCACGGACTTCTTGCAGGAAATTACTGTTTGGTCTCAAACTCAGCACAAGTGGATAACTGAGGTGCCTATTTCACATATTAAAGTAGATGCTACTTCCAGGCTCTCAGAATGGCAAATACCCCTTACAGGGTCATCCTGGCTGGATATACCTCCCCCTCCCCCTGCAGGCCCTAGTCTAAGCCTCCCCAGCCCTTCCCTTCCCCGACTCCTATGTAATTCAGCCATTTAGTCCACGTGCTTCTTAGTCTCTTGGATCCCAAGCGCTCTCTTTGCTCCCTCTCTTTTCTCTTGTTCTCTTGCCCCTCCCTCCATTTTCCTCTCATGGACTGATGGCCTGGTTCAGTGTGGACCAGTGCTTCTCAACCTTTGGGCCATGACTCCTTTGGAGGTGGAACAAACAACGTTTCACAGAGTTCACCTAAGACCATCTGCACACCAGATATTTACAATAAGATTCATAACAGCAGCAAAAGTACAGCTATTAAGTAGCCACAAAAATAATTTTATGATTGGGCGTGGCCACAACATGAAAAACTACACTAAAGGGTGGCAGCATTAGGAAGGTTGGGAACTGCTGGACCCTTCCAGATGCCTTTGGCTGCATTCTTCCTCATATCTACAACAAACCTCTCCCCAACAAAGCCCGGGGCTGTCATGTCCTTCTTTTTTCATTCATTTACCTCTTCTAATGACTGTCCTGCTGTGCTGCTCACCTCCTCCATCTGGCGAAGGCTTAACCAAAGTTTAGTCCACACTCACCGCAATAGCCATAATCACAGAGAACCTCGTGGAATAAAATAGAATCCTTTGACACTCATGAACCAGGTCAGCATACTTCCCCCCCCCCCTACCCCACCCCCCCCCCAAGCATCATCAATTGTCTACAGTCCTTGTTGAGGGCAGAACTGTGCCTTCCCTATGTGCCACTCATATTTTGAAATTCTGACTCCCAATACATATTTGGAAATAGAATCTCAAAAATAGTGATTAAGTTAAATATAGGTCATTACGGCGACCCCTAATAAAGTTTACTGCTTTCTTCAAAAGAAAGGAATATGTGGGCGCACGAAAGGAAAGCAGGGGTGCACATTCACAGAGCAGAGGCATGTGAGGGCAGAGTGGGAAGGCGGCCACTGTCAGCCTAGGACAGAAGCCTAGGAAGAAAATAATGAGGTCCATGAAACAGTATGCCCTTAAAACTAGGCACACCTCAGTGTCATGCCTCATTTTTATGCCTTTCTTTTCCCTACTATTAAATTTCACCCACATAATATCACTAGAAGGCAGCTGTAACAAAAAATAAATAAATAAATAAATAAATAAATAAAAAGGGGTCAGGTGTATTGGCTTCCTGGAGCATGGGGAACCACTCATGAGAGCTGTGGTCACTAGGGGAGGGGGCTAAAGGGCTTGGAGTTTTGTCGCGGTGTGTATTTAGGGCAGAAGGCGCTGGGCAAGGTATGGACAGAGACATCAGAATTTGTGTGAGCAGGAGGGACCCCGGAATAGTCAACAACTGGTTTCTCAGTGATAGGAGCTCTTTACAATTGCTAGACAGGGTTTGTCCTGAAGAGGAGGCTAATGAGCTGGTGCTACAGGTTAGTCTTGCAAATGCAGATCCTTGGGGCTCAGGTAGCCCTGAAGGCCACAGCTTGCTGTGGTTTGGGGTTTTGTTTTTTTTGGGGGGGGGGTTGTTTTGTTTTGTTTTGTTTAACATTCTGGGCACAGTTTTGCAACTTGTGGCTTCTGTTTCATTTCTTACTACTTACAACTTCTCTGTGCATTACTCGGCGATCTGACCCTCTGATAGAGACCAGAGAGCTTTCTGGGTATTTCCAAAATCTCTCAGCTGTTTATAAAACACTGTGGTCCTAAGATTAAAAAGAGGTGGTCTGACTTCTGAAAAACTAAGGACCTACCACACTCAAATGACCAATTTGTATTTTCCATGTAAACTGAAACCCGAAGTAAAGTTAATTAGCGGCTTAGCTCAAAACTTTGGCGTGTGCTACAGTGGGCAGAGCTTGACTCAGTTCCCATTGCTCTGGCTAGTTAGACATTTGGGCAAATTAACACCTTGGGTCAAGTTCATTACCATCACAATGACATAATAGTAAGTCACTCATAGGGTTATTGTGAGAATTAAATAGCACGTGAAGTGGAGTTACGTAGCACTGCATACAAGATAACAAATAACCCTAAAAGTTTGTGGCTTAAAATAGCAGTTTTATTTCACTGGTGATTTTGCAGATCAGGATTACAGTAAGAGACTGCTTGAATGTTCCTGGCACTTCAAGAATCAGCTAAGGTGATGCCTCAAGGGTTGCAGGATCCACCTCCAATTGAAGGATCTGCATCCAATTGAAGAATCCATACCTGAGAAGGCTCACTTCTACACCTGATATGCTGGTTCTAGCTGTCACAGGGAGATCACCAACTGCTTTCGGCTACAGGCTGGTTTCCTCCCCATGGGGCTACTTCGGGTTCCCTGCCTACTAGGTTCCAAGAGACCTGAGCAGAAGTTGGCAGGCTTCTTATAACATAGCCCTAATTCCCAGAGTTCCAGGTCACTGCTGAAGCATCTCACAAAAGGCATCAGATATTCGAGAGGATACGAATTAATCTCTACTCCCCCCCCCCCAGTGGAATGGTAATTTGAGCCTAAAACCCAGCTCCACTCCTACAGTGTTTACCTCGGTGACCACCACGCTCTGTGAACTATTGCAACTGCTGGCTCTTACAGAGAGAACATGAGGCAGCAGTTTTGTGTCTTAAATCAGCATCAGAGAATCAAAGCAACTAAGAGCCAGTGGTTAGAAAGGGCCATTGTGAGTGTCCTCTGGACACAACCGGACACTGCACTTGTGAACTCAGGACAGCTATCATTACCTGCACAAGATCAAGCTCGTCAGCATTCTAGCACAGACGGAGTTACAAGTCTCCACCTCACAACTGAGAGTCTACTCACAGTTATTGGCTTCTAAGGAAGAGTCAGTTTTCTTTAAGGGTGTGGCCTCTGTTCGGTCACCCACATTGGAGTGGATGGTCCCACAACCGGGGGTCTATATGTGCAAGACCAATTGGCCTACAATTGTTTTTACAAGAGGACACAACGTTGGGGAGAGGTGGAAGAGGGTAGTTGTGGGAGGAATTAGGAGGAGGATCAAAAAAAATTTTTTAATGGTAGCACGGAACACGTTATTGCTGTGATGAACCTGACCCTGTGGTCCTTAGAGCTTCGGAAGTGGTTTGTAGAAGAACATGGAACAGTTAGGAATTGCAAGCTAGAGACTCACCTGTGATACTGAGAAGAGCTTGATGGAAGGATTTAGTGGGCAACTGAAAGAACAGAACACAGCCATGGAGGGATGCGGCCATTAAAGCCTGTGTTCACGAGGTTTCACAGAGCAACAAAGATTGTATGGAGAATTGAAATAGGGTCAGGGGGATGGTGGTGCATGTCTTTAATCCCAGCACTCTCGAGAGGCAGAGGCAGGGGGATCTCTGAGTTCAAGGCCAGCCTGGTCTACAGAGTAAGTTCTAGAACAGCCAAGGCTACACAGAGAAACTCTGTCTCAAAAAACCAAAATAAAACAAAACAAAAACAACAAATAGATTTGAAACAGGGGGGGGGAAATCTGACTACATTCAGCCTGTGTCCAAAAAATCTTAGTGAGGCTAAATTCCAAGTCAATGGCTAACTTGGAATGGTAGAGAAAATTTCAAGGCAGCTTAGCTTAGCTGTGGCATGGTTCCTGACCATCCTTATTGCCAGATTTACAGTGAGCAAATAACAGTAAAGACCAGATCATAGAACAGAACAATGTTATGGCTAGATTTATGCCAACTTGACACAAGTTATAGTCATCTGAGAGGAAGAAACCTTGAATGAGAAAACACCTCCATAAGATCTGGCTGTAGGCAAACTTGTAGGGCATTTTCTATTTAGGGACTGGGAGGACTGTAGGTAGTGTCAATCCTAGGCTGATGACACTGAAAAGAAAGCAGTCTCTTGAGCAAGCCAGTAGGCAGCACTCCTGCATGGCCTCTGCATCAGCTCCTGCCTCCAGGCTCTTGTTTGAGTTCTTGTCCTGGCTTCCTCTGATGATGAATACGATGTGGAAATGTAAGCTAAATAGACCCTTTCCTCTCCAAGTTGTTTCAGTCAGGATGTTTCTTCACAGCACTAGATACTCTAGGACTCATGTTAAGACACGCATAACCGGCGTGGACTAAACAGCTGTAAATGTTAAAGGGATCAGTGCTATTAAGGAGAAATGAGTTTGTCCTGGGACAGCAGGAATCCATATGATATTCATTTTGCAGGATTGATGAATACAAGAGTTATGACGTCACTGAAGTTTGTGTAAAGGTTCCACAAAGAAGCCGATGAGACCAGCCAGCATGTCAGGGAATGAATGTGTTGTCAAACAGCCTAATCGACACTTGTGTTTATACGCATAGATTGTGTTGCTCTCAGCTTTGGTGAAAGCAGCTTTGTTTTGCAGCAGGCAGCATCAATGCAGAGGCTCCTAACTGGCCAAAGTGCTAAGAGTAACTGGGAGTGCTCAGCTGAGGATAACTCTATATGGTCCTCCCTCTCTATCTTCCACAGAAGAAGGAACATCTCCAGCGAGGCGGTGGAAATAATGTAAGAGCTGGAAGATAGAAAGCAAAGCTCTGAAATGCCATCTTCTGGAAATGGCATGACTGTCAGCACTCAGTAACTAACCACGACTATGATTCCCTGCACAAAACCTGCCTGAGATCAGTCAACATCCCAGATGGCAACACCCAGTATATTAAAAACAAACAAAGAGAAAAAGAAAAGGAAGGAGAGAACATAAAGGTAGGAGGGAGATACTGGGGACTTCAGGGGGACTGAGAATTTACGGGTGGGAGTAGATCTGATCAAGAGATCTGAAGTACACTCAAGTACAAATTGTCAATGACGAACAAAAATAACTAAAAAGTAAATTATGTTCAAGTGCCTATGACTTTCATAAGAATAAAGTTTATTACAAAACTTAGAATAAAAGGAAGTTAAATAGTACTGGATGTATATAGTGTAATTTAAACCATGATTGTATGTAACAGAAAAGAGCCACAAACTAATTTGAGTACAATGGCATTTTATGTGTAGGTTTGAAATCACTATTAGCACTGTAACAAAAATATATGCAAGTCATTAAAATAAGCACAGCACCTTAGCAATGACTGAGGAAAGGAAACTGGCCTCCCACTCATATTTATTTAAAGACATTGTAAAGTTTACTGGGCTCTCCCTTAAAAAGAAAACAAAACAGCTATAGTGTTTACTAAGAATGCTTTCCAAAACAAGCCATGCTTTCATCTTGGGGACTCTCCTGTGGCCTACATGGCAATGACTCCACAAAAACACTAACTTCATACAGTTCTTATTCAACTTGGAAGAGGAAATTCCTTAAACATAAAACACCAGTTGCCGACAGATGAGTGGCTGCCACTCTGTTACCAGAGACACCGCAGGGGATCAAGTGACCCTGTTGTTGCAGTCACTAAGGCACAAAGGAAGTGAGGACACGAGAGACACTCAACTCCTGTCACCTGACAGAGGTCACCATAGTGATGGAGAGCTATGAAATGTGGCTAATACCTGCCATCATCTCAAATGGCACCAGGGCTAGCATCCCAGTTTCTTCCCATATTAATCACACCAGCATTTATTTGAAATAAAAGACAATGGATGCTGAGTTGATCGGGCCCTTTGTACTCCCCTTGTAGCTACGGTGCTCCCCAGAACAAGAGGTAAAGAGAAGGAAGGGTGGGGGGCTGGATATAAAACGCCTGGAAAATACTCTCAAGGAAAAATGCCCATAACAGGAAAATGCTGTCTCACTCAGCAACTCTTACAGCCCTTGTACCTGACCCCTAGCTGTGTATCAGCTTTATTTTCCTTCCAGCAAATCGCTTTGGGGCTCCAGCTCCAGCTATTCAAGAAGGAGAGGTACAGACATTGGACTTCTAAGGCCTTATCAAGAACAAAATTTTAAAATAATTCTTTTATTTGTGGAAAACTAATAATTTTCTGATTACTTAAATTTTCACAGACTGTAGTAGGAATAGTAGTAACCAATGAACTCACATTGTGGAGAAAAACAATTATTGCTAACCATAAATGAAAAATGGAGAAATATGGTAATAACAATTTCTGACTTTTAAAGAAAAGTGTTCCCTGAGTGGTGGTCAGGACTTCAATGACATGTGAAAATCATGTGACTCACAGAAGAGCAATGCTTCCTGCCCTCTGCATGTCTACAGATCTAACCAGTCAGATCCACTCACCCCAGGCCACATTCACTTAGCTTGGGTCTAAGTTGAAAGCTTCTGATCACTGTCCACCCACAGACCTACCATGTGGACCCCAGTTCCAAGACCAAGTGCAGCAGCAGTTGACCCACAGGCAAGAGAGTTAGTGGGCCACCTGCAGTAGGTTATCCAGAGCTCTCGAAACTCAGGACTTGAGGGCCAGTTCTTAAACTTTGGGAAAAAATGGATATAGCAATGACACCTTGAACTCACACTAGATGACACTGCCTGATCCTCATGTGGTTATTGAGAAGATGGAGAAGAGTTCATCAGTGTCACCGATAGAGAAACGATGGGGTGAGGACTGCAGGCCCTGAGCCCTGGTATCACAGTGACATACGAGACTGTCATGACTGACTTCTGAGTGGAAGGCACTGGTGGGTCCTCCAAGGCCACCTGTGTCCACGCAGTTGCTATTTCCACACCCTGTGCTCTTTCGTGACTTAAGGCATCTCCTGATATCAAGGAGTCCATGGAATGCGGAAGGGAAGTTCTTTTCATATTCTTGTTGCAAATCAGTGATTGATGAAACTTAACTTAGAGTGGCGGAAATGGCATCTTTCTCTCACTGACATTATGGAACTCAGCCGTCAGTTCTCAGTGTTGAGGGCAAACAAGGAGTTATAAAGCTGAATCGTTTGAATTGCTTTAATTTTGAAATGATATAAAAGATAGGAATCCAAATGCCTTTCTGACTTGAAATCAGGATATGCTGAGCACTGGACACAGAACCTATGAACCCTATCAAACTGCTCCTCAGTGACAATATAAAGCTCTAAGTGGCACAATATTCTCCCCAGCTGCCCTCTGAGATTATAGAGACAGAAGGTCTCGTGTACCCCAGGCTGGTTATGAGCTATGTCATCTGACCCTGAACTTATGACCTTCCTACTTTTTCCTCCCAAGTGCTGGGCTTACCAATGTACACAACCATTCCTGTTACTTGATTTTTAACTAGGCCTTTTCAAGTTATCAGGCTTTCCTCTGTAGCTCACAAAAGTAACTTTACATTCAAATCGACTGCCACACATGAGCACATCTAAATGACTCGAAGGAAACACCAGCGTCCAGTTATTCTGAGTGTCTGAGGCAATTCTGTAGTGACAGGGAAACACGGATGCATCTTTTATACATACGTTTGTTTCTAATGAGAATATCTTTATTCCCCTATTTATAATAAACACTTATTTATTAAGAAATCACAGTGCCAAGCATTATTCAAAATCATTTGTACCATTTTATATAAGCCTTAATAGTCTAGGCCAGTGGTTCTCAACGTGTGCTTCGAGACAATTCTGGGAAGGGAGATTGAACGACCCTTTCACCAAAGTTGCATCTCATGTATTTATATTACAATTCGCAACTAGCAAAATAACAGTTATAAAGTACCAATAAAAATAATTTTATGGTTGGGGGCACCAGCATATGAGAAGCTGTATTAAAGGGTGGCATTAGGAAGGTTGAAAACCACTCCTCTAGGCAGTCACTACTGCTTTTGTTTGTCTATGTTCGGCTTAGGGAATCAGAGTGCTTAAGAAACTCAGCCAAGGTCACCTAGTCATGAGCTGCAGAGGAAACACATACAAATACCAAGAACTTGACTCCAATTCCTGAACATTTTTAACCATTTCTTGTAGCACTCTAATGACTTCTATCAGAGGAGCAATTTACAAAAGGTGGCCATGTCTTTGCTGCTTATCCCGTGTCTCTCCCACTTTCCCTTGGGCTCTCTGTGGCTCCCTAGGGAAGTCCCTTGGATTGCCCCAGCCTTCCTTCCCAGCGGTATCTAGGAGTCCAGCCTCTGCCCAGCTCTGCAGAAAGTCTGTAGTCTGCAGAAAGCGCAAGCAGAGACCTGAGGCCAAGCATCCTGGGAAACCTCTGCTGCAGACTGAGGACCCCCACAAGAAACAGCAGCGAAAGCGCTTGGGACAGGAAGCTTCCTGTACGCCCACACAAGCAGCAACTGGACTCGCTATAGTCACTGGCCCTCCTGGCACCACCACTGTTTCCATGCTACACGGAAATAAGTAAGCTCAAAAGAACTGTGGGACTTCCATAACCAGGTACACAGTTGATTTGGGAAACCTGTTACTGAACCATATTTTATTTAGGAGTGAGGAACAAAAAGTTTTGCTAACATGTTTCCAAGAGGGGAGAACAAAACAAAACAACAAAGTCTTTTATTAACATTCATGGGGTTCTTTGAAGGGACAGGGCTGAATTCTTAGATGCCTACACCAGGCCTTCAGTTATAAGGGAACTGAGGTTTCTGCTGACGTTTCTGAGCCAGGGTGAATGGCAGCCTCTGCCAGGTGCTGTGGGCTCAGCTCACTGGCAGACCTCTGTGTCCATCCTCAAGCACAGTAACCTTGAGCCAGCCCCTTCTTTCACAGCACAGCCTCTCAGAGACAAGGCAGTTTTTCTGCAGTGGCTGAAAAGATCAGTGTAGTTAAAAGGGAGCACAGTGGGGAGAAGGACAAAAGAGGAGACAGAGGGCGGAGGGGGCAGAAATGATGTAACTACAGTATTCATGTATAAAATACTCAAAAAACTAAATGTTTAAAAAATAAAGCAATAAAAACAGGAAAAAAAGATTAATGATGTAATGTCTGTGAAAGTGCCTACCAGAGAAATCAGTAGAAGGCCCTTAATGGCAGTTTTATTTAATTTCATGTCATTGTAAGGGAGGAGCAGATTTTTTAAAAAACATATTATTAAGAACTAAGGAGACAAAACCCATAAATTTGTGGCCTTAAGTTTTCCCTGCACTCAAGAAAACTGTTTGCCTATGCTATATTTTCTGTGAAAATATGGGCCATGAAATCTTTGACTATTCCCACTAAAACTTCACATTTTAGTAACTAGATACTTATAAATTTGACTAAATAATATATTTCTGCTCTGTGTATTACCATTACATACATACTTGCAGTATAAATATCTTGAAAAAATCTTTGAAGAAAAAAAAAACCCCACAAACCAGTCCATATGGAAAAACAGGATCAGATATAAATGGTATATTTTGTAGCCGTGCATGAAGAGCACAGTGCTACCCACGCCAAAGTCAGAAATGTACACTCTGTACAAGGCTGCTTACGCTGATGGCGTCTGTGCGCATCTTCAATACCAGCCATTGGGAAGGCCAGCCAGTCTCAAAACAAAGACATTATCATTTTCTGTATTATTTCCACTTTTCATCTGTGGGTAATAACAACATGACTAATATTTTGAGAGGGGGGAAAAGCCAGTGAAGTATCACTGAAGAACTTCTGAGTAGCAGTTAGAACGCATAGCCACTCAACAAACGAACCTGCAACAGCTGAAGCCAAATCAGGAAGCCCTAACAGGCCTGCCCTTTGCATGAAGCTTCTGGGGTACAGCTGGCCCAGCAGCGCAGCTCACCAGAAGGCTGGAGCCTTGTTCTTCCTAAGGATACGACGGCCAGAGTGGTCAGGGTGATACCAGAAACTCAGGTTACAGCAAATTGCCAGCCATTTCCAGGACACAACCAAAGCCTCCGTGCACAACGTGGTGGGGTTCCTAGGAACTGACTTTTGTTGCTGAGATCAGCATTAAACAACTCACAGACGCTCAAATCTGCGAGGCAGACATTTCAACCACAGCTAAATTGTCCGACTGCATCAAACTTGGTGCCACACCCAAGTTCTCCGTGTGCCCCTTTCCTCCTGCCTTAAAGCTATAATTGGCTAACTTTTGGGATACTCACAGGTTCAATGCATTTAAAAAGTAAAGAAAAAGAAGAAAGAAAAGAAAGCTCTATTATTATTTACCTTAAATATACAAATATTACTTAAAAGCACATATAATTTTATAAAAATTACCTGCATTCAGTTTGGAGTTGGAGAGTTTAGGGTCTGATTTCACTCTCAGTCCCCTAGGGCAAGGTTTAAGTTGCTCTCTGGGCCAAAAAGGCTGCAGTGGGCTGAAGGGTGCTATCATTCTGTAGGCCAGGCTCAAAAGGGGATTGTTCAGCTACCTTCCAGAGCTTGCCACCCAGAGCCCTTCTCCTGCCTGTCAGTTCTTACCCTCACCGTGGCTAAATCATTCCAAAAGAAGCTTCAGGAAGGAGCAAAGAAACAGAATCTACTATATACAGACTGCAGTTAATTCATGCCAGGGTGCAGAATATAGCACAGAGGGGGAATTGGCTTTGCGAGGTAGACCTAATGTGGCCCTGAACCATCTGGGCCTGGTGCTGCCACACAGGAACTAGGGGAAGGAAGGCAAGAGACACAATGGTCAAGATGTTGAATGTATCAGCTAGCATCAAGCAACTTGAAGGTGGGACCCCAAGCACCCAGACAACAAAGGGGGCAGGGGTAGGTGGGTGGGTGGGTGGGGTCTTGAAAAGCTGAGAGGAATAAGGGGGAAGGGGATGGCAGAGTCTGGAAAAGCCTGACCTAAGTGAGGGAGGGGAGGGATGAGGCGGCTGGTACGCCTATGCGGTAGGAGTTAAATGTGACTCTTTCTCCCCTTTCATTGTCTCTGCCCTGTCAATAGCTGTTGCACTGTCCTTACTTGCAAAGGACAGAAGAATGAAATAGTTCAGGGTCTCAAAAGGCTTTTTGCTGAAGCACATCCTTCCAAGTTCTATGGGAAGAATGAAAAATTCTGGAAGGAACTGGTATCTTTCCTTATATACTTACACAGAAATACAAACAGCTGCACTAAATTTACTAACAAGTCAGGCGCGGTGGCCATGCCTACCACCCCAACACTTGGGAGGCAGAGGCAAGGTTTGAGGACGGCGTGGGCTACATAGTGTGTCTCAGGATAGCCTGCTGTTTGAGACCCTATCTCAAACAACCAGAAAGACACACAATGTACCAGCACATCTATTTAGAGATGACAATATGCCTACTCCTTAATTAACCCCATAGCTTGTGCTTTCCTGTCAATTCTTCCACAGGTTCTTTTCTACTAAATTAGTTGAGGTATCTGAAAGACCTCAACCCGGCTCCTCCAGGCATCTTTCGCAAGAGACCCATGGAGATATGGTCAGATATGGTCAGAAGACGCACCTACAGAGGCGTTCTTCGTTTCCTGAGTTAACCCACTTCCTTCTTCAAACATTTACTTCTCTTGACCAATATGCCTTTTGAAATGAGCAGTGAATTCTTGAAAACATATTTCCTGGCCCAGGGCTAAAAATCTAGACACATTATGAGACCAAGCCATTTTCAACACTGTGACACAAAACGAGAACTTCGAATAAAGTGTCATATCAGTACTGCAAAAGGCTCCCTACAGCACGTGACCCAGGAAAAAAAAATCCAGAACCTTGTAAGCTAGACACACGCTTTGAAAAAACAACTGTCATCTGAAAGAGAAAAGTTCATGTTTCCTTACTACACCACACTGAACATTATGGCGGCTTCCGTAAGGAAAGAGAGATTTTTTTTTTTAAACCTCCTACACTTTAATCCAACTAGTGAGGTTACTGAGTTTCTAAGTCTAAGTATTACCTTGGATACGATTCTGAGTATTTCGTAATTATTAAAATTGTATCTTTTCTTAGACATGCAGTTGAGTATGGTGTTGAACAAAGCAGACACGGAAAGCTGTGAAATAGAGCTATTGTGATTCTTCTGGGCTGATCAATGTAAAACGCAATCTAAACGTAAGATAAAGTCAGTTCTTACCTGAGTAGAAAAAGCTTTATTTATTTACCAGCAATGAGTAATAGCACAAAAACAGGTAAGAAAGTCTCTTTAAATGTTTATTTTTGTCAGAAGAGCTGACACTTTTCTGTGAGAATTTTGGTCTATTGTTATAATAAAGCATTGCCCCCCATTAAAACCCATTCAAAACCTCCTATTCCTTGAGGTAAAGAACTTTAAAAAAATTAATTTTTTAAAGAAAAAATATTAAAATTCCTTTAGCTTGATAAATAGAAATAATCTTTTTTGTTTTGTTTCACCCTGGTGAACATATGTGTATTTTATAGAGCATAGCATCCTGTCACTCATTGGCAAGCCACAGGAGAGTCACCCATGTACATGCCAACTCATCACAGATCACATGCCATAGTGCCACGTCCACACGGACTTTAAAGAGAACAGTTATCAATACTCTTCTGGCAAAACAACCAAGGCTTTGGAATGGCAAAAGCAAAAGAAGTTTAGGCATCAAAGCGCTCTGGGAGGAATCAGTCTGAGTCTTCGTCATCAATGTAGTCCTCGGGGTTGCTTAGCGTCCGAAGCCCATCTAAGGAGAAGACAGGAAGGAAACAAAACAAAGAAATTACAAACCGTTGAGAATTTTCTTCACTTTCAGAGCTTTTGACAATTCAAACCATGATCTTCCCTCTGACCAAGGGATTGTGCTGTTCCTGAGACCCATCCCTTCATTGCTTTTCAGCCTATGAAGGTCACAGCTGCAGAGACTGCCGAGCCATGTGACAGAGTGTGGCACCTGGTGGAGGGACAACTTGTCCAATTCCAGGCAGCTAGCCACATACACTGTGGCCAACATGGAGCACACCAGTAACCACTCCTCATATGGCATCAGTCAGCTCACAGCCTGCGCCTTACCTGAAGGCAGAAGACAGAAAGATATAACTGACGAGGAGAGAGGCAAGACAAAGATGCTTCAGCTTCATTTCAGAAAAAGTAGGTTTAAGAACAAGAGACTAAAAGTAAAAAGAAAGAAAGAAAGAAAGAAAGAAAGAAAGAAAGAAAGGAAGAAAGAAAGAAAGGAAGGAAAAAGAAAGAAAAAAGAAAGAAAGATCTGGCCCCCATTAAATGCTAAAGCAAATCTTGAACAGTCGTCAAAAGGAAGATAACCTGTTTTCATCAAATTCTTACAGTATCAAATTTCCTGAGAAGGGAAAATGCAACTCAAACATAATTGTGCTCTTAGAGCTGAGTTAATGCAGGGTGGATGGCACCTGAACCGTGGTCTCTCACTAGCACAGCCCAGGCTTCCCTGGAAGGATGGCCTGTGACAAGTCAGTGGAGCCTACGGGGAGACAGACCTAGCACCCTGTCAAGCTAGAAAGCAACGATCCTATCAAGGAGAACTTGCTGGCGGGGTCCAGGCTCAAAGGACAGACTGAGAGCCTCCAGTGCCTAAGAAACCTTATACCTCAGGGCAGTCTCTCTGAAGGCTCTAGTCTAGCAACAGGAAGTCAGTGGTAGAGAAAGGAAGTTAGGCCACAGCCCTCCTTCCTGACCAACTGGACAGCAAGAGCCAGGAGGTTGACCTCAAGCAAAAGCCACCCATGCAGCAGCAAAAAATGGTTTCTGGTTTCTGTCCTACACAGTTGCTCCCCCAAATCTGTAGCTGGGCTATAGCTAAGCTAACAGCACTTTGTCTTTCCCTCTAGAGCCCACATCAATAAATGAGTGTCTTTAAAGAAACACCAACTCTTCTGATGAGAATTATCCAGTTGAGACACCAAACCCCAGGCTGGTTTACACTGTAAGTGAACTGAAGTGAAGAATAAACAGAGGGGGCCGCAGGCTCACGGGCGGGCTGTGGTGGGGCTGGGTACTGGACAAGGAGGGTAATTTGGGAGGTTTGCTGT
Source organism: Acomys minous (assembly GCF_964271855.1). Lineage (NCBI taxonomy): Eukaryota > Metazoa > Chordata > Mammalia > Rodentia > Muridae > Acomys > Acomys minous. The sequence continues at coordinate 40,906,921 of NC_140484.1, read as the reverse complement.
TTCTGCTGCGCTGAGGCAGGGGCCTAAGGAGCATCTTTGTTGTTTCTTCTGTTTGGAGTGGACTATGGCACAGAGTGAGGTTCGTCGCTTCTAGGGAGTAATGACACTTGAGAGAGGGCTAAGTTTCCTCAGGATTCAAAAACTAATGGGGATAAAGGGAAATGAAACCAGTTTTCCACTAGACAGAAAACAAACTGTGGAAGCATTAGTATAAGCAGGTTAACACAGAAGCAAACATCTTTCCCTCCACAATGGAAACTCGGACTACAGATATGGATCAGCTGTACTGCAGATACTAAAGCCCCACCAGGGCTTGCAACACGCAGCTGCAAAGCACTTGCAGAGGTGAGCCTTCTGTTACAGTGCTGCCTCCCCACAGCGGGAGGAGAGAACCAACTCCTGAAAGTTGTTCTCTGGTCTCCACAAGTGCATGATACCACACAGACACTCTCCTTCCCTCCTTCCTTCCCTCCCTCCCTCTCTTTCCTTGTGCCTTTCATCAAATCTGTCTGCTTTATTTACTTATTTAACCTCTCTGGGCTTGACACAGGCCAGGGGGTGTGGATGAATGGATGGGAGAAAGGCACAGCGATGGAAAGAGAGAAAGGTGAGGTGAACGGGAGAGACCGTGTCAGGCACATCCCCACAGCCATCAGGCCGATCAATAACAGCCGGCTTCTAAGTACGCACATGTGACTTGTGTTTTAAACCCTGTGGTGGTTTGAATGTGATTCCCGCCCCCACCCTCCTCACCCTCCAGCTCAGATAACGGCACGCTTAGTCCCCAGTTGATGGGCTGCTTGGAAAGGGTTAGGAGCTGTGTCCTTGTTGGAAGAGGTGTGTTGCTGACTGTGGGCACTGAGGTTTCAAAAGCCTATGTCAGGCCCAGTCTCTGTCTGTCTGTCTGTCTCCATCTATCTGTCTACCTTTCTCTCCACAGGACACAGAGCTCTCAGCCACTTCTCTTACCTGTGGCCAGGTTCTCCACTGTGACAATCCCGGGCTAACCCCTCTGAAACTGTAAGGCAACCCCCAGGTAAATGCTTTCTTTTATAAGAGTTGCCTTGGTCACGGTGTCTCTTCACAGCAACAGAACATCTACAATACTGTGGATAGAGTCCACAATCTTTGACAAAGCCTGAAAATTTTTCAATTATAGTTTATTGCTCCCCTCATTAAATCTAAAGCAGAAGGCAGTTATGGCATGGTGATGACGAGCTCCTTCAGCCACTCACAGAAGCCGTGACGTGAGGGTGGAAAGCACACCCATTATTATCAGAACACAAGAAACCACAATGTGAAAGACCCTACCTTACTTCAAATATATTCTACTTTAGATCTGATTTATATCAGTGTTATATATTCAAAATTCAGAATCACTCACCGGGGTATGTGTGTCAGCTTTTACAATAAAAACCTGCTAAGTCTTGACCATAAGCAAGGCAAAGAGAAGAGTTTAAGACAAATACCTGTTCCCTGCTTCTTTTTCAGGAGCGATGCACAGGCAGCATTGGTGGCCATGTCCAAGGCCAGCTTCTTCTCATTGTTTCTCAAGTCTGTCCTCGCACCTGCCCAACACAAGAAAAGGAAACTATGTGTCTCTGCAGATGGGAACGTGGCAGCCAGTCCTCTGTAACAAGCTAATCACTTTGGCAAAGCTACCAGGAGAACAATTCTGGCCCAGAATTAATGTGGCTGGCATGTTTCATCAGAGATCCTGCTGCTCTTCCCTTCCAGGTGCCAAGGGACTGTACAGAGACTTTTCAGTGAGCCCATTACCTGGCCCTGGGGAAATCCTGAAACGAAGCCACAACCAGAACCCCAACGGATACGCGGACGCCGTCAGGAGGCTGTGGGGCTTCAATCCCTCACACGCTTCGCCTTCCCCTCAGCTCATGAGGGCCTTTAGCAAAGACCATGGGGTTTAACATCAGAGGACCATAGTTTATATCTGTACATTCACTCATAAGCAAATCAGCAAATGGCAAAACAATAAAACTCACAGGCAATTCATTGTTCCCCAATTCACTGTCCCTGTAAGCCCTCTTCGACTCATTTTTTCCTTGTCTTTATGCTAAAAATTACATCAGAATCCATGAACACACTTGCTGAAGAACAAAAAACTACAGAGGCATGTTCAACAGTGCTGGTTTACTGCCCTGAACTAAGCTCTTCAAAGATGGCCACTCTTAGAACTGCCCTGAACTGTCTCTCTTTTATGTTGCCAATGATCTGCACATATACGAACAGGTGCACACAGTCAAACTACCTATGCTGCTCTGTATTTATTCGTATGTGTGTGGGCACCTGTATCATGCTGCACATGTAAGGTCAGAGTTGGTGTTCTCTTTGAATCACGTGGGTCTCAGAGACTGAACTCAAGTCCTTAGGCTGGTGGCAGGCACCTTTACCTGCTCAGCCATCTCACCAGCCTTATGATTTCATTTTTTAACTTAACCGTATTTAAATGGTGGTATACTTTTCTTGGAGTACACACAAAACTCAATGTACCTCAATATTTATAGGTATTCCATTTCATGGATGTCTCAAAACATTTCATCACAGCTTTACTGACAGAAATCAGTTCTTTCTGATTTTCATCATCCCTAACAGTGTAAAGAGAAGCATCTCAGAATAACTTGTTGACAGGTTTACTTAAAGGGTTCTCTAGAAGTGGGGTACTGAGGACTACTGTCAAGCTGTCTGTCATGAGGGCCCTATCACAGTGCTTCTACAGTTTAGGCAGTACTAAGGGTGCTTGCAATCACTTTGAAAACAAAACATTAAGTGTGGCTCAGCAGCACACAACTTGTGGCTGCCACATTAGACAGCACAGCCTTTAACATGTGCTTCAAAAAAACCCAACCACAGTCCTCATGGTAAGTAATCTTTTAGACCAGGGGTTTGCATCATCGTCACACTTAAACCAAAACCATCCTTGCTCATAAATTCCACAATGCTGCCCCAAAGACTCCTAAACACAGAGTCTATAACTTGTGGCTTGGAGAAAGTTTCCATAGTATTGCCCTCTGTGCCACGCTTCTGAGCAATACACCTGGCCAGCCCTCTGCAAGAGCCTTTAATATTTATGGACCAAACAGACAAATGGATGAGCAGTTCCCAGTTTAGCTGTTTACAGTGAATCACATAGAAGCAAGAGATGAGATCAAAGTACGCATCTTTCACACCTGGTTCAGCTTAGACAAGAGCAGCTACAGCCTTTCTCCTTGTCTATTAAGACTCCCAAGCAACCAGAAGTCTCACCAACTTTACCCCAACTCTCAGGCCATGAGGCTCTGAAACACCTATCTCCTAAAGCCCTACAGTCAAACAGACAGGGGCAGTAAGTTCTTTCTACGAGCAATACATTGGTATGTGCTTTTTACGTTTCTCAAGATCTTAATTCACAGTAAAAAGTACCATAAACGTACCCCCAATTATTTCACCTCAGTTGTAATGACGCCATGCTATGCACAGAGTAGAGATTAAAACTACAGTTTTAACAGAAGACCTGGTCTACCTACTGTTTCAAATGGCCTGCTTTATTAGAAGCTAGTTTTTTTAAGGCAAGCAAAGACCAGGAAAATTCAATTGAAAACTTTACCTTTATCCAGTAGCAACTGGACAATGTCTGAATAACCCTTCCAGGCAGCTGCATGCAGAGCCGTGTCCCCCAGCTTGTTCTGTGGTGAAAAAAAAAAAAAGGGAAAAGTGTTATAAAAATACATAGTGGATGAGATGAAGGTAGTGATAAAAGTTTAGTCCACATAAATCTAAATGAGGAAAAAAGCTACAGAACCATATGGAACGTCAAAGGAAAGAGGGAGTCGAGCAACGAGAGGAACTGCCCTCTCTGGGAGGGATGGAGGAGCAAAGCTAACATGGCAGAGACAGGCTGAGGCACAGCCTCCTTCAGAGGGAGACTCCAGCAGGAAATGCACAGAAACCCAGCAACAGTCAGGAACTTACTTCTAGCAGCTTGGGGCAAGAACGAGGCATGGGGTAAAAACAGGAGTGCCAAACAGAACCCTAGGACAGGTTACTGGCAGATGTCCCACTAGACAACAGTAGAATTACTGCTGAGAAATTACCAGAGCTCCTAAGCTCATGCACAACAATACAAGAAGGAGACAAGAGCCAGTCAGATAAAAACCTGTACAGTGAACAGTAAGATCCTTCCGTCAGCTACTTGTACCTAGCTCACTGCCCGGTGTATACAGGGAAGGGGTGCCTTCAGGCAGGGGAGTGTAGACCACGGCTGCAGTGCAGCCGCACATCCGGGGGTAGGAGTGGTATTTACGTTAGCATGCTCACCAATACAGGAGGGGCCTCACCCCTCACTCTGTGGAAGCCCACCAAGGAGGACACCATCCCCACCACCACCAAGTTCACGTAGCTTCTAATCACACAGATAAATGGATGAGCCAAGATACTGGGTATCTGAAAACAGCTTAAGTGTTCGAGAGGCCAACTTAAACAAACTAAAAAGCCCCTAGGGAGGAAAAGTAAACAGGAGAGAACATTTTTTAAAAGCAATAATTAATATATCAGCTATATAAGGTGGTATTATAATCAAACAAGAAAAGGACGTTATTAAAAATAAGAGTGAAATAAGAGCTTGTGGTCAACAAAATTCTCAGGCGACCCCTAAAATAGCTGTTCTCCTTGACCCTCTGACGACCCCATGTATGAGCCTCACATCCTCAAGTGTGGGTGGAGCCAGAGAATATAGTGGCTGTCAGACCTCTTGGCTGGGGCGTGGTAGTACACACAGAGCTTCAAACCTAGCACCCAGGAGACAGAGATAGGTGGATCTCTGTGAGTTCAAGTCTAGCCTGGCCTACACAGCAAGTTTAAAGCAGCCTGGGATACAGAGTCAGACCATGTATTTAAAAATATAAAGCCTATCATTTTGTAGATAATACTTATTGGGTTCATCAAAAGAGATTATATTGGGTAGGTCACATCTGATCAGGAAGGCTTTTAAAAATGAAAGTTAAATGATAGAGCAAACAACAGCTCCTACTAGCCATGAGGAGGAATGCAAACAGCCATTTTGTGGACTATGATGGAAGAGAGGGGCCTCTAAAAGTTAAGGGTGTCTAAAAAGCTCAAATCTCAGCAACTGTAGTGAGCTTAAAAGGGGATCTCAAGCGTCCTAGGAACACAGTTGCCAACTAAAGCTGCACTTGTCAGTGTGAGATCCTGAGTCAAGAATCTTATGAGGTCATGCACAGAAATATACTCCACCCAACAAATATTGCTAAACCAGGGATGATCTGATACATAACAATAGAAAATGAATACAGAACTCTAAGAAATAAAAAAAAAATATATATATATATATAAAAAGGTGGGGACTGAAGAAATGGCTCCGAGATAAAGAGCATTCACTGGCTGCTCTTCCAAGGGACTGAGGTTCAGTTCCCAGTAACCATATGGAGGCTCACAACTGTCTGCAACTAAAGGCCCTAGGGGATCTGATGCCCTCTTCTGGCCTCCACAGGTATTACACATGTGATGCATGCAGGCAAAAACCATACACCTAACAATAAACTTTGAAAAGAGGAATCTTTTTTTTTTTTTTTAAGATAAAGGTGAAGAAATCTCTGATAAAAAGAAAATCTGAGGTTCAATCTGTAGAATCAAAAGAGCAAAGAAAATGGTTAGAAACAGTAAAAGATAATTTCTCAGGCTAAAACCCTTGTGAATTTTCAGGACACCAAAGACAAAGACTCTTAATGAGAAAAAGACAGATCACAAACAGGACTGCAAACTGCCAGGGTTAGATATGGTGAGAGTTTGCCTCCTAAGGCTCATGTTTTGGGAGTCTGGAAGAGAGCTAAACATTTAGCAGAAGGGTCCTGGCTGTCGCTTGGTCCCTGGCATGCTGCTATCCAGAGGGACTTGATAGGACTTTGGGAAGAAGGGCAAGTGAGAAACCTTCATGGCTGAGGTGACAACTCAAAGAGGGTAGTGGAATTCTGTTCACTGGAGATGCAGTGCTCGCTCACCTTGGTACCAGCCCAAGAGCAAATGGGGCCAACTGATCGTGGGACACCACCTCCCTCACCGGGGCTGAAAAAAAGCTCTCCCCTGGGTGAGCTGATTCTCTCTACCCTGTGTTGTAGCACCACAGAGCTATGTGCCCAAGGACTGAGGACACAGCAGCTCTCTGATGTGTACTGCAACAGCACGTGTGAGGACTTGGCTTCAAACTCCAGTACCACAACACAAAAACAGTAACAACAACAAAACTCCATATGCTTGCCTGTAGCGTTTAAACTAAAATAGTGTATATGAGCACAAGCTGTAGTGTGCGAACAAGAAAGAGGGGGTGTGCTAGACATGCTCCTCACAGTGAGCGGCCTCACCTGCTGGTTCAGCTCCACGTTCGGCTGAGTAAACAGAACCTCCACTATGTCTGCAATTCAAACAGAAAAGGGCATTTTAAAAAAAAAAAGGCAAAAACAGAGAACTTTGCAAAAGCAGACATAATAGCAAAAGACATAACTTGTTAGGAGAACGTTCTAGAAAATTCTTACAAGTTTCTTAAATTTTATATTCAGAAAAAATTAAAAACCCTAAAAGGTAGATTACAGAAGAAAAAAATTCAAACCTGAAGATTCAGCTCAGTTGGTGAAAAAGAATGGACAGTGGGATTTGGGCTAGACTAAAATACATGGAAAAATTTCAACCTGTCATTATTACTGACTGCAACAGTATTACAAACGTAAGTCAGTACGGTACTTCAGAATTTTGCATTACACTTAAAACATGGGTCCAAAAGTATAGCTGGGAAAAGCTACAGGCGCCAACCCTGCCTTTCCTCTGTGGCAGGTGACAGAGGTTATCCTGTTCTGTTACTGGCGTTTTCTGGTACCTTCTGAAGCCTGAGAGAAGAGGGGAAGTCCTCAGCCTTTCAAGAGGTCTGCCCAGCAGGGCCCAGCATCCACATCCCACCCTCACTGCTCTCTGTAGTTTCCAGAAATACAGCCTTTGGCTGATGTCCTGAAGGACACTGCTTTTATCACTTAAAAAGAGTAGGCTCCCTTCTGGTGAAGGAGGTTTTCAGCAACACAGAAATGTGTGATTAGCAAGCTGCAGTACCTTTGTGGCCCCCGTGGCAGGCCCAGTACAGGGCTGTGCTTCCAGCTTTGTCCAGGCCGTTCACACCCACCCGGTTGTCCAAGCACTCCCTCAGCCAGCTCAAGTTGCCTGAAAGAATTTTACACTTAGAAAAAAAACGCAAAGAAAAGCCTTTTACTCTTTGTTTTGCTTTCAAATCAGTTTCATCCTTTGTAAGCTCCTTGTGATGGGTCAATCAGCAAATCTTAAAACAAGACCTGCCTGTTAATGTGCTTTTTATGGTACATTTGCACTCCGGGTTATTGACGAACAGTAGTAGCATCCATCTTTAATGGGAAGAGTTGCCAAAATAGGTCTAAAGGTATTTTATCCTGAAAGGTGCGGCCTAACACAAAACCTAACCACAAACAGAAACTCTCTCTATTCATATTTAAAGACATTTTCAAGTTTTGGAAGGAAAAAATGTAGTACTTTAAGCTACTCAAAGCTACTGCTCTATGCTAAAGTATAATTATTAATTTAAAATCTTCAGGTTAAAATCATAAGTACCTCATTTACAAAGAAGGTTTTTTGTTTGTCTATTTAGTGTTTTTGCTTTGGGTGGTTATTTGGTTGGCTGGTTTGGTTTTTCTTTTTTCTTTTTTTTTCTTTTTGGTTTGGTTTTTCAAGACAGGGTTTCTCTATGTAGCTTTAGCTATCCTGAAACTCACTCTGTAGACCAGGCTGGCCTCAAACTCAGAACTCAGAGATCTGCCTACCTCTGCCTCTGCTTCCCAGGTACCAGCCACCACATGGCTCAAAGAAGTTTTTTCTATGTCATTTTAGTTAGTCTAAGCCCTTCCTTTTCCTTTGCACATGCAGCTACGGAACAGAATGAAATAGCTCGCCAAGGCTGCAGCACCAGCACTTCCCATTGTTCAAAGAAGGGTTTCATCATAAAATCATCATGGGTGTTTGGGGTTAGAGACATTCTATGTTAAGGGGCTTGCCTTCGGCTCTGTAAGAAGTTTAGCAACAGCCCGGGCCTCTACCGGAAGAATGCCAGTACCATGCCTACACTTATGACAGTCAAAATGTCCCCACATTTTACCACATGTGGTGAGTAAGTGTCACCCACAGGAAGAAAGTCAAGACAACTCCCATCCTTGTTGGGTCAGAGCCTCCCCCAGCATCAACACTCTCCTAAGTGCTATGTCCCAGGACACTGCCACCCTCCTGCTCTCCGGGACTCAGGACATTAGATTTTCATGATCTGTTAGGCCTATCTGCCTCTATCTGACTGAGTTTTCAGATCATGACCTTTCTTAAGTGCTCAAAAAAGTGTTTGTTACCTGGTATTTTAAAATTAAAAATCGCCGGGCATTGTGGCACATGCCTTCAATCCCAGTACTTAGGAGGAAGAGACAGGTGGATTACTGTGAGGTCAAGGCCAGCCTGGTCTACAGAGAGAGTCCAGGATGGCCAAGGCTACACAGAGAAACCCTGTCTCAGAAAACCAAAAAAAAAAATTTAATTAATTAATTAAAATTAAAATTAAAAATCACTCTTACTCTTCTAGGGTGAGAAAAGCCAGCACAAAGACTGCTTCTAGAGAAGGCAGTGATTTAAGAACATTCTGAGACAACAGAAATGTTCTAGATCTTTATCTGGATGTTGGTGTTCTGGGCATATATGTACTTGTCAAAACTTACCAAACCATGCAAAATTAAAACCTAGGCATTTTGCTAGAATACCAAGTTGTCAGGCAAGATGTGCCTAACAGTGCAATCGTGGCAAGTCTGCTACGGGGACAACCAATTTCTTTGATTCTTTTGAGACCTGTTAAAAAGGAGGAATTTCATGCCTGGTACTTATAAACTGTGTCAGTGCCCCTGAGTGGAGATTTCACAGGCCATAGCAGGTAACCTACAACTTTTGTTTTGTTTAAATGGTTATGTTGCCTAACTGCCTTCTAAATATGTACGCTCATGCACATAGATTAGTGCTGCTCTCAACCCTGGTCAGAGAAGCTTCCTGTTTGGCAGCGGACAGCAGTTAATGCAGAGGCTCAGCCAGTCAAAGTGCTGAGAAAAAGTGAGTGTTGAGTGCTCAGCCCTAGAAGGATATCTGTATCACCTCCTCTCCTCCATGGCTCAGGAAGCACTGCGGAATAAGGAAAAAGAATGAGAGAGACAGAGAGTGGAGGAGAGTAGTGCAGAGCCCTGTCTTCCTGACATGACACGGCCGCTGCCCCTGTCCACTCACAGCAGCTGTGACTCTATGCACGAGAGCAAACCACTCAGAACTCCTATTGGAATGGGAGAAGGTTCATGACTTAAGAAGCTACTTAAAGCTGACAGCTGATGGAGACAGGAAAGTGATTTCTCCTGGGGGTGGGACCACTGCTAGGTTGCCCATGCCCCAGTGGATGGCCCCATAGCCATGTGTACAATAACTGGGCTCGGGGGTTGCATATTTTTTAAAAAAATTAAAAAGAACATGCAGTTGGGATGGGGGGCACGGTATAGGGAAGGAAGAGTTGAAGGTGAAGGAATGATCAAATTATTTGTATGCGTGAATGAGGTCCTCAAAGAATAAGAGAAACGTACAGAAAGCCTACGCATGTTAATATGCCATGTCCTCTACCAAAAAGAAACAGAGAATCAAACCTACCTCTTTTTGCAGCCTCATGCAGTGGATTGTCAATGGATTCTGCTTGCTCAGCCACTAGATTGAAAACAAAGAAACAAGCTCACTATTGAGGTCACTCAATGATTAACGGGAGTTGGTCATGCCCCATGGGCACCCAGCTTCATGGCCTGGGCCTCAGACACAACAGCTTAATTACTTAGAAGTAACAGAAAATAACTGATAGCACTTCCTTGAAAGGGGGCTGGAGTCTATGTTAAATGAAACCGAGCCAGGCAGTAAGGCAGGAACACAGCAATTAACTGCAAGCATAAACAGCAGCAGCAAGGACAGCCATTAACAGAGAAGGAACCAAGAGTGAACAGATCCCTGAACCAAACACCAAGTTTACTCAAGTATTTAATAAAGAAACAGCTGTAAATGGCATGAGCATCTGTGAAACCCCTTTGCTTTGAGGATACCTGATGCTAATTTGGATTCCGTTCTAGGGGGTGGGCCAAGCACCGCTCAGCAGCACTGTCTGTACTCACATAGCTGCCGCCTACCTTCTCTCCACTGTGGCCCTAAAATGAGTAGGAGTGCCCAGAGGAAGCCTGCTGCTCCAGGGTCACCTCAGGCCCACACCTCCTGCCCTAAGAGGACTGGCACAGATACTCCTTCTGTCCACTTCCTCCCCTCAGTATCTACGGCCAAGGCTGGAAATGCATCACGGTGCGAAGATATGTGGGACTTCAAAGGAACAGAAACACATGAAGGCCAGGGCCGGCAGGGCTCCTGAGCTAGGACTGGCCACAGCCTCCATGCCTCTAAAGGGCATTCTCTGACATTTGGGAACCAGTGCCTGATGCTGGCGCTGTCAGTCCTATAGTCACCTAAACTCAGTACACTCAGTATTCCGATGTGGAATCAAATCTCAGAGGCATTACTCTGGGTGTCTTTACTACTGCACCTGCTACTAAGTGGAAGAAAAAGACTAAAATTCAGGACCGTTGATTATTAAACCTGTGCCTTGTTAACTTTACTCTGCTAGTTTCTACTTATGTGCTTTTGCCTATTTTGCCCATATTAGTAATTTTACAAAGGGGTCACATCTTAATAAGGACAAGCAGCTCCAACATACACTTAGTGAGTATAACTAGCCCATGTGTGAGTTAACAAAGTAATAATTCTTCACCACAAACCAGAGGAACAATTTGTGATCTGGAGTTCAAGGACATTTAAAAAAAAAAAAAGATTAAGAGCAGAATGTGTAGATCCAGTGTTTCCATAGTAACTGTGGTTTTTTTCCTTGTTACATGAATTGTCATAAGCGATGAGTTAGGCCTGGGCACAGCTGGTGTGCATAACCATCTTATGAACAGGAGGCTCACAGTGCAGCTGGCCACTTACCATAGTTGCTCGGGATCAGTCCTGTTCTGCCTTTGCACGTCCCTTTCCACCAGCTGGTATCACTCTGCCAAGAGAAGAAGGGAGTCAGCATGGAATTGTATCGGAAACCATTTGGGGCCCGAACTGCACCTCCCCGTTGATCAGCATCCTCAAACCCTTGCCATCTGCATCCATTTCTCTTATCCAGAACATAAGCACACGAGCATCTCCCACTCACATCACACACACACCACAGAACTTCAGTGAGACAGAGCAGAGCAGGCGAGGGAAGGGGGAAAACATGAGGGTAGATTATAGCTGCAGAATTTAAATGGCCAGGCTTTAGCATCTCTTCTTTGATATACTTTTATGTTTTTCTGGAATTCTTTTCCTTGTTTTATCTTCACTTTTGGGTAACTATTTATTATAGAAAAGGTCACATCTCTACAGAAGCAGAAAGAGCAATGTGATAAGTAAGCTGTCTGCTAACGGTGTGATTCACTCACTGCTTGTGACCACTCCAACCCCCCACCCTCTTTCCCTCTGGGTTACTGGGGTTACTGGTAGGTGGTGTAATTTTTACTCTGAAAAACCAGAATGTGCATCTGAAAGATAAACACATTTTCAAAGTCAACTGTGACACACCATTATCACAGTTTCAGACTTTCCCCCCAATGACATCATCAAATATCTAAGGCAAAAGCCAAAATCCCTAATGGCTCACGCTTTGGGATTTCTAATAAGGTCCATGTAGTACAAGTAATTTCCCTCTTACATGTCCTTTAATCTACAGGTTCCTTCTCCAGTCTTTTCTTTGTTGCTTTTGTTTTTTGCTTTTAGCTCTTGATATGTAATACACACACACACACACACACACACACACACACACACACACACATATATATATATATATTTGAAGAAATGATTTATTTCTTCTGTAGAAATTGAAACAGTCTGGATTTTGCCTGCTGAACACCTCTGCTATCATTAAACACATCCCCGTTTTGTGCTTTACTCCCGAGTTGCTGCTGAGTTCTGAAAACATAAGCAGATTCAGGCGCATGTTTTAGGGAAGGCTACTGCACGGCTGGTACTGATTTTCCCATCAACAGAGAGCACACAAGGCAAGGCTGCCTCTGTAGGGATGGCAGCTGCTGTCAACAGCCACAGGGGTTGCAGAACGGGAATGTTTTCCATTTAAATAAGTAGCCTATCTCTTCAAAGAGTAACTTCCCCTTACCAACTCTGAGGTCACTGGCAGTAAAGTTCAGGAAGAAAGGACAGACTCACTACTGACTCCTTCCCTTAGCAGTGGTCAGAACACTCACCACAGTTGTGGAGCATTCCCTCACAGTATCAGTGAGGTCTGTTTCGAGGTAACAGTAGGAAACCATAAACTTAAAACAGTGCTTCAATCCTTGAGCACTGTTGCCCTGATTGACGCTCAAACTGCCCCATTTCCGGGCAGTGTATAACGGTTTCCTCATCGTGCTGGTATGGCCCTTCTATTGCTGTCACAAGACAGCCAGGTTACCTTGCACATTTAATGCCCTATAGCTGGTACTAGCCATTTCTCAAACGGGCCTTGTTACTTCCAAGACAGCAATAGATAATTACGGGGTTGTCCCTTTCCTAGGGCCCCTTCAAAGATAAAATGTGATGTTCTTCCAATTCAAACAAAGGTCTCCTATGTTTCTACTCCATTTTACTGACTGACATCTGCGCCCCCTCCTCCCATGCTGAGAGCCCACAGTGGACATCAGCGACCTAATGACTCATGTGCCCTCAAAAGCCAGGCACACCATAGCCTCAGAGCAGATGTCTGTCAAGGGGGGTACTCCGTTCATTCATTCATTTATTTTTTTTGTTGGCAGTTCTATTTTGTCTGGTATAGTCACTAGGGATGTTTAATCAAACTGCCAAGTCTTCCTGAGAAGAATTCCTTTCTGTGTAGCTAGGATACCTGCCAGAGTACGATTAAAGTCATCTGATTCATTCTTAATTTTTAGGGACTGCTTTTTATTGTTTAATTTTATAGCCACATAAAAGTTTATATGATTGCAAAGTCAAATCTTCAAAACAAATCATAACTTTAAAAATCTATTTTCCGGGCTGGAGAGATGGCTCAGCAGTTGGGAGCACTGACTGTTCTTCCAGAGGACCTGGGTTCAATTCCCAGCACCCACATGGCAGCTCACAACTGTCTGTAACTCCAAAATCTGACACCCGTAGGCATACAATGCACATAAATTAAAATAAATAAAATTTTAAAAATCTACTTTTTCTTTCTTGATATAGGGAAAACTGATTTTTAAGTGATATTTTGCAAGTCTTTCTTTACTTTCAATGTAAGAAAATAAAGGCATATTTATAGGACCCCACCCTTCCTTAGACAAGTAAGGTATAATACAGGTAGGCATTTTTATCTTGCTTTATTCCACTTGAAATACATCAGAATAGAATTTAAGAGATATCCTTGTTTCTTTGTATGGCTGCCGAGTTCCATCTGTGGCCATAACAAACCTAATTCAACTATTCTCTATTGATGAATAAAACAACTACTTTCTATGATATGTCAAAAAGCGTGTCAAAAAGTGAGATTTTGCATATATATTTCTATGTAAATACACATTTAAAATAATCCATAATATTATGACTACATAAAACAGCCTAGCACTATGTTAATATACCTTTAATATGCACCTAGTAGTACAGAATACTAGCGGGCCTTACCATGTCAGTGATGTAGATAATATCTCCTTCTTCAAAGTATAATTCATCTGGCTAAAAAGAAAAACACACAAAAAAAGTTGACACTGTGAAATGTTTCCTATCTTATAACATAGCTACTACTTTCATTTTGTAATTTTGATTCCTAAAGTGTTCTTATAGACGATATTACTTCTATATTAACATTAACAAATAAACCACACAACAAAATATTACAGCAAGTTAATACTTGAATTCTAAAGCTGGATTTGTCCTGTGATAAATGCTATCAAAGAATTGTATATAGAACAAATAAGCGTTCCTAACACCTTTTATCCTCTTCCATCACAAAGGATTTTCACAGCTACATAGAGCACTGGCAAAACTTTTCCTTCTTAGAAACTATGGTAGATTGTGTGTGTGTGTGTGTGTGTGTGTGTGTGTGTGTGTGTGTGTGTGTGTGTGTGTGCGCGCGCGCGATATATACACACATATATATCGATAAATGTCTAAAATCAAAACCATGAAAGTATTGTTACTTATATTTGCCTATTTTCAGAAAACTATTATGTGGTCTTCATGTTCACAGCAAGTGACTGTTTCTTGTACATGAGTTTTTTTCGGTTTTTGGTTTTGGGGGTTTCCTGGTTTTTCAAAACAGAGTTTCTCTGGGTAGCCCTGACTGTCCTAGACTCCCTTTGTACACCAAGCTGGTTTTAAACTCACAGATATCCTCCTGCCTCTGCCTCCCCGAGTGCTAGGTTACAGCCGTGCGCCACCACCGCCTGGCTGGTCATGAGTATTAATAAGGAACTCAGCCGTTACAGCCTAAAGAGCTAAAGTACAGAAGCAATAACTGTGGCCACCAAGAAATGCTAGCAACTCTAAGGGCTCACTGCATAGCTAGTGCCTCCCTCTCTAAGGAAGCCAACAGCTTGCACATCTTGTTAGTAGATGTGTAACTAGATACCATGATGAGTTTGTACAGGAAGTGCAAAGAGAATCTCAGCTATGGACAGAGATGCTTACATCACTAGGCTAAAAAATACCCAGCACAGACACGGGATGAGATGCTGATTGTGCATCAATTGTGCACAGAAATTTGCTGTTATATCCAAGTACACTTTAATCATACTAGTAGGAAAATATCTTTAAAAAAAAAAAAAGGCTTGTTGGGCTGGAGAGATGGTTCAGTGGTTAAAAGCACTGACTGCTCTTCCAGAGGTCCTGAGTTCAATTTCTAGCAACCACATGGTGGCTCACAACCATCTATAATGTGATCTGATGCATACAAAATAAATAAGTCTTTTTTTTAAAAAGACCTTGAAGAAAAGAAAAAATAATAGTATCAAAGGGTTACACAGAGAAACCGAGTCTCAAAAAAAAAAAAAAAAAAGACTTGTTATTTCTGCCTATTCCACACACATAGTAAAAATTATACAAGCCGGACAGTGGTGGTGCGCAACCTTTAATACCAGCACTTGGGAGGCAGAGGCACGCAGATCTTTGTGAGTTCGAGGCCACCCTGGTCTACAAAATGAGTCTAAGACAGCCAAAGCTACACAGAGAAACCCTGAAAAACCAAAAACAAGCAAACAAACAAAACAAAAATTATACCAGTAAAACAAATTATTTCCTCCAATCATTTCTCCAAGTGTTTGCCTCTTCTCTGGAGCAGACTGGGATGAGCATATATGACTCTACCCTAGTGATGGATTTCATTCAAGATGATCTACACTATTACAGCTGCTGTTTTCCCTTGACTATAAACAAAGACCGTTATCAACTGCATCAGGCTTGAAGCAACCAGAGTATGAAGTCAGGTGAAAGATGCGCTCAGACATAAAAATTAGTGAATGGTGACTTATGATGTCCCCCAAAATGGCTGACTTCCTTTAAAGGCAACTTCCTAAAGCATTTATTACCTTTACACTTTGATTTACAGAGACTAGATTCACAGCAGAAGCTACACAAAATGAGTTAAGCCCACTGGACCTGAGGAAGCACACTGTAACTTCATTTGAAATAATGTGCAGGAGGACAGATATAAAAGACTTCTGAGGTTTTTCTCTAGCCATTGTTTTGAAGATGGATGACCAATATTACTTCCAATATGCCACAGTCATAACACGTGATTAAAGAAACAATTTCTGTTAAAGCTAGCTGCAAACGAGATCTTCTCAGAGACACTTAAGAGTCCCACATTTGTCACCACAGCACGGCAGCTGAACACAGTAGCCATCTCGGAGCATTACTTTGGCATTTTATCACCACTTGACTGCATCTCCCCTAAGAAGGTACCGAGACACGGAAAGGAAGAAGGAACATAGTAAGGGGGGGTGGGGGAGCTGTCCTCGTCTGAACAGGAATGGCCCTCAAAGACTCGTGTGCTGGAATGCTTGGCCCCTAAGGAGTGACACAATTAGGAAGTACGGCCTTGTTAGAGGATGCATAGCCTTGTTGAAGAAAGTGTGTCACTGTGGGGCTATACTCAAGCTATGCCAGTGTGGCACACAGTCTCCTTCTGCTGCCTGCAGATCAGGATGCAGAACTCTCAGCTCCTTCTCCAGCACCACATCTGCCTGCACGCTTCCATGCTTCTTTCCACAATGATAATAGACTGAACCCCTGAAACTGTAAGGCAGCCCCAATTAAATGTTTTCTTTTACAAGAGTTGTCATGAGCCAGGCATGGTGGCGCATGCCTTTAATCCCAGCACTCGGGAGGCAGAGGCAGGCAGATCGCTGTGAGTTCAAGGCCAGCCTGGTGTACAACGTTGAGTCCAGGACGGCCAAGGCTACACAGAGAAACCCTGTTTTGAAAAACAAAAAGAGTTGCCATGGTCATGGTGTCTCTTCATAGCAATAAAACCCTAAGACAAGGGCAGCTGTGAACTGCAGCTGCGTCTACTGTGACTGCACTTCTACAAGGGACAGATGTCCCTGATGCACATTAGAGATGTCCTGGGCCGTTTCCTGTCCCTGTCCACTCACGGTTCCTGGAGAGCCCTCTTCAGTCAGTGCTTTCAGAGAAGCCAAGGAGCCACCTTTCCCTGTCGCTTTAGACTCCTTCAAAAGTCAGGTCTGCCTAAATTCCCATCATTAGCAAAAATCACTCACCCGACACAAACAAAAACCCAGAAAAAATATCATTGCCAAATAAATAGCCTCCAATACGCAAGGAGCATGTGTGTAACATAAGCACACACATCGGATCTCTGGTTACTTCTCCGTATGAGCTGAGAAATGAGCTGGGAAGGGGAAGTGGCCACTCCCTGGGCACAGTGCTGTACTCGGGGTGATGAGGTTGTGGAACCTGGTAAAGGAAGTGGCTGTTCACCATGGTAACTGTAATAGTCCCACACAACTGTCTGCTTTAAAATGGCTAATTTTATGTTGTGTGAGCTTTACTCCAGTTTCAAAAACAATTATAGTCAAAACGCTCAGCACCTTTTGGGTAGTTCTTGTATTTAGTGGCAATGTCACTAAGCTGAGTCATCTGAAGACTTCACACTGCTCAACTGGCTTTAAACGAACAGTATGCTGTTCTACAGGGGCGACTGCAGTAGTGCCCCGCTACTCTCACCCCCAAATGCAGCAACCCTCCCCGCAGTCAGGTTTGCTGTTCAAATGAAGCCACAAGAAACCAATCAGTCAGAGAAAAAGGTCTAGCAATTTCATTGGTTTTTATAGTTTATTCTCCTTTAATAACCCTCAAGTACAGTGCTGCCTACGCAGTTTCTTCCAAAAGGACAAAATAAAGGGAAGGGCTTTCCTAACCTGGCTATGGGGTGGTTTATGAAATTCTTGACACTGCTGGGGACAGTACAGTCAATAACATAACTGTGGCTTAAAACTCAGACGTTCCCTAAGAGAATCACAATTTCCATTAAGAATCCACAACAGATCACCAGACAGAAACTGTTCAATGGGGATCTACTTTTACATTCCCAGCATTGCAGTCATGGAAGAGAAGTGGGAATGCAGTGGCCCAATGACACCACGAGCACGCCATCACATCCAGCTTGCTCTCTGATTTTTAGCCACAATCTCTCATCCTCTCCTTGAAGAACCACAAGGTATTAGAAAAAAGTGGTGAGCTAGGCATGGTGACTCAGGAGAGCTGCTCTAAGCTCAAGGACAGCCTGAGTGCAGAGACAAGCACTGTCTCTAGCAAAGCAAAAGCCACAGGAAACAAGCCGTGACTGGTGCTACCGTAGTGAGTACAAATGGACATTCTCATTCTTGTTCTATGTATGCTGGGTAACAGACTTCCAAGGCAGTTATTTTATTGGTTAATGCAAATATACGGTTTTTGAAAAGCTTAGAAAAATCATGATATACTTCTAAATTTTTTTAGACTTAGTAACCTAAAGATAACAAAAATTAATCAAAATGAAAAATAAATTTTCCTTGAAATGTTTTCATTTAATATCTTATAGCATTTATTCATGTGCTGGGCACTTTGCAAATACTAGTGTAATTTTTTTACAATACTAAGAAGTAAGGCCATTCTTTACTGTCCTATTAAAGACAGTATGAGATTGTCACATACATGTGATATTCAAGACTATGGAGTGACAAATCCAAACCGCAGCTGATGTTTTCTCTCACAGAAACATCACACATTGCTATTACTGGTCGACATAGTGTCATGACCTAGTTCAACGTTGATGGTTTTAGAAAATATTCCTCATTCTGCTTCCTCAATAATGCAGGGCAGCAATATCAAAAACAGTCCCTTTCCCATGCAAAGTACACTTGGCCTCACTTAGTCCTTGGAAAAATCTACTAGGCAGTTGGGGCTTGGGTATCTCTACTTAGCAAGTGGATACAGACAGGCAGAAGATCACAGTGACCAGCATGGCTGGGATCCTGTCTCAGCTTTTGGATCCCCATTCTAGCCCTCACCCACATGTCATCTAGAGCAGCCTAGCAAGCCTCGTAGGATGAAGCAGGTCCAACTGGTTTTCCTTCAGAAAGCACCACTCCTCAGGCCCACTGTTCCTCCCCACCAACATGCTTTTACACTGGTCCATCCAAGTCCAGGCAGGTCTCTGTGTGACACTGCATCCAAATGGGAGCTGGGAGAGAGTTAGACTCAAGGAGAGCTGCGTGAAAACAGAGATACCTTTCCTTGAAGCAAGATAATCAGAGCCACAAATGTTTTGCTTTACCTAGCTAATGCATTACCAAAACTAGGGCTGGCCGTCACTCTCCTCACTGTCTTACTGTCTCCTGGGGTTATAACAGTTGCTAATATCAGGACCATGGCCTCTCAGCTGCTGTATATGCAAGCAAACAGCCCATAGCTTCCAGCTCAGCCTTTACTATTTCCAGGCCACAATGCCTTAAAGAGGTGGCTGGTGTGCTATAACCTATAATGTGTTCTGCACGCGGCATACTGTGCATGTGATGCACTGTATACTTGGTATGTCAAACATACAGTGCCAAAGGACATGGAGTACTGTGACCTCAACTGTGCTGAGCAGTGTGCTCAGAATGCAGAGCTTGTGGCGTGCTACGCACTCAGCTGAATGCTCAGTGTATTCTGTAGTGTGCTGTGAACTCAGTGTGCTGAGTATTATGTGTGCTATGACCTCAATGTGCTGTGTTCTCAGAGTGCTGTGCCCTGGGCAGGCTGACTGTATGCTGAGGGAATGGTGTGCTGTGCGTTCTATATATTCAATGTGTAGTCTGCTGAGCATGCACTGTGCTGTGTGCCACACAGTATGCTGAAAAGCCTGTGGGCTGTGCAGTGGTGTTCTTATGTCATGGTATATGGTGTGTGTGTGTCTGGTGCACGGCATGCTAAGTGCTCAGTGTATTATGTGCCCCCACAAATATGATGACTGCCTGTCACAGGGAAACAAACTACGCTCCAACACTGTCCAAGAGCCAGGTTCATTCACGCACAAAAGTAAGCGACTGTCTGGGAGAATGGTCAATATTTCACAACAGTTGTAACCATGTGAGCTGGTGGTCTCCTGTCTCTAGGCTGATGGAAGGGAGAACATAGAGGAGTGTGACATCATAAGGTGTGAATGGCTATCATCGATCCTCAGAGCAGCGTATCAAAAACTAAAGGCACAGTTTAAAAATAGAATATTTTTAATTACCTAATGAACTAGATATGTATCTTATCCTGTAATATTCAGTAATGACTAAGGCTTTAGAAAACAGCATGGAGAAACTATCTCTAGAGAAGAAATGGAGGTAAATTAGTAATCAGTATGTCAACCAAAAGAAAATATTTACTAATGTCTATCAATTTAGCTCCAGCACTCCTTGGCAACAGTGACTATTCCAGCTGCTGTTGCTTTTACATTATTATAGTTCTTGCTAAAACCAATAGAAACAACAGAGACAATGGCTCAGTAATCTCCAGGTCATAAAGCAGCGAAGGAGGCAGAACAAATTAGAAAGCCCTGAACCTGGGTTCTGCTCCCCAGAGATCACCTGTCTGTACAGCATTGTGCCTGAGCAGGTCACAGTAAAAGAGGCACACACTTCTAGTGATGCACAGAGCAGTACACATGGAAGGGCAGGCAGTTCACATGAGCATAGAGGCGGCTACACCCTGGGTGCATAACAGGTACAGAGATAGGCTCTACTGAGAATCTTCTCAGTGATACAAGAAGGACGAGAGGCAGCGGCCAGAAGCACTGGAAACAAGAGCTAGACCAAAGAAGACCACATAGCGAAATACAGATGTGAAGCAGGTGGTGGGCCGAAACCACAAACTGGAAACATTAACCTAGTGGGGAATACAGAATAGAGAAGTCATTGAATCATACTGAGAGTGAGGAAAGGCCAAAAGTCAGGAGGAGCCACACAGGGAGAGGAGGTTGGTGAGAAAGGACACCGATGACTCAGCTCAGGATCCCTGGGAATAGAGAGGAAGTGTCCAGAATCACTTCAGTCTTACCCTCAGGGACAGAGGTCACATTCTTGAGCAGGCTTGTGTAGCCTCAAGCTTGTTTGGTCTGGCCTGGAAAACTGATGCCCTAGTTATCCTCCCGGGGTTATCCTCATCCCATCAGAAACTGTCTCAGTAAGCAGAGTTATAGATGACTCTGGGCTCAGGCAGTAGCTGTCATGGCCCTCTGTGTTTCCTCCCGATTCTTAGGCTGCTGTCCTAACTCCCAGGTCCTCAGAACGTGACTGTCCTCAAAGACGGGGTCTTTGTTGAGATGACTAAGATACAATGAGGGCTTCAAGGCAGACCCCAGTCCAACACAACTGGTGTGCATGAAGAGACTGGAACACAGACACACCCAAGGAGAGGCCACATGAGGACAGGGGGAGAACGTGACTTCCTAGAAGCCACTGCAATGGGCTCAGAAGGGACCAGCCCTGAAGACAACTTGGTCTGGGACTCTGGCTTCCAGGGTTATGAGGAATTGTATGTCTATGGCTAAAGTTTCAGATCCGTGATGCCACAGCATCAGTACCTTCCACAAACACTCCACCCATAGCCCACCATCACCTCCTATTGTTAGAGTAACTGGCCCCTGTGCCCCAGAAGCTGTTTCTGAGGTCTGAGGAGAGCTCATCTGAGGATGCAAGACTTGGGCTGCCTATTAATCCCTACCACTGGCTGATGATCACCAAGTGATGGATCTTAAATAGCAATCTCCTGTTAGGCTTGCAGGAAGGCTGTAGTGTAGAGCAGCAAGCAGTATCCCCACGTTCACTCCCATGAGGAGCTGGGCCTCCAGGTTTAGGAGATGGCAGATGGTGATCTCCCGGCAGGCCTCGGCCTGGTGACACTGACAGTACTCAGAGTGGGAGAGACGTACAAACAATGTGACTGCAAGGATGGGCGCTATGGAGAAACCGAAGGAGGGTGTTTCGGCTTCCTTCCTGTTGCTGTCATAAAACACTCTGACCAAATGCAGCTTAGAGGGGGAAAGGGCTGGTGTGGCTTCTTTCTATCACTGAGGGAAATCAGGACAGGAACTCAAGCAGGAGCCTTGAGTAATCATGGAGGAATGGTGGTGCTTGCTGACTCACACCTGGCTGTTGCTGCACAATTCTCATGGCCTCATCCAGAATGTAGCACAAAAAAGGGGCCCAATAAACTATGAGTGGGTGGGTGGATCCCAGAAACCACAGCAATGGGAAAACACTTACAGAAGAGACACGAACAAAATGCTCCATGGGGCTGGCAAAAGCCTGAAGAAGAGGGTCAAGGCAAAGGAAAGGGAAGTTGGTGTGTGGTGCACAGGAAGGCTGGGAGATTGAGTCTCTGAAGTTTATAGGTATTCCTGTATGTAGACCACTGGCTGACTAGAATGCAGATGTCACCACATACAATGTGAGGAAGTCTATGACATTCAAACTCAGGCCATGCAAATCAACCTCAGAGCAGTGGGGACAGACTCAGCACTCATCCTGTGAATTACTTACAGCCACGGCAGAAGGCGCAGACTATTTAGGTCAGAACAGCTGTCTTGTGTCAATCTTACAGTTTAAGTCAGAATACTTACAGTCCTGGGTTCAAATGTGTATAGCGCTCTGAAGACTTTAACTTGCCCTAAAAGAAGAAGGAAAAAAAAATATGATCAATTCTTTTATTTCTAACTTTATTCTCGGTTGTTATTGGTTTGTCCCTGTCAGGATTCCCAAATTAAAGTCTGTTTGGGAATGTTACTTTAGAGGAAGCACCTTTTCTCCCACTGGATGCATCTTTAGCTAAATGAATGGAACACGTCTCTGGGGATGGCTTTCTTTGACAGGAATTAGACTCACACTGCACTTCTGCCCTAAGTGTAGACAGTCCTTCTAATAGTAACATCAAATGTAAAAATATAAAGGTAAGGGGCTGAGGGGGCTAGAGAGATGGCTCATTAGTTAAGACCGCTTGTCTCTCTTCCAGAAGACCCAATACAGATCCCCTGCAGGCAGATCACAGCTGAGATCACAGCTGCCTGTAACTCCAGTTCCAGGGGGATCAAATGCCCTCTTCTGGTCTCTGTAGGAACCTGCATACATACAGCACACATACACACACCTCAACAAATAAGTGAATAATAAAATTAATCTTTACAGGTAATTATCCAGGCAAGGCGTGGTGATATAAACCTGTATCTCAGCACTCAGGAGGCAGAGGCAGGAGGATCTCTGAGTTTAAGGTCACAGTGGTCAACATAGCAAGTTCCAGGCCACTCAAGACTACATAGAGAGACTCTGTCTCGAAAGATGATTGATAGATAGATAGATAGATAGATAATGTTGAACATCTTAACACAAATTATGAAAGACAATCTAAATGTTCTTAAAGTTCTTAAATCAACCAATTTGGACCTTATCTTTCCAAAAGGACAAAAAAAGAAAAAAATGGAGGAAAAGAAAAGAACCATGTAAGAGCAATGTCACCCCCATCCCACATGTCCCGAGCACTCTGGATCACTTGCACTGGCCTGGTACAACTGAAGGAAAGGGCCCCAACTTGTTCAATTTTGCAGCAGCTATAGTGCATATAGTATAACCGTAAGTTCACAAAATTAATACAAATTAAGCTGTATAGGGCCTACAGGGAGCAAAGAGGTGTGCTTGCTTTACAACACAAATGGGTTAAGAAAGATCAAAGTAGAAGGACCATCTACTTAGAGGCTGATAACAGTTCCGTTCATGCTCCGGAAGATCCTTTAGGGACGACATCCAAACCAAGTCTGATTGAAAACTGGCCTCCAAGGAAGAAAAGAAAGCTTGCTGCAGAATTTATATTTTTATCTTTTACTTTCTTTGTTGCTATTTGATCATATTTTATAATACAACAACATGATGTAATTCACAGTTTGTAACTACATGAATGCTTACTGGGAGAGTTTTTTTTAACCTTTGATACATATTTTTAATTTTTCATCAACAGACCTCCAAGTGCACAGCACAGAGCTCTGCACATAAGAGGCTCTGAGTAACCCCTGCTGCAGAATGAAGACCGGTGAAAAAGGAAATCTCAGAAGCCTGTGCTCCAAACAGCCTGCATCCAGCAACGGGAAAACACCACTATCCAGTGGAATTCCACACAGGTGCAGAAAAGCTGTTTGTGTTACTCACACACAGACAAAGGACACATAAAATGTGGCTCGTGGGACTAAGGGACTGAGTCTTAATATTATTTACCGCCCCCCCCCACCCCAACCTATTTGTATTGATTTTTTGGGAATTTCACATAATGCATCCTATCACACTCATTTCCCAATCCTCCCACCTTGTTTCTGTTCCCTCTACCCTTGTGCCCTCTTTCTACCCCCGCCCCCAAAAAAGTCCGATCTGTGTTACTTACATACTATATAATCACTAGAGCATGGTCAAACTCCCTGTGGCCAGGCCCTTAAGAAAACTGAGTCCTTCCCCACCCCCACCAGAAGCCATCAATCGTAAAGAGTACACTTCAGCATCCTTATCACTTTTTAGGTGTTATCGTCGATGATGTTTTGTCTGAGCTGCTACTTTTTTCAGGGGGTACGAGTAGGGGTTGTCACAGAACCCTTCTATGTTCCTTGCTCAACTATGAGACTGCAGTCATCCACACCACTGCAAAAGAAGCTTCCTTACCCCTTACAGATAGTGCTAGCACAGATCACGGACTTCCACGTGGGTTCTGACTACAGCACGGACCACAGATATTCACATGGTCTCTGTTAGCATGTGCCTCAACTCACCATGGTCTCCAATGGCAATACAGACTGTGGACATCAACACAGGCCATGGACACCATCAAAGCTCTTGGAGGCAACACAGGCCACAGACATCAACATGGCTTCTGAGGCAGCACAGACCACAAACACAAATATGATGTCGAGTGGCAGCCTGGTCCATGGACACCAAGATGGCTACAGGTGGCAGCAAAGAGCTCGGACATCGATGGTCAGGTTAACTTAAATGAGCCAGCTGAGAGCCTACCCTGCTAAGGCCTAAGCTTTGAAATATTAAAAGGTCTCGGTGCCTTCATTTTTGGATGGCGGGTCACCAGGGTCATATACAACATCTAGGCATTCCTGTAAACAGCTGGCTGTGGTAGCCTGTTTTGGTAATCTCAGAACAGTAACAGAGAAAAAGAGGCAGGCAGATTCTTGAAGCTAATTGGCCAGCTAGCCTAGCCAAATCTGGAAGCTCCAAGTTCAGTGAGAGACTCTGTCTCAAAACACGAAGTGGAGAGCAACTGAGGAGAACTCTCAGTGTTGACCTCTGGCCTCACACACACACAGACACAGACACCTACAGGCACAAGTTCACACATACCTTGAACAACCACACCTTCACATTCTAATTTACATTGCTGTTTACATTCCTTTTACTAAATGCATACAACATTTATAATGTGTAAAAATAGCAACCATACCTCTTAGCATACAGATGGCCCTACTAGCCTGCCTTTCAAGGGCCTGTGTGCTCAATAAAAAAGACACCAGCCTCTCTCTCCCTCTCTCTCCCTCTCTCTCTCTCTCTCTCTCTCTCTGTTTCACTTACTCTTTCTGTCTCTCTGTCTCTTTTTCTCTGTCATGGGTGCCCTCCCCTCTCCCTTTACCATAATAAACTTCCATTATACCATATCTGTTGCATGGCATATTAATCATTATTATAACGATGCCTCATTTTGAGCAGATGAGAAAATCATTCTTTCCTCTAAATATCCTACCACAAAATAACATCTCAGATTCCCCCGTGACTTGATGTGCTCTCAGAAAACTTCGGTGGCATATAGTGGTTATACCTTTCATGCTAGTGTTTAGAGGCCAAGCCAGGACTGCCATGAGTGTGAGACTACCTGGGCTGCACACAGTAAGATCCAGGTCAGCCTGGACCACAGTGAAGCCCTGTCTCAAAAACTGAACAGGGCTCGGGAGATGGCTCAGCTAGTAAAGTCCCTGCAAACAAGGCGCGCACGCGCGCACACACACACACACACACACACACACACACACTCACACGGGGGAGGGAGGGTCCCACTCTTTGCTATCTATATTCCTGGGCCATATCTCTCTGTTTCTATCAAGAGAAAGCTCACTGACAGAAATGAGTGTAATTTTTCTTGTTCTTGTTAGTTTGCTTGTGTAGAGACTGTCCATACCTCACAACCCTTAGGGAGAAAGAAAACACAAAAGAAAAGTGGAAGCTAGTTGTGATGGCACCTGCCTTTAATCCCAACACTTGGACCTCTGTGAGTTTGAGGCCAGACTAATTAACACAGCACAAGTTCCAGTCCTGGGCTCAACATAGTGAGAGTTGTGCTAAAACAATGGGGCAGGGAAGGAGGAGAAGGAGCTACTGGAGAAGGAGGAGCTACCAGAGAAGGGGAGGAGCCACTGGAGATGGAGGAGGAGCTACCAGAGAAGGAAGAGGAGCTGCTGGAGAAGGAGGAGCCGCTGGAGAAGGAGGAAGAGCCACTGAAGAAGGCCTTTCTGCAGAGTTGACTGTTCTTAGATGGTGGAGATTACCATCAATGACCTCAAACTTCCCAAAGAGAGGCCACACAAGGAAGCAGTCTGCTTATGAGCAACAAACACAATAGAACTTGAGTTCCTTACTGAGAATGGTAAGCTTGAAAGATGTGTATAATCTTGGAAACAAAACACTATGACAACTTAATGGGCTCAGATAAAATTCAACAAAAATTAAAGAACCTGAAAGTAAATACAGAGTAAGTGAACAAATGACTAATTTGCATAACTGAAGTTCTTTCAGTTTTGATGTATACTAAATAATGAACAGCAATTAGCTAAACACAGAGCAGCATTCTATCTGTGAAGCACAGAAGGCACTTTGACACAGGACTCTATTAACGCTGGGGCATTAGCCTTTTGAAGATCCTTTTCATGTTCAAAAAGCTCAGGGCTGGATTTCTCAAAATCGAGTGAACTACAAATGAAAGAATGTAAAAGAAACACCCAGAGACTAAGGAATCACAAGACCAGTAGATTTCTCACAACTGCAGGGCAACAGGCCTGTAAGAGCAATTAATACCAATATGTAACCCACTGGTGCTTCTGACAGACACACTGTGTTAACTTTGGGCAGCGTTCCCTAGGCTTCAGGCTCACAGCAGTGTCTGGGGGATGAAACCGAATCTCTGTTTCTTGCTGACACCCCGATAGACAGACATCTAACAACAGGGAGCACAGCAACGGATCAGGAACACACACTGATGGATTCCAAATTTACTTCAGGAAGGCAGACTCACAAATGTCAAAGAGCTGTGCTGTTGTACACACAACACACGCTTTCTGAGGCTCTCTGCTCATTTTTCTCACCCAAGTGTGGTTCCATGCAACAAAGGGAGCCTGGGAGCTGTGAGACTGCAGAACTGGCCTCAAATGGGGACTCATCAGAAAGAAGGCCCCAAAAGAGACTCGGCATAACCTTTGTTTTAAACCTGGACTGCACCTAGGATGACCCAGCAGCAGTCAACTGGCACCACAGGAAGATCCCTCTAGTGTCTGAGGTAAGCAGGTCTAAGCGTCATCACCGCTAGCCACAACCTCTGTTTCTGAAGCCTCATTTTCCAGCCTTGCCCTTCCCTTTTCTCACTAACTCCCTCCTACCCCTAGAGAGGAGGAGACTACCAACAACCACCAAGTGTTGTCTTTCCCTCTGGAGGAAGGCTGGCCCCAGACTTCAAAACATGAAGGTCAAGGTCTTAGAAGGGTGAAAGTGGAGGGAGGGGATCTGGTCTTTCATGGGCAGTGGGAAGGAAGTGTGGGCTTTTCCAGTGTTTATCTTTGTACCTCTGGAACTCTGAAACAACACTGGGATGACTCAGGACTTGTAAAACAGAGTGAAAAAGTTCAAGTCTATCTTGTTTACTGATGGTGAAGGGCTGTGGAGCGTCACATGCCTGGATCCAGTTGGCTCACGCCCATCCACAAAAACAGTGAAAAAACAAAGTTATCCTATAAATCAGTGCCCTGCTAGACACCAGAGGACAACAGATAAAAAGTCGCATGTCAGGCGTCAGGTAGTTCTTTTGGAGTTGTGGGCTACTGTGTTAGTTAGGGTTTCTATAACACTATGACCAGAAGCAATTTGAGGGCAAGGGTTTATTTCTGTTACACTTCCACACCAGCCATGAAGGCAGCCATCGCCGGAACTCAAGCAGAGCAGGGACCTGGAGGCAGGAGCTGATGCGGAGCCTCTGGAGGAGTGCTGCTTACTGGCTGGCTCCTCATGGCTTGCTCAGCCTTTCTTACAGCTCCCAGGACCACCAGCCCAGGGGGGCAGCACCACCCATAGTGAGCTAACTGGGCCCTCCCACACCCAACATCAATCAAGAAAATGTATCACAGTCCACTGGGCTGGCTGGATTTTTTTTTTTTCATTAATGTTCCTTCTCCCGACATGACTCTGGCTTGTGTCAAGTTGGCATAAAACTGGCCAGAATAGCCAGTGAGGTCCCATAGACCCCCAAATATTATAGGCTATTGCCAATGTTCTTGGTTTTTATCCAGAAGTTGGTGGTGAGACCTTATTACTAAACACACCACATGCTTAAGTCACAGAACGTTGCAAAATCAAGCTGGTGTTGACCTGGAAGGTTCATCCTTCCATGCTAGCTTTCATAGTGCTGGAAGGTGCTATTCAAGCTAAAAGGCAAGAAAACTTGTCTCAATCATGCCCAGCTATGGATCCTGCAAGTTACAGCAATTGGCTGGCCTAGAAACACATGCTCAGGGAATTAGCAATAAAAAGAAATGAGTTAGCAAGTCATGAAAAGATGGGTCAGTCGTCAATGCATATTACCAAGTAACAAAATCAATCTGGAACAGCTACATACTTTAATCACTCCAATTCTCTATCTATCTATCTATCTATCTATCTCAAGGGGAAAACTGTAGAGACAACACAAAGATCAAAGGGAAGAAGAAGGGGAGCAAAGATAATTTCTAGGGCAGCACAGTGATTGTGTTGTCCTGTAATGATGGGCACATATCACTATAAATTTGTCTATGGGTGATAACAATGTGCCAGAGTTGGTGAGTGTAATAGTTATTTAAATGAACAGGACCAATAGAATAAATACATATATTAAAAGGGGATTTATTCAACTGGCTTAAGGATACGGTCTGGCTAGTCCAGAAAAAAAAAAAACTGTGATCCAATATTACATTCTGGAATAGATTACAGAAACTAACATCACCATCAAGGATTTGAAAGATGCGCAGCTGGTAGTTCCCACCATATCTAACTCTATTTGGTCTGGGCAGAAGACAGATCAATGGATCATGGAGTATGACAGTTGACCAGCAAAAACTTAATCAAGTAGTAATTCTAATTGCAGCTGCTATCTCATATGTGATCTCTTCAACTAGATCAATACATTTCAGGCTGCTTGATATGCAAATATTTATTTTGCAAAAAAAAAAATTCTTTTATGTATCTGTGCATAATGACCACAAAAAGTAATTTGCTTTCAGTTGGCAAGGCCAGCAATACACCTTCACTGTTGTATCGCAAGGGTAGATTAACTCTCCAACCCTGGGTTATAACTTAGTTCGAAGGGGTCCTGATCATTTCTCTCTTCCATAAAATATTACACCGGTCCACTATATCATTTTATTTCACATAGTTTTGCTTCTGACCAAGGAACTCACTTCATGGTCAACGAACTGCAACAGAAGGTGCATGCTCATGGAACTCACTAGACTTACCACATTCTCCCCCACACCCCATCCGAAACCAACTGGCTTGATAGAATGGGGGTGAAATGGCCTTGTGAAGACAGTTATAGTGCCAAAGGTGGTAACAGCCTGGATGGCTATCCCAACAAGGGGACATAGTTCAGAGCCATCAGGAAAACAAGCCCTAGTCCTTCCTTCCTCAGTCAGCGGACCACAGGGTGCACTACATGAAGCCATCAGTGCATGCTTGGGAGCAGAAGGCTTTGTAACAGGAGTAAAAACAATAGACGTTTGGGAAACTTCTTAATGTAACTTGCTTGTACTCTCCGTACCTACTTGGGCCAGATCGTGTATATATTACTTCCACTTGATAATTTGGTAAGGGTTCTCCAGGCAAGATATGCTTTAAATCATCATCCAATACATACAGCAC
This sequence comes from Acomys minous, assembly GCF_964271855.1. NCBI lineage: Eukaryota > Metazoa > Chordata > Mammalia > Rodentia > Muridae > Acomys > Acomys minous. Next base: position 40,877,069 of record NC_140484.1, on the reverse strand, counting down.
TTTTTCTTCTACAGCCTGGTCCAGGAACAGGGTCAGAAATAGGGAGTCAAACTGCATGCAGTGGCTCACGCCTGCACTGGGAGAGGCAGAGGCAGGCAGATCTCAGAGAGCTCGAGGCCAGCCTGACCCACAAAAGTGAGTCCAGGACAGCCAAGGCTACACAGAGAAACCCTGTCTCAAACAAAACAAGAAAAACAAAAGAATAAGGAGTCGTGCCACTCAACACTAAGAAAATTTTTGCCTCCTGTTCTTATGCTCTGCTGGCCTAGAAGCTGGTACCAGAGAGCATGGGCTATTGCTGTGAAGAATATGGCCACATTTTCAGGAGGAATTTGGAACCTTAGGCTTGAAAGCAGTTGAATGGTATAAGCAGAGCTTAAAGAGCCATCCTCATGGGGACCTAGAACACAGCAGGACTGGCAGCAGAGTGGTCTGGGGAAGCCCAGCCGACAGGGGTTCAGACAGAAGGACTTTAACAACCCAGGGCTAGCGGCCATTCCTGCCCCTGTCCTAAACACTTGCCTGAGGCTGAATTAAGATGTGATGGATTGATTGCCTTGGCAGAGGAGATTTCAAAACAGCACAATACTGAATCTGTGGTTCGGCTATTATTGATAACTTTTAAGTAGTCTACAATGAAAAAGAGCAAGGAGGGCAAAATGTCCAGTTTGTAGAGAAAAAGAACCACAGGAAGCTAATGTTAGAGGCTTGCAGCTGTAAGCCTGCTCTGCTTTGGAACAATATGAAGGTGACCTCAGGGCAAAATCCCACACACCAAGCTTCCGAACTGTAGAAGAGCACAGAAGGCATCTTCTCCTCATAGAAAGCAAATAAATAAACACTCTACTGCTAAAGTGTTTCCTTGGGGTGGGGTGGGGTGACTGGCAGTGTAGTCCATGTCTACACCATACTGGCTTTAGAAGCGCAAAGGTTGCAAGAATGAAGGAGCACTGGATTCTTCCTCCACGGTTTCAGACAGATGCTGAGGCCAGTCAGTATACAACAAGAGAACCCTCTCATGAAGGCCCTGAGAGAACAAGAGGCTGTGAAAAGCCACTGTGTAAAGCTGTCAAGTGGAGCCTGAGTTGTAGAGGAGAGCCCATGATGCTGGAGATGCTTGAGCCACGAGATATCTACCGAGCAGAGTTATAAAGGGAGTGAAACCTGCTCAAGAGAGATCGATGCATGTTGTGAGCAGCAAACTGGAGGGGCAGAGCCTCTAAGTCCTTTAAAGTTAAGATAGCAGACATTGCACATGGAATTGCGGGATTTTAGTGTTTGCCCTGCTGTGTTCTGGTCTTGCTTTGGTTCAATTTTTCTTCACTATGCCCCATTCCTCCTGGCTGGAATTGGTAATGCATATTCTGTGCCATTATTCAATGGAAGTATTAACTTGCCTTTTAATTTTACAGAGGGATTATAAATAAGAAATTGCCTTGAGTCTCGGGAGAGACTCAGTGCTGAGTGCATGAAAAACAATGGAGACTTTTCAAGTTAGATTAAATTGCATTATGGTACAGCCATAAGCCTGTGGGAACTAGGAAGTTGAATATGACGGTTTGAGTGAAAATGGCCTCATGGTCTCGGGCATTCAACTACTTGGTCATTGGTTGGTGGAGCTATTTGGGGAAACTGAGGTAGCAAAGTCTTGCGGGAAGAAGTACATCACTTGAGGGTAAGCAGTGAGATTAGCCCTAGCCACTTCCAGTTTGTTCCCTACTTTATGTGGTGATTAAGGATGTGAGCTCTCAGCTTCCTGCTCCAGCAGCTATGCTTGCTGCTTCCTGCCTACATTCCTTCCTGCCATGATAGACTCTTATCTTCCTGCAACCATAAACCAAATAAGCTCTTCCTCCTACAGGTTGCCTTGGTCATCATATTCTGTCACAGCAACAGAAAACACAGTGGGGGGGTGGGGGGGGAACTGCTAAGGACAGTTCGGAGGCTATGCATAGGGACTGGCCAGGGGCAGCCAGGAAATCTTTGTGCCTTCCACTCAATCTTGCTGGGAATTTAAGACTTCTCTAAAAACAAATCTGGGATTACAGAACACTTAGGATTTTGAATGCTCAGATTAGGGGTGTTCACCCACTAAAAACTTCAAAGGCAAAACAAAGAGAAAAAAACAACAAACAAGCATTTTGATTAAGGGATGCCCAACCAGTAATTTTTACCATGTTATTTGAAACATAGAACCACCTACAATCTCAACGAGCTCGCAGGAATTAGCTAAAGCAACTATTCAACAATAGCATTAATCTGTTTTCCACAAGTCTTAACATACCACTGAGATTTTAACTCCCCATTCTAGAACTCTGACTAATCCACATAGCAAAAGAACAAAATGAGAAAACCCTGTCTCTTGCCCAAGAAAATATCACATACCTAAGCAACCTGTCCTTGCTATCTCACTTGTCCCCAGAGCAGTGAGTCAAGGCACTTTAAAACCACAGGTCAGAAAGCATTAATAGATTGCGAAACTAAAAGAGCAGCTTTAAAATTGTAAATAAAGCCACACAGGGTGGCACAGGCCTATCATCCTTCTGTGCTCAGCAGCCAAGTAGGATGCTGAGGTAGCATGATTCAGGGCCCCGTGGGCTACACAGTGAGACTGTCTCAAGAAATAACAAAAGATTAAGTAGATCAGAAAAGATGACGGCATACTACACTTAGCTGAAATAATAATTTTGTGAAATGTTTTTCTTCACTGGGATGGATGCCTCAATAGATATTTTAGAATATGTCAAACACAGGTCTTGGCATACTGGTAGCAAACAAGCAACTGCTAAAATTAATATTTGGCAAAAACTAAATGTCATCTTCACAGAATGAAATGTTTTAATATAATAAAAAATAGGAAACTATTCAAAAAGTTATGAGTATAAATATATTAGACAATCTAGCAGACCCCCTTTTGTTCTGTATAATGTGCATATATATGTATATGCATCTGTGAGCATGTGCATATGTTTATGAAAGCAGTCATATTCAGAGAGCCATGCCAAGCCTTCCAGGAAGGGGCTGCTGTCTTTCTACTATGCACTCTAGGCTGGCGGCCTGAGAGCTTCTCAGAGTCCAGGCTCTACCTTCCACCTGCCTGAAGGAGTGCTCAGGCCACATATATATCTGGGTTGTTGGGGTTTAAATTCAGGTTCTCATCCCTGTGTGCCAAGTACTTTAGCCATTGAGTCGTGTGCCAGCCTTACCCCAGTTTTCAGAACTTCATATAAAGGGCTAGAAACTATAATTCCTCCATACCATGAGTCTAGCCCAAAAGGACTTTTGTAAAACTCATCCTAACACACAAGGTCGGCTAGCACAGCTATTGCCCATGACAAGGCTTCCAGTGCGATAGTAAGCCTTGGTTCCTGTGTAGCAGAAGGTGGGGGCGATGTGTACCGTCTCATCTCCTGGACTTAACTGGGTGGAGGTGGTGATGATGGTGACGATGGTGATGATGATGACCCCACAAAGAAAACACGGCTTCCACAAGACTATTTGCAATCATGTTTTCACAACAATAATTCTCAATCTATACCTATAATTTTCACTCTTCAAATAATTAGGTGCTTAAAATTCACAACTTCACAATCACTGTTAATTATTACAATATTAAGATAATTGTAAAGCCAAATAGAATGCCTTGTTTGATTACTAGGGTAGGTACCAAAATTAGGTGTGACCGTTTCCTCTGCCATCTACAATGTCTGCTTAAGCAGATATCTTGGTATGTAGGTCACGTCATCTGGCCAGTTGGCCAAAGATGAGAGGCAGGCTCTGAAAGAAGTACAGGGCTGAGATGAACTTCTTATACTCCTGCATTCCTCAGTGTGTGGGATGGGTATGTGCATATATGTGTATACAGATGTTTCTAGTTATATTTATGGGCAGACTTTCAAGCAAAACATGTCTTACTAGAAGTCAAGGTCAAAACATAAACCCAAAACACTCCAATCTATCTGCTGAAAACTCTATAAGGAATATGAAATATTTCTTCCTTTTTTTTTTTAATTTTAAGAATCAGCTATGCATTAAAAACACAATATTCTCCCTGTCCCTCAAAAGCAAATAGTCTAACCAACTTTAGGGTCCTCAAAGTAAAGTCACTTAGCCATAAATAAACTATAAAAAACATAATCTTAGTATATACATTTATTTTTCACATTTGCCTAAAAGAATGAAAGCAGTATTATTCTTCTAATTAATTTATTTATTCACTTTACATCCCAATTGTAGCTCCCTCCCTCCCCTCATCCCAGCCTCACCCTCCCTCCCTCTTCTACCTATCCCCCTCCCCTACTCCTCAGAAAAGGGGAGCCCCCACCGCTCCCTGCACATCAAGATGCACCAGGACTGAGCATGTCCTCTTGCACGATGGCCTGGCAAGGCAGCCCTGCAGAAGGAAGTGGTCCAAAAGCATGCAACAGAGTCCATGCCAGAGACAGCTGCTGCTCCCCTTACTAGGAAACCCACATGAACACCAAGCTGCTGTACATATGTGTAGGGGGCCTAGGTCCAATCAGTTCATGCACGGTCCTTGGTTGGTGCTTCAGTACCTGCAAGCCCCCCTTGGTCGAGGTTAGTTGGCTGTTGGTCTTCTCATGGAGTTCCTATCCCCTCCCAGTCCTTCTATCCTTCCCCCAACTCTTCTAGAAGGCTCCCTGCCCTCCGTCAAGTGTTTGGCTATGAGTCTTAGCATCTGTTGATTCTTTGCCGGCAGAAGCCTGTCAGAGGACAGCATAGCAGAGTGTCATTAATAGTGTCAGGGGTTAGCTCTCTCTCATGGTGTGGCCAGGGATTCATTGGACCTTCCCTTAATCTCTGCTCTATCTTTATCCCTGCACATCTTGTAACAATATTAATCTTATACCATACTTTACAGGTACAAAAAAAGTGTCGCTATCTTAAAATATTCTCAGAGTAAGTGAAAGCATTAATGTTTTCTACCAGGCACATGTATTATATCATCCATGCATGATCAAACAGGATGGTTATTTTTGTGTTTAATTTTTGATTACACATGCTTTATGTCTGTGTGTGGGTATGTACAACACATGAGTGCAAGGATCCTAGGGAGCCAGAAGAGGACATTAGATTCCCCGGGGCTAGAGTTACAGTCACAAGCTGTCCCTACATAGGTGCTGGGAACCGCAACTGGGTCGCCTGCCAGAGCAAGCACTCTTAACTCCTAAGCTGTCTCTACAGCGCCTGAAACAGGATGGTCCTGCTCAGAAATGAAACAGAGGAGTCTAAGGGATGGTAGCCAAGACCCAAAGCCATCTTTCCGCTCCTGAGGTGAAAGGAAACAGCTGTGCTCTGTGGGCCTAACACAGGCCTCCCTGGGGCTTTGTGGACTCCAACGGCCTCAGTGAAAGATTGTCTCAGAACACATTTCTTGGCTTGGATTTCCATGTGTTTCATTCCACAAAAGCCCACTGCTTCAAAAATAAAAGTAGACTATAATCTTTGGACAGAAAAATCAGTGTGGCTTAAAGCACAGCAATGAGCAGGAGCCATGGACGTGAAGAATACATCCCGTCCCACATACTCATATGGTTGGGTTCCAGCAAACCAATCTGTATATTTAATAGAAGTGATTATGAGCACTGCTTTTTTCCCCTCTTATTCCAACATGACCCCTTCTCTGCTCCCTCCCTATCCAGTCCAGAAAGGAGGAGCAGGGAAGACAGCAGCCTTTGCAGTATTATCTCCAGCTGTAGGGATGGCGGGCTCCTTACAAAGTAGCCAGTCTTATCCTGACAAGAGGGTCCTGTTTATTAACAGTGTGCCTCTCTAGTCCGTTTTTTGTTTCATTTGCTTCTACTCCGCAGTGCCTTTCAGCAAGCTTAGCCACTTTCACTTCTTGGAAGATCATACAGGCAGGCTCCTTGCATTTCTTCCACATACGACATAAATGTTCCAAAGAACAGCAGCCAAACTTCCAAATGGCAGGTTCTTTGCTGACTATGCCCTGGGTGACTACATAACAGAGTAAGGGAACAATGACTGCTCAACACTCCTCAATAGTTTGAAGAGACTGGTGAAAAGTGGAAGAAAATTATTTCAGTTCAGAGACTTATATGGACCATCTTCTGCGAAAGGCAGAAGCCAGGTGACTGACAACAGACAATAATGCCTAGTTTTTAAAATATGATCCATGACCTAAGTGGCTTTACAGTTTTAACAGTACTTCCCAATGCATGAAAACGAGCTGACTTCAAATCAGTGTCCAGAAGTGCAGACAGTTGTCCATTTGCATACTGTCCGGGTTGCTCTGTCACTACATGCAGAGTCACTGCAGACTTCACGCAGCCCACCAAGCCTGAAACATTCAGTATGTGTTCCTGTGCAGAAAAGCCCTTATCCTGTGCCCCTTCTGAAAGTAACAAGTGAGACAAAGGCACATTATGGCAGAGCAAGGGGAGCTGCAGCCCACGTGCCCTACAAAGACCCCAAAGGAGGCTGGGCTCAGCTTCCTCCTATATGAGACCATTAGCTGGGTAAATACCTCTACATATCCAAGACCAGAGAGAGGAAATTCCCCAACACTAAAACCATTCATCAAAAACTAAATGACCCTTCTAAAATCTCATTTACAAGACATTTATTTACCATGGGCCAAGAACCATGCAAAGCATTAACTTGCAGTCATCACCGAATCCTTGAAACAATTCAAATCCTTTAGTAAGCATATTTTACAGACGAGGACGCTGCAATTATGGATGGGAAGACCCTGGTGTGGGTGAGTACACAGAACCAGGAAGAAGCTTCCCTAGGGCCATGGGTTCACGAGGCTTAGCCTAGACCACTGAGGTCATGACAAAGAACCCAAGCTTTCAGCACTGGACACTCCTCAGAGAAGCCAGCTTTCAGCACAGGTTCCTGAGAGTGAAAACATTAATATATATAAAGTAGCAGGTACACCTTCTGACACATATGTGTCCGCGTTAACCATCATTGTGTGTGTGTGGACATTACTTAGGGCTTATTGCATATGTCTGTAGGCCCAATTTTCTTGGCAAATATATTTTATTACGAACTTATTAACCGAGAGTACCTCACTTATAAGCCGACTAACCTAAACAACAGGAAAAGAAGATTAAAGAATACAATAATGAAACCGTAAGCATATCAGTTCCAAGGAACAATTCTCCTGGTGTAATCAGCAGGATTTCTTCTGTTGGAACCTGGAGCAACAAGAACCCGGAACCTCAGCCAGAGCCCGGAGCCCCCAAGCCTTCCCTCGAGCAATTCTCTCTAGGAGCGTCTAGAAGTGGAGCAAAGGAACAGCCAAAACTATCCCAAGTCTCCAAAGGCCCCGCCTTTTGTTTTTGGTTCACATTTACACCTCCTCTCAGAATTTGCTCAAGGATGTTTTTTAGCTGGTTAATAACCAATCTCCCCCACATGGTGGTTCGAGTTCTAAGGGGATAAACATCATCTGCTCTCTCACAAGTCTTTTCCTCATCCTCCACATGTGACCTAAACAAAAAACATGTTTATCTCTCCTTCATATGTCTTTGTTGTCACCGAAGAAAGCAGTATTATCAAATTTCTAGTCTTGTATATTAGGAATGCATTACATACAATATCCTAGCAAAAATCTCAATGCTTTTATTAAGGGAACAGAACATATATTGCATCCCTTGGCTTGAGAGTTAGATGAGTTTAAATTTGTACTTTTAAAACATATTTAGGAACATAAATATAGAATTATTCATAGCTAAAAACATTCATTAATATGTACATTTACACAGTTCTAGAATATAGGTTACTTTTAAAGTTTTATCATCTTCTTTAAAATTTGGTTTTGAGCTAGACACCAGCCTGTAACCCCAGGTGCGCGGAAGGTTCAAGAAGGATGATCCCAAGTCCAAAGCCACCAGGCAGCAGGGCAAATACTCCAGGCAGGGACAACTGAGTGGGAGCTTGTCTCAAGGTAAAAAGTAACTCTAAGGCTGGGGATGTGGATCAGTAGTAGAGCACTTTCTCCTTTATGCAAGGCCCCAGGATCAGTAATGTTTCAGAAATATAGCTTTGGGGGAAAAGACATATGTTTTGCTATTACTTAAGAGACTGGCTGTGAAATTCAGACAACTAGCTATGTACAACAACATAAGCATAAAGAAATAAACTACAGGAAAACAGAATGCTATTTCCCTAAGTAGCAGAATTAAAGTCATGGCTATTTCCTTTATGTTATGAACTGTCAAGAGTGAAGAGGTATTATAAGAAAATATGTTCTTTATTAATGTCCTACTGAAGGACAACTTGGAAGACATATGCATTTATCAGGGTTCACTAATAGGGGTCCCTTTGGTTCCCCCTTTTCTCCGTAAAATAGTCATGAAAAGAAATGGCAGACAATTAAACACCTAGCATGGCAAAGACACTCACAAAATAGCATGGTGAACACTGAGATCAGTACAGTTACAGGAGGCAACACCTATTTTGACTTAGAAAGATATATCCATGCAGGGGCTGGAGGGCAGGAAGTACATTTTGGGGATGTCCACTAGGTCATTGTGTCTGAGGCAGAGGATGGTAAGAAGAGTGAGAGATCAGGCCTGGGGCATGAATGAGTGCTAGGGCTTCCTCAAGATCAGAGGGGCGGGAGAGGGGTCCACACTTTAGCCTTCAGCCATTTTCCATATTATTTCCAGGCTGAGAATTGCATATAAATTCCATATTAGCAGAGAAGAAGGCAAGCATAACCAACTCTCCTAGAAAGCTAAAACACTCACATGGGTAGGCCTGTGTGCACTTTCAAGTCCTTCAAGAAGACTCACAAAAAGAAATGTAGTTCACAAGAAACACACACAGTTTTCACAAAACAAAAGACAATTTTTTTTTTTAACTTTCCTTTCAGGGATTCACTCCAATATTTTTGTTCCTATTTTCTCTCCTCTCCCTGAAGAATCCACTCCCCTGTTTTTGCCCTTTCTGTATACCAGTCATAACTAATTATAGACATTCTGCCTTACTACTGGGAGGTCCGTATTAGGTCAGATCATTTCATATATCAATGTGTGCAAGAGACACAGAGACTCACCAGAGGCCACACTGATGTCACCTCAGGCCCCCGCACTCAAGGAGAACAGGATATTATACCTAAGAGTAGCCAAGTTTGTAGCAGAGAGTTAACACTCAAACTCTGGTATGACAAACAAAACATGGGCATGTGCAAAATGTAAAAATCATGAGAAAAAGAGCAGGGGGAAAAAATCAACAAGCAATTCCTTTGAAAACTGACCCCTTCCTTTTCCGAAAATTATAAGATTAGATTTTTTTTTCTCCACAGCACACCCAAGAGACCATAAAAAAAAAAATCTCAAAGAGTCACCCAGCTTTCAGCTAGAGACTCCTCCCTCAGAGCATCCTCTCTCAAACACAGCAGCATTACCTCAGAGGTCTGCACCATGCCTGTCAGGGGAGGGGCAGGGATAGATGGTGGCCATGGAAATGTGGCACAGTGTGCTTCTCCTGCGCTCCCACTCCAGGCCTAGTCTGGAGTCTCCATCTCCTCAACCTTGGCCACCTAGCAGCAGACACCCAGGTGGTGAGCCCTGGTCCTCAAAGCTGACACCCTTTTATGGAGAGGAAGGGCTTGACAGAAATACGAGGTCTGGAAAGCCCCAGCAGGTCCAAGAGGCTCCCACAGGGCCAGAGGCGACCTTTACTGGGTCAAAGACCACGGTGTTTCCCCAAATCACCTCAGATTTAAGAAGATGGAAGAGTCCAAAGGGAGCAGAGGCCTCTAGAACTTCCTCAGAGAACAGGACTAGATAAACTAAAAGATGTGGTTTTCTGAGGCCATAATTAGAACAGGGTAAATTACAGGACTGTTTGAGTAGAAACCCCCATTTCTCTCACGGCACTTGGCAAGGGAGGTGGCAACCCCTGAAGATCACAAATCAGTACCTCACCTCCAGGACACTGTAAGGCCAAGGTCCCGCCCACCTCTGAGGCCATACTAGGCTCATGATAGCTTTAAAAATCCATTTGCATTGAGGGTACCCAGAACTTCATTTCACATATTCATGAGTGTGGTAACATGAGTGGGAGGAGACTGTGGAATCGTCCCTTAAACTCTAGGGATGGCCTGGTTCCCTCCCAAGCCTAGATTCCGTGGTATTATGGGAATGCAGTGGCTGGGGCAGAAAAAGGAAGAACACGAACCCTCAGGGCTGTGGCCCTGTCCACTTATGCCACTTGCTGTGGTCCCCTGATCTGTAGGCTCTGAGATAACCACAGAATTCACTCTCCTCTATCCACACTGTCCACATACACCTGCAGCCGACCATCTCTCACCATCTGTCCCACAAATTGATATTCAAAGTATTATAATCTCCTATAAATAGAATTTTTTTCATCCTAAAGCTATCACAATGTAACTTGTTTCTATCACAATAATTGTAAATTCCTGAGTTAATCCCTTTAACCCCAGTCATAAGCATTATTTAAGAGTGGGGGGAAAAGAGGCTTTTAGTTTCCTAGTGGCCTATACATAGGATGCAGAGTAACCCATGGACAGTCATTGTCTTAGGGGAAGATCTCATCCTCTGGTTAAGGAGCAGCAGTGAAAACCCTCCTGCGGAGAATCAAACACCACAATTCCTAGAAAGCAAGGTCCAACCTTGAACCCAGAGTATAAGACCCTCACACTGAAAACGAGATCAAAAGACAAGACGGGAGTGCCCCAGAAAGGTGAGCTCCAAGAATATTTTACACAGGAAATGAGTTTCTAAAAACTACAAGTCCTGTTCCTAGAATTCACATCCAGAGCTAGCATTCTTTAAACATAAAATCCTGTATGGGTTGATCAACTCTGAGAGAGAGAGAGCCAGGCTTCTGCTAGATTGACCATGTTCTAGAGAATGGCCCTAAAGCCATGAATATATAATATAGGCAGCATAAACTCGATTCAGTGGTTATTTAAAAAAAAAAAAAAAAAAAAAAAAAAGGAAGAGCCGGGCATGGTAGCACACACCTTTAATCCCAGCACTCTGGAGGCAGAGGCAGATGGATCGCTGTGAGTTCAAGGCCAGCCTAGTCTACAAGCAAGTCTAGGACAGCCAAGGCTACAGAGAAACCTTGTCTCAAAAAACCAAAAAAAAAAAAAGGGAGGGGGGAGGATGAGGAATGTGCTGGGAGACAAGTAGGAACATGATCAAAATACTTTGTACAATTTCTCAAATCATAAAAATATCAGCTTAATAAATAAGTAAAAAAATAAAAAATTTCTAACCTGTCCTGGCAGCCATGTGTGTATGGTCACATCTTACAATAGTCTCGTTAGGATCCGTGCATATGGTGCTCCTGCCCCAACCTGCCAGGCTCCCAATGTTCTTTCCCCAGTTAGTTGTAAACAAAACACTACCCTGCAAGGGCAGAGACTAAATGAAATGGGATCAGATCTAATTATCAATACCCTGGACCCCACCCTGGTCCTCAGGCCATCCTCTCCACTCTCACAGTCATAGAAATCTGACCTGGAGTGTTCCATTTCTCCATGAATGTGGATCCATATGGCATGGGGCACGAGGCACGGCTAGGGGTAGGTAGTGCTTTTACAAGTAACTAAAAGCTCCGGAGGCAGTGTGGGTGGGATTATTCAGAAATGTGAAAAATTATATAAAATTATATAAAAGGCCATTCCAAAGCGATGAAGTAAACGTGGAATCAGACTTGAGACATGATGACGAAACTGACGCCCAGAGTGGTGGCTAATGACTCACGAAGGTCACCTAGCAAGTATACTGGACACTCGGGGCCAGAACTTCATCTCAAAGCTGGGTTTTACTTTTCATTTTCATAACTGGCCTCCTCTTCTGCACTGCACAGCATGGGCCTCTAATGGCCACTCTGAGGTGGTCATTATATCCAAATTCTGTTATTACAGAGTCATTCGCTATTCAGAGTTCCTTCCCAGAAGCTTGTTTCTTACTTCCTGTATATAGGTAGCTACTTACTGTATATACCGTATGTATCTTTTGTTTGTTTTGAGGCAGAGTCTCATATAGCCCAGGCTGGCCCCAAACCTGCTATGTAGGCAAATCTGGACTTGAATTTCTAATCCTCCTCCCTCTACCTCAGGAGTGCGGGGGTTACAGGATACCCACCATCATGCCTGGTTTACACGACACAGGGGACTGAACTCAGGTCCTTGTGCACACTCAGCAAGCATTATACTAACTGAGCTACATCCCAGACCCTTGCCTTACATTATAATGTAAGTATTTTGGAGACGGGAAAGATGGGAACCACAACAGCTCAGTGATTGGGTTAACACTGAGGGTGCATTCACCCGTCAGACAAAGCAGTGAATTCATCCTCAGCGTGCATGGACAGGGAAAAAATGGAAACCAAGTTCTAACTGTTGTGAGAACGAGGAAGACTGCAATAGTCCTAAGCAAACCACTATGGTGAGGCTCCCAGGCCTGTGGTCCTGGTGCCTTAAGATGTCTATCATGCCCAAGGACACTGGCCATGCCTAAGATGATGGAGCATAGGGGATCTAGACTCCAGTCAAAAGGGAGTGCCAGAACAGGTGTCCTGACATCAGAGACCCCAGCCAACCAGCAAGTGGGCTTGTTATAGAAAACAGAGCTCTCAAGGAGCAAAATCAAGTCCTAGGGACCAAAGGTCCCCAAAGAACCCCTGAGCCTCAATACTCAAGTACAGACTTGGCCCTCCAAGAGGAGAAAAAAGGTATTCAGTAAGAACTACAAGCCCAACGGGATGGGAGGGGATCTCAGAAAGAGGATGGCAGCAGTTGCCACAGCAGCAGATTTATTTATTTATTACGTATACAGTGCTCTGTCTGTATGTACACCTGCTTGGCAGAAGAGGGCATCAGATCTCATTATAGATCGTTGTGAGCCACAGTGAGGTTGCTGGGAATTGGACTCAGGGCCTCTGGAAGAGCAGCCATCTCTCCAGCCCGCAGCTCCTACTTTAGAATGCAGCTTATGTTAGGGCCAGATCCTGGTACACAGCTCAGCTGGTGACTTGGATTTAGACCCTAAATGCAGATGTGATAGAAGAGGCAGCTTTCCTCCCCAACAGGAAACTAAGGCTGGGAACTACCTCAAATTTGGTATATGTTTGATCTATGAGGTTGGAAGGGAATGATTTCTGTTGCAATGTTTCAAAGCCAGTGTCTTTACCAGAACAATCTATGAGAATGTCTCCAGTTGAGGTCTTCCAGGAGGGCCATCAAGATGGCACTTTGCTGATTCATCACAACAGTAGACCCCCCAAACAGCTAAAGAGTGTTGCTCTAGAAAACCCCGGCAACTTCGGTAAGCAAGCAGGATAGAAAGATAAGTGTCAGAGTCTGGACTGTAAGCAAAGACCAGACACAGGAATCTTCCAGACTTCCAGAGTCAAAAACACCCATCAACTGAGTCTCACCTGAGGCCCTCACCTGTATTCAGAGGGTCAGGGTGTGGAAGCATCTCCCAGGAAGTGCAGTGTTTGCTCGGGCAAGTCTCAAGAAGACACACGGCCTTTCCAGATTAACCCTATGCTGAAGATAGCTCTTGTCTCACAGGAGTGACTTAGGTCCTGGATGCTCTTTCTTATTCTTGTAAGGGGCCAGAGTTGAATCCCTCTGGGTGGGTTCCAATGCCACTGATCATGAATCTTCCTTAGTGTGAATTCAAACTGCTCACAAGCTCCCATGAAATGAAGAGAGAAAAGGCAGACTCCAAGTGCTTCATGAATCCCAAGAATATAAAACCAAAGTAGCTCTTCAAAGTCCTAGGGATAATACAGTTTTAGAATCCCATGCCAAGCAGGGCATGGTGGTGCACACCTGTCAGTAATTCCAGCACTCAGGAGACAGAGGCAGGCAGATCTCTCAGAGTTCAAGGCCAGCCTGGTCTACAAAGTGAGTCCAGGACAGCCAAGACTACACAGAGAAACCTTGTCTAAAAAAAAAAAAGGGAGGAGGAAGAGGTGACATTAATCACCAAGTAACTAGTTTTATCTATTTTAAGTACTAATACTCTTTAACTACAGCTATAAGCTCAACAGCAACAGCCTACCAATACACAAAACCACAACCTCAGGTGCGCCTGCATGGAGGATTAGACTGTGAACACTTCAGCTCTCACTTTCTGCATGCAAAAGAAGCATTTTTCAAAAACTAGGCAAATGATGTCTTGGCTTTCTCTTTAATTCAACACAACACACACACACACACACACACACACACACACACACTTTGCAGTTCCATATGTGCACCAAGATCCCCTGGATTCTTAGAAAAAATTGGTACCTGTGGTCAGTCAAGTGTGCATAGTGAGATGGATTGCTTCCTCAGTGCTTCAAATGGCTTGCCCCTTCCCACCCCTGCAAACCCTTACTCAGCTCTCGGCTTCTTGTATCACCTCTCTTCTGTGACATCCTCTCAACTGCCCTAAGCTCTATGCCCTGTGCCTCCAGCCCTCTGGTCATATGTGATAGTATCCAAGGCAAATGTATTAGGTTTTTTTTTTTCCTGCTTTGGCTGGGTGAACTGATATGATGGACTTGAAAAGTCTCTGAAAAGGCCAGCGCACCCACCTTCTGATACACAAATTCCACTGCAGGACTATGCCCTACTGATTTTCAAAACTACACTATCTGTTCTGACACTGCTATAGCAAAAGACTGGAAACAATCTAAATGTGCATTCGTTTGCACATATGATGCAGAACTTTAAAAGAAACCCAGGCTTTTTGGGTACTAATTTGTACATTTTTCTCCAAATCCCTCTAATTTGAGCCAGAAGTTAGCTCAGTGGGTTGAGGTACCTGCAGCCAAACCTAACAAGCTGTCTCTGGGATCTACAGTGTAGAAGAGAGAACACACTTCAGCAAGCTGCCCTCCAATCTCCACAGCTATGTGGAGATCTCACACACACACACACACACACACACACGCGCGCGCGCGCGCGCACGTGCGCGGCACAAGTCCAAGTTAAAGCCTGAGCTCCATTTCCAAGCCACACCATTCACAACTAGCTTCAAGGCATCAAGTAGCTTACTTACCCCGGGCAAAACAAGGAGCTAATCCGACTTCACAGGGACGTCAGGATAAAGACAGGAGATAGAGGGCAGAGTCTGTGACATGTGGAACCAACTAACCATTAATTTTTCCCATCTCTACCATCATCATCATCATCATCATCATCCAGGGCCAGGCATGGTGGTGCACACCCTTAATCCCAGCGCTCAGAGGCAGAGGCAGATGCAGGCGGATCACTGTGAGTTCGAGGCCAGCCTGGTCTACAAAGCCAGTCCAGGACAGCCAAGGCTAACACAGAGAGATCCTGTCTCGGGGAAAAATAAAAAAATAAAAAATAAAAAAAGTTTTCCCTCGGACTTGACTCAGCCATTGTATAAAGTCACACATCACATCTATAAGAGATAAGTGTCCCTGTGTACATCTGAAAGCCAAGCGGTCATTCTCACCACTGATTTGTGATTTACGCAAGGATGGATTACAAAATAATTGAGACCAATTTAGACAGAGACTCTTTTCCTCTCAAGTTTTATTGAAAGGCATACATCCAATGCTTGTTGTGTTTTTACTGTGAATAACAAAAGAACCCAGAACACTGACTGGTTTCTCCTAAGTTCCAGATTTATTTTCACAAGACACATGAAATATTTATGCTGTTTTCCACTCATCCCCAAAATCAATACCCCATTGGAAGGAGATGGTCAAGGTCAGACATCAAGTTTCCAACTATAGTGCACTGTCACCACCTCTGTCCAATAGGAAATGGTCTCCAGGTTCATATGGCATTCAGGGCATTTATTATCCCACGGCCCATCAAATTTCCCAAACGGTGTGTGTGAGAACAGAATTCTGTCCTGTACACTGACAAGCCAGGTAGAGCCACCCTCCTTGCAGTGTAAGACTCCTGAGGGTGGCTGTAAACTACATAAAAGCTGTCTGCATAAACTGAGAGGCTGTACGGATCTGAAGGTCAGGATGTTCCACACAGTGACATATCTAATGGGGAGGGGAGGGTTTCATCCACAAACCTTCACTGGCCATAAGTGATCCCACAAGGGATAAAAATGCCACACAAGGCACACATTGTGACTGGAATGATGTTTCTAGCATAATACAGACAATACAGAATGAAAACATATCCCGGGCCACAGCAAGACCTCTCAGTCTGACACTCTCGGACAGAATTCTGAAGATAATTGCTTCAATTTTTTTTTTTAAATAATAAAACTGATTTCCAGAGGGTGGAGAATAAAACACGAGAGGTTATTCATATAAACAGTGATTAACTCTAGGTGATAAGGATGGTTTTTAGATTTTAATATATTTATTTATTATCTGTAATTGTCAAATATTCTAAAGTAGGAAAGATATTTCATTATTTCTGTTTTGTTTTTTGAGGTAGGTGCTGCATAACCAGGCTCCTCATACTTCAGCCTCTTGAGCGCTAGGATTATAGACATGTACCCCTCTACATACTTTATTTTGCTTTTTTTTAAATTATGAGATTAAACAATTAAATAAGTAAAAATCAGCCATCTAGTTGTATATACATAAACTAAGTAAGGGCCAAACAAGTAAGGATGAAACTTTATCTTATAGTTCCTGGCAACCCCCAATGCCCTGTGCAGGGTCTAAAATACAAGCTACATTAAGGAAAGCCTAAACAAGAAAACAGGGATGGTGGCAAAAGCCTTTAATCCCAGCACCCAGGAGGCAGAGGCAAACTGAGATCAGAGTGTTCCAGGCAAGCTTGGTCTACACAGTAAATTCCAGATCAGTTAGGGCTAGTCACAGAAAGAAACAAGAGGCTGGGCATGGTGACACACGCCTTTAATCCCAACACTTGGGACGTAGAGGCAGGCAGATGGTTGTGAGTTTGAGGCCAGCCTGGTCTACAAAGTGAGTCTAGGACAGCCAAGGCTACACAGAGAAACCTTGTCTCGAAAAGACAAAACAAAACAGAAAGAAACAGAGAAAGAAGCAAAGAGAGAAAGAAAACAGAAAAGAACAAAGGAAATATCTGAAGGACAAACTCTGGAATATCCTTCCCACGCCACCCCCCACCCTGCCCTACAAAAAGTGGCTGAACTCTCTCTCCTTGCTGGATCCCACCTGAACTTGCCTGGGCAGCCTCCTCCAGTGAATGGGCCCTTGCTGGGTACAGGCTGTTTGGCCTGAAAAGACCCATTAACCCATATTGTTGTTTAATGTCCCCTGGTATCTGTGACCTGGGCTGTGACACTGACCTGGGCTATGGAATCACATAGGACATTTAAGAATAATCACATAGGACATTTAAGAATGCCTGGGAGATATTTGGCCATATGGGGAGGCCTGATGGCACTCAGAGGAAGGATAGCAGACTACCAAAAGAAGAGACTTGGTACCACAGCATCATATTCAGGGGGAGGAGGTCCCCCTCAGTCACAGTCATAGGGAAGTGGAATGGGGTGAAAGCGGGAGGGAGGGAGGAAGGGGAGGATGCATGAGATAGGATAGCAATTGAGATGTAATATGAATTTTATTAAAAAAAAAAAAAAAAAAAAAGAATGCCTGGGAGGAGCCAGCAGTGGTGGCGCTCACCTTTAATCCCAGCATTTGGGAGGCAGAGGCAGATGGATCTCTGAGTTCAAGGCCAGCCAGGTCTACAAATTGAGTCCAGGACAGGCAAGGATACTGTGTATAAAACCAAAACTGGAGATGGAAGAAGAGAAGGAGGAGAGAGGAAGAGGAGGAGAGAAGAAGAGGGGGAGGAGAGAGGAAGAGGAGGAGGAGAGAGGAAGAGGAGGTGGAAGAAGAGGAGGAGGAGAGAGGAAGAGGAGGTGGAGAGAGGAAGAGGAGGAGGAGAGAAGAAGAGGAGGAGGAGAGAGGAGGAGGAAGAGGAGGATGAGGAGGAGGAGGAAGAGGAGGAGGAGAATGGGTGCCTAGGAGGGATTATCTTGATTAGGTTAACTGAGGTCTATAGACTCATCCTAAACAAGCCTATTATTCCCTGGGTTTGGGTACTCCATGTGGATAAGAAGAAGGATGCTATCTGAGCAGGAGCTTACATCCTTCTCTCTTTGCAGATACAACGTGGCAGGATGCCTCAAGCTCCCGCCTCCAGGACATTCCTACTGTGGTAGACTATACCCCTGAACTGTGGGCCAAAATAATTCCTTAATCTTTTAAATTGCAACAGAAAAAAATAAGTAAAACACGATTCTAGACTCTTATGGTAACTGTTCTGTCCCTCTGTCACCTCATCTAGCTCCTGTCTTTTCAGTGTGGCCCATTAAATTAGAGGTCGTGTTGTTCACTCCTCTGCTGCTTCTTGTACAGACATCCCCTCAGACACAGGAAGATTCTGCGGGAAATTTTGTCTCAGATCTCAGTGCCATTAAAGTAACTATTTCCCAGAATAAGTAACACATGTTAATTTCCTGAGCACAACAGACCTTACCTTGGTCTCCTCTCTGTCTGCATGAAGCTGAGACTCACACGACAGACCTTGTTCAGTCACTTTACAGGAGCTTATGACCTATATGCCTATCAGATTACTTCTCTTCTCATTTCTTATTATTCTTCCTTCTCTACCCCAAGCCTTTTTCTTTTTCCTCTCCCCCAACTCTCTCTTATAATTTGAATTCTTAGAAATATTTTGGAGATGAGAGAGGGCATTTAAAAAAAAGCAATAAATGAGAAATTAACACATATCCTCATGAGTGCCAGGCTTCTTTGGTGACCTTGTGAATTGCCCAGAGTACCAGGAAAGACAGGACAGTTCACCTGCTGTCACTAGCTAGGGGTATGCAGCACTTCTGTGCATAAAACAATCCGGCTCTTTCAGATTCCTATCCCGTTGTAAATTCTCAGGGCTTCTCACATGGGGCACAAATCCTGGAATCAAACTATCTGGGCCCCACTCCTCCATTCTCCAAACACCACCACCCCACTGCTGACACAAGATAAGTTGACCTTCCGTGCTTTCCCTTCATCCCTCCATGGGCAATGGAAATAAAAATGTTACTGACCTGATAGGGTTGTTGAGAAGAAATTAATTCAAACCTGTCCTGGTAACTAGACCAGTGCCTAGGACACAGTACATGTAGGCCAGTGTGACAATAAAGGTTTCAGTTTTCAAGTAAGCCAGCACACAGCCTTCAGGCCTATGACACTAATATTTCTCATTGTTAAGTTACTAGGTCAACAAACTGATTCTCACGGCAACTTTATTTATGCCTTCCTTGTAAATCTCAGTGAAGGCAGAGCTCTTTCTAAACAGTGAAAATGTTTAGCCATGTGTTTTCTGGTTTGCTGGAGAGGAAAAGGCACAGGCATAAACAACAAAACTAGTTCCCAGAGCAAATCTCCACTTAGTAACAGGATGAGTCCTAAGCCACACCCAAGGGTGCCTGAATACACAAGTTCACAAGCACGTACACAAAGATAGGTGGTGCCTGCAGCACTCACAGATTTGACTTTTAATGTGTCTGGAGGGATGAAGAATCTCATGACCTAATGATTCTTACCACATTCTTCAAAATCAAGTGCTTTGTTTACAGCTATCAAAGGACTCAGCCTAGTTGGACACTTGAGGTCCTGACTTACATCTGAATTTACAAAACTGCCACCTCATACATCCGCATCTAAATTGCAAATTGCAAACTTCTCAGATTTCACATCGAAAGCAGCCTCCACCAGCACCGCCCAGACTCTCCTCAGGCCAAAGCCAGTCAGTCTGAGCCACTTCCTTCACACTGGGCCCTGCAAAATTTAAGTCGTCAGAGAATGCCTAGTTCACAAAATGTGTGTGTGTATTATTTTTAAGTTCAGGGGCTTGATACTGCCGTAAAGGAAGAAAACTGGGAAAATATTTAAGTAGGAGTGACTGACCGAAACAAAACAAAGCAAAAACAAACAAACGGAAAAAACCTCAAGGGTTAAAATAAAAAAATCACTGAAGCAGCGTTAAGTTGCTATAAATATTGGTGTAAATGGCTCAAGTTTCAGCTTTTGCAATACCCAAGTTGCAGGCGAATGGTAGAAAGGGGCTGGGAATTCGTCAGTCCTTAATCTCCCATTTTCTATGATTCCTGCTAATTACCTACCCAAATGAAGGCTCCTACGAATTTATTTAGTTGAACTGAAACACAGCCGTCCCTTTAAACGTTCTCGTTCCTCCCCGTCACAGAAAGCACTCTAAGACCGAACAACGTTTAAAAAGTGAACCAGAGAGTGGTCAGGCAAACTGCTTTGAGGAACTTCGTGCTCTCCAGTTAGTTCGCCAGAGTCACCCTACGCAAAGCACTGGTAGGACGCGTGACAGAGTGGCACTGTCTAAGGCTAAGAGCAGAGAGGGTCGCAGTCCAGACTGTGTCCCGCTAGAAGCGCGGGTGTAGCTCTTGAAAGCTCCCGGGAGACCCCGGTTCCCCGGCCCGCTCTGGTCGGGACTCCGCAGCTGTCCGGCGCAAACCCCACCCAGCCGCAGCGCACTTCCCGTTCTCCGGCCGGTCAAGAACTCCAACTTGACATCGACACGCCGAACTATGAGGAAGTGGCCGCGACCTAGGTGCTGCCACCACATCGCTAGAACGTCTCGGCGAGGAGCGCGGAGAGAGCCGGTGGGTGCTCCCCGGGAACTCCTGCACCGGGTGTCCCGCAGCCTGGAGACCCGCATTCGCAGCGCGCACAGCTCTTACCTGGTTTGACCGGTTTGGGAGGTGGCTTGGACATGGCGCTAGGCGGAGCGGCCAGGCTCAGCCGCGGGAGCCCCACACGCAGACGGGAACCGGGCGCCAAGCCTGCGCTGGCTGCGTCCGCTCGGGACTCGCGCGCAGCCGATGCGGGACACTCGGACCAGCGAGCTCCGCAGACAGCCTTGCCTTCCCACCAGGAAGTGGCCGCGCCTCGCCGGACGCTGATTGGCTGCCGCGGGGAGCCCGGAGGAGCCTCAGAGGTCCAGCCCTCTCCGGAGCGCTGGGCCCCGCCCTCCGCCCTGGAGGAGGAGCCTTATGGTGGCCACGCCCCCACACCCTGCTCTGTAGGTGTTACGGAACCTGGCGAAGGGCTGCACTGCTCAGGTGATCTGCCGGCAGTTCTGGACTTGAAACCCTCGTGAGGCCTGCTCTGCGGCCCTGCTGGGGTGTATTCCAATCCGCTTCGGTGAGTACTCATTGCCGGCTGCGTAGACACGCCGAGGCCTGGAGACCTTCCAGAATCTCCTAAGCCAGACCCGGAACCTGGTTACGTCTTGGGAAACCAGGTTGGGATTTGAGCTTCTAAACTGTGGCCAGCCAAGGCTCCTTACTCTATGGGCGGTAGCTGTAGGAGACCACACATTGGCTGGTAGGAGATCCCGAGCGGGACAGGGCGGTCCTTCCTGCAGCATCTGGTTAACTAACTCCAACCCTCTTGCTGCCTGGCTGTATAAAAACCTAAGGAAGCTTTTGGAGCTATTAATAACTGAGACAAAAGCATAGTATTTTGTGGCATGTGGCACACGAAAAGTTAGGGGAAAGTTAGATTTCTGTGTCCATAAATTTGTATTAGAACATATCATTAGAACATATCAATTGCTTATGCATTGACTGTGGCCACTTTCTCCTTACAACGTCAGAGTTGAGTAGTTGTCCACAAAGCCAAACCTAAAGTACTGTTTGAGTACTTTTCAAAAGTTGCCCGACCCTAACCTAACAGCTCATCTTAAGAGACATTGTATCCCGCGGACATAAGCTCACAATGTCAGTATTATATGACTGTTGTATATTAGGGTAAAGGGGGGAAAAATGAAAACACCGATTATGTAAGAAACTATGGAGTCAGCAAAAAGGTTCAACTGCCCTTGCTGCCAAATCTGATGACCAGAGTTCAAACTGTAGCGTCCACAAGATGGAAAGAGAACTAACTCTCACAGGTAGACCTATATGGCCTCTACACCTGCACTGTGGAGATCCATGGCATTCACCATCCCACACACATGCACACAACATACATGCAATTTATGTAAATTTACTAAATCAATTTTTAAAAGAACCTCCATAAAAACGAAGGTCAAAATGTCTATTGAAGTTTAGTTTAGAAAAAAAAAAGTAAGTTAAAGAGGCAAAGGTTACCAGGAACTTTGTGATGGTTATGCCCTGGGGCCTTGCTTACCAGGAACTCTAGCTGTGGGGGATTTCTTTTTACCAAAAGGATCAAAGTTTAAATGAGTCCTGTCCATAGGAGAATATCCAAGTAGCTATTGAATGAAGCGCACTGAAGCCCTGAAAACAGGTGCCCTCAACTCATGTGAAGAGCACATGTGTTTGCCCTGTCATCTCTCAGATTCTGTGGTAGACTTATTGTCCCCTTCCAGCCTGCTGACTCCTCACTCACCCTGGGACTCATTCTGAACAGTGAAAATCAAATGATTTTATTTATTTATTTATTTGTTTATTTATTTATTCTTCAAATGAGCCAATCTTGGTGATGCAGGCCTCTGATCCCAATACTTTGAGGAAGGCAGCCTTGCACATAAACAGCCTCGGCTGTATAGCAATTTTCCTAACCAACCTGGGCTACATAGTGAGATTCTGTCTCAACATACTAAAAATTGGAAAAAAACATAAAAGACTCATTTAAGTTTGCGCCTCTCTCAGCCATTTCTCCCACTCCCTGTGCAAATGGCCCCTGCTGCTTAGGAAAAGGAGCTGCATCCGTGACACACAAAACACAAGGCATTGGGACGCCCTGACTCCGTGACTCTGAAGAGTCTGAAAGGTTGCTTCCCCGGCGGCAGCATCATAAGATGTACGGTTTATCTTGGCTCCAAGTTGTGTGTGCTCCATAACGTTCTCTGCTGCAAGGCCAGGTGTGCAGGCGCGCACCTGTAATCTCACCACTTCAGGGGTAGAGGCAGGACATTCAGTGTAAGGTCACCCATCTTCCACTACACAGCCACTTTAAGGCCAGGCTGAGCCCCATGAAAGCCCTCAAAAGCAAACAAAAAGCCCTCCAGCATACATATGGAGCATGGCAACTCTTGATTGCAAGTTGTTCAAAAATTTTGGTTCTCAAACCATATGTAAAGAGGCCCTTGACAGGTAATGAAATAGGATGATACGGAAGCTGACAGTGCCACGTCTGGATCTGTAGCCAGTTGCCTTCTGTATCCAACACAGTTTTTGAAACGCAGCGTTTCAGGAATTGGTAGGCTGTTCACTGCTCCAGGGGCCACTCAGCCCCGCCCCAGTCTTGTTTCTTTGTAGTCCAGTTCTCCACCCCCCCTACTGCCCCCACCTCACCCCCCCACCCCCAGCCCCTACCCGCTACACCCCACCCCCCCACCCCCCCACCACATTATCACTTGCTCATTGCTGGTGAGACAGGTCTAGTATTCACTCAAACACTGCTCTGAATAGTCCCAGCTTGCTAACTTAAGTGGACTCGGGGTGCCTGGGTCTCCAACTTCTCAGTCATTTATTTCATCTGTTTATGGACCCACGAATGCAGGGATCAGAAGGACAACTTGGAAAGAGTCAGTTCTCTCTTTCCATGTGAGTTCCGGGCATTGAACTCAGGTCATCAAACTAGTAGCAAGTTACTCAGGTCCTCAGGCTGGTGAAGGCGCATGAAGGGTGGCTGCTGTCTTGATTTGAGAGAAAAGGAAAACACACACACACACACACACACACACACACACACACACACACACACATTTCCTTGCATTTCCTTGTATTCAGCTGTGGGAGTTTCTACCCCCTTCCCTAAGGGATTTCGTAATTAGGTTCTTCCACCTCGTTCCTCATCTCTGAATCGCTATATTTCCCATACAACTAACCCCCTCAAGTCTTTTCAGTGCCACGACCACAGTCATGATTGACATCCTATGTAACTGAGGCAATATCCTGATGTGTGTGCACAGATATGTGGGCTAGGAAGGGGACCAGTATTTTCCATTAGCTGTACACAGCAAATGCATGGCCCTTCAATAATGCATCACTAAGAATGACGTGGTTTGTCCACCTGAGCCTGACAAGCCAGCGCACATGCCACATCCTTTCCGTGCTCTCGGTAATAAAGTGTTCCATAGCCTCTCATGATGATAGAAAGATGTTCACTAATTGGTCTAGTTTCCTTCCTGGCTTTTCTAGAAATGGATATGTCATTCCAGTCTGAGCCAGTTTTATTTACGCTATACCTGGGAAAGCTTTTCAGAAAGACAGGGAGAAAATAAGAGACAGACTGACTTCCATTTTCTTTTGCCACTGGCAACCATGCCTTTATATATATGAAATTATACACACACATTATTATTATTATTATTATTATTATTATTATTATTATTATTATTATTATTGCTTCCAATACTGTTATAGCTAGTCCAATAGGGCTGACTGTGAGAGGAAAGTCCAAGAATTCAGTAGTTGCTCAGATTGCTGGGCTTGAGGTCTCTGCTGGTCTTCAGTATATGCCAGAATCCCAAAGAAGTAGGCTCTAATGCCAGTGAAGGAAAGGACTTAGCAAGAGCAAGCATGAGAGCACCTTCTTCATGCCCTTCATATAGGCTGCCAGGAGAAGATATGGCCCAGAGTAAAGGTGACTCTTCCCACCTCCAAAGATCTAGCTTAAAAGTGGGTCTTCCCACCTCAAATAATCTAGATAAGAAAAATCCCTCACAAGTGTACCCAGCTGCTTGGGTTTCTGTTCACTCGAGTGTGGTCAAGTTGACAACCAAGAATAGCCATCACAAGGAAACCCAGGGAAATGGCTCACACAGGCATAATGTGAGTTAACAGTCCCGAAGAAAACACCGGCTATTATGAGCAGCAAGACAGTGTGGGGAATGTGGGGCTGAGGCCACTGATCCCCTCTCAGCTGTTATGTCTTTTCGGGACAAACTCTAGACAACTAAAAGACACTGAATTTATTTCATTTTTATACATTTTAGGAAATACTCAGAAGACTTGGTTTCCAAAGCCAATTATGAAAACATTTGTCATTGGAATTGGTGGGTGAGTAATTCCTTCATAAACAGCTGGGCAAGACACTCCAGATGTCCAGATGGTTTTTCAAGTGGACATGATAGAGAAAGTTGTGAGGAGTCCCAAGTTCTAGGAGGAGTGCTGCGGGTGGGGGTTTCCCGGAAAGGGAGGAGGCTCGGTCAGCAGTATTTCCATCTGTTTTCTGGATGGGACACTGACGATGAAGCCTGATTGGTCACTCCGTTAGTTGGGGGTAATTATCGTTTCTTATGTGAGTGCTCTGGCATGGTATGGGGGGGGCAGGGGGGATCCCTCCCTCTGCTTTTTTACGCCTGGCTTTTGATGAGAGGAATACAGGCTTTTATGTCTCTAGTCCTCTTCCTCTTCCTCCACCCTTAGGGTAACCAGGTGTACGCTTTGGCTAGGCTACTTTGTGTTGCTCTAGTGTAATATGAGCCACTTAACCCTCTGTCACAAATATTCTAAATTGTGGTCATCCGATCTGTGGCACCAGCACCTGAGGTGCAAGCGTGACATCCACAGCTATTGGGAGGATATCATTTGCCTTGCTCCTGGATTGTGTCTGTCATTCTTCATGTGTCGTGTCCTAGTGACAAAACATTTGACATACTAAAAGTGTAACCTGAGGGAGATAATCTGTTGTGTTACTGCATTACATCACACAGGAGTCAGTTAGGAAGCAGGTGGGACTGGGTTAAAGCATCTGCCTGCGTGTGTGAGGCCCTTCTTCTAGGCTAGCTTCTAACCCCGGCATCAGAGGAAAAAACAAAGGAAATTATGGGTGAATTGAGTATCAGACAGTACCGCAGGCTGCCCGAGGCCAAAGCGGTATTACTATGCAAGACTAGTGTTGTCCTCCCCTTCATTTCATATGCACTGCCACCCTCCCATAGTAGGCATTACCCCTAATTATAGTATTGTGTGTGTGTATGTATATATATATATATATTTTTTTAAAGGACCCTACTAGAGTTAAACTTTGCTCCCTACGGCAGCAGCAAGCAGCTTCCCAAGCCTCACTCGCCTCAGCTAGACTATCTCCCTGCTATGGGAGCATTCACATCTTGTTCCGTTAACTGTGCACACTGTTCTTAGCTTCTGCCGGTACTACTGCACCCTCCTATTACCTTGCATATTAAGAACAACAACAACAAAAAAAAAGAGCTATACATTTATTTGTAAACAAGGAAGGGAAATGCATCATGTATCTACTCACCTTTCTCCATGAGATCCTGAAGTCATGGCCTCCTTCCCCTGGGGCAAGGGGGAGCTTGTGGGAAGGAGGTTGTGAGGTTGCTGTAGGGGAAGGAGTAGGTCCTGAGGGTCACGTGATGTACCGGGAGGGTTCCACTCCTAGTGTGGATACTGGCTCTGGGCTCTATGATGATACGTTCCCAGCTAGGGTGTTCCCTGCAGGAGCCCTGCAAAAAAAGTGCTTCCTTCTCTGTGGCTTCAGACGAATCAGCGGGAAGGGTCTGTTTATTGCAGATTCAACTTTGTAAGCATAAAAAATGACACATTTTCTTGTCTGGTTGCTCAGACCTTAGTAAAGTTACCTCCTTTTAAACAAAAGCTTGACTTCTTGAATCTGGGCTTGCAGTGTAGTTTATAGACATATTTGTTAAAGGAGAAAGGGTCACATTTTTTTGGTTAAACAAAAGGTTCTCAGTATATAGAATAGCATCCTCATAGACTCCCTACCTGTGTTTTGTAAAGTAAAACGAGCCAACTTATTAATACCCTCTACTTTGCAGGCATAATAAGGTATTTACATGATAATTTATATACAGTAAGCACTTTGAGTTCTGTTGTTATTGTTTGGTGGGATGGGTCTTTTTGGTGGCTTGGTTTTTTGTTTGTTTGTTTGTTTGTTTTTAACATAGGCAGGGTCTCATTATGTAGCCCTTGCTGGCCTGGAATTCACTTTGTGTACCAGGGTATCCTTGAACTCACAAGAGATCCTCCTGGCTTTAGCTCTTGAGTGCTAGAATTAAAGGCACAGCCCCCATGCCTAGCCTCCGAGCAAGTACCTTCTGATGAATGTGTTCCTTTGGAGATTGTAAACACTGTGGTGTTAATCTCGCCCAGAATTAATCACAGGTTCTTACCAACAGATGTTTAGTCAGGGTTTTTGTGCTATGAACATTTGGTGCATAGTGAAATCTTCATCTCTCTTCAGGGTGACTTCAAATACACAAAATAAAACACAGGATTTCAAAGGAAAACAATTACATTAATATACAGCCATAAGGGGGCTAGAGAGGTGGCTCAGTGGTTAAGAGCGCTGTCTGCTCTTCCAGAGGTTCTGAGTTCAATTCCCAGCAATTACATGGTGGTTCACAATATCTATACTGGGATCTGATGCCCTCTTCTGGCATGCAGGTGTACATGCAGATAGAGCACTCATGAATTAAACAAATAAATCTCATATATATATATACACACACACACACATATATACATATATATATATATATACATAAAATGTTTATATGCAAACCTGTAACCTTATGGTGGTGTAGTAGTAGTCTAGTGTAGTAGACAGCACAGGTAAATTTGAAACAACAATGAGCATTAATGATACTTCAAGATACCCACCCACTTGTAGCTCAGTGTACAGTCTTGTAGGTGCCCAAGTCAAGGCATAATCACTGCTGTAGCTTATTACTTATAATAAAAGGAGCTACTAATATCCTCTTAAAATTTAGTGAAGATGATGTAATCTCTTGCAAATTCACAATGACCCTGCATTCTTTCATAGACCCTTTTGATGTGACTGAGCCCTGATCTCTGAGCTAATTGCCTCTTTGTAAAAATGATACCATAAAGCAAGCACGGTGACTGATATCATTAATCCCAGTACTCAGTAGATTCAGACAAAAGGTTTGCTGTAAGTTCAAGGGCAGCCAGGGATACACAAGTGGGTCAATATCAAGTGCAGAGGGACACCCTGTTTCCAAAGAAAGACGCAATGAGAAAAGAAAGATTGGCTAGAGAAATGTCTCTCGCATGCAAGAGAGTAGGAAACAAGACATATGAGTTAGTCAGGTACCTGCGTCTCCACATGCCACAGTCCAGCCAGAGGTGGTGGGAGGACTAACAGTGGGGCCTCTACCTGGACGCCAGGTGCAGAGAGAGGGAAGAAAGAGGCATGCCACAGGAAATGTGGGCTCATGAGTGAGTGAGCTCCCTTTTTTTTTTTTTCCTTTTCTTTTTTTGGTTTTTTGAGACAGGATTTCTCTGTGTAGCCTTGGGTGTCCTGGACTCAGTTTGTAGACCAGGCTGGCCCCAAACTCACAGTGATCCACCTGCCTCTGCCTCCCGAGTTCTGGGATTAAAGGCATGCACCACCACGCCCGGCTAGTAAGACACTTCTCTTTCTTCCTGTGTGGTTGAAACAATCACAGTGACCATGGGCAGTTTTATAAACGCAGAAAGGTGAGCCGAGGACACTCTCTGGGGTGCATATTGAACCTGGAGCTGTTTTGACAGTCAATGCATTGACTGACAATATCTATACTTTGAAGTTTTAGCATCCAGTTCACTTACCCAACTGTCACTTGCCCCTCTCCGTCCTTTACTTACCTTACTATGAGGACAACCTATCTTTCAAACCTGTGATTTCGCTGGGCGTGGTGGCGCACACCTTTAACTCCAGCACTTGGGAGGCAGAGGCAGGTGGACCTCTCTGAGTTCAAGGCTGGCCTGGCCTACAAAGCAAGTCCAGGACAGCCAAGGCTACACAGAGAAACCCTGTCTCAAAAAACCAAAACAAACAAACAAACAAACCTGTGATTTCACCTGGGAAACAAAACATGACCTGTGCAAATGAGCATTTTTACCAAGCAGTAAATATTGTTTTAAATATCCTTAATATATATGCATGTATGTATATATACATATATATACATATGTGTGTATATACATATACATATACATATATTGTTTAAGAATGTTCCATGTTCCCTAATGTACTCTTGGACCTCTTGATTTTTCCTGGCTCAGCGTGACAAATGGCGGGAAGACAACACTGGCTAAGAACTTGCAGAGACACCTTCCCAATTGCAGCATAATATCTCAGGATGACTTCTTCAAGGTATCTATGAAGCTTCTTGGATAAGTTATTTAACACAAAAAGGTTTAATAGCAAAGTTAATGCTATTTAAAAAAATAATAGCAAAATTATATCCAAAAGCTTTTTACTGAGAATAAACTTGGCGCAGTAGGACTACCTGCCCACTAGATGGCACCATCTGTCAGTGACCATCTGTGATCTTTTTCATCATTATTCAAAACATTTATTAAAGGCTTACCTTATTAATTGTATAATTGCATCACTTCTGCCCTCCATATTGTTTTGATGGATATTTTATTGGTTTTCCAGCCAGAGTCAGAGATAGACACAGATGAAAATGGATTTTTGCAGTATGATGGTAAGTACAGTCACGTAAAATATTCTAAATGTATGTTTATTTTCTTTTTCAAATACAAACAATTGCCCTCTCTACTAGCATAATGTTAAATGTTTAAATAGGAGGACAAGAAGGTAAAGATGGAAGGACAGAACTGACTCGACAAAGTTGTCCTCTGATCTCCAAAAGTGTGCTCTGGCACTGCACCACCACCCCAACAATGCCCCTCCCCCCCATCTGTCTCTGTCTCTGTCTCTCTTCTCTCTCTCTCTCTCTCTCTCTCTCTCTCTCTCTCTCTCTCTCTCTCTCTCTCTCTCTGTCTTTCTGTCGCTCTCTCTCATACACACACACACACACACACACACACACACACACACATACACACACACACATACACACACAAATTGAATTTTGAATATTGCTGTACTTTCAGCCAGCCTTTGTAGTGTTTTTTTTTTCCTGCTCAACTATTTAAATAAATAGAAAATTTTACACAGATTTATATTTCAAACTGAAAACTGGAATGACAGACATTTCTCCCAAAGCTAGGGCACAGTGGGTTTGCCATCCTTCTGCCATTCCTGAGTTGGGCGCATGTGGCTAGCCTTGCTTACTACTTTGACCATCACCCACCAGAACATTTCTTCTCCATCAGATTAAGCTTTCATATGTTCAGCTTCCCCTCCTGGTAGCAAAGAACCAAGAAGCTTGTTTGTTTGTTTTACTACTTAGAAAAATTTGCGGATGTTGTTTTAGACTGGCATGTGGTCATTGAGCCAGGCTAATACTATTTAGAAGCCAAAGAATTAAAGTTAGTCAGAAAGCATTTCTTTTCTTGTGGAGACCAGTGTAATAGAGTTTTGTTCTTACTCTTTTATATATCACAGGCTGTTCTTAGTATGTATACAGACCTACAGGGGAGACTCACCTAAAATGTCATGTTATCTAAAGCCGGAGGATTGAAGGTTTTTTAACAGTTCTTACACATGGTAATTTTCAGACCAAATCCTTTCCTTGCTGTTCTCTTTCAAGTGTCAGTCTCGATACATTGTTTCTTCTCTTCCTTTAGTCCAAAAGTCAGAAAACATTCTATAAAGAAAGAATGAAATAAAAGTTTCAACAGTGGCATAGCGCTATCATTCCTATTCATTGGGGAATTCTTATAAACTAGTAACAAAAAAGTAATACTGAAATAGGAAAAAATGTACTAGAAGAATGTGAATAAGTGCTTCCAAAAAGCAGGTCAGGCTATAAATATCAAATAATGGCAAATCACCTTTCTTCCAGTTCTGAGGTAAACAAAGAATGTTAATATAGGGATAATGACCCAATGGCATGGGTACCACAAATCAGTCACCCCGTGCACATTACATGGAATTATAAACTAACACAAACATGTCTCTCAAGTGCCTTGAAATGCTCCTGCCATGAACTCACGTGTCCTACATCTGAGAGTCTATCTTTAGGAAACACTCGAACTTTTCAGGTAACTATGGCAATGTAAAGATGCTCCAGGTAGACTCCACACCGCTGTAACCACTGAAAAGGACAACTTACAAAAGTAAGTTAGCAAATGCACACACTGCTCAGCTTAAGCTACAGAAGGGGGCTGCCCCACAGTTCTGAGGCTGGGGTCTGAGATGAAGGTGTGGCCAGGGTTGGTTTCTGGTGAGGGCCATGAGGGACAGTTGCCTCTGTGTCACACCCTGGCCTTTGCTTCATGAGCGTGGTCTCTCCCTTCAGTTAATGTCATATCTCTGTGTCTCTATCTCTTCCTCCCTCTCTCTCTCTCTCTCTCTCTCTCTCTCTCTCTCTCTCTCTCTCTCTGTGTGTGTGTGTGTGTGTGTGTGTGTGTGTGTGTGTGTTATATCTAAATCTCGCCTTTTATAGTGGCATCAGTCATATCATAGAAGGTGCCTGCCCTGTTGCTTAACTAATTATGATAAGGTGACCTCATCATTGTATTTCCAAATACAATCATAACCCATCATACTGTGCACAAGACCTCAGTAAGTGAAGCTGCAAGGCGGCAGACGGGGGGTGGAGGGGGTGGGGGGGGTGGGGGGGGTGAGCACACTTCTTAGTTATAAGTTATTTAATATTATTTTTCTTATGGGCAGTTTCAAATAAATACGAAAGTAGCTAGAAAAGCATAATAAATGCTCATGAGCTTACTCCCCAGCTCTGAATACAATAAGCCCCGGGTAGTTATACTTCATCTCTGCTCCCACCCAAAATGTGCATTTTTTTTAAAGCAAATCTTAAGTATCATCACACCTTGTGTGAAGCAAGATGCATGGATACCATGAACTAAAAGATAAATCACTAGGACACGTAGCAAATGTTTTGACTCCCTGTCCCCTTCTCATTGGGCCGCCTTCATTTAGACATAACCTGGGACACAACATAACAAAGAAAGGAAGACGGAAAAAGAAGACAGCAAGCTGGCTGAGGGCTTTGTGACTCAAGGGATAGCACAGGTGTGTTCCCTGTATTTTCTTTATTTCTATCCATGTATCACCTGGGATGCTGGAAATATATGTAACATGGACGTAAAAAGCACCAAGAACCCTACAACCAAAGGACCAGAACAAGGATGGCCCACTTGTCGTTTTGTCCCCCTTTAGCTTGGCACAAAAAGAAAACCTTCTGTTGTGTCCACAGGGCCAGCAGAGGGCTACACCCCAAGGACATCACCAGCAATATGGAATGAGTTGGCCCCTACACCATCCACAGGAGATTTAGCAGAGCCAAACTTCCAAACTACGGGCAGCAGAGTCAGAATGAGACATGGTAGAGAGTGTAGGCTGTCTCTCCATCTTCATCACTCAGGCTGCACGACTCCTGTCATCAGGACCCAGTGGAAGGCTGAGCTTCTGCCCTCACG
Source organism: Acomys minous (assembly GCF_964271855.1). Taxonomy (NCBI): domain Eukaryota; kingdom Metazoa; phylum Chordata; class Mammalia; order Rodentia; family Muridae; genus Acomys; species Acomys minous. Next base: position 40,844,793 of record NC_140484.1, on the reverse strand, counting down.
TAGCAGCAGTGGAGCTTTTCCCCTGAATGGCCTCCCAACCCAGTATCATAAGGATGCTGAACACACGTGCCCTCTGAACCTGGGCACACTTCAGAGTGACTGGCTGCAAAACATGAAGATTAAATACGAATCTCAATTCACAGCACCCCAGATCATCAGGAAATGCCCAAGAGCCATGTGTCAGTCAAAGAGACAGGAAAATCTCAACTGGAAAAAGAAAAATAATGGCCAGTAAGCATCACTTCCGTAACAACACTGTCAAAACTGTCTGACAACGATTTTCAAGTAGCTTTGTAAAAAAAAAAAAAAAAAAAAACCCAGGTTCAACAAGGAACTGCAAGCTAGGCTTGCAGCCTACGAGAAAAGTTTAAATGGCCCCAAGAAAAAAAACAGCAGATGTGAAAATGGAACCAAGAGCCAGGCAAGTTCACACAGGCCACCATGCCCTTAATTGCATGACTCAGGAGGTAGAAGTGGGCAGATCTCTGAGTTTGAAGCCAGCCTGGTCTACAGAGCAAGTTCCAGGATAGCTAGATCTACACAGAGAAACCCTGTCTCAGAAAACAAACAAACAAAGGAACCAAGAAGAAATTTAGTAACTGAAAAAGTATAATAACCAAAATCATACAACTCTCTGAGTAGCCTCAGTAGAAAAATAAATATGAAGCCAGGCGTGGTAGCGCACGCCTTTAATCCCAGCACTCAGGAGGCAGAGGCAGGCGGATTGCTGTGAGTTCAAGGCCAGCTGGGTCTACAGGTGAGTCTAGGACAGCAAAGACTGCATAGAGAAACCCTGCCTCCAAAAAAAAAAAAGAAAAGAAAAGAAAGAAAGAAAGAAAAAGAAATATGAGAGAAAAGAACATGAAAATCACAACTGTCTGTAACTTCAGTTCCAGGGGATCAGACTGCTCTCTAATGGCCTCTGGACACTGCACACATGTATACATACATGCATGCAGGCAAAACACCCATAAACATAAAAATAAATGAATAAAAGGTTTTCATTTAAAAGCACTCTTTTACTATTAAAAATAGTAGCTACTTTCCAGATATATTATATATATATGGTTCCAGATATATATGGTTTTTATCTTTCAAGTGTATCTATAGATATTTTATCTTCCTTAATTGGAGTTAACAGGCAGTTGTGAGCCACAGTGTGGGTGCTAGGAATTGACCCTGAGTCCTCTTGAAAAGCAACAGGTACTCTTAGCCACCAAACCATAACTCCAGCCATAATGTTATTTTTATTTTTAAAGATCAGACTGGGGATATAGTTCAATGGTTGAATGCTTGCCTAACATACACAAAATATTGGATGTAGTCTCCAGTACCATAAATTGTTAATGTCTTAATATAAGGAAGTAGTTAATGTGATGGTCAGCCGTGAATTTTATGTAGTCAAGGCTGGCAGGCAAGGAAGAGAACGCAGTTGAGTAGAGGCACTTGCCACCAATCCCAACAGCCTGCGTTCCATCCCTGGGACCCTCATAGTTGAAGGACAGAATCCCTCAAGTTGTCCTCTGTCCTCCACAGATAACAATAAATATACCAGTGTAAAAAAAAATTACAGCTAGAAATAGTGGTGTGTTATTCATTGCATTTTATATTTGTACATCTTTGATTTTCCATAGTAAAAATGTCTCAGATGTACCATCTAACTATATCTCTATTAGTGTTTTAATTGGACATTTAAAGGATTTGTCATTAGATACCTTGAAGGATAAGTAAAATACCTTTATGTCATACATTTACAGAGCCCTGGAGATGCTTATCACAAAAAGCCAGCCCCCAGAAAAAGTTTGCTGTGTTAATTCCACGCGTTGTATGTTTTTCTCAGTGCTTGAAGCACTTAACATGGACGAAATGATGTCAGCCATTTCGTGTTGGATGGAAAACCCAGGACACCGTGCAGGAGCAGCAGCCTTGGAGAGTGCGCAAGGCGTTCCCATTTTAATTGTCGAAGGGTTCCTTCTCTTTAATTATAAGTAAGCCTCCCCACTCCAGTACCAACCAGAAGGGATGTGGGGGCGGAGGGAGGATGCCGGGGTGGAGGGAGGATGCCGGGGTGGAGGGAAGATGCCGGGGTGGAGGGAGGATGCCGGGGTGGAGGGAGGATGCCGGGGTGGAGGGAGGATGCCGGGGTGGAGGGAGGATGCTGGGGTGGAGGGAGGGGAGCCCTGTGAACTGCATGTGCTATTATCCTAGGCCACTGGACACCATCTGGAGCAGAAGCTATTTTCTGACCGTTCCATACGAAGAGTGTAAGAGGAGGAGGAGGTACGTCTAGAAACCATTCAAACCATGAAATACAGGGGAAAAAAGAAAAGTGCCATTATTGAACAGGCCTTAACATGAAAGCCAAACATTTTTTCGGTAACTGATCCTCTGGTGTATAGTAACTTATCTAAGAAAAGGGCCCACCTCCCACCCTGTCACCTTCCACCCTGTCAGCTCCCACCCTGTCAGCTCCCACCCTGTCACCTTCCACCCTGTCACCTTCCACCCTGTCACCTCCCACCCTGTCACCTCCCACCCTGTCACCTTCCACCCTGTCACCTTCCACCCTGTCACCTTCCACCCTGTCACCTCCCACCCTGTCACCTTCCACCCTGTCACCTTCCACCCTGTCACCTCCCACCCTGTCACCTTCCACCCTGTCACCTCCCACCCTGTCACCTTCCACCCTGTCAGCTCCTTCCTCCTCACCCTTCACACCATGTCCTTCTCTAGCTGCAGAGACCAGCAGCTAGACAGAGGGTAAGCCGCCCTGTGAGTATCTCGCTCCTTGCTTCTTCCTGTACCTGTCCCATACTTCTTCTATAAAACACAAGAGGCAGAGAAAAGGTAATGGTGAGTGCCAGTGAGTTACAGGCTCACGGTTTAGATTACAGAACAATGCCCATTTTGCTGCCCTTCTCACCACGGTTGAGTCTAAAACGAGTCGTCTGGAGTCCTCTTTACCTTTAACCTGAACACGGCTTCCGCGTTATCTTGACCGATGATCCGTTTACTTTGTCAGTCATAACTTTGAATCAATACCATGTTTCCTGTGTGTTCTTCCAGTACAAGAGTATATGAGCCTCCAGACCCTCCAGGGTACTTTGATGGCCACGTGTGGCCCATGTACCTAAAGCATAGACAAGAAATGAACAACATCACCTGGGAGATTGGTAAGTACCACTCCCCCCCTGGGGGGGGGGGTGCGAGGGGGCTTTTACTTCCCATTACATCAAAGCACAGGAAAGATTACTTGGAAACCATGTTTTTTGAGTTTTGAAGAGGTGCTCAGGCACTCTCCGCCTTTCCCTCTTCTACAACTGGTTCTTGCTGGTTTCTTTTTCAACTGGTGGCTTTTGTTAAGCTCTCAGATTCCAAATGGCATTCACTGAACCATCCTTGCCTGAACGTTGCCCGTGGAAGCTAAGCATGGCAGATGCAGTCTCTACTTTCACCCAGCCGAGCCGTCACCAGGAAATTGTATTAAAAATGTGAGCTTCAGCTGGGCAGTGGTGGCGCACGCCTTGAGTCCCAGCACTTGGAAGGCAGAGGCAGGCAGACCTCCATGAAGCTCTGTAGACCAGGTTTCTCTTATAGTCTTGACTGTCCTGGACTTCCTTTGTAGGGCAGACTGGGCTTGAACTCACAGAAATCTGCCTGCCTCTGCCTCCTGAGTGCTGGGATTATAGGCATGTGCCACCATGCCCAACTGATCCTTTTTTTTTTTTCCTTTAACCCAGGTAACTTCTTTTTCTCCACAAGTACTCATGTGAGCTTTACTAAAAATATGTAGCTTCTGGTCTCTGTAGCGTGTGATAGAGTCCAGGCTGACACATAGTTTGAAAGCTTCTCAGATGATCTCAGTTGTGGAACTGCTCATTTCTGGGCCTCCTGACATGCTATGGTGTGACAGTCAGGCACCATGGACAAACCAAAGATACTGTCCCACTTCTAGCTTAATGAACCAATGAGGTTAGTGGAGTAGCAGACAGGAGCATGGGGGACTTAAAGACAATTGCATCACCAAAAGCCCGTCTCACCATGGTGCCACCTCATAAATGTGACATTTCTGGAGCCAGCTGTCGGTACCACCTTCTTGTTGCTGTGGGCATAAGAGAGTCTTCTGCCCCCAGCAGTTACTGCTAATGCAACCCCAGGAAGGGACCCTGTGAATCTAACTGTCAGGAGCTTGATGAGGCAGGAAGTTCACTTTGCAGTCTGCTCCTCCCTCTAGGAGGAATGTTGCAATGCGGAGGAAATAGATACACAATAGATACACAGTGGGTACCATAAGCCCAACACATAACCTCTCTCTCTTTTCATTCCTTCCTTCCCGAGGTCGTAGTTCTGGGTTCTCTGGTGAACGCTATTGGTGTTTTAAAGAAATTCCAAAGCATTCTTTACTAACATTTGAACTGCTGTTTCTCACTTTTCAGTTTACCTAGATGGAACAAGGTCTGAAGAGGACCTCTTTTCTCAAGTGTATGAAGATGTCAAGCAAGAATTGGAGAAGCAAAACGGTAAATATCATCCTATCAAATCATTTGGTGGAGGAGAAAGAACCTTGACAACAGCTCATTATATTCCCTTCATGGTGCGCACACGCGCCAACAAGGAGAGAGACACTGCATTCGTTCATCTTTGCTTAGCAATTAACTCTCAGGCAGTGAGTGCCCCTCTAGAGCTTGATCGTTTTGTTGGTCAGATAGTTTTAGGCTTAGAAATATTTATCCTTGTTACGTCTCTTAATGGCTTATATGTTATTTAAATTCATGGCAGGAAGCTGACACAATGGGCTTGAAATGCTGATGTTAGTTTATCTGGAACTCCGCCTTTGCTTTATTCTGTTAAGTATTTTTTATAAAGTTCTGTTTTACCAACTGAAAATTGTAGACTACCTAAATCTGGCTCTAGTGAAAAGAAAATCCAGAGGTGGCAATAGCTTTAGGCTTTTTGTTTTGTTTTGTTTTGTTTTGTTTTTTCTGGAGTAAGGAGATAGACTAGTGTCCTGCGGGTTCCACTACAATTCTGTTTGACTTTATTGTAAAATCAGGTTCACTCTACCAACAGACGTGATAATCTGCTATTAGCACCCAGTGTAAAATAGTAGCTTACCCTTTCCAAGATTGCCTTCAGTGGATAAGCTGGGGTTCTGAGTGGTCCTGCGTTATCTTTAATACTTTCTAGATGTAAAATTGTTTATTTTATACAGGCTTGTTTTTGTGATGCTAGGGCTTAAACCCAGAACCTCATGAATGTGCCGAGCATCACTAGGCTATATACCCAACCTTCAACAGGTTTCATTTTGTTTTGTTTTGTTTTGTGTTTTTGGTTTGGTTTGGTTTGGGTTGGGTTTTTTTTTGTTTTGTTTTTTTGTTTTTGTTTTTGTTTTGATATAGGGTTTCTCTGTGTAGCCTTGTCTGTCCTAGACTTGCTTTGTAGACCAGGCTGTCCTCGAACTCACAGTGATCCGCCTGCCTCTGCCTCCCAAGTGCTGGGATTAAAGGCATGCGCCACCAACTTCTGGCAAGTTTTTAAAAAAATAATTTTCCTTAACTCAGCTGAAGTGACATGGGGAAGATTTTTTGCATGATCACATGACTTCTAGAGCTATCACTATGTCCAGATAGTTTGCATACTGTGATTGGCCATAACTTAATGATGTACTCCGTCAGGGCTGAGGTAGGTGAGGAGTGCTGGCATCAAGGCTATCAAGTTTCTCTTCTGGATCACAGATAGAGGTGAAATAATCATAACAGAAATATTAGAAGAGATAAAACTTGGAAGCAGATTCATTTTTCCTGCCTCTAGGATTTATAGTAGTCTTCCATTGCACAAATAAATTACTGTGTTATTTATAGTAATCCATCACCTTTCTGAGTTCTTCCAGCCAGGCGGAATCTCAACATAGGCAGCTCTCGCTGAGCCCCGGCAAGCTAGGGTGGCCTTTCCGATGGGTCAAATGTTGACTCCTCAGGTTTTTTCACTTTGCACAACTCCGTTCAGAAAATCCTTCATTATAAGAATATAGAGTCATAATCAGAACAATGTAATAAAACTGATAGGTAGATATAAAAAGATTGGGCTTTAATTATTGCAACCATAAATAACCCAGGACCATAAAGCTATAAGTGTAGTGTAGTCCTAATTCAAACATGAAGCTGGAAGCAAAATGTAACCATTACCTAGTCTTACTGCGGCAAAGCAATCTAGCCACCAGGAACATCCAAGCTCCTTTTAAAAGCTTTTGTTTTTGTTTCATTATAAAAATCACTATTGGTTCTCAACAATCTTTATGGCAAAGCAGAGAAGACATCATAACTGTGTTCATATGATTCCCTGTCTTACAGGATGTTGTGAGCACACTGGGTAACCAGCCATGCTGCTTTGTGGTTTTCGGTATTCTGTGTTTTGTAGGTGTTATTATATAACAAAGTTCTGTGTCACTGTCATTAGAAGATCAAAGGCTGAGTTCTTTCTTTATACACCAGAGTGAAATCTAAAACTTAGAATTGATATTTTAGTGTAGAACCAAGATGTTCCATGGCCGATACCAGATGGATGAATTTTTTACTATCAAATATTTGTATTTTCCTACATTGAATTTGAAATATAATTTTTACTTAGCAAATAATATTTCTGTAACTAGCTGGTTTAATAGCTCCAGTTCATATAACATCATTTAGCAATTTGCTAATTGTTTTAGATACTCCCTGCTGTTTTTACAGTGTTAACGTTGATACCTAGTGCCCCTACCCCTGCAAAAAAAATCTGTATGTGTTGGAGTGTGTCTTAGTTAGGGTTACTATTACTATGATGAAACACCATGACCAAAAGCTATTTGGGAAGGAAAGGATTTATTTCACTGTCACACATAACAGTTCATCACCAAAAGCAGTGAGGACAGGAACTACTCACACAGGACAGGAACCTGGAGGCAGGAGCAGAACTAGTGGCCAAGGATATGTGCCGCTCACTGCCCTGCTCACCATGGCTTGCTCAGCCTGCCAAGGACTTACAGAAGTCGGGACCGCCAGCACAAGAGTGGCCCCATCCACAATGGGTTGGAGCTTCTCCCATCGACCACTAATTAAGAAAATGCCCTGCATCCTGCAGTCCAGTCTTATAGAGACATTCTTTAATTGAGGTTTATCTCCTTTCAGATAATTCTATCTTCTGTCAAGTTGACTTAAAACTAGTCAGCAAACAGTGCTTGCCTAATATACATGCCTAGCAAACCAGGGGTGTGTGTGTGTGTGTGTCCGTCCGTGTCTCTCCCTCTCTCTCTCTCTCTCTCTCTCTCTCTCTCTCTCTTTCTCTCTCCCTCCCTCCCTCTCCCTCTCCCTCTCCCTCTCCCTCTCTCTCTCTTCTCCCTCTCTCTCTCTCTCTCTCTCTCTCTCTCTCTCTCTCTCTCTCTCACACACACACACACATTCTGTGCATACTGTTGGTTTTCTCTTTGAATTACATTCTTGCAATAAGTTCTCAGAAGCAGTACTTCTTTCATCAGAGAGCTCAAGTCATTTTTACATTTTACTTATTTCAGCAATCAAATACTGCAGAGGAAATACTGTGAGAATAATGAGAATGTGTCAGGTTTTTTTCTCGACCTTCTGAACAATCCAGCTAAGCTTTCTTCAGTCAAGACAGTGGGTTGATGGTTGTGATACTTCTCCCCACATGCAGACAACACTCAAGGACAAGAGCTATTCTGCAGCCAGCTGCCCTCTGGTGCACTACAGGTCATCAAGGGTTTTCTTTTCTGGCAGCCAAGTATCTATGCCAGTGGCAAATGATGTTGGGCATCTGGCCTTTCTATTTTTCATTTGCTGATGATTATGAGCATGTGTATGATGTACTTAGTCGTTTCCATCACTCATAACCCTCTCCTATCACCCTCCCACTCTCACTGAACCCCCACTTCCCACTACATCACCCTCCTACTTTCATGTCTTTTTGCTATGCTGGCTTTGGTCGTTAATTTGTTTCGTTACTGCTGTTATTGTCTGTAGCCCACTGAGTTTAATTAGGATTGTGTGAGTGTTGGTAGGTCCCCGAGCATAGACAACCTAACAGTGGCTCCCTCACTGAAGAAAACCCTTCTCCCAGGCACAGTTAACTGCACATAGTTCCTCGGGAGGACTGGGGTTCTAGGGGCCCCTCCCTATCGTGATACAGTTTAGTGGGCCTGTCTTGGGCAGGTCTTGTGCATGAAATCATAGCTACAGAAAGTTCACTGGTACAACAGCCATTTCCAACCCCAGAGTCAGTGTTTCACACTCCTCCGCATATTCCAGCTCTTCGAGCCCTCCTGCCCCCTCTCCTACACTGTCCTTTGAGCCTTAGGAGGCAGGGTAGTGATATGTATGCCCTATTTATGGCTGCGCACTCAACAGTCACTTACTCTCAGCACCAGTTATGAGTCTTCATTGACTGTGGCAATGTGTCTATTTTTTTTAAGATATGCTTAAATTCATATACAGGGGAAGGGGGTCCCCCTCAGGCACAGTCATAGGGGAGGGGAGTAAGGGGAAAATGGGAGGGAGGGAGGAATGGGAGGATACAAGGAATGGGATAACAATTGAGATGTAATATGAACAAATTAATAAAATATATTTTAAAAAATGAAAAAAAAGATATGCTTAAATTTTGATGTAAGGATTAAAATAACAGGGCTTGGATTTGATGTGGTTCTTTGTGAGAAAGCAGAATTTTTGCCTCAAAAATCCTTGTAATCTTAGCATTCTTGGGTTTACAGTTTTGGGTGTGAAGATCTAATCAAATAAGATTTGCAGTCCTCATATTTTTCTCTTTGTTTCTAAGGCTTGTGAGTAACACCACAGAGGTGGAATGCAGCGAGCCTTCTTAGGATGGATTGGGGAACTTGAAGGGAAATGCCGAAGACACTAACTGGGATGTAGGATGGCCTGCAGGACAGCTGATCACAGTTCATTTTTGTCGCACTTTTCACAACATACAAAGCAGTGTGTGCCCGTGCCTTTGGACAGGACTCTCTCATGAATGCAAGAATGGCTTACTCTCACTCTGCAGGAGGCACAGCGCAGCTCATGTGCAAAGGCTCATTCCTCTGTAAGAATGAAGGTCAAATGTTCCTGACTAGTACCTAGCATAAGAAAAACGTTGCTGTCTAGGCCAACAGTGTGTACTGTGCTCTGTATGTTTCTACATGTGTGTGTGTAGTTGTATGTCCAAATTTGTATGTATATTTGGGTATATATACACACTCAAACTCTATGAGGTGAACCTTGTACACTACACAACATGGTTTTTATCCAGTTTTCATTTTGTTTGTATTGATTATAATATGTAATTTGAAAATTGCTGCTGTCTGCCATCTCACAGTAATGCGCCCCTCCTGCAACCAGTGGCATTGCGCAAAGTAGCGATCTCAGGTGACTTGAACCAGCAGGGAACTGGGTGCTTGGAGGTAGGTTTTCTTCTATATGTCCATTACTGTGTGTCTCCTTGAGATTTTTATATCCATAGAAGGATTGGGTATGCTTCTGACACTAGCACTCTGAATTACAAAATCACATAGTTTCTTCAGTCATATGTAAAACCAGAGCCTTTCTTTGAAAAGTACAAATGGGGGATAGGAATTGGGTAATTTTTTAATTCCTCTGTCAATGTGGGAATTAAAATTATGTATACATGTAGAGCAGTCCTAATTCAAATATGAAGTTTGTTTATTAATAATAAAACAGATTGCCCATGATCTTCTCAACTCATATAAAATATATTGCTATATTACCTCATTTGGTCAGTTGACATTATTTCTTTTTCTTTCTTTCTTTTTTTTTTTTTTTTTTTTGTTGGTTTTTGGGTTTTTGTTTTGTTTTGTTTTTTGTTGTTGTTGTTTTAAGACAGGGTTTCTCTGTGTAGCCTTGGCTATCCTAGACTTGCTTTGTAGACCAGGCTGGCCTCAAACTCACAGAGATCTACCTGCTTCTGCCTCCCAAGTGCTGGGATTAAAGGCATGCCCCACACGCCCAACTATTTCTTTATTTCTAACACTCATTGATAACACTTTTGTGCACTATAGAATAAGTACAAAACACAAACAAAACCTAGCCTCAAATTAGCAGCTACATATATGGTTGTGGCCAGACTATTTAAAGTCCTGATTTTAGTTATCATTGATTAAAGGGTAAGTTTCAAAATCCCCACTGTGGCCTTCGAGGCCTTCTCTAATCTAGCTTCTTTGCCCTCAATTCCTGTCAGATCTGGGCTGCGTGGTCACTTCTCAGTGTCTGGCGGCTCAGAAGAGGGAGCCATAATGGTAAGTTCATGCCAGCCTCATCCATTACCTTGGAACATTACCATAGGGCACAGCGAGGACATTTTAGCAAGAAAGGATGGTGGAGCAGGAACTGAAAATGTCTGCCACAGCTTCTGTCTGCTTCCCCTTCCCAGTCAAGATGCTGTCAAAACTGAGGAGTTATCATCTGTGTTGTTATCATAGTAGATTTTGTTGGTTTGGTGATGAAAATGTAATATATTTTTGTTTGTGTGTTGAGATGCTTGCTGACCTGGCTATCACTATAGACCAGGCTGGCCTCAGACTCATAGGCATCCACCCTCCTCTGCCTCCTGAGTGCTGGGATTAAAGGCGGGCTCCGTCACACCCTCCTATAACATGCATTTTTATTGTACATTTTGTGTACATGATTTTGTCCAAACTTCCTTTTAAGAATTTCTCCGATGGCCCCTTCACCACAAAGGTGTGTCTCTGCTTGATATAGAGTCACTATACTGAACTTTTTGCATTGTTTCAGCATTTGAATAAGTAAGAGAAGGGTTCCCTTAGGAGGGAATGTACTGAGGAAACTAAACAACAGATATTAAAAAGGGAAACATTAAGCCAGGCCGGTGGCACATGGCTTTGATCCCAGCGCCTGGGGAGGCAGAGGCAGGCGGTACTCTTGTCAGTTCAAGGCCACCTGCTATACAAATTAAGTCCAGGACAGCCAGGGCTACACAGAGAAACCCTGGATCCAAAAACAAAAAAACAACACAAACAAACAAAAACCTGAAAGAGAAAAATGAAAACATTGTCCTAAGTTTGATAAACCTGCCATCTTTTATTTACTGATACCAGGAATTTAAAATTAAAAAGTGCTTTGTTTCTGTATGTGCTGATAAATATGGCAGTTTCCCTTTAACAGTTTGTGATCATTACTGAAGAAAGATACAGGGAGCAAGGGTCTGTTCTTTGAACTAACAAGGAGCAAGTCTGCTGAAGTCTGCACTTTCTCAATCCCTTTAGGATGTGCACAGTCTGAAGACTTGTACTCAGTATTAAACATGGCAGAAGACTGAACAGACAAGACTGGGGCTGAAGAAGTAGCTCAGCCATTAAAGGCTAAGGCTTCCAAGGAGAAGTACTTGTTGCATAGGCTTGAGAGTTCGGGATCCAAGGACTCATTTTTAAAAGCCCTGGCGCAGCAGCTGGGAGGCAGAGCCAAGAGGATCCCTGGGGCTCACTGGTCCACCGCTCAGACTGAACTGGCGAGCTCTGGGACCCTATCACAAAAAAATAAGGTAAAAAGCAATATAGGCAGATGCCAGTGTCAAACTCTGGCCTTTGAATACAAGTGCATATTAGTGTGCATTCATATGTACAGAAACACATGTACATATATGCAACACACACACACACACAAAGACTAGACTACTGTGGTAAAGATTGAGTAAAGACTACACTGAGATGCACAACCTCTCCCTAGTGGATGAGATTCAGGCTTCACCTTTTTAGATACCAGCTAACTTGTTGTTGTTGTTGTTGTTTTATTTTGTTTTTGTTTGTTTAATTTTTTAGTCTGGGTTTCTCTATGTAGCCCTGGCTGTCCTGGACTGGCTTTGTAAACAAGGCTGGCCTTGAACTCAGAGAGCTCCACCTGTCTCTGCCTCTCAAGTGCTGGGATTAAAAGAGTGTGCCACACTCCCGGCTACCAGCTAACTTTTTAAGGGTGTGCTTATATATTACGTAGAACCATATTAGAGTACAACCATCTGCCCCAATTCTGCTTCCTCGGTATGGACAGTGAAACCAGAGCTCGTGAGCTAGCCTACTCCACACAACTAGGTAATGGCAGGAACAGGGCCAGGCCAAGACCCCACAATACACCAGCATAGACACGTAGATTTTCCATGTTAGAGCAAAGAACCATAGACAGCCTGCTAAAATGTGCCACCTCTACCTCCCTGGAAAGGAACAAAGCAAGGGCCCCCAAGAAGGCAAGAGCTGCATCAGGGGGAAATGAAGCATTCTGTTCTGGAGTTTTGGAGCCTAGTCAGGGAAGCAAGCCATCTCATGAGGTTAGCCACAGGGCAGGGCACTGTGATAAGCTCCTGGGAGCTCCAAGGTGCTGGCTGACTGACTGTGCTGACCTTGAGTTTGGGGCACAAGCTGAGCCTTCAATATGCATTCAGTGGTGCAGAATGAGGGAAACGTAGTCAGGGGCTAGGTAGACATTGTTCACTACTGTGGACACAGAAGTTTATTGAAGTGTTTAATAGTAGCTTAGAGGTTCTAGTTGGAATAGCATGTCCTAGACAGGCAACACCAGAAACTGGGTGGCACTGAAGTGAGCGTATCTGATGTGATTGTGCTCATAGATCCTGATGCTAAAGACGTTTAAACTGAAGCTAAGAGTGGAAAAAAATCTCAGTGGGCTTTTCTTTTAAATCCTCAATCAATCAATCAATCAATCAATCTCTCTCTCTCTCTCTCTCTCTCTCTCTCTCTCTCTCTCTCTCTCTCTCCTCTTCCCTCTCTCTTCTGTCTCACCCCTCTGCTTTCTCTCTCATGCTGCCCCTCTGTTATGCACACACACACACACACACACACACACACACACACACAAACACACACACACACACATGTTCCTGAAACTTCACTTGTGCCTACCCTGTAGTATAGCTGAGAATTTTTTGGAAGATTTGCTAAACACACAGACTACCGGTCCCATCCCCAAACTTCTGATTCTGTAGATTGCAGTAGGGTCATAGCACTGACATAACACATTTCTAGGCTTTGGTGCCATCAATAACCCAGGGAGGATCCTTTCAGCTACTGTTGCGTAGTCGGCTGATAGCAGCTGCCCGCACAGAAGAGCTCACATTGAATGTGTGTGGACACTAAAAGCCAATTATCTGGAGGATCGACTAGAGAAACAATAGGAAGAAAGGGTTTTGCTTTGTGTTCCTGGGGTGTCCGGAGGTTTCCTGGGGTTTCCTGGCCAGGAGCATGCAGCAATCATGGCTTCCCCCAGGGTTCAGATTGTAGATACAGGGCAGGCAGCAGCCCCCAGAGGCCAGCGACTGTGGCAGAGACCTCTACAGAGGGTGGACTTGTTCAACACTCTAGAGAATGAACCTCAACAAATGTGCCAGCATGTCTACAGTGTGTCATGGCAGAGCCATCTCCAAGACCTGGCCATCCTTGGTGCAGAGGGAGGATGGCAGAGAAGGTTCCATGGGTGCCTTCTCAGCCCTAGGGGGCGGGGGAGTTTTATGTCTTTTTTATAGTTCTTTGTGCTTTTCACTAACCCCAATGCTTTGATTATTTTTTGTTTATATAAGTATCTACTCCTATTTATGCAGTTGTGTGTATGTCCTATTGGTTTACATTTTACCTCCTTTAAATATATAGATATATTTCAAAACATTCCATGCATTTGCATATTGTATATATTATCACATTTATATAAATATAGAGTTAGAAGTAATTATTGATTTCATTATTTGGCCTTTCTGCCAATTGGTCTCAGACAAATACAATTATTAGGCACACTGATCAACTGATTATAGAAAACAGATTTGAGAAACTATGAATTTTTTCCTGAATTTTTTTTAATTTGCCACTTCTTATTTCTGAGATATTATGAATACATCATTTACCTATAAAGACAAAAAAAAAAATGAGCCGAGCATGATGGCACGCACCTGTAGTCCCAGAACTCTGGGAGACAAAAGCAGGCAGATCTCTGTGAGTTTGAGGCCAGCCTGGTCTACAAAGCAAGTCCTGGACAGCCAAGGCTATACAGAGAAACCCTGTATCAAAAATAAAAATTAAAAAAAAAGGAAAAAATGTGTTTGTCTATCAGAAGTGCCCCAGACAAAGCTGAGATGTAGCTCAAAAATAAAGTGCCGCACCATGGGAGTAACCTGGCCCATTGTGCACTGGAGAGCCTGAAGCTTAGCCAGGCACAGACAGATGAGTGCTGTGCAGGATCTCAGTTGGCCATGAGTGCGTGGGCAGTGAACACACCTGGGAACAGCTTTGAAGAACTGCTTCAGGTTATTGGGGCACGGGTTGGAGGGATGGGGGGTGGCCAGGGTCTCTGGGGCAAGGTTTGTATTGGTCATGTACCTTTGGCCAAGGCAGGGGTGTTGAAAAAACGCTTCATCTGCACACTTAGTGGCTGCAGGGGCAGGAGCGGCTGTGGAGTGGAGTTCAACCTTATAAGGTCAAACAAGGAGTGAAGGCTGACAATTGCCAGGGTAAAACATTCTTACTAGAATTGATAGTGGGGGAGCCAGAGGGGGAGGTAGCCAACTCCTGGGAGTTTCTAGGGTTGAATCTCCCTTGACCCTTCCTCCGTAACCCTGGGCCATTACAGTCCCACAGCAGAGAACCTGCCTAGTTTACATAGTCCCTGGCCCTACCCATCAATAAACCAACCAATCAATGTGTGACAAACTGCCATCCTGTGACTCCGCACTTTCATACCCTTTTCACATCAGATACCTAGTGGATTCTCTTTCTACAGCTTCGATGCTCTCCATTTGACAGTACAGCCTCTTGGAGGAAAAAAGAGAGGCCATGTTTTTAAATCTAGTATTTCAAATCACCTTTAAAATATGGCCTGCCTTTTTAAACACAACCTACCATCCATTAGTTTAAAGATACTATGGGTTTTCTTAACATTTCAAAGTGACCATGAAGAAATCGTCTGCCAAAAAAAGGTCATTTCCTACAGTGACGCTGTCACAATGTTCATTAAAGATTCAAAGTCTGCCTAGGATTTAGTTCATTGCACAAACATACAGATATTACATAGAACCTGAAATTTTACGAACATAATCCTTATTGAGCATTTACCCATATCTGTGGGTATGGGTAAATGCTAGTGAATGTCAAATGCTAGTGAGAAAAGGTGCTGCCTGATGTGATAACACACACACACACACTGGGGTGGGGTCAGGAGGATCAGGAGTTCAAGGCCAGCCTCAGCTGCATACTGAGTTTGGGGTCAGCTTGGCATCAAACTCTCAAAAGGGAAAATTCAACAACAACAAAAAATGAAAATCAAAACCAAGCAAACAAAGCTCTGGTTCGACTGTTCATGATGCCTGTAATCCTAGCATTTAGGACACTAATGAAGGCGAATTGCCAGTTCCAGGCAATCCTGGATTATGTAGCAATAGCCTTCCTACCTCAAAATCACCACAAAAGGAAGGGTGGGAGGGAAGATACATGCCCTAAAGCCTGGAAACAGGAAGAGGCAAGTTTTGAGTTTTTTTGTTTTTTTGTTTTTCCCTGTTCCTTAGGGGTTAGATGACTCAGCCAAAGATCATCCACTTCTCTTTCGGTACTGTTTGACTTGGAATTCTCTCCTGGGCAGAATAGTTTACATCTTGTAAGTGTAGATGTTAACTTGTACAAACATTGCCAGGTTTTATTTCCTCAGCCCTGCTCACATTTGAGGTCTTGTATGTGGGGTGCTCTACACACCAAAGAGTGCTTACAGCCATCCCCGTCTTCTAATGCACCCCCACCCCCGCACCCCGAGTTGTAACAACTAGCATGCTTCCCACTGCCAATATCCCCCCGGGGAACAAAACCACTCCCCACCTGAAAACAGCTGAATGAAGCAAAATAAATTTGGTTGGCAGAGACGCAAATTATTTTTCTAGTAGAGACAATAATCCTAAAAGCTTTAGTGCTGTCTACAGGGGCCAGATCTGTATCAAAGTGATACTGTTCCAGTGCTTTTCTTTCAGACACCACAAATCCGCCTCTGATGGTCTTGGAGCCAGCCTGAATATCTTGCCAGCTTATTAATATCTTAACTGAATCTTTAAGACTTGCTTACTTTACATTCTATAAGTCATATTTTTAACTGTATGAAAAGTAAAATACATTAATGTTTAAGTAATCATATAATTATGAGACTGTGAATGGTACAATAACTACCCAAAGTTACTCTTCCAACATTCAGAGGAGACAGATTGGGAACCCCAGTTTTGTGATTCAAATAGTGACACTCTTAACCACCATGCTGTTCTATCTTATGAGGCCAGGCCAGTCCCCAAACTCCATAGGCTCATACATTTGAATGCTTAATCACCCGGGAGTGGCACTATTTGAAAGGATTGGTAGGATTGGGAGGTGTGGCCTTGTTGGAGGAAGTGTGTCACTGGGGGTGGACTTTGAGGTTACAAAAGCCCAAGTCAGGCCTAGTCCCTCTGTCTGTCTGTCTGACTCTGTCTGTCTGTCTCTCTCTCTCTCTCTGCCCCCGCCCACACCACCTGCAGACCAGGATGCAGCTCTCAGCTACTGCTCCAGTGCCAGGCATGTGACCATGTTCTTTGCCATGATGATACTGGACTAAGCCTCTGAAACTGTAAACAAGCCCTAAGAGTTGCCTTGGTCGTGGTGTCTCTTCACAGCAGTAGCATAGTGACGAACACATCCAGCTTCCTGAACTCCCCTTTCAGTTGTACCAGCACCTCCTTATCTGTTCACTTTGTACACTATTAAAAGCTTCATAGTTAAAATCTAACAACTCCTAGAGACACCTTCAACTGTTTTAATATTCTGTGCTCATTATTATAATACCATGGAAGCCACCTGAAGGAAAAGTTACACGTGTATATCGGATTATCTCAGATTATTATTAGTGCATACAGTAAGTCACAAATCATGTGGAGAAGTAATGTTTACTTGCTGTAGTTGAAAACCACAATTTGCTTCACATTCAGATGGACTTGGGCGTTAGAAGAGTAACTAACCAGTGGGAGGCACTAATAAAGATGCTGTGTGCTGCCTGGAAATTACACTTTTCAACAAAATACTTATAGAGAGTGAGTAGAAATTGCATAGAACAGAGAAGGAAAGCCTGTGTTCACATTTTACTTGGAACCTTGAGCACATCCGTGCCGTTGACCTCTCCAAACCTAAGGAAACCGAATTAAGCCCAACATTGACTTTATTCCGTTGTGCCTGACGCAACTGATTACGAGCTGATAGAAAGTATCATCAAACGCCTGGCACCTGGCAAGGGCTTGCTATTATTAGATCCATCCTTCAATCCCAGCCCTCTTGACTCCATCCTACAGACCTAAAACTGTTCTCAAGATCAAATAACGTGTTATGAAATCATCTGGGAAAGTCTACGAGGCTGCACAAATGCTAAAGCTGTTAAAAGTTTATGAGACCGATCTAAGCCTGTCACTGTGGCTAGAGGCGAGTCCCCCACAACCCTTAGGGGTTTTAAATTTATGATTCTTTCCCTGTCAAAGCTTCTCTTGATACTCATTTTACTTAGTTTCGTTCTGTAGGAATTGAGTAGGTATGGTGAATAGCACATTTTCTCTAGGATAGGGGATGGTAAGAGGGTGGTCCTCAGCCTCTGCGAGAGGTTGTTCAGCCTGTGAGTTCTGTCCCTCCCACTCCCCAAGGGAAGCTTAACCCCAGCCCTACCAATCTATGAAGCTGCTTCTGCCTTGTTCTCTTGGACCAGTCTTTCTGGAGAAAATCATCCAATCTATGTGCCAGTGCCAGTGCACCACCTAGAAGACTGAGCCATCTTGCCAGTGGGCCCTCCAGTCCCAGTCAAGCCACTTGTCACCCAAGATAACTGAAGTCCAGATGATGTCTTTGCTCTAACATAAGAGACTTGAAGTGCAAGCCAACAACTTAGCCACTCCTAAAATCCTAGCCCCACCCCAACTGTAAAGAAGACTGTGTTTTGGTTGCTAAGCCTTGAGTAATTTACCATGCAGCAAACTAATAGCACAACCCACTCCAGACTGCTGGCTGAGAGCGCTTTGAGTCTCTGCCTCGCCCAGCCATTCTGAAGAATATATGAACAGTATTAAAATCGTTTGGCATGGGTCTCGGGCATCAATATATATTTTTAAAGCCCTGCTAGTGATAATGGTGAAGAGCCAGTTGAAACTCTCTGCTTCAGCTGGGATTGAGCTATTTACTGTAATTATACACCACTTGCTTCAAACCAGCTAATAACCTTTCCACAATTCATTAGGAGCCTACCTTTACTTTCCCACACTAGGGAAACCAGTTTGTGTCCCTTCTAGCTCTCTAAGAGAGAGCCAAGAACGGTTAGTTTTCATTGCCTTGCTGTTACACTTTAATCTTGGCTTTAATGTTATGAGTTAAGATAGACAGGGGTGTTGGGCGGGGATATCTCAGAAGGCAGAGCATCTTTTCCTGCCTCTCTTGTCTGTTTCCTGGACAGGCGAGCATCTGTTTGCAGCCTTGACACTAAAGCTGTTGCTGGTTTTCTTTTGTTTTTGGTTTTTAAGATTTATTTAGGTATTATTTATACAGTATTCTTCCAGTATGTGTGCCTGCACACCAGAAGAGGACACCAGATCTCATTGTAGATGGTTGTGAGCCAGTATGTGGTTGCTGGGAATTGAATTCAGGATCTTTGGAAGAACTGACAGTGCTCTTAACCTCTGAGCCATCTCTCCAGCCTCCTGTTACTGGTTTTCAATCTTATTGCAAAGAACTTGACTGCCAATTGGTAACAGTCGATCCACGTACTATCCCAATTTCCTAGCAATTTCCTCAGTTCCTCTGACTTTCCACATACAGAAGCTTCCCCAAATCCTTTACCTTTACCGTATAGACGTCTCATCATATTCCCGCTTTGTCCAGGTGACCATCACGTATCTCATCCCTTGCCTAATCAATCCCAAAGCCTCTTAACAACCATTTCCAAGGATATCTTCTGCCAGGCAGTCTTTGCTGCAAGATTTTTGATAATGCATTGTGTGCATTGTGTGTCTACTTCTGGTTTAAGTAGAAGCCTGCCATCGCTGGCACCTCGCCCTCTCCTGTACTCACTGTGTAGGTGGTCACTTCTGCAGTGCAGTTGTTGAAAATGGATACCCTCTGTCTACTCATGAGAAGACCTCAAAGAAACCCAAACCACAGGCATCCCATGAAACAAACTAGTCCTCTTCCAAAGTGTCAGTGCCATGAAAACAAACAAACAAACAAACAAACAAACATAGTGAGGGCCTGTCCCTAACTGGAGAACACTAAAGAGACAAGACAACTGTATACAATTTCAGACCTGGGTTAGATTTTGGAGCAGTAATGGGGAAATAGCTTGCCTGGAAATAAGCTTTATAGTTCACTCTACTGCACTAGTCCCTTGTTTTGATCATTATGCTATGATCATGCCTGTGTGTCTGCATTACAGGTGGTGAATAACTGCCATTGCATGTTGGAAGTATGTAATGTATTTCTTGATTTTTTTTTTTAGGGGACCACAGTTAGGAAATTGGTTTTATAAGAAGCCACTAGATCTTTACTAAACAGGTCTTCACATAGCTTTAGACAGATCACTCGTATTTCTTCTTTTTAAAAATTATTTTGCCTGTATATGCCTGAGTGCATATAAATCACAGAGGGCATTGGATCTCTTGTAACCGCAATTACAGACAGCTGTAAGTTACCACGTGGGTTCTGGAAACTAATTTCAGGTCCTCAGGCAGAACAGAAAGTGCTCCTAACCACTGAGCTGTCTCTCCAGCCCTCGCCTACGATTATTATGAATAATAAGACTGCTGGGAGCTCAACCTCCTGAAATAAGCCTGGCCTCTGTTCCTGTGCCTTAAAAACAAGATGGTCTTCAGCAGTTTAGCCCAGCATATGGCCCCAGGATGTAAAACCCAGGGGGGTGGTCTGCTTTCCATGGCCCTCAGCTGTGATGTAGAGGACACATGCACCAATGAGACTCCAGCCTCCCTGGGCATCCTTCCTGAGCATTGGCAGGACCAGCTCATAATGGATTCCAGGATTCCACTGACCCTTGCTGCCCATCTGTACACAATGAGACTGCTTCGTGTAACTAATAGATGCAGGGTTTCTGCCTCGGTAGATGCAGGGCTTGGAAACCCATCACACTTTACGGCTCTCTGCATTCTCCCAGAGCAGGCAGGCCTGTCACTTCACGTTCCCCTCAACAACAGATGGCAAAGGCACAGGAAAGGCTTTAGTGTCACAGGAGGGAGGAGGACTGTGCTTTTTGGTTATTCTTGGACATGACCTCCTGGGGGACGACATTCTCTCTCTCTCTCTCTCTCTCTCTCTCTCTCTCTCTCTCTCTCTCTCTCTCTCTCTCTCACACACACACACACACACACACACACATTCTGTTCATACTGTATATATATGTATGATATCTGGTATGTGAGTGTGTGTGTGTGTGTGTGTGTGTGTGTAAACAGAATTAGTAATGGCTAAAATTATAAGGATTTACACATAATTTCCAAACACCAGTGTTTTTTAAAAAATGGGAATTAGATTTTAAAAATCTGAATTAGCAAAGGAAGAATTGGTGGGTTGTGTCTAGAGATGGAATATGCATGGGTAGGAACAAAGATAAATTATATTTGAGCCAGGCACAGTGACGCTTGCCTTTAATCCCAGCACTCAGGAGACAGAGGCAGGCAGATAGATATCTGTGAGTTAAAGGCCAGCCCAGTATACAGAGTGAGTCCAGGACAGCCAGGGCTCTGTTACACAGAGAAACCCTGTCTTGAAAATAAATAAATAAATCATATTTATACTCTTTTGCTTTCTTTATTGGAAGCTTGAAGTTTGAAACTCAGGGCAGGGTGTGGTCGTGCAAGTCATGCACATAAGAGGGAGAAGCAGGTGGATCTTTGAGTTTGTTTGTCTGTTTTATTTTTCATTTGTTTTGGTTTTTTGAGATTTTTTTATATAGTCTTGATTGTCCTAAAACTAGGTCTGTAGATTAGGCTGGCCTTGAACTCAACAAGATCTGCTTGCCTCTGTCTCCTGAGAGTACTGGGATTAATCAAAGATCTTCATCACTACCACCCAGTGGAATCTCTGAGTTTTAGGCCAGCCAGGACTACATACTGAGTTCTTGGCCAGCTGGAACTTCATAATGAGGCTCTTCTCTCTCTCTCTTCTCTCTCTCTCTCTCTCTCTCTCTCTCTCTCTCTCTCTCTCTCTCTCTCTCTCTCTCTCTCTCACACACACACACACACACGCATGTGAGTGTTGCAATTATTTTACCAGTGTGGCCTAATAATGTTTATTATTAGCCCTATAATTATTATTTCAGCACTCAAGACAGACACCTGTTATATTTTAAAATAGCCTTAGTTTTTCTGAGTCAGGACATATATTAATGCCCTAAACTACTTGCCAGAATAGGGCAGGTATCCCATACCTGCCCCAATCCCATGCCATCTGCTTGTAATATTTTCTATCAAGCTACCTCCCATTCATAATCCCAAATACTTGCTAATTATCATCATCTGGGCCAAGTCTCCATCCACACTGGCCATATGCTTCTCCTCTGCTTAACCTATGGTGCAGCCTTCTTCTCTCCTCTCCTCTGGTCTCTCCTCCTCCCAAGACTCTGTCTCCCCCAAGCCCTGGAGCCTTAGCCACGCCTATCCCATTTGCCCTGCCCAGGTGTGATGACCTTTTATTGGTCAAACAGTTTAGGCTCTTAGGCAAGGTACAGTGGGGCACAGAGACAACAAGCAATAATCAGTATCAAAACACACCAGACCAACCTCCAATACACGAGTACACTGAAACATCATCCCTTAATTCCTCTCTTGCTACAAGGCTCAGATTTTATGAATGCACCTGTATCCACATTGCCCAGACGGATGTCCAGATGGGCAATGCCTGCTGGGAGCTCTACTGCCTGGAACATGGCAGCCTAATGACAAGACACCAAGTGACAGGACCGTTGCTGAGGAAAAGTTATTCACCTTATTTGGGAAGACAGACACTGGCAGAGCAGTGTGTGTAGACCTGGAACTCAGCCATTAAGGAAGTTCACACTTTTACCTATTGCCAGCTCGTCTGTTGTGAGGTATTCGCCAGAGAAGACTGCTCACACATGGTCTTCAGCCAACAGAAAGCTTTATTAGCCGGCCAGCAACTCAGTGTGGCACTGAGCCCTTTTCAAGATGAGCTTTTACGCACAAAAACCATGTTCTGGGTTGATACACTTCAGTTAATAGGAACAGGTAGCCAGAAGCAGAACTATGGAAGCTAAAAAGCAAAGTTAGTACATTTAGGGACGCCCACAGAACTATGGACTTTGATGGATGTTGTTTTAGTTTTGGCAGGTGGTACTGTCTGAGTGCTGAGTTTTACAGCCTTAATGGTACTTCCATCATGGAGTCAGTTGTGCTAAGGTCTCAGGGCCTATTACAATCTGGGGCCCTGTTACACTTTCACCCTGAGTAGCTTATCATAGGCAAGGAAGATGCTGGCAGTAACTATTCCTGTAGACCTACCTGTAGACCAAGGGCAAGAAGGTCACTGTCTTCACTGTGGAATGAATTTACAAGATGACCGACCACCTCACAAGTCTTCAGGGCTTGCTTCTTGGTTTTCCAAAGATTTGATTGGAAACACTAATTCTGGTTCATCGCCCTGCTAATGGCATGGCTCCTTTTTTGTTTTGTTTTGTTTTGTTCTTGTTTTTTGAGACAGGGTTTCTCTGTGTTAGCCTTGGCTGTCCTGGACTCACTTTGTAGACCAAGCTGGCCTCAAACTCACAGCGATCTGCTTGCCTCTGCCTCTGCTGGGATTAAAGGCGTGCGCCACCACTCTCGGCTAGGAACGGCTCTTTCTTGATTGGGGTGTCCTCCATTGGTCACCCACCACCACTCATCCCTGGACCACTCTAACTGTGCCTTCATGGCAGGCAAGAGACCATCTGTGACATCTATCATAGACACCACGATAAACCAGCACCCAACCTACACTGACCGGAACCACCTCATCACCCAATGATGTTTCCAACACTGCTTTTTTTTTTCTTCCAGATTTGATGGAGTCCTGAATGTTGACTCAACAGAATTCGAGACCAACCTGGTACCCTATCCTCACTCTGCTTCCCTCTGACTACATATGACCTGGTGAAGACCTAGCCAAGGTACACTAAGCTGTGTGTGTTCTGGCAACACCACAGACATTGTCAGGCCTCAGGCTCACCTAGATCACAAGTTTCATCTGAGATATGCCAAGCATGCCTTTGTGTACTACTATGTGGCTGAGGGCATGGAGGAAGAAGAGTTTTTCTGGGGCCCAAGATAACACGGCTGCCCCAGAAAAGGCTTAAGAGGCTGGAAGATAGAGTGGAAGGAAAGGATGCAAGCGAAGGGTATTAGCTCACGTGCTGCCGTTTTACACTTCATTCCTTGGGAATTTGTTCCCCGTATTTTTGTAGAACTGATGGTAATTCTATACCATCAGTTTCCATTTAAAAGAAGAAAAAGGGGTTGGAGAGACAGCTCAGCAGTTAAGAACATTTGCTGCTACCCCAGAGGCTGGGGTTTGGTTTCCAGAAACCACATTTGCTTGTAACTCCAGCTCCAGAGCAATTTGAAGTTCTCTTCTGCCCTCTGTAGGCTCCCGCACACACGTGACATTACCCCTACTCCATATACATCTAAATAAAAATGAATCTTTAAAACAAAAAAAGGAAATACACTGAGATTTTAGAGAATTCTCATGTAAACTGTAAGTTTAGCACATAAATACTTTTTTCATAAATACATTTTTTTGCATTACTTTCATTTCATTTAATAGCCATGAAAATATGAAGCTAGTTTATTTTCATATCTTTTCAACAAAGTTTGTGATCATTGAACTTCTGAATAAATCTTTTCCTTTTTACGATTATTCTGTAAAACTGCTGTAAGGTGATGTACTAAATTCATCCGAGTTACTTCCTAAGAATAACATTAAGGGCATATAGGGGCGGCTGTTTTAATACCGAGTCCAAAGAGAAATGAGACAGAAAGTAAATAAAGGAAAGTAAGCAACACAGGGGAAGTCATCAGACCCAGGAAGGCCAAGGGCCACTGCAGGATTCCGAAGCATCAGGGTTTCCCCAAACATCTGCCGGCATAAAATAGCAATGAGGGCTTTTTGTATGTTTTTATTTTGTGTTTTGAGTGTAACTGGGACTAGAGAAGGTCGCCACTGGACCAGGCAGGTCACATAGGTCACTAACCACGAGTGATTGTGTCTCCCAGCTCCTCGGGTACATAGGAATCCACTTAGAAAATTAGTTTAAAAGGTGAACGTTAAGGGAAGCCTTTTGGGGTTTCTAAAGTTAAAACATTCGTTAATTAATACATCGAAACCCCACTACTGGTATTTCTTGCCCTTCCCTTCTAGCCTCAGAGCCCGCCCTACGTCAACCAACCAGTCGGACTCCCCCACCCACGAGGCTCGGCCAGGTGCCGGCTGCTCAAGCCCCGCCCCAAGGAGGAGCTCCACCTCCTCCACCTGGCCCGAAGCCCCGCCCTCCGCGTCAGCGTACGTCAGCGCGTCGTAGCGGAAGCCCGGCAGCGAATGAGCGCTGGCTGCCGCGGCCTCAGCCTCAGCCTCGTTGTCGGCGCGTGCGCGCAGAGTGCGCGGGTCCCGGAACCCTGGCGGAGCGCAGCGCGAATGGAGGCCTGAGGGCGGCGGGGGCGGGGCGCGCCGCGAGCGGGGGCCGTGGCCGCGGCGGGCGCCGTCTAGAGGAGGCCGGGCCATCCGCCACCACGCATTCGGGCGCGGTGAAGCGCAGGCGGGTCGGGCCGTGGGCCGCGGCGGCGATGCAGCGACGGCGGCGCGCTCCGCCCGCGTCCCAGCCGCCCCAGGACGGCGGGCGCGGCGAGGATGTGGAGGTGCAGTTCTCCTCCGGGTGTTTGGGCTCGGCCGCTCCTGCCGGGCCCCCGGCGCGCGGCACCACCGAGGACGAGGAGCGGCTGGAGCGCGAGCACTTCTGGAAGGTCATCAACGCGTTCCGCTACTACGGGTAAGGCGCGCCCTCCGCCCGCCCGCCCGCAGCCTCGGGGCCCGCCTCGTGGCCGGTTCGCGGAGCCCGCCGTCACCTGCGCGCGGTCCTGTGCGACGGCTCCCCACCTCACCTGGAGCCGCCGGAACGAGCGTGCACTTTGGTAGAGAACTGAACGGTGCTGCTGAGTGGCTCTAACCGGGTGGTGGAGGGTGGAAGTAATCCCGGAATTCTAAATTGTGCAGCCTTGGTAAGGAAAAGAGAGCAGGCACCGGAGCCGCCTTTATGTTCTTATAATCTGCAAGTAAGTATGGAATTCCTTTCGTAAGCTAGGCATGGATGGAGGACCCTTAAGTGTGCTCCCCATTCGTAATACAGCTTCCTGACTTCCGTCTAGGTAGGTATTTAGATAGCCCAATAACAATGCGTAAGTGCACATCTGAAAGTGTCTTCGTGCACCTGGGTTTTCAGGCAGAGCTCATACATTTATTTTAGTAAGTGATAAAGTCCACTAGTAGCTGTGTTCTGAGCCTGAAGTTGGAGCCAGCGAGATGGACATGACCCCCCTGTGCACGTCAAACCATCCGAGAGTGGACCCTCCTGCTGTTTATGTATGTAACTCTTTTGCCTAGCTTTGGCCCTCTCAAGGGCAGGGACTGAGCCTTATTTTATGTCACAGCGCTTGGCAATGTTGAAGCTCTATTTTTAACGAATAGAATATGGTGGCAAAGAAGGACCCTCCCATACAGCCCTAGCCAGTTTTGGCCAAGAGTTACATTACTTTGTTACTGTTTTGAATTGAGTAGCTATTTAGGATCTCAGTTATATTGTAGCAGGTGTAGAAGGCGCATGGGACCCAAGACCTCAAGCTCTCTAGATGGTTAGCTACCATTTAGGCACGCTTCTTGGATCAGAGATTTCGATGAAACCATTTACTAATTAAACTCAGAAGTAGCGGTTATGGGAAACACCTTGGCATCTAGCAGACTCAGTTGAACTTATTTAACTGTATTCGGTTTTTATATATTGGAGCCAAGAATTGGTGCTTATTATTAGACATTCCCCTTGGCCTGGGGAAATGGACCTTTGACCTGGATTCGTCTTGAGTGTTGCACTATAGAAAAGGATGCTGTGTGCGTTCTCAAGTTGTGACCTGGTTCCCAGCGCTTTCGTCTCTCTTTACCAGTTGAATGTGGGATTGAAGGGAATTTTCACTAAAACTTTTTCTTTATTTTTATGTACTGTCTGTGTGAAACACTCCGAATCTCTGGAAAAAGTAGCGTAGCACAGGTCATATGGCGTGAGTGGCTTGGCTAGCGTTGTGCTGCTTTCCAGCATTTTTAGATAGTCTGGCTTTGAAGTGTGCGCACTGCAGCACTAGTCACATCCGGAGGGATTTAGACATAAGTTAATTAACAGAACTCAGTTGTGCAGTCTCACTAGCACACTTCAATGTGCCACCTGTTGCTAGTGTGCCATATTGTGGTGTGTGGATAGTAGTCTTCATCAAAGTCAGTTTTGACAGCAAGTCCTGTTCCAGACTCCTTTTGGAGGGCGTACTTTACCACTAAATGTTACAGTGAGTAGAATACTTAGATTAAAGATCATAGGGCAAGAAATGCCTTTTGGCTCCTGAGTGTACCAAAAAATCTGGTGTTTGAAGACATCCTTAAAAAGCAGGGTGCCGTCCAATTTTCATTATTTTACCAAAGAGTAAAGTTCTTGGCCAATGAGGTCTTCACAGCTGTTCAACTCCATACCCATGAGCATAATGTAAACAAAAGGGCTTGGCTGGCTGCTCCACTAGGAGGGTACAGAATGACCAAATACCTGATAGCTTCTGTGGTAGCGAAGTTAGTTACAGTTACAACTTTGCAGGATCAGACTGCTTTCAGCTCTGGTAAAATGTCCCCCTCCCCTCTGTTTTCTAACTTTGTGGTGTCTGTGTATTTGTGTGGTTCCACAGTTTGTACATAAACATGTGCTGTACTACATGAAGCTGTACACCTTCAGCCCAAACCCTTTAAGAAGTTCCCATTGTGTTTTGTTTCTGGCAGCTCTGAAGACCGCTAGGTTCCTGGGTGGTGGTGGTGGTGGTGTTAAGAAATGTGCTTCCTCTCATCCAGCAGTTACCTATCAGTTGTATCCTGACCACTGATCATGGGCTTTCTGTTGTTTACGGTGTTTTATATTTGTTGTTGGACAGTGCTGTAGTAAAAATGGCTTGTGTAGGAGTATGATTTCTAGATCATAGAGTAGATAAATATTAAGCTTTACTAAGGATACTGTTCTTTTGCAAGGTAGATGTATTCATTTATGCATTCACTATTCGTGTGTAAATGTTCTATTTTTCCACAATTTCACCAGCATTGGACCTAGTTGTATTTACAGATTTTTGCCAATTTGATTTATATAAAATGACTTTTAGCTTTTAAAAATGAGACTCTCTTTTTTTACTTCATGAATAAGCAGTCCCCAAAGTAACCATTCGACTTAGTAAAGCTTTGGAATGCAAATTGTGAATATTGTATATGTATATTTTTCAAAATTCAACTTGACTGGCTTTAATTGGTTTCAAGACATATTTTATATGCCATTTTTTACTGTTTGATTGTGGGGATTAAACTGAGGCCATTTTAACTCACTTTTACAGCATCATGTTACTACTTGATGATGTAGCCAAGCCGTCCTCTAGTTTCGCACAAAATGTTTAATTTGAAAATTGAACTTATTAAAAATAATTATAAGTTATTAGTCCTTATTAGTATATGTGTCTGTTCTTACTTGTTATAAACCATTTTGTTGTTGTTGATTGCTCTGAGAAATATTCCTCATAAAGTAAAAACATAACCAAACTTCTTTAGAAGTCAGAGGGTGGGAAATAAGGGTGGTGGCCAAGATAACTAGGGAATGGTTATGTAGGCTGACAAAATGTTGTTGTTTTATTAATAATTTATTCAGATTACATCCCAATTGTTATCTTCTCGTTTGTATCTTCCCACCACCGCCCCTTCCCTGGACCTCTGACAGAAGGACCTCTTCCCCCACCATATGATCACATAGGCTGGCAGTCTTAAAATGGTTGGCCTCTGGTGAGAGAATTCTTTATGACAATTAAAATAAAACACCTTTTCTGTTTTAGCACCAGTATGCATGAACGAGTGAACCGAACAGAAAGACAGTTCCGATCACTTCCAGATCACCAGCAGAAGCTGCTTCCTCAGTTTCCTCTTCACTTGGACAAGATCCGGAAATGCATTGACCATAATCAGGAAATACTGCTGACCATTGTGAATGATTGCATTCATATGTTCGAAAATAAAGAATATGGAGAAGATGTATGTAAAACTTGTTCTCTTTTCATTTTAAGGTTATATTTGTATGGCTAAGGTTTGTGATGGTCATCCACCCTACTGAAGGATGTTTTATGAAACTGGAAGAACGGTTTACTAGAAATTGCATTTGTTCACTACTATTTTCTTAAGACCTAGACAATTGTTGATACTTCACATGGTGTTTGGACTGTACTATATTATAATATACTATACTATATAGTATTATATGCTATAATATCT
Source organism: Acomys minous (assembly GCF_964271855.1). Classification (NCBI taxonomy): domain Eukaryota; kingdom Metazoa; phylum Chordata; class Mammalia; order Rodentia; family Muridae; genus Acomys; species Acomys minous. The sequence goes on along the minus strand of NC_140484.1, from coordinate 40,816,142 downwards.
ATACTAGTTATCTTAGTGACTTTTTCTTGTTGCTTTTTCAGTATCATCTATAAATATTCATCTTTTACTTAAAATTTTTTCACTTAAATTTTAAGTGACTAGCAGTAATAGCAATTGAAGTCTGTTTATTATCCACAAGGTAGGTAGCTTTTGGCCAGTTCAGCGTGAGCCACACAGGCTGCCCATCAATACACTAGAAGGATTTTCTTCCCTCTCTTGGAGGGTGGGGTGTTCAGTGCTGGTCCTTCCTGAGTAAGGTCAGCTTTACTTTGTGGAGTCTTCCTCGACTGAGGATAGGAGTAAACACAGCCAGCTTTTATTCATGTAGGACCTCAAGCTGCACTTGAGCCCCTGGTTAGGTGAGAGGCCAGTGGCTATCCACTGACCCACCATATCTTAGTATGCTCATCTAGCCATATCCAACATTGACTCTAAGAAAATAATTCTTTTCCCCCCTTTTAAACAGGGCAATGGGAAGATTATGCCAGCATCAACATTTGATATGGATAAGTTAAAATCTACACTGAAACAGTTTGTAAGAGACTGGAGTGAAACCGGGAAAACAGAAAGAGACGCCTGCTATAAGCCAATCATTAAAGAAATCGTAAAAAATTTTCCAAAAGACAGATGGTAAATACTCCTGCATTTTAAATCACTTTCTTCAAGGTGTCAAGCACTTAGCTATGACATTTCACCTTGTGATCCACTCTCACAGCCACTCTGTGCCTGTGTGTGTTTGTGTGTGCGAGTGGTACATTTGTTAGTGAGTGCTTCAGCTCTGTGAGATTAAAGGTTTCATGTTCGGTAACATTTGCTCTAGCAAATATGAAAAATTGAAACTAACATTAGAATAAACATGTATAGTCAACAATGCACACTGCCTTATAAGTTGTTTTCATAGCAAAGCAATAGTGGTAGATTTTACTGTATCTCATTATGACCTACTTAAAAGGAATGAGGGATCCATACCCTAGAGAAGTAATTATCTTTTTGGACATAGTCCCTTTGGGCATTCTGAAGTTTGTGTTTTGCTTTTCAGACTTATATCTGTAAATAAATAAAATGAAATGCATATGGCTACAAAGAACCACTTATTTTGAAGTAAAGTTACTGAAATCTTTAAAAGCAAATCTGTGGCAGGTTGAGTGATGCTTGTTGACATACATGAGGGCTTTTGTTTGGATCCCTAGCTCCTGCTTTAAAAAGCCAGGCTCTTCGTAGTCCCAGAGCCTGAATAACCCATTCTGTCTCAAAATATAAGGTGGGAAGTCACTGCATAAGACACTCATTGTAAATTACTAGTGCAGCGCGCGCGCGCACACACACACACACACACACACTCAATTTTTTAATTAAAGCAAATACTGTGCTATGTATTGAGTAAACACAACCTGGCAGTGAGTATAAGTACTATATTATGAAAATGCTGAATACTTTGATAAAAATGTGATTCCAATTAGTAATAAAATTCCTAAAGCTACTATTGCTCATTGCCTGCATTTTGTCACTGAGGACAAGCATCAACTAGAGATTATTGCAGTTAGAACCTGTTAGGAGCTGGAGAGAAGGCTCAGTATTTAGAATACATGCTTACTGCTTTTGCAGGGAACCCAAGTTCTGTCTCCAGCTGAGCATCATCACAGCTCACAGCCACCTGTGAGTCTAGCTCCAAGGGATCTGATACCCTCTGTGGACCCTGCAGGCATCTGTGCTCATATCCGCGCGCGCGCGCACACACACACACACACACACACACAACTATAAGTACAGACTTATAAAGTAGACTATTTTTAAAAAAATAATAAAATAAAAAATGTTCCCATGTTCTTAGGCCCAGTGAATTTTGTCCTCAGACCCCTAGGATCCATAGGTCACTGTGTTCAAAACTCCAGAGTTTGAGTGTATCATTGGAGGAGTGTCAGTACCTATGTCTCTTTTTCTATCTATTGACCTTTTAATTTTGAAGTAGCTTCAAAATTATGGTTCATGAATTGTACAACCGCCATCCATATACTCTTTACCAAAATTCATCAAGTTTTGGCGTTTTGAAACATCACTATATCATTCCACCTTCTTCCCTCCTTCCAGCATATTGATGTCTAAAACCACACATTCAAAATTACTGTAAAGCCATGTGAGACTTCAGGTAGTACTTGTCATGTTTTCTTACTGCTTAATACTTCACAGTGTTAGTCTACAGGGTCACACTGTTTAGCCATGAGTGGCCTGGAACTCACTGTGTAGACCAGGCTGACCCCGAGCATAGAGATCCATGTACCTCTGCCTCCTGGGTATTGGTTTAAAGGTGTGCTCTACCACACAAGCACATAGTTTATTCTTCAAAACAAATCTGTTCCTTTTAATTTACCAGAGTCAGGAAATTGATCCTTGTACACGGTGATGGAACTTGATAGTATATACTCAGATTTCATAATTGCCTTTATAGTCTCCTTATAACATTTCCTGTCCATTTCAGTACAGTTTAGGCTATTGCGTTCGTTTAATTGCTAATATCTAGTCTTTAACCAGCAACTTTCATGACATTGATGTCTTTTGAGGAATACAAGAAAATTATTTTGTAGACTTATTAAATCCTTTTCCAGATAACCATGTGCACAGACAAAATAGCTGTGACTCCACCATTAGATATTTTATTTATATTATTTTATTTTTGTGATTTGTTTGGTTTGGCTTTTGAGACAGGGTTTCTCTATGTAGCCTTGTCTGTCTCAGACTCTCTTTGTACATCAGGCTGGCCTTGAACTCGCAGATCTGCCTGTCTCTGCCCCCCTAAGTGCTGTGCACCACCATTGCCTGGTTGTAGAAATTTTAATTTTTTAATAACTCACTTCAAGTATTACCTGGCTTCTCTACACTTCTGCTAGTATTAATGTTATATTAACTTACAAGTAATTTCTGCCGAGCCATTTTTAGACTGTGCAGATCATACCCTGTTACCGTACACTTCTCACTTAGAATTATACTGCACTAGGGTAGTTCTCACGTGAGGACATGAGGCAGTCCGTGCTGTGGTGAGGGACACAGTACGCAGGCTGTTTTCCACTGAAAGGAGACTCTTCAGTCTCCTGTAATATTTATTTCAAGGACTTACAGTTCTTATTTTATTCAGTGATCTGTTACTATTGTTTTAATTTTGTTGTTCAAATTCCTGTATTCCTTGAGGATTTCGTTTACTGAAAAAATAAGGTGTTTAAGACCCATGTTGTAGATACCTTTAAGGGTTGGCTATCTCTCAAAGGATTTGGTTCCTTTTAATTTGGAATGCTAAGATGTCAGTTGCTTTGAGCATTCTGCTGCACAGATACAAGCACACATTAATTAATACTCAGTGCTGAATTCCTCCTTTGTAGCCCTGGTCTCTCTCTCTAACATTAGGTGCTTTAACTTTATGGTTTTCTGAGGCAGGGTCTCATTGGAGCTCACAAGCTCATGCTGGCCTTGAACTTAAAATCCTTCTGTTTAGATCTTCCTCCAGAGAAATTTTTTTTGAGTCCTTTGGTTTTTTTGAGTTTTTGTATTAACAGTTTAGTTTTAGTTGAATGTCTTTTTGGGGGGAGGGGGGCCCGGGGGGGGGCACAGGTCAAGAAACTAGTATAGTCAAAGGTAGAGTAATTGGTTTTAACTTTTGAAATACTCTTTTTTTTTTTTTTTAAAGTTAGCAAACAACATAATGGGTTTCATTATGGCAGTTTCATTCATATATGTCAAACATGGCTTTTATTCATCCACTGTGTCTTGTGGTTATTTTCAGGAGAACATACATCTTAAAAGTCATGTTGTATATCCTTATGGCTTTTTGACACTTTGGACTGTACTTTCTGAATAGGATCTAGATTTCTTACAGATTTTTTTTTTCCGGGGGAGGATTTCATATGTAATATCATATCATGCAAAAAGTCTTTATTTCTTCCTTTTCAACCTGACTACCCTTTAATCTTTGTTTGTTTTCTTAGGGGACAGTGTTCTCTTTTTTCACCACAGAGTATAATGCTAACTGTGGAGTTTTTATAATTCCCCTTTTCTTACTGAATATTTTTCCATCTTAAAATGGATGTTGGATATTGTTGAATACTTTTTGATTCTATTGAGACAACCTTGTTGAGGCCCCCTCCCCCCACGATTTTAATAAAATCTCATTTTTCTTGTGTTAAACCACCTTGCTTTCTTTGGATAAGGCACATTTGGTTATAGTAAATAATTTCCTAAGCATATTGATGGGTTAGGTTTGCTAATATTTTGTTTGACATTTCTACACTTAATTTTAAGGGATAGTAGTAGTCAATAATTTTCTTTTGCTGGGAGTAACCCTTATCGTCTGCCCATGGGACATTGAGATGATGACAGTTTTATTTTATTTTATTTTTTAATTTTCATTTAAGTAATTTATTCAGATTACATCTAAATTGTTATTCCCCTCACTTGTATCTTCCTGCTCCCCCTCCCTGCCCCTTTCATCCTGTTCCCCTCCCCTAGGACTGTGGCAGAAAGGGACCTTGTCCCCCACTATAAGGTCACAGCCTATCAGGTCTCTTCCTGGTAGCCTGCTTACTCTTCCGACAGTTGTTTTATTCTTCTTCTCTGGAATACAGGAAATAACCTCCAGTAAGAATCATTTTGAGATTTACTTTGAGTTGGAATACTACAAATTGTAGCTTTTAAATGCTGCTTGTGTTCCGACTTCAGTGCTACTACAAGTAATCTGTTTACTTTCTTTACATGGACCCTACCGTTGAGCTGCACTCTTGTCTCTAAGATTTTTATCAGCGCCATTTCACAAAGGGTTCCATAGCTACTAAAATAATGAACTAATCTCTTGTATTTACTTTTTATAATTTTTATTTATTCATTCATTTATTTGTTTGTTTACTTGCTTTTGGTTTTTTGAGACAGGGTTTCTCTGTGTAATAGAGCCCTTGCTGTTGTGGAACCCACTCTTATAGACCAGGTTGGCCTTGAGCTCCCAGAGATCCACCTGCATTTGCCTGGGATTAAAGGCGTGAGCCACCTCAGCCTGGCTTATAGATTTTATAATTGATTTAAATTATATGAACCTTTATGAACACCATTACTTTTATGGGGATATTATTTGTTTTTTAGTTTCTAGTTTTTATTCTCTCTGAATCTCATCAATGCTTTCCTCAATAAAGTTCTAGATAATGGTTTCTTTACCTTCTAAATATCCCTGAAAAATCAAAGCATCTCTGATTCAGAAAGTAGGTTGTAAAGTAAAGCTCTTTAAAATTAGAATGCACCAAAGTTTAAGTGAATTTCAAAGGCTGAAACATCAGATGTTTATCAGTTTATTTATTCTGAGATATTGAGTAATATGTGCTATTGTGTTAATCAGTCTTTCAACACTCATCTACCATAAAGAGCATGCCATAGTAAAGGTATTTGGAAAGCTTGTATACTCAGTACTGTCTTATAGTTATTTTTCTGCTTTTACAGTGTAAGCAGGTACTTACTGCTCTCCAGCTGCCCCTTCCCATCCCTGAAAGCAATGACTATTACAGATATGATCAGGATATACATTCACACACTCATAAACGTTAAATGAAATATACTGGGGGAAGTGCTTATTCCTCCTGTTTATTCCCATTGGACCTGATGGGAAAATACATATTTCTTTCTATATCATTTTGTTTTGTTTTACTTAGTTTCTTTATAGTAGATAAGAAAGTTGAATAGTAAGGGCACATACATATTAAAGTCAAAGCTTTCTCATCAAATGTAAACCCCCAGAGCCAGGTGGAGGTGTGGTGTTGTGTTAGCTGGGTTCCTACATGGCTGAGGCAGGATGATTGTGAAGTTGAGGTCAGCCTGCATTGCACAGCAAAACCCCGTTTCAGAGAAAGGAAAGTGCCTAAATGAGGCGTCTTAATTATAGCCATTCGAAATGCAAGTTAGCTCTGTATAAAGTGTCATTTGGGTCTCAGATTGAACCACAACAGGCATAAAAACTTAATATCATTACTTATACTTGAGCTGGATGATTTAACTCAGTTTCAACTGCTTTTCCTTACTGAGATTTTGGTGATGGTCATCCTGAGGTGGCTATGAAGGGTAGCTGATTTAATGAATATCCATAGGACTGCCTGTATTTGATCATTAAAATGTTTATGTAAACACATTTATTTTACCTGTTTGTCCATGTTGGAGACGAACGTGATTGAGTTTTTAGGTATACGCAATTTTGAAGGCACAGATTGGTTTCTGCATGGGTCGGTTTGTTGGTAAGGAAATGCTTTCTACATTTTGCCAAATGCCAAGTCATTGGCCTCAGCTTTGGTTTTACCTAAAAGGGATTTTCTGTGTTGCTCTTGTGAACAGGTGATCATTGAAGTTAGCAAACAGTACTCTTTGTTTTTGTTTTATTTTTCACTTAAAATTCAAGCTCAGCGTGGTGGCTTTTATATCATGGATTCTAGCATTCATGAGCGTGAGATAAGAGGACCAACACAAGCTCGAGGCCAGTATGCTACAGCTTGTTTTAGACTAGCCACGGCTACGCATTGAGACCCTGTCGCAAGCAAAAACGTATGTGAGCTCAAGGTCGAAACTGTTTTCTCATGTGAACACAAGGAGAGTGTAATGCGAAAACATTTGATAGAATAGTATGTACTGAAATCATCACAAAATAATAAAGAAAAACAGCAAAACCAATATTGAGTTTTCCCAAGCGTCTGCTGGTTCAATGCTATAAAGTACATACATTTGAAGGAAAGACACATTTGAACATAACTTAAAGACTGATATTTCTTTTATCCTAAAAACTATTAAACTGCTTCTGTTACTGTTGTTTTCAGATCTTAATTCATTAGCCTATTGTAGTACTATTTGGGGTGATATTTATTTATGAGTATGTCAATACTCACTGTACATTGATAGACTGACTAAAGTGTATCTTTCACATAGTTTTTTTAGGAAAAATACTGAGCTTGAAAAAAGCACTTTTCTATTTATATTAAAATAAAGGAATTAATTATATTTAAGAAGGGATTTACTAACTTAAAATAACCCATTTTAGAAGAGAAAATGAAGGAGATATAGACTGCCACACGCAGTTGTATAGTAAAGAACACTATCTCATTCTGAAAGCTTTCTTGACTGGAAACAGCTGTGTTTTCGACTTCTTCCAAGACAGAATTTCATTTTTCTTTTCTTTTTTTTTTTTTTAAGATTGATTGATTGAATGATTATGTATAGAGTGTTCTGCCTGCACACTTGCACATCAGATCTCATTATAGATGGTTGTGAGCTACCATGTGGTTGCTGAGAATTGAACTCAGGACCTTTAGAAGTGCTTTTACCCTCTGAGCCATCTCTCCAGCTCTTTTTTTAAAAAAAGATTTTTTATTATGTATACAGTATCCTGTATGTATACCTGCACACCAGAAGAAGGCACCAAATCAGAATTTCAGTTGTTCATAATTCTGTAATAAAGCATTCCAAGATTAATAATTCAAAAGAAAGTGGTATAAATTGACATAAAGGAATATAAGACAATCTCACAAGAAAATTCAAATGTAAAAACTATGATAAGTCATTTTTTTACAATGTTTGGCAAAATTTGAAAATTAGGAAACAGCAAAGCTGTGGAGCAACATGTTTCTTGTGAAAGAATCCAATTAGTAAAAATTTTATAGAGGACAATTCGATGGTATTTGCCAATCTTAGAGTTCAATATTGTTGAATCTGATGTACAGATATACTTTTGTGTAGAAATTATCTTAATATTATAATACCAAAATATTAGGAGTAGTGTAGATGTCTGTAATTGTTTTTTGGTTTTTGTTTGTTGTTTTTTAAGAGAGTATCTCATATACCCCAGGCTGGCCTTGAACTCCTGGTCCTCCTGTTGTACACCCTGGATGTTGGGATTTAGGCATGCACCACCATGCCTATTTATGCCAGCTGGGATTCAGCTCCAGGGCATCCTATATGATAGCTCTAATAGAGCTGCATCTCTGTCCTGCTTTAATGATTCATTTGTATAGACCACTGTTCAGAATTTATTGACATAATCAGGCTGTGAATATATATGTCCTAATGTAATTTTAAATACTTTGATAGCTACCAAAAAAAAAAAAAGGACAAAAGTGGAAACACATGAAGTTAATAAACTAGAATTTCCAGAATATTATTTCAAACTATATTAACATAAAATATTATTAGTGAGATTTTTTTCATTCATTCTTCTGTCAAGTTTTTGAGGTCCAACTTAGTTTACACTTAGAACATATATCACTTTATATACTTTAAATAATATGGATATGGTGCCATCTGCTGCATTGAACAGAATGACTGGGATTCAGAGAACTGCTTTTGCTGCTTAAAAATTGCCGGTGACTGACTAGGTAAGGACGCTTGTTTCATAGCCTGGATGACCTGTACTGTTTTCCTGACACATCGTAGAAAGACAGACCCAATTCCTGCAAGTTGTCCTTTGACCTCTACATGCATGCTGTGGTGCATGGGAGAACACATATGAGGGGGAGGCGGTGAAGAAGCTTTGTACATTCCTACCACTAGCTGCCAGCCAAATGTCACCATGCCAATATCACAAAACAAAGGATATTGTATTGGAGCTTGCTAATTTGTAAAGCAAAGATACAGTTAATTAAACCTGTCAAGAACATTTACTGTTGGTAAAAAAGGCCTAATCTGCTTGTGTCCTTAATTTTGTCCTTATCGACGTACCTCATGCCCTGCTGAGACTTCTCCCTTGTGAATTAGGGTCACATTTATAGTAAATGCGCCCTATGAACTTGGTAAATTTGCTACTTTTTTTTTTTTTGCTAAGAATCTCAAGCAGGCAACATTTGATTATTTAGTCACAATTTGTCTGTTTCCAGTTTTTAAATGTTTAAAATCACATCTATATTTAAAGTTTGTTTCTCTTCTCCATTTAAACAAGAAATATTTGGGACTTCTCACAGATTCATAGCAGTTTGTCTTTTGGGGCAAATCTAGTTAAGATTATACATTTAGGAAAGTGTTCTTGCCATCTCACCCATTCCTTGTTTGGTTCTTGATCAATCATATTCTACTGAATTTTGTGTGTGTGTGTGGCTGGAGAGACAGCCGTGGGTGCTCTGAACTTGTTTTAAGGCCCATTGAGAACACCATTTTGTCATAATGCAAATAGTTTGAAGAATTTCAGTAGTCTCATCAATTTGTGAAGTAGAAATGGTGTGTTTTATACTTTTTGTCTTGTGCCTTTTTAAAAATTTTTATTTATTTATTTACAATGTATACAGTGCTCTACCTGCATGTACACCTGCATGCCAGAAGAGGGCATCAGATCACATTATAGGTGACTATGAGCCACCATGTGGTTGTTGGGAATTGAACTCATTACCTCTGGAAGAGCAGCCAGTGTTCTTAACCACTGAGCCATCTCTCCAGTCCCTTGTCTTGTGCCTTTTAATAGCAGTCTTATACACTTAAAATACCAGTGTACTGAGCTGGGCGTGGTGGCACATGCCTTTAATGCCAGCACTCAGGAGGCAGAGGCAGGCGGATCGCTGTGAGTTCGAGGCCAGCCTGGTCTACAAAGTGAGTCTAGGACAGGCAAGGTCTCATAAAACCAAAACCAAACCAAACCAAACCAAAACAAACAAACAAAACAAAACAAAAAAAACAACAGTGTACTTCTTGGCACGATGTAGAGATAGAGAGTTCATGGTTCTGGTTAGGGAAATATTGATAAATCGTAAGTGTAATCTTCTATAAGTTACTAAATTGTTCTTGGTACTTTGGTTTAGTTTCTTTAAGGACAAGAGTTTTCAACGAAGTAAATATTAAAAGGAAAAAAAAAAGACTTTTCACTCTAGCCCTGGATGGCCTAGAACTTACTATGTAGACAAGGATGGCCTCAAATTCAAATGATCCACCTGCCTCTGTCTCATAAGTGCTGGGACTAAAGATGTGTGTCCATTCCTCGAAGGTGTATTATACAAGCATATATTCCTTAAATAGATATATAAAACCACTTTACTGATTGAGCCATTTCCCTGGCCTCCAATTTCTTTTATTTTTTTTATTTTAAAATGCAGTATGCAAAGATTATTCCATAGAATATGATACTACTAAAAATACTGTGTTGCTTTCTGAGTGTGAAGGCCTCAGAAAACAGGTAGTTTATAAGATTTGAATGGTTTGAAATTGAATTGGATTTGTGAACCAAATTTTGAAAACAAGATAGTTGGATTCCCTTTTTACAGACATACCAACTGATTACATAGATTTTTCCTTTGGGTTCCCATACAAATGTCATTTTTCTCATTTTTAAAAAAAGTTACTTTTTTCTCTGAGTTTGAGGCCAGTCTGGTTTACAGAGCGAGCTCCAGGACAGCCAAGGGTACACAGAGCAACCTTGTCTTTTAAAAAAAAGTTACTTTCAGTTAATGCATGCATGTGTCAGTGCATGTGGAGATCAGATGGCAGTCTAAAAAGGGTTGGTTCTGTTTTCCCACTGTGTGGGTCCCATGAATTAAGCTTGGATTATCAGCCTTAATCTGAACTGCCTTTACCCACTCAGCATCTTCCCAACCCTATACTTTGATTTGCCAGGTTCTTGAGAAAAGGTCCTTGCCCCCTACTTTCCCGTCCTAAAACTTATTGCAGTTCTATTGAAAGAATAGCAGAGTTTAGAGAAAAGGAAACATGCAGTGGCAATGTGATGAGGTAGAGTCTCTGGCTTGGTGCAGTGTATTTGTCATAAATGCTTGCCCAGAGTACTTGCGAGGGAGCTGTGGCAGGAAAGTCTTGAGTTTGAGGCCAGCCTGGGGCTGTTTATAACTAGAAGACAGTGGATGCCCATTTTCTAAGAGAATATCTATCCCTCTGACTCTTTGCCCCCTCTTTTTTGGAAGAGAGGGTAGGGGTAGCAGAGACAGAGTCTTATATATTTTATCTCCCAGGCCATTTCTGGAATTTACTGTATAGACCAGGCTAAACTCAAACTCATGACAATCCTTTGAGCCTCACAATCTGAAGTTACAGGTATGAGCTACTGTGCCCAGTACCTTTGTACTGTACTGTAACTGAGACCTATATAATTTTAGAGGTAAACTTAATACATTAAAATCTAAATGTAATTAATTTATTTCGTTCTGTAAATCTTTGTGCTGTATGAACTTAGAAGTAATTTTTGTTCTCTGCCTCATGGTGAAGTCACATCCACATGGAATGAGGGATTACTTTGGGACAATTTATCTTCTCAGAAATAAGAATGACTATAAGTCTTTAAATACAATGTGATTCCATTTTTTTCTCCCCCCCGGAAAAGTGTATGTGTGTTTTGTTTTTGTTTTTGTTTTTTTGGGTGGGGAATAAAGCCCTCACTTGATAGCATAATAATTCCGTCCATCTCTTATTTTTATTGCTATTTAGAAATACATCAGCTTTAAGATGTCAAGAGTAAGCTTATTCTTTTGAATAATTAAGGTTTTAGTTGTTAATGTGCATTTTGCCTTTTTTTTCCTCTTTTTTTTTTCCTCTTTGAGGGGCTGGATATAATTGCTTGTTTCATTTCAGGGATCCTTCTAAAGTAAATATTCTGGTACCTGGTGCTGGACTAGGAAGATTGGCCTGGGAAATAGCTATGCTAGGTTATGCTTGTCAAGGAAATGAATGGAGTTTTTTTATGCTCTTTTCTTCCAACTTTGTACTCAACAGGTATTTAATTTACTTTTTGCTGAAAATAGTAATTTCTCAAAATCAAATTGCTTTACCTATTTTTGAACAATTCTGATTTAGAAGAAAAGTATGTAGTACTTGATTGATATAGATCATATTTACATTACATTCATGATGCTTATGTTGATTGCCAGTGTTGATTAGGTAAGTGTTCACACAGGGCAAGCAAACAGTGTTTTAGAACGTAACTGGGCATCCCATAAAACTAAAATGTCATCTCTTCAGAGTTAATTGTAATATAGGAGGGGAGTTTTCTCATTTTTTAAAGCTTATTCACTTTTTGTTTTTTGTACAAGTTTATTGTAGCATTTGTAACTATTTTCCCTAACTGACTTTACAGTACGTAGCCATGTTCACATGACTGCCTTGGAATGAGGTCTGAGAACTTCTGTGTCCTCTACCTTCTGTGAAGACATTAGAAGAGAATTGTTATTTTTTAAGTCAAAAGATAGAGACAAACACCTAGCTGCTTGTTTCAATAACACCGGCCTCTAATCTCAGCTGTTGTGGGGTGAAAACAGGAGGATCACGAATTCAAAATGCTATCCTCAGTTGCACAGTGAGTTCAAGGCCAGTCTGGACTGCATAAGACCCTGTTTCAAAAACAACAAAATTTGCATAAGTTTTGAAATAAATTTGAATGCATAGCACATGTGAATCTCTGAATTTCTTTTAATCCATGGTTGGTCATCTACATGTAGACACAGCTTCAGATACCTGAGTGCAGTGTAGCCTTGACATTGTTTAAGTCTAATGAATTATATGCGAAAAATTTCGGTCAATAGATAATATATTAGTGCTTAAAGTAGCTTTTTTTTTCTTTCTTTTTTTTCTTTCGTAAAATGCGTGGTTAACATTGAACTTTATGCTCATATTTTACAGATGTTCTGAAATTAACAAATATAAACTTTATCCTTGGATTCATCAGTTTAGCAATAATCGGAGATCAGCTGATCAGATTCGACCCATTTTTTTTCCTGACGTTGACCCCCATAGTCTTCCTTCTGGTTCTAACTTTTCCATGACAGCAGGAGACTTTCAGGAGATTTACTCAGAATGCAGTAAGTTCAAAGCAAGTATTCAAAAGCTCTTACTCATTATTCTAAAACTCACCATGTGTTGTAACCATTTATTTTTTTGGCAGAATATGAAGTATGCAAGGTCAGTGACAATTTCCAAGATCATGAAAAAGGCAGTGACAGGAAATGTAAAGAAATATATGTAAATTCAACAGATGTTGACTCTGTTAATAAAAGGCAACTTATAAATACTCCAAATGCAGTAAAGATGGAAATAAGCTAGTATGGGAATGGAACTCTCCGTAAAGAGGCTGTGGCTTGATGGACAGATATGAATAGTACTCGAGGTACAAAGATAGAAAAAAATAAAGTTACGGGGACTGCAGCAGGGAAGACTGGCAAGGAAAGACATGTCTTAAAAGGCAGGTTAGCTTTGGTTGTAGAAGACGTGTGTCAGGTTGGAAGTTAGATTTCAGCCTGGCAGGTTACTGAAGACCTTGGAGGGAGATGGGAATGGGAGTGGGAAGAGTGTGGACTGCACAGCAGGAAGAAGGACAACAGAATTCTGAGCTGTAGCAAGAGCATTCTTCCAGTAAGTATGTTTGGCACTTGTTAAAAGCCAATTATATTCTAGACATTCAAAACACCAGAGATAGTAGGGCAAAAGTCTGTAGCCACAGGAACTTAAAACTCTGGAAGGGACAAAGAGGCCATAGCATACAATCTTGTTTGGAAGGAAATAAAATACTGAGTATAAGAATAGGAACTAACAAGGGGATTGTCATTTTCATGCTCAGGGAGGGTAAGGAGGTTGGGGGAGAGCACTTGGCTGTGTTCGGTAGAGCTATGGTGGAGCTAGTAGTGGGCATGAGGGAGACAGGAGGGCAGAGGCTTGGTTAAGACAATTCAAAGCAACAAGATGAGTGCCCTCTGAGAGAGACAGGAAGCCACTAGGAAGATGGCTTGGAACAGGGAGTAGCAACATAGAAAGATTTATGTACCTAATTTCCTAAAATAGATTTTTATTTCTCTTAAATTCTGAGATTGGGACAACCTACATTCTGAAGTTAGGAAGGGACAACTGGAAGAAGTTAAGCTGTGGGGTAAATGGTAAGGAACAGGATCTCAAATAGGGGTGAAGTTAGTGGGAAGCCTCATGGTGCGCCTGAGACCCACTTTCCTCCCAACTGAAGGTCTAGTAGGGTGTGGGTGATCTCTCTTGGGCCAGGCACTTTTGCCACATCAGGATTGAAATAGATACTTTATCTTGAACCTGGTCCCTACCTCTGCCTGGCTATAGCTTCCAAAAGCTAAACAGTGTTCTTGTTGGGGCCACCTCCGCATATATGACTTCCCCAGGCGAACTTCCCCGTGATTATCAAATCATGGAAGGTATTTGGTTATTTTGATGTCACATATTCTCAAGTTGCCAAGAAAACCTACTTCTAAAACCTGCCAGAAAAATCAATCAATCAATCAATCAATCAATCAATCAATCCTGCCAGAATCAGTGGTTAACATTGGTTTAAACCAGAACTCAAAAATTAAGATGAAGACTACTTTGTTTGACTAGATTGAAAATGAGAGCTAGGGTAGCCCAGTAAACAGAGCACTTTCCTAGCTCAAGATGCTTGGTTCAGTCCACTCTGAAACTAAAGGCTAGCAGCTGAGTAGATGGTAAACAACTCCTTAACAGTAGTGATGTGTCAATAACAAATTATTTCCAAACATTGCTGTATCTAATATGTTATAATCAACTTGAGTATAGTGTTGACCATGTCTCTTTCCCTTCAGTGAAATGATATATTAGTTCTCTGTAAGAGTTAGCTGGAAAGTTTAAAGGGTAAAAGAAACAAAAACAAAGTAACAGATGCAGTGGTCTGTTCTCTGTTGAATAGATACCTGGGACTGTATTGCCACCTGTTTCTTCATAGACACAGCTCACAATGTAATTGATTACATTGATACAATATGGAGAATACTCAAGCCAGGTGGAATTTGGATAAATCTTGGTGAGTGATAAATATATAAAAATTTTATGCATCAGTCTGAATATTTAGAGCTGCCTTTCCAATTTGCTGGCTGTATTATTTGTTAGACCACATTGTAGTTGGTGATGCCTTCTGAAGGCAGTGGCAGTCTAAGCAGTGGAGTGACCCTCTCTTGTGGGTCCTACCTTCAGAGAATATTACGTTTGATCTGCTGACTCCACACTTAGTCTGTTGTTTCCCTTCCATCGCTCTGTGCAGACAGTGGCATTTCACTCTTTTAAGTGTGTTTTCAGAGACTGAAATGGCAAGCACAGGGCCTGCATGGGTCTACACCAGGCCCTTTGCATGTATGTTGTGGCTGTTAGCTGGGTGTTCTTGTGAGGCTTCTAACAGTGGGAGTGGGTGTATCTCTCTGACTGGTTTGCCTGCTCTTGAGAATCTTTGCCTCCTATTGAGTTGCCCTATCCAACCTTGATAATGAGGGCTTTTGTCTTTTCTTATTGTATCTTTTCTTTTCTTTCTTTTTTTTTTTTTTTTTTTTTGTCTTATCTTGCTGTCATCTCTTGGAGCCCTACTCTTTTCTGAAGAGGAAGGAGGAAGAAAGGAAGGGGAAACTGATTGGGATGTATCATATAAGAAAAGAATCCATTTTTAATTTTTTTTCTAAAAAGAAAATATTTTTGTTGTTTTTTAAACTTTGGAGGAAGGAAAAGATTTTTTTAATACCATTTTTTAAATTAATTCATTCATATTACATCTCAATTGTTATCCCATCCCTTGTGTGCTCCCAAGGAAGGAAAAGGTTTTACATCCATCATGGAATGTATCAGTCATAGTATCCCAGTAAATGAGATACCATGAGTTTAAGAAGCAATATATATATATATATTAATCTCTTGTACTTTGAGCCTACTGCTTCATAATAGAAATCGAATTGTATTATATGTTCCTTCATCAAGAATCTAAAGGGAATTACCTTTCTTCTTCCTCCTTCTCCTCCTCTTCTTCTTCTTCCTCCTCCTCCTCCTCCTCCTTCTTTTTGGTTTTTCAAAAGAGGGTTTCTCTGTGTATCCTTGGCTGTCCTGGACTTGCTTTGTAGACCAGGCTGGCCTTGAACTCATAGTGATCTGCCTGCCTCTGCCTCCTGAGTGCTGAGATTAAAGCTGTGCGCCACCACATGCAGCACCTATTTTCTTCTCTTAAAGGTAAGAGAAGTATGGTGAAATAAATGTCCATGTAAGTGTGCATGTTTTCCTTAAGTGTGATGTGCATCCTATGTTCAGAAACCTAACCAAGTTAGAAGACTTTCATGATGAGGCTCTACCACAGAAAAGGATAGATACATGAAAGACCTCACTTATTGCTGAGATTCTGTCAACTATACTGTGTAATTATTTTATTTTTACTAGAACTGTTTTCATCAGGACCAAGACTAGAAGTAGAATGTCTTCCCACTTTCTCTTCAGAATTCTGTGGGACAAGTTGTAAAATGCAGTCATCATAAGAATTAAATATCTTAAACCTTAGGTCTTTCAAAGTAAATGCCTTGGGAAACTTGGCCCAAGGAATAAATGAAGGATCCTACTGAGAATTTAATGGTTTCGTGTGAATTAGGTAACCTTATAAATACTTTCAGTTCCTAGCAATCCTATCTTGTGTTCTGTTTTGTGGTTCTAGAAGTTAGAGTAGGGCCTTGGGCACTAGACAAGAGCATTTGCCACTAAGCTACATCCTCAGCCCCTCAGAGCGACCCTAATGGAAAGGCACTGTTTGAATAGTGGGGGAAAACAGGTCTTGAGTTAAATAACCAGCAGGATAATCCTGTAGCTTATGGTAAGAGGCAGGCTCGCAGCCTGAAACTGCCACATGACACTGTATCTAGTATGTTATTTAAATAACGAAGGTTTGGATCTACTTACTGAGTTATGGTAAGTTTTTTTCTTCTTTTAAGGTACTGGATTGAACTCATACAAAAGCAACCTTGTCTATGAACATTTAAGCTGTATAATAAATACCTGAAAAAAGTTGGTCCATATAAGCAGGAGAGCTGTTAGCTAAAGGTAGTTGTGATATACTGTCTAATGTGTTGGGGGCAACAGAAGTCATGGAGCAGGTACCTTCCTTACTAGAAGACAGTTAGACCTTCTAGCCACAGGGTTTCAAAATAATCTGAGGAATTAACAATGAAAAAATTTACCCTAGGGCTGGAGAGATGGCGAAGCTGTTAAGAGCTCCACCTGCTCTTCCAGAGGTCCCGAGTTCAATTCCCAGCAACCGCATGGTGGCTCACAACCATCTATAATGTGATCTGATGCCCTCTTCTGGTGTGCAGATATAGCAATCATGCACATTAAGAAATAAATAAATCTTAAAAAAAAAAACCTACTCTAGCTTAATACTTCACAAATAGAATATTTTGCATGTATAAGTTAAAGAATATTAAAAATTATAAATCAGGACTGGAAAATGGCTCAGCAGTTCTGACTGCATACTGTTCCTGCAGAGAACTGGAAGTCACTTCCCAGCCCCCACATCAGGTGGCCCCCAACTCCCAACTGCAGGTGCTTCTAGGCTCCTCAGTCACCAGTACTCATGCTCATATTCCCATACATGTAGACATAATTAGAAACAACCTTTAAAATTAATAAAGAATCTATAAAGAAGAATAAAGATGATATAAAAATAATAATCATGAAACACCATGACCAAAGCAAATGGGGGGGCGGGGGAAGGCTTTCTTTGGTTTTATAGTTCCACGTTGCTCCTGCTGCCAGCTGATTGTTGCACTGGCTACCAGACTGCCCTGCTTCTCGTCCTTCTTGGTGAAGGGCTGTAATCGTAAACCCTGCCCATTCGTGATCCTGCTTCATTCTCTTGGCTTTGGGACCCACCCCTACCCCCAGCAATGGAGCGGAATGCAGAACCACACTTTTCCACATTGCATTAACTTTCTATTATGAGCTTACTCTCTTTCATGATCAAGGAAAAATACATCTTTATTCTTTCTCTTAATATGAAAAAGATGCTTAGTTGGGGGAAAAACTGGCAGCTGCTCTTTGGGTTGCTGTTATTCCAGTTTCCCCCATTCCAAAATATCATAAGACAACCATATAATGTGGCACTTTCTGTCTTTGGCTCACGTTAACTAGCATGATGCTGTTGAGACTCCCTTACGTTGCTTCAGAAACCAGTGTGCTGTTTCCATTTTTGCTGAGTGAACCTTCACTGGATGGGTGACATTTCGTTTATCTGTTCTCTGTGCATGGACATTTGATTTTTTTTCAGTCTCTGCTAGTTAGGAATAAAGTTGTTATCAACATTTGTCACAGAAATCTTAGTGTGCTGCAAGATTTCATTTCTCTTGAGTTAGCCCCTAGTAAAGAAATTCCTTAGTTATTTGTGATGTGTGCATAGCAAATTTTGCCAGACTCTACTAACATCTTTTCCAGATTAACTACCATTGCTTCCCATTCCTACTAACGTGTTTGAAACATTGCTCTTCCTGCAGTTGTGAGTGAAAATGTGTACAGATCTTTCCTATCTTCAAAGTCTAAATTGCTTAAAAATCTAAAATGTTGACATGCCCAGTAGCAAAGTCTATACATGAGCTCATCTAGCAGACCACAGGCAGCATGTACATGCACTAAAAATACTGTACAAAATTAGTTTTAGGGTATAGGTTTATATAACCCATTGGTAGAACCCTACTTACTATAAGCAAAGCACTGGGTTTCCCAGTACTGTCCAGACAAACTATTAGGCTGTACAATTAAGTATAGATGAAAAAACCTAGCTTTTTGGTTGGACTTGTTTCCTTCCTTTAGATACCTCATTTTGTATATGTAAATATTCTAAAATCTAAAATACCTCTATTCTCAAACATTTCAGATAAGGGACCTTTCATCTGTAACTCTTTAGGCAGTTTGAACCAAATCTGTAAAAATATTTGTCTTTGACCCTCGAGAAATGTCTTTGTGTAAGAGATGATCTTTGTCAAATCACAATTTATATAAAAGACTATAGAACATATTCACACCACAGTTAACTGTCCTTGACTGGTAATAGTATAACACTTAAGTTGTACAGTCTGAAAAGAAGATTATAAAGACATCTTTTTGTGAGCTGGTAAGCTGGTTATGTGGATAGGAGTGCTTGTTATTGCAAGCATAAGAACCTGAGTTTGAGTCCTAGCACTTTCTACTCTTTCAGAGGACCAGAGTTTGGTTTCCAGACCCTTGTTGCATAGCTTACAACAGCCTGCATCTTAAGCACTGGATGAATCTGATGCCTTCTTCTGGCTTCTGCAGGCTCCTGCACACATACATGTAGCATACACTCAACACAGACACATACACATAAATAAAATAAGAATAAATTTTATAAAACGAAAAGCGAGATGTTGCCATGCACATGCCTGAAACCCTAATACCTGTGGGGGACAGGTAAGAGGATCACTGGGGCTTGCTGGCCACCACCGTATATGGTCTCAGGTTTAGTGAGAGACCTTGTCTCAAAGAAATAAAATGGAGAGTGATAGAGGAGGACATCCTGTGTCATCCTCTGACCTTTGTGTGGCACATAGACCACACATATGTGTCATATTGTTGATGCTTAGTTTGCAAATTAGAGAATGTTGATATTTACTTGAGGGTAGTGTGTGATATAACACTTCAGTCAATGAGTTTTAAAGAATGTCATACTATGAAACAGTTTATTTTAGCTTACACATTATATTTGATCATGAGCGGAAGCCAAGGCAGGAAGTCAAGGTAGGCAGCATCTTGAAGAGAAAAACAACAGGAATTCTCCTTCCTGGGTTGCTACCTCTGTCTTGCTTGATACTTTTTCTATACGCCCTGGACCCACCTGTCTAAGAATGGTACTGCCGCAGTGGATTGGGCTCTTTTATATCAATTAGCAATGAGAAAATGCCTAACTAACATGTCCACAGTCAGTCTTACGGAGACAGTCCTCAGTTGAAAGATAGACCTCTCTGTGGGAAAGATTAAGCTTTGTCGCAGGTGGAAGCAGTCTTGGCGGGCTTTACCCTTGGGGCACACCATGAATACCTTGTGAGAGACTGTTTGGAGCCTTCCTGGGCTTGGAATTCAGGAAGCCTACCTAGGAACCCCACCGTGGCTATTGTTTTCCTAATTGACCCTCGAAGGGAGAAGGGACCGCCCTTTGCATATGACTGGGAAGGTGGGGGAGAGAAAAACAAGAGGTAGAAGGAGAGAAGGAGGAGGCGCGGAGAGAGAGGAAGGGACTGGACCAGCTCGTGGGACAGACACCTAAGGACCCGTCCTGCCGAAGGATTCCAGGAGGTTTATTCTTCTATCCCTTTAACCTTTTTTTCCTTCTTGTGTGTGTTAGTTGGGTTGTATAATAAAGTTTAATTGTTAATAAACTGAGCCAACACCTCTCCCAGGTGAATCAAGTTGACAACCAAGATTAGGAGGAATGAACAATCAGGCTGAAGACAAGCAAGTTTTGAAGCATAGCTAAAGTTTGAGGGATAGGGTTTTATAGGCTTGTGAGCTCAAACATGACAGTGGAAGGAAAGCATGACTTACAGGAATGTGTGTATACCTACAAAACTATATTTTTAGATGCTCTTAAAGCAAGGGGGTGGTAAAGATGAGAAGTTACTACTCTTGCAGAGGACCCAGGTTTAGTCCCAGCATTCACATTATGGTGGCTCACACCCTTCTGTAACTAGAGTTCCAGAAGGTTCTGATGCCCTCTTCTGGCCTCCGTGTGGTTCATCTACATACTTGCAGGAATACGCTTCAAAAGCTATAAAGATTACTGTGAGGCTTTTTGCTTTGTAAAAAGGTGTTGATACAGTTTAGAACTGAACAGATGGCCAGAAGCTGTCTCAGTAGGTTTTTTAGGAACTGTTATTTCGAAGAATGTGCTAACATATAAAGTATATTCATGGTTATTTATTCTAGTGGTCTAGGTAGGGTAAAAATAGAAGGGGGGACAGCATGACTAGATTCCTAGTGTTCGAGAAGCTGAGGCAGGAGAATCTATTGTGTAAGGCTCCAGGACTACACTGGAAAAACCCTACCTGAAAATAAAGGAGCAGAAACTGTTTGACCTATTACCTTTATCTCCCTTGCCTTTTTTTTTTTTAAATCATCTCAGTATTGTCTGACGAGTTTAAGTACAGCTAGTTGGGTGTAGGATTTATGATTTACTCATTTAAAGGTAAAGACAAGGTTTGTGTTACAAAGGTTTGAACAATTGCTTCAGCAAATGTAGTGACTGTTCTTTTCATTTTTACCTTATCTTGGACTCAAGTAGTACATCTAGAATTCAGTGTACAAAGCTATTCATGAACTCATTTATAATATCTTGAAACCATAGGTCCTCTTCTATACCATTTTGAAAATCTGGCAAATGAACTTTCTATAGAATTGAGCTATGAGGATATTAAAAACGTTGTTCTGCAGTATGGATTCCAGCTAGAGGTAAGAATGGAAAGAAACACTACCAGAATTTAACGTGGAGAGCCTTTAATTCTAAACAGGATACAGACAACATAGCAGTTACTGCCTTGTTTCTTTGCTTCTCCTTTTTCTAGGAGATTACTATTGCATAGCTTTCTTAATTGTAAAGATTTGAGACAGTATGTATGTAAAGGGGAAGCTAAAATTCCTGTTAAAATAGACTTTCAGTAATGGTAGCTGACAGTGGCCTGGGTATCACTGACAGATTTCCAGTAGACTAGGCTCTGGAGGAGGTGGATGGTACGAAGGCAGGTGTCAAACAGTTCTCTGTATATTATTTTCTACTTCCTGGCCTTTCTCCTTTCTTCACTTCCTGTAGTAAATAAGACCTCATGGTACTTTGGCAGTTTTGTTGGTTGTTTACTTATTTAGGATGATTCCACTGACTTATCGCCCCCCCCCCCCAGGATTTATTCTTAAGAACGAAGAGAAGGAATGCATTTATAACACTTTGTAGTTAATGGAGTGATGCTGAACTACATGACCTGTTTATTTTGTAAAGGAATTATGGGTGCTACTATTCTTTTGGGGTATCTGTTTAAATGTGCTTATGATCAAATGCCTGCCACTACTACTTCTTGGTATTTATTACAAGTGTTGCTATCATGATCTTACTGTGATTGTTGTTTGTATTACAGGTGGAAAAAGAATCTGTATTGTCAACATATACTGTGAATGATCTCTCTATGATGAAATACTACTATGAATGTGTTTTGTTTGTGGTCCGGAAGCCACAATAATGGTCTTACATGATATTTCCCAGAAAAAAAAAAGTTTAATGAGAATAAATGTCGAAATAAACAATTCACAGTCAACTATCAGTGACAACAGGACACAACCTCAAATCAGTGGTGCCTTCTTATTCCTAACAAAATTTAGAAATAGTGTCTATTTTCTTAATGATGTCTATTGCTTTTTTCCAGAAATATACTATACCATGCAGATTTATACTGCACAACTTCAAAAACATGAAGAAAGTATCTCCCATGCAGATATATAGTGGAGGAAATATCTTCAAGTACTTTTTTCTTTGAAGCCCAGAGTTGTCTGTCTTTAAGAAAATAAACCTAAATTCCAGTATTCATGAAGCCTTTGCAAGTCTGCAGTGTTAATGATTGATTGTCTAAAGTCCGTAAACGTCTCCCTCTTGGATTCTGCATTGCCTGTGTTGTGTTTAGCAGAGGCTAAGGATCCTCTGTTATATTCAGCATCTGGAACTGGAACTTTGTTCTCCTTGGACCTAAGTCAGCTATACTCACAGGATTTTGAAACTATTCTTTCATTATTAAAATTAGTTTAAAAAAAATTCAGCTGAATAAGCATCAAATATGTCTTGTATGAAATGCTAATTCAGTTTTATTACAGGTGAAATTTCAATGAAATACAGTAACAGAAAAATTCAGTCTTTTTCCATGCTAAACTGAATCTTGTATTAATTTGTGGATCCTTTTGAAATGTGTAAGAGAAACATTCAGAGCCACAAAAGCTTTTTTTAAAAGCAGTGTTAAGAAACTGGAAAAATAATAAAATCTGCCCATCTGAAATAGATAACTTCAAATTAGAAATGAATTACAAAGTTTGTCGGTGTGATGTTTACAATGGTGTCTTTATTTAAGTATGTGGCATATGAAAGCAAGCACTTTTTTAGTTAAAATATATTCTAATAAAACTGTCATAATAGAATTAATGTGAGAAGTTTTGAGTATGAAATTCAGGGATAAATTAATGCCCATGGTCTGTGTCTTTAATATCCTAGGCAGCAGCCATGTATGGATTTCAAATTAATAGCCGTTTTGTCCCCTGATAGAGTTGGAATTGAAACAGTGGGAGCTGCTGTAAATTTTCTACCTCTAAGGAGGCCTGTGTCAGATGGAGCTTTCCTTGTTAATTTTAATGTTTGTTATTCTGTTTCCCTTAGCTAGGAAGGTAGAGGTGACAGGTGTTTTAACTCTACAAGAAAAGAAAGCTCTTGCCGAGTATTGCACAAATGGTGTGGCCTCTGTGACATTCAGAGTAGATGAATGACATGTACTGCTGGCATTACTGCCACGTGGCCCCACTGTAACAGGAAGCCTTACGTGTGTTGCTTAGGTTTGGGAGTCTATACGAGCTGCTACCTTTCCAGGTTGTGGAAATTTTTGTCATCTGTCCTCCCATTATGCAGAACATGGCTCCACGGAGTACATTTTACTTCCTAGGTCTGCTTTTCTTTTAAAGCTATTCCTGGTTCTTCCATCGCTCTGTACTTTACAAGTGTTCATTTGGTGGAAATTCTCATTACTTACTTTTGCAAGGTGGGAAAATCTCCCAGAATTATTTTTTTAAAGGGAGAAAACCCTAAATTAAATATATTTTAAAAGACATCCATTGAACAGCAAGGAATGCATGCTTTTTTAGTTTTTATTTAGGAATGCTTTTTATTCATTGAGTAGTACTTTTTTTACAGCCTGGTTTTTGTTAACAAAGACAAGAACAGATACCAGTGGGTTGGTTTTGTTACCTAAGGGTTTTTTTTTCCTCCTGTTATGTTTTAAACTTTAATAATGTTACTTATATTTCTAAATTATATATTTTACTTAACTCTGAAATCAGTTATTTCATTTATTTTTAGTTTTCATCATATGAATATTTTAAAAATATTCTTTATAAATTTGCATCACTTTCTCTTGTGACTTTTGAAGTTCATATATTCTAAACTTGAAAGTGTGGTATAAATCAATAATGGAAGTGTCACTGGAGGAGTTTAATTTTGTATTTCTTAAATTTAGGTCTAGCTTCTGGAGTGTATTAGCCTTGAAGTTTTAAATTTTTTCTTAAATTAATGCTATACATAAGTACTCTTATCTTCATAAGGTGATCATGTGCTTGCTGGTTTTAAATTTCCATTTTCTGAGGTGGTACAGATTTAGATTGTGATCAATGAACAAGATAGGGCACATAAAATATACAGGGAACTGCAAAAATCACAGTATGAAATAATCAAGTTTGGGAACTGTGAAGTGTATGGGATTTCTATGTACTTTACATTCTAAACATTGCCAGAAAGGTTGAATTGGAAGCTTCATGTTTGCATGAAATTTCCTATATTTTCAATGTGTATATGGACTTAATTTTTCTTAAATATTAAAGTTTGCCAATTGCTATAATAACCCTTCTTGCTTGTTTCCCTCAATGAAATAATGGCCATAATGGGAATATTACTTAAGCACCTTCTTCTCAATTCTTTTTTTTTTTCTTCTCAACTCTTGGTTATCCTATTTTCTGTATTCTTCTAGAAAGTTAGTAATAGTGAGTATCTGACCTCTGAGTTTGCCAAGGTATGTCAAGGAAAGAAAGATTAGCCTTGATCCTTAGTATTGTTAAGGTAAAGGAACTACAGACGCTAAAAGCAGGAAAAAGGTTTCAGGAAGAGCATTTTTATCATCTGGGACCATATTCCTAAACTCTTGACTTCTCAATTGGAGTGAGGGGCGTTTCTGAGGACTTTTGCCAGAAGCCTCCACAGTGTCTCTTGGGGGAGGACTTCACACTTTATTTATTCTCATTTGGTATTTTCTCCATGCCTAGTCCTTTCTCTCTGGATTGTCAATTTCCTATTACTGTGACAACATACCTTTAAAGTAAAAAGGTTGATAAGTTTATTGTTTTGTCTCACAGTTTCACTCCTTGCTCACTTGGTTGGTATGGGGAGGGTGGGGAGAGAAGCTCATGGCAGCAGGGAAGCAGAGGGAAGGAGATGGGAAGGGCCAGAGACAGAACTAGTCCGCGGGCTAGATTTCCCCTTCCAATAGCCAGTCCATCCAAGTATGAAGTCATCAAAAGATGAATCCATTCATGAGGCCGTTAGGCAATCAGTGGGGATGAAGCCTTTAACACATGCACCATTGGCTGATGTTTATACTCCATCCCAGTTTTGCCCATCCCCAAAACTGCAGAAGTTCCTCCGGTCCTCTGAGTGGTGAAGACATATTTGTTAATGCAGCTGACCTTGGCGATGTTGTGGGAAGGTCGAAAGGGAAATAGATCCCTTTGTTAGTTTAGTCTTTTACTCTATTTCACCATGTAAATAAAACCTTGACTATTACTGTCTTAGGACTTGTGTTGCTGTGTGAAAACAGTGTCCAAAAGCAACTTGAGAAGGGAAAGGTTTATTTCAACTCAGAGTTCCATGGCATATTTGATCACTGGGGCAAGTCAGGGTAGGAACTCAAACAGGGCAGAAATCTGGCAGCAGTAGTTGATGCAGCGGCCATGGAGCACCAGTGCTCACTGGCTTGCCCATTATAGCTTGCTCAGTTTCTTGTATCCCAGGATCACCTGTCAATGGGTGGCATAGAGCACTTTGAGCTGAGCCCTCTCACATCAATCCAGAAAATGCCCCATAGGCCAGTCTAGTGGGGAAGTGGGTGGGGATGTGTTTTCATTAATGTTCCCTCTTCCAAAAGTGGTTTTAGCTTGTGATAAGTTGACATAAAACTGCCTAGCATGTCTACTTTCATCTTTGCTTCTTTAAATTTGTTGTTTAATACTGGCACACTCATCTCTGCCTCTAGTTCTGATCCTCCAGGAGGAGCCTTTGCTTTCTCTTTGTGCACATGCCATCCTGCTTCATAGAGGGTCACGCTGTGACTATCTAACAGCCGGCCAGAGCAAGAATAGCTATAGGAATACAAAAATATCTAATACCTGTCAAACAAAATTCAGTATGTGGCCAATCAAAAAATGTTACACGGGGCTGGAGAAAAACAATTAGGAGCACATGCTACTCTTTTTTTTTTTCCTCCTTTATTAATTTATTCTTGTTACATCTCAATGGTTATCCCATCCCTTGTATCCTCCCATTCTTCCCTCCCTCCCAATTTCCCCTTATTCCCCTCCCCTATGACTGTTCCTGAGGGGGATTTCCTCCCCCTCTATATGATCATAGGGTATCAAGTCTCTTCTTGGTAACCTGCTGTCCTTCCTCTGTTTGCCACCAGGTCTCCCCACGAAAGCCTTCACTTACCAGGAAACTGCGACAGAGGAGAGGACATTCTAGTGGGACTCTAGATGAGAGAATCATGGGAGAATGGCAAAGTAGAAGGACCCAGAGGGTCCTAGAAGCCTACAAGTAGAACATTATGATAGGCAGATTTGGGCACAGGGGTCCCGCTCAAACTAAGGCACCAGCCAAGGACAATACAGGCGGTAAACCTTAAGCCCCTACCCAGATCTAGCCAATGGGCAGAACACTCTCCACAGTAGAGTGGAGAGTGGGATATTACTTTCTCACATGCTACTCTTAAAGAGGGCCCACATTCAATTCCAAGCACCCATGTCAGGCTCCCTGTGTTTCTAGATCCAGGGAATCTGACACCACTTATGGGCTCAAAGGTACACATATCCATACACAGACCCATGTGTACAGATAAAAGTAAAATTTGTTTGGTTGCTATGTGGGTCAAAAAGCAGGACATGGAAAAGAGCCTCACACTGACACTATGAAATTAGCAGAGAACAATTAAAACTGATCACATAGGATGAGACATTATCAGATAAATGGAAAGGTCTAACAAATTTGTAAAGGTGAAGAGTATGCATTGTAAGATGAAAAATAGGCTGGCTATAACGGCAGACTTGAAAACAGCCGCCTGAAACCTTAGTACTGAGGAGAGACCGCTGAGTAGCTTCTTTGCTTAGGCAGGCTTGCCTTTGTGAGTTTTGGACTTGGGAACATTTCATACTAGCTGTGACTTCTGAGCGTCATGCTCACTTTCCCTTCACTTCTCCTTAGGCCTTTACTGGGCAGTCAAAGTAGAGGTCCTTTTTACCCACTAACATTTTTTAACTGCCTTTATTTTCGATCACATTTATTAGATGTCCTTATTTAATATCTATCTCCCTCAATACAAGCTTCACTGAGAGCTGGAGGGCAAAGGTTGTTTAACTTGGTCCATACCAGATGCTCAAAAGGGGTTAATCAAACAGTGAACTATGAGTAAATACAAGCTTATGAGGGAACACAGCTATGTCTGGTATGAATGCCTGAGTAGAAGAACAATAGGGAAAGCAGTGGGATACAGTAATGACCTAAGAAGAAAGGACAGTTACTATTTGAACAAATAGTAACTACCTAATATATACCACACACTTGAGTGTATCAGTGAAAATACAAAGAGCCCAGTGTCAGAGAAACCACCCATGAAACGGTGCTCAGCCTGTGCGTCTCACCTGTTTAGGGTCTCACATCACATATTTACAGTATAATTCATAACAGCAAAATTACAGTTACGAAGTAGCATTGAGAATTTTAGGGCGGGGGGTCACCACAATGTGAGGAAATGTATTAAAGGTTGCTGCAGTAGGAAGGTTGAGGATCACTGCCATGATGTCTCAAGAACGTGACTGCCTAAACATGAACTGAAGAAGGACACCACCAGGAGACATGCTGGCATGGGATGGGACGGGCGACGCTCTGGAGGTCTCAACCCTAGTTACAAAACAACAAACCACTAGGCAACTGAGGACTGCTGAGAGCAGGAAAAAGTCTTCCCCAGGGAAGAACACACCAATTAGGTGTAAATACCACACAGTATTTTGCATATATACATACAAATAACATACAAGCTGAGCATGTACTTAAATATAAGTACTTACATATTTAGTAATACAGACACACACAATGGCTTTGAATTTATAAAGAGTTGGGGGAAGGGTGGAAGGAGGAAAGGGAGGAAATAGTCTAGTTTTAAAAACTAAATACATCACAGTAATTTTGAAAAAGAGCCGCACTTACCAGGAACCTGCTTCTTGTGTGGGAGACAATAACAAGTGTGAGTTGGAGTTTCCAGTATGGTGACAAGAGTTGGACATGCTGAAATGTTGACATGGATTTGATGCTTAGGGGAGGAGAACCTGCTCAATTGGGAATATCTGATTCAATCGTTTTAAAAACTGGGGTCTGTGCAAGGTCTGCAAAACAAAGCCTAACCATTTACAACTTCTCTGTAAGGTTCCTCCAGTCTGCAACAGACCTGTTTACAAATAAGCAGAATAAAGCCAAGAGCAGAGGTTCCTGCAGGTGGCGCCACACTGGGTAAAGCAGAGGCAGAAGGACTGCCTGAATCCGGGATGGGAGGACAGTCTGCATGAAATAGTGAAACTCTCAAAAACACTAAACAGTATGTGTTCCTCCTTTACCAAGAGGATGGGGAAATAATTAAAAACCACCTTCTGCTTCATTACTGATAGGGTTGAAAAAAAGAAAGGAGGCTGCACTTTATTTTTGTTACATCTGTTTATTGTATGTGTGTAGATTCGCCAGCCACACAGCATGTAGGTGACTGTCAGAGGATGACTTTTCAGTTCGGTTTCTCCTACCCTATACAGGCCCGGAATTCAGGATGTCAAGTTTGGTAGCTTGCATTTTATACCAAACTGTGGGACATCAGAATTGGTAGAGGACACTGAAAGTAGCTATGGAGGGGGTTATGTTTTACATAAGCAGTAGAAAGTTTGAACACAGACTGAAAACCAGGTGAAGATGCACATTGCCTTCAGGGGAACCATCTGACTATTAATGCAATGAGGTGGAGCTAAAGTGCCAATGGGTTAAATAAAATGAAATTTAAGCCATTCAAGTTGCTTATTAGAAGTGAAAAAAGAGAAAAAAATCAGAGGTATTTCAAGCCGCAAGAACAATGAAAACACCGTACCAGGAATTGCAGACTGTAGCTGACGTGGGAGCATTGGGAGCATCAGAGCTTCCATGTTAGGACTGGAAAAGACAACAGCTGGGCCCACTGCGTGTCCACAGTCCCAGCATCTGCTTCAGGAATGTAGTGGATCTGAGGAGACAACCCTGGCCTACAAGAACAAGAGCATGTCTTTTAAAAGGTCAAATAATAGTTGGGCACGGTGGTGCACGCCTGTAATCCCAGCACTCGGGGAGGCACAGGCAGGAGGATGGATCTTTTGAGTTTGAGGCCAGGCTGGTCTACAAAGCGAATCCAGGACCCCGAAGGCTACACAGAGAAATCCTGTCTACAAAAACAACAAAAGAAAAACAAACCAAAAAAAAAAAAACAAAAACAAAAACAAAAACAAAAAAAACTAAAGCAGAAAGGCTCTACTCAAGTTTTGGCTCCATGAGAACAAACTAGAGAAGGAAAAAAGTAAACACAAATTGAACAGATATCAATGAAACAGAAAATAGAAAACAAAGAAGAAAGTATGCTAACTTGGGTGAAGTGGACAAATTCCCTTGACTAAGCAGATCCAACTGAGGACAAAGTGATCCCAAGGGCTACTTTGAAGGTCTTGTAAAGAAGATATTATATAAAGTGATAGAGTTAAACCTGGTCAAAAGGTAGACACTCACAAAAACTCTAATATTCTAATAAAGGACACTTAGATTCTTACTAGAACTCTTGAATTATGCGGGCTTGATAGTGTAAAGATGAAAATTCTCCCGAAACATCTGTAACGCCACTGTAATTCAGAAGACTCAAAGGGAAATGCTACAGATGGGTCCATATGGAAGAGTCAGGGGCCAAATGTAGTGTAGACAATCCTGAAGAAAGTCGAGGATTGCTCTACAGCTGTCAAAATCTCTTAATAAACACAATAAAATTTATTCTGTGTGTGTGAACTTGTACACATAGGGCATGAATCAGAGGACACCTTGCACTGTTGGGTAACAGGTGTAGGAACAAGTTGACCTATAGAAAAGATTGGTTAAAGCGGTCATGCCAGACCTCAGATGGCTAAGAATGTATCTGGGGGTGGGGGAAGAGGGTGTTAGGAACTTTGGCCTGGATCCTCCTAATTGGCTGTTGCTATGTGCCAGACCATCTGCTGGACAGCTTGACCAGCTGAGAGTGTATTTGGACTCTGGGTGCTTTCCCAAGGTGAGCTGATTGTGTTGCTAGGGAATTTTTCTGTTTAGACTACTTTGTGTTTTTTCCTGGAATCTGGGTTCAGCCGTTGGCCAGGTTTAACACAAAATGGGGGAGTTTGTCTGGCCCTTACACTAGATTCAGGTGGCTAAGCATGCACATGGTGCACATAAAGAAACGCACCCATACCCAGTAAGGTTTTATTTATTTAAGACGCTCAGTACCTATCAGCTAAAACATATTCCTCGCCCTAGAAGATTATTTCTTCGGAATACTGATGGCCTTATTTTCTTCTAGTTTTGTTTGGTTGCTGCTTTTTCCTTATAGCATTGGGGACTGAACCTACAGCCTTGGGCACAGTAGGCAAGCACTCTACCCTTGAGTTATGACCCCAAGTTAGTGGTTTTACCAAAAGATTAAAATACAGGTTGATGCAAACCCGTCACAGTCTGTATTTTATTTGCCAGACACCGCCTACTGGAAAGAAGGTCTTGGAATCCCGCGGGCCGCTTCAGAGTAAGCGGGGCCTCGGGCAAAGCACGCCTTGGAGAGGCAAAGGGACCGCAGGAACCTGAAAAACCATGTGAGTAAGGTGGACGCCGCCGGGACGCAGGACCAGAGGCCGCGCCCCGCCTCCTCCAAACTTCATACCCTCCACGCCCCGCCTCCTCGGGGCTCGTTTTTCCGGCCGCAAGGGCGCTCGGGAACGCGAGCATCGAGCTTCCACCAACCAGCGGCTGCGCCGGACCGATGCGAGTGCGCGCGCATCACGGCGCAGGTTCGAATCTCCGGCGCTGTGCTGCAGCTTCCCAACGTCCCTGGCGCCCTCGGGACGCCCTCCGCCCTCCCGCCGCTGTCCGCGCGCCCGCCGCCCAGCCCCGGCCCATGGCCAAGCGGCGTGCGGCTGAGCCGCTCGCGTTCCGCGTGCCTTGGAAGCGGCTCCTGCTCAGCGACTTCCCCGAGGAGCCGCCGCTCTGGGTCCAGCCGTCTGGGGCGGCTCGGCCCCGCAAACGCCTGGGAGACGCGGGGACCATGGCGGAGCCAGCGGCTGCGCCCCGCAAGCGACGCGGCGGCGGGGACGGCGGCCAGGAGCTGCGGGACTCTGGCCTGGAACCGGGAGAGCCACCTCCGGACGAGCAGGAGGAACCCCGGGTCAGCCGGGCCCCGGGGGGCGGCGACGGGCTGGAGAGCGCCGGCAGCCCGCCGGGAGCCGTCGGGGCGCACAGCCAGGTAGGTCCGACGGGCCAAATTTATGTGTTGTAGGTGTAAACGATGTAGGCGCCCAAAATTTGGTTAAGATGCAAGATTGGGGTCTGTGCTGCATTACACATGAAGTAACTTGTCACATATCGGGTGGAATGAAATGTTTACTTTTTAAACGCATGTCTCGGTAAGTCCCAAGTGAGTTTACAATCCATAGTCTATATGCATCACACAACTTTGGCCTGACAGGAACTCGAGAGCCTTCTTTAAAGCAGTTCTTGTATGAGTTGGGGGTGAAGAAGCAAGTGTAACTCTCAGAATCAGCCAAACTCACACCAACCACCTTGGAACGTATCTGTCCAATGTCTGCCTTTAGTCACTAGAGTCAAAGTTAACAACCATGCAAAAAATAAATACTTGAGATTCTTTTGCCATTGTTTTTCATGAGAAATCTGATAAGGCAACGGAAATTTTTTAGCTGGAACCACTTTCCCCGCTGGGGTTGTGAGAAAATCTCTCTATTTTTCAGTGTTTCTCTGTGTGATGTCCTGGACCAGGCTGGCCTTGAACTCAGAGATCCACCTGCCCCTGTCTTCAGACTGCTGGGATTAAAGGTGTGGGAAGAGATTATCTTTCAATAGTACAGTGACTGTTTTTAGGTGAAAATACAAATTGGAGATATCTAATTCTTGAAAGCATGGGCCTTATCCAGACATTTCTTCAGATTGCTATTAGAAGTTCAAAACCAACTTCCTGAAAAGAGAATCATAGTCTTCCAGAAGTAGTGGATGGAAAGACCAGCCTAGGGTGAAACCTTTCTCTTCAGACCATTTTTGGCAAGCCATGCATATGCAGATTTTCTTTCCTACCAGAACATACTGGGTGCGATGTTGTAGGTGCAGTCTGTATGTGCACAGTGATGGGGGGGAGTTAGGGAGGGAGAAACAAATTAATCAGGGGGAGTTTTTAATAAGCTGACACCATGCCTGCTTGAACTCTGCTGGGCACAGCTGGCTAGACTTGACAGGTCTTACTTTATGTTAGTTGCTGCCAGCAGCCGACCTTGGGGACCGGGAATGCTCTGCTCGGTCTGCTTCTTGAGTTCCTTCCAGAACCATGAGAAGATATGAGTTCTGTATCTCTCTTGCCTTCAAATACAGTTTTGGTTTAAGACGTAGTCATCGAGGGGAAAGGGGCATAACAAGAGGGAAGCTGACATCATGTCTGCCTGATTTCTGCCTGCTCACTTAGGGCTTCAGTCCTTGGCCCGGCCCCATAGACTCCTGAGGGAAATGCTCACCCTGCTCTCCACTTCCTCACGTGCTCTCTGAGCATTGCCATGCAGCCATATTTGAGGAGTATAGAAGTGCAAGAGACACCCTTAATTTTGAGGGGGAGAAAAGTATCATACCATTAAGTTTTGAAATGTTGAAGCAATGTTTTGGCTATATTGGAGTAAAGACTAAAGTTAAATTCACTTGTTTTTATTTCTTTGATATCGTTGGAGCAATAGTACATGCCACTGTCACTCCGCGTGAGCAATGTCGTTATGGTAGCAAGTGTAAACTTAACCCAGAGTATTAGACGTCGCTCTGGCAAGGGACTTCAAGTTGAGAATTACTACCTGTCAGTCTGTTGGCGCTCCAGAGCTGCGTTCTTTGCATGGAGTATTTTGAGGATGTTGTGCCAATTTTAACTTCACAGTTTAAAGTAATTCTTTTATCGTTTAGAGTAAACTTTAGCTCTAGGGGCCACTGCTCATTGGCTTGGTTTGTCAGGTATACCACTTGTCAACTCAGCATTTTTTTCACTTTATCAGATTTATATCCCAAACTTTATAGAAGGCCATGAAATGTTTTAGCTTTTGTTAGTCTCAATACTAAACATCAGAGAAAAAACAAAAGTAGGTTATAACGTGTGTATGTGTTTTAAATTTCATATTTATCATTGAAACTTAACACTGGCTGCTTTTCCAGAGGCCCTGGGTATAATTCCCAGAATCCACATAGTGGCTCATAACAGTCTCTAAACTCCAGTCTCAGAGGATCTCGTGACCTCTTCTGGATTCCTTGGGCACTGCATGCCCACGGTACACAGACATACATCAGGCAAAACACTAATATATATAAATAAAAATTTAAAAGCATTACACTTTTTTTTTGAAACGATGCTACTGGAAAAAATTCTTTAAAAATTAACTATTAGTGTATACAAGCCCGCAGATTTCATTGGGTATGTGAAGTGCTTTGTCCAAAATCAAAACCATTTGTTGAAAATGAAATTTCTGTAAAATATATTTGAGTTTATTTTTTTAAATGAGGAATTTAAAAAGTAGTTATTGGGTTGGCAAGAAAGACGCTTGCTGCCAAGCCTGAGGACTTGAGTTCAGTCCCCAGAACTCACATGATAGAAGGGGAATCCTGTTGCCTGAAAGTTGTTCTCTGACCTATCCCTAAATAAATCAATGTAAATATATATATATTCTTTTCTTTTCTTTTATTTTTTTCAGACCGTGTAGCCCAGGATGGCCTTAAACTTTGAGTGTTGTGATTATGGGCGTGTCAGCCTGCCCTGCTGAAACAAGGCATTTATTTCCTGGTGTGTGTGTG
The DNA here is from genome assembly GCF_964271855.1 of Acomys minous. Classification (NCBI taxonomy): domain Eukaryota; kingdom Metazoa; phylum Chordata; class Mammalia; order Rodentia; family Muridae; genus Acomys; species Acomys minous. The sequence goes on along the minus strand of NC_140484.1, from coordinate 40,782,205 downwards.
TGTGTGTGTGTGTGTGTGTGTGTGTGTGTGTGTGTGTGTGTGTTGGGAGTGTGGGTTTTGTTGTTGTTTTTTAAATTTTATTTGCTCAAACTACTGTACTAATCAAGGACAGTACAAGCAGTAAACATCAAACCCCCATTCGGATCTAGCCAACGGACAGGACATTCTCCACAGTTATGGGAGCGTGGTTTTCTAATCCAGTCATCTATTTGTATCCTCCTCCTTTCCTTACAGCACAGTGAGGAGTTTTGGCAGTATAACACATTCCAGTACTGGAGGAACCCGCTACCACCTATCGACCTGGCAGCTCTTGACGACCTGAGTGCAAACAGCCTGACGGGAACACTCCAGGACAAGCACGAAGAAGTTGAGGTTGACATGGAGTCCTGACAGGAGGAGCTGAAGACGGGCTCCATTGAGCATGCGGAGACCTGAGGGAAAAGTTATTTTCCATACTTGACATGAAACTGTTTTTAAACCTGAAAAATGAAGAATTCTGAAGCTAAATAACTGAGCTTACTACTTCATCTCCTAGTGGAGAGTTGTCAAGGATATGGTCCAGCTGGAGGCAAGGCTTTGTGTCTGCGTTTTTAATGAAAGAGTTTTGCTCACGCTTTAACTTTGAAGATGCTTATCTTGGAAAAGGGGATTTGGGCAGTTTTAGAGAGAACATTCACATCTTCCTGTCGTTCTGTCCCGTGTTCTTTTGCACCACAAGGCACATGGAATGAATACATTATCCAACCGATGCTGGTAAAACACTTGCTGGTTGGCTCCCCTTGATTGAACAAATAAGAGACTTGAGTATCTATGCAAAATTAAAATGTGAGATTGTTACTGAAATCTAATATTGTTTTAAAAGAGTGTAAATTTAAACTAGTGAGAATTTCCATTTGGGTAGCTTGTTTGAACTTTCAGTATTTGCTCTTTCTTAAAATACTGCCGCCAATGGACACAGCCAAAACATGAATAAAGCAGTAGGCCTGACCCTCCTTACCTTTTCTGAGATAAAAGGAAAGAAATGATATAGTCAGTGTTGATTTTTGTTTTGAGGACATTTTCTTATTGTTGATTACTTTAGATCTGCCGTTCTCAACACTGGTAGCACTTTAAGCATGTCTGCTTGAGCCCCATTCTAGAGAGATTTCATTCAGTTATTTGAAGGTAACTTTCCATAAAGTTTTTTGTTTTGTTTTTGTTTGTGCTGGATTCTTTATTCTTGTACTATGCTGATAGGACCAGAACCACTGGACTAGTAGCCTTTCCTGTTTAAAGGAGATCGCTAGTGTGAATTGTAGCAATGCTGTTAGTTTTTTCTTATCTTGCTGTCTTATTTGACTGGTTACTATTAAGTTATTATATTATAGTTTTATTGTTAATAAAGTACACTTTATGTTTGAGTTATGTATTGGTGACTTCATTTTTATATTGTATTCATAATATAATGTATAATAATTCTGTCTTTGTTACTGAATAATTTTGTCTACATTTGTGTATTTTTGACATTAAATCCAATCCAAAATTCAGAAAAGATAGTTGATGTCAATGAGAGGAAAAACAAATAATAAATAGTATCTACCTCAGACTGAGTAGTTTTTACATTTTTATGTTTAATTAGCATGTATGACATTTTCATTCATGCTTTTGCTTTGTCTGCTCCCCACCCCCATCTGCTCATCAGTTTGCCTTGATGTTTTTTTGTCCATAGGGCTCTACCTGCATGTCACTGTTCTTTCAGCCTCTTCACCTTCTGTGGACTGTTCTTTCAACCTCTTCACCTTCCTTGGATCTTAGTGTCTTTTCCTGTTGTGATGAAAACTTTGACAAAAGCAGCGTATGGCAGAAAAGGTCTAATGTTGCTCACTGTTGAGGCTGTAATCCACCATGTTTGCGTCGTAGCCACAAGAAGCAGAGACAGCTGGTCGTACTGCATCCTTTGTCGAGCAGGAGGTACTGAATGCATGTGTATGCTCAGCTAACTTGTTAAAATTATACCTTTATTTATCTGTGTATGTGTGTGGACGCCTTTGTGTCACTGCATGGTGGACAGGGAACAACTTGAGAGTTGGTCGTCTTCACTATGGTTTCTGGGGACCAAACCTGTTAAGCCAACTCATTGGCCCTCACCTTCTTTTTATATGGTCCAGGATTCCAGCCCAAGGGATGGTTCCACCCACAGTGGCAAGACCTCCTACCTCAATTAGGGTCAAAATCATACCTCAGGTGTACTGAGGCCTATCTCCCAGGTCATTGTGGGCTTGCCAGGTTGAGACCACCATCACAGACCCTGTCTAGTTCGTGACACATTCCTATGCGTTGTGCCTCATAAATGTGCTAGAAGCAGATCAGATCCTTAGGACAGAACATTTGTTACTTGTTTTTCTGAACTTGGGTCACCTCACCTAGTGCTTTCCACTCCATACATTTTCCTACTACTTTATTATTTTTTTAAAATAAAATTTGATTGTCAGTATGTAGCACATTTTCTTTGTCTGCTGGTAGACGACGAGACTGATTTTTTTTATTTTTTGCTCCTGTTATGACTAGACCAGTAATAAACATGGATGTGCACATATTTCTGGTAGGATGTAGGGACATTTGGATACATGCCTAGAAATGTTATAGCTGGGTCATATGGTAGTTCCATTTTTATTTCAGTTTTTTGGGTTTTTTTTTTTTTTTTTTTTTTGAGAACTTCACAGACATAGTAACTGCACTAGTTTATACTCCTATAAACAATAAGGGTTCTTTTTTTTTTTTCACTTTTTTTCTTTTGAGACTGTCTCTGTGTAGCACTGACTATCTTGGAACTCTATGTAGACCATCCTGGCCTTGAACTGAGACATCTGTGCCTCACAGTCCATGTGCTGGGATTCAAGGTGTGTTCTACTACACCCAGCTTGGCATGTCTTTTTTTTTTTTTTAAATTTATTTTCATTTATTAGCTATACAATGTTCTGCCTGCGCCAGAAGAGGGCACCAGATCTCAGTATAGGTGGTTGTGAGCCACATGTTGTTTCTGGGGATTGAACTCACGACCTTTGGAAGAGCAGCCAGTGCTCTTAACCTCTGAGCCATCTATGCAGCCCAGTATCTATTTTCTTGATAGCCGTTTTAACTGGCATGAGACGTGATCACTAAGTAGTTTTAATTTGCATTTCTCTGCTGGTGAAACACATGAAACTCTTAAAATACTTTTTGGCCTGTTCAGTTCAGAGGCATATTTATTGGTTGGCCAGAGAGTTAGTGTCACAGTCCTTTGTATACTGGCTATTAGCTCCTGAACTATTTGTCTGAAATATGGCTGACAAAGTCTTCTATTGTTTTGGCCATCTCTTTGTCCTACTGAAGGTTCTTTGATATTGCAGGAGCCTTTCAGTTTCATGTAATCCTGGTTGTTAATTCTTGGGCTGCTTTCTGTGGTGTTGGAATACTGTTCAGAAAATGTTATCTAGACCTACGTTTTGAAGTGTTGCTTCTATGCTTTCCTCTAGCAGTTTCACCATTTCATGCTTTAATGCCTTTGGTCCACCTTGGATTTGTTCTGTTTAGCTTGAGAGATGCAGAGCTAACAACTCTTCTGTGGGTGAGTACCCAGTTCTGCAAGCACATTCATTAAGCAGGTTTCCCTGGCCCAGTGTACATTATTGACAAAATTTAGGTAGCCATTGCTGTACAGGTTTATGTTTGCTTCTCATTTTACCCCTTTGGCTACATGCCTGTTTGAGGGCCAGAACTCCGCCGTCTTTGACGCTTTGGCTCTCTAGTGTAATTTGAAGTCAGACACTCACAATTCCTCTGGCAGACTTTTCTTAGGACTGCTATGGCTTTCCATCCCTTGCGCATCCATATAAGCTCTAGGATTGTTTTCATTTATTTATTTATTTATTTATTTTTTCTAGATCCCTGAAGAGTGTCAGTGGAATTTTAGTGAGGAGTGCATTGAACCTACACATTACTTTTGACTCACAATAGTAGTTCCTGCGCTCTGAGCGTGGGGAGTCTTCTCCTCATTGCATCTATTCAGTCTGCATTCTGAGCGCCACATGAACCAAAGCATGAGTGTGGAGATAAAACCGTCAGCTGAGGTAACGAGGGTATTGTGCACTTTGTTTTGTAACTCAGTTGTGTGGCTCTCAAGTGAAAACACTTCAATGAGGTGTCAACAGATTAAACACTCTTGGTAGTTATTTTCCTCATCTTTTTTTTAATTAATTTATTCATATTACATCTCAATTGTTAGCTCTTCCCTTGTTTCCTCCTATTCCTCCCTCCCTCCCATTTCCCCCCTTCTCCCCTCCCCTATGTCTGTGATTGAGGGAGACCTCCTTCCCCTATATATGCTCTAAGATTATCGAGTCTCTTCTTGGTAACTTGCTATTCTTCCTCTGAGTGCCACCAGGCCTCCCCATCCAGGGGATGTGGTCAGAAAAGGGGCACCAGAGTTCGTGTGAGAGTCAGATCTCACTCTCCACTCAATGGTGGAGAATATCCTGTTCGTCGGCTAGGTCTTGGTAGGGGTTCAAAGTTTATTGCCTATATTCTCCTTGGCTGGTGCCTTAGTTTGAGGAGGACCCCAGGACCCAGATCTGCCTGTCATAAAGTAGTTCTTGTAGGTTTCCAGGACCCTGTGGGTCCTACTATTTCCCCATTCTTCCATGCTACTCTTGCCTAAAGTCTCAATAGGATGTCCTCTCCTCTGACCCACTTTCCTGGTAAGTAAAGTGTTTCATGGGACGTATTCCTTGGACTAGTGTTTTGATATAAGTGAGTATATACCGTTTGTCTCTTTTTGCTTCTGGGTGAACTCACTCGTTACGATAATTTCTAGATCAATCCATTTGTCCACAAATTTCGGGAATTCCTTGTTTTTAATAGCTGAGTAGTATTCCATAGTGTAAACGTACCACAGTTTCTTAGTCCATTCTTCTACTGAGGACCACTTAGGCTGTTTCCATGTTCTGGCTATTATGTATAAAGCAGCTATGAACATGGCTGAGCATATGTCCCTGTTGTGTGGTAGGGCATTTTCTGGGTATATTCTAAGGAGTGGGATAGCTGGGTCTTGAGGAAGCCCTATTCCCATTTTTCTGAGATAGCGCCAGATAGCTTTCCAAAGTGGTTGTACTAGTTTGCATAATTACCAGCAATGAAGGAGTGTTCCTCTCTCTCCACATCCTTGCCAACATGTGGTGTCATTTGAGTTATTGATCTTAGCCATTCTGATGGGTGTAAGATGGAATCTCAGTGTCATTTTGATTTGCATTTCTCTGATGACTAACGAGGACGAGCATTTCTTTAAGTGTTTCTCAGCTATTTGATATTCCTCTGTTGAGAATTCTCTGTTAAGTTCCAAGCCCCATTTCGCAATTGGGTTGTTTTGCTTTGTGGTGTTTAATTTCTTGAGTTCTTAAATGGTACTGGTCTAACTGAATGTCTACATGTAGAAAAATGCAATTAGACTCCTATTTGTCACCATGTACAAAACTCAAGTTCAAGTGGATTAAAGACCTCAACTTAAAACCAGAACCATTAATTCAGTTAGAGGAAAAAGTGGGGAAGAGCCTGGGACACATAGGCACAGGAGACAACTTCCTGAACAGTACACCAACAGCCCAGGCCTACTGTCAACAATTAATAAATGGGATCTCATGAGGCCGAGAAGCTTCTGTAAGGCAGGAGACACTGTCAGTAGAACAAAGCGACAGCCTACAGACTGGGAAAAGATCTTCACCAACCCTTCATCTGACAAAGGTCTAATATCCAAAATATATAAAGAACTCAAGAAATTAAACTCCTCATCTTTTTTGTTTTAACATTTTTTGTTGTAGGGGGTTTTCAGCTCCTTCCTTTTGTTTTGTTTTGTTTTGTTTTGTTTTGTCTTTTTTATTGTTTTAAGCTATTGGAAAATGGCATTCCCCCCCGCCAATTTTCTTTTTCAGCGAGTTCATTACTGGTATGTGGGAAAAAAAAGCTACTGAGGTTTTTGTTTTGATTTAGTTTGGTTTCTGTTTGTTTTGTTTTGTTTTCCAAGGCAGGGTTCTCAATGTAGACTTGGCTGTCCTTGGCTTTGAAGACCAGGCTGGCCTCGAACTCACAGCGATCCGCCTGCCTCTGCCTCCCTAGTGCTGGGATTAAAGGTATGCGCTACCACGCCGGGCGCTCATTCCATTTTTTTTAAAAAAAGCTTTCTTGCTTGTTATGTGAATGCTAGCATTAGTTTTCAGCTCAGTATTTATATTGTCATTCCTGAGCAGCTTGAGCCCTGGCATCTTCTCAGGAAATGAGGACACCGGCACCTGCCTCAGAGTTGATCCAGGCAAACACTGACTAGGATCACCTTTAAGAATCCAGCAGTGAAACTGCGTAGCACATGCCTTTAGAAGCAGGCAGACCTATGATCTCTGTGAGTTCCAGTCTAGCCTGATTTACATAGTGGGTTCCAAGACAGCCAGGAACAGGTGGAGAGACCCTGTCTCAAAACAAACAGAAACAAAGAAAGAAACAAGAAAGAAAGAGAAATACATCTGTGGAATTCTCTCCAGTGTACACACCTTAACAGTAACATTCTTGCAGCATATGCAGGCTGACTGCTGCATCTTTTGGCATGGCTTTGTGCTGGCAGGATTATTAAATGACCCCACGTTCCCAGCTTGGTGACGTATCCAAGTATGTCACCAGCCATTGTTAGGTGCTACCCAGATCTTACAGATGTGATTAACGTCTCCAACCAGTAGAAATGTGTGATAAAAGTATCGTTTCCAATAACCTTTCTTCTAAATTCCCTCACTTTTTCTACTTTTCTTCCTCTTATTCTTGCAATTGGCTGATCTCGTTTGTTGATGTTCACCCTGGTTTTCCTAATTTGTACAAGTAGGAAAATACACTTTCTTCATTTCTATATGTAATTTGTGAAAATTCTTTTTGAAACACTGAGTCCATTAAGTGAGTAGTGAACAGGAACAAATGGTTTACAGAATGAAGTAATAAGGATTACCATGAAGAATGAATAATTCTATTTGGTTGTGACTCTCAAACTTAAAAAAGGTACCATTTTCCTGAGTTAAAGCAGTAAAGGTTTCACATAATGCTTGTCACATGAGAAGACTTTCCAGAAGGTAAATTTCTAATACAGTTTTAGAGCCTTGTCACAAGCTAAGTGTGATAGCTCACACCTGTTTTCCCAGGATGTGAGATACTGAGATGTGGCTTGCCATGTTACAGGCCAGGCCTGGCTACAGAGTCTCAGCCTCCTGGACTATGCAGTGAGTCCCTGTCTCAATATACCTAAAATATGTAAACAAAGTACCTTATAATGATTGAGTTGGTGACTATATTTTAAAAGTATGTCTTAGAGGTCCCTAGAGAGATTGTTCAGTGGATAAGAGCACTGGCTGCTCTTTCAGAGGCCCCTGGTTTGACACACAACACCCATAGGATGGCTCAGAACTGTCTGTAATGCCAGTTCTGGGTGATCTGATGCCCTTTTTTGTCCTTTGTAGGAACTGCATGCATGTGGTGCACTGGCGAAACACACACACACACACACACACACACACACACACACACACACACACACACACCATCATCATCATAATGATAATAATAATAAAAAATAAAAATTTTAAAATACATATTTCTTAGAGGGCTGGAGATGTAGCACAGTGGTAGAGCAGCTGCCTAGCATGGTGATTCAATTTCTAGTACTAAACAAAATTCCTAAAAATTATGAGATAATTATATACAAATTCACATGTCATTGAGTAGGCAGGTAGGATTCTGGGGGCAAAAAGATGAATGCTGCATGTTTTCTCTTATATGCAGAATTTATATGTGTATGTGGCATGGGAGAAGAGGGACTATTTAGTGCTTGTGAGGAGCTGCCCAGCATATGAGTGGAAGGAGAACAAAGCAGGGCGATGGGCAGCTGTGAGCAAAATGCAGTGATAAATGTATGAAGATGGCACCAACTCCATTGTTTTGTACACTGACTAAAAAAAATAATGAAAACTAACAGTGAGTGGGTAAGTAGATACTAGGCAAGTTAAAATGAATGCAATGGAACATAACAAAGTTGTGAAATGACGTTTTAAAGAATTTCAGTGAGGCAAGTATGTAAACGAGGAAAAAGAACGTGAGAGTTGATGCAGCTTGAGCGAGCAGTGGCCGCCTGTATCTCTCATGAGTAGCTTTAGATAGAATACAATCACCGTCTTTAAACAATATTGAAAATAGTGTTAAGTGGAAGTGGCCTTCTTACCAGACAAAGTGACTGAGACCAAGGAGTTTACTAGGTGGTGTCTCTTCTCTTAAAGCTTTGAGGCAAGAATGAAAGAGGGACCAATCAGAGCGCCCATGTTTTCAGGACAAGCAGAAGGAGGCATACTTTGAAAGACACTTAGCATTCTCTAGTGGAACATTTATAATGACCAGGACACCATTTAAAATACGAGACATACAAATATGAGACACACCAAAGAGGATGGACTTTCAAAGGAAAAGATAGTCAACACATGTTGACCCCCAAGATGATGCAAATGTTAGAACTACCAGAATTCATACAACTATTAAAATTGTGATTTCTCAGAAAAACACACTTGAAGAAAAATAATAAAGTTTTTGTTTTTGTATTTTTGTGTATGTGTGGGAGGTAGTGAGGGTGGATTTCTAGCCCTGGCTGGCTTTGAATCCCTTCAGTGGGTGAAAAGAACCTTGAACTTATGACCCCCTTGCCTATACCTCCATGCTGGGATTACAGGTGTGTTTCAGGTGTGTACAGGTGTACAGGGACTACACCTGGTTTATGTGTTGCTAAGAATCAAACCTAGAGTTTCCTGCATACCAGGCAAGCACTCTACTCACTGAGCCACATACACACCTAAACTGTAAATAGTGCCTTTAGAGGTTAAAAAAATTAAATAAAATAAAAAGACCTGGTAGATTTGCTAAGTAGAGCAAAGGCGATGACAGGAAGGAACCAGTGGACTTGACAGTGGGCCAAAAGGGATGGTTACGCCTCCAACACAAGGAGAAAACAGAATCAGTGGCTCATGGTGTCACTGAAGCCCTGGGGATTATTGAGCTGGGTATGCAGCTCAGTGGTAGAATGTTTGCTCTATTTGTGTGTGACGAGGCCCTGGGTTCAGTAATAAAGAAAGAAACAGACACAAACCAGCTCCACGGACAACCCTCCCCACTCACAGCATATATATTACATTCAACTTTATTGTGAGGAATTAGATCAAGTGGATAATTTTTTTTTGGGGGGGGGGAGTCTTTTTGAGACAAGGTTTCTCTGTGTAGCTCTGGCTGTGCTAGACTTGCTTTGTAGCCCAGGCTGGCCTCAAACTCACCTGCCTTTGCCTCCTGAGTGCTCGGATTAAAGGTGTGCGCCACCACACCTGTCCAATAAATTTCTTTATAGGCATAAACTACTGTATTTTCATCAATAAATAAGTAATCTTAACAGTCGCATGTCTATTAAAGACACTGAATTCATAGCTTGAGACCTTCCAATAGTAAAATTGTGCAGTCATGTAATTTTGTGGGATAACTCTTCCAATCATTTAAAGCAGAAACAACACAATTCCTTCAGAAAAGTGAAATGTGGAAAAACACTTTTCTGTTCATGTTGTAAAGCCAATAGCATAGATTTACACATTCCTCTTTGGCCTCCAGTGATGAGTTTAATAGACATTCTTTTACCCTTATACTTATCTAATTGTTTTTCATCTGCATATTTATTTCATTTTGTGTTTTAATCCAAGATAGAGAGATGCTGCAGTCACGGTTTGTCCTGAACATGCTTTGAATACTCATGAGGCTTATGAGTCTTTGGAAATTCGAGGTCGTTGAAGTAACGTGGCCCTGTGTATAGTGTGTATATAGCTTAGCATTTCAGCCAGCGTTCAAATACACTGGCTCGCCCTCCAGAGAAAGGTGGAGCTATTGCATGATGCTTATTAAAATTTCAAGACAATAGTTTTACTTACAGTGACACAGTTTTCTAACGTGGACTCGTAAAATGGCAGGTGCAGAAGTGTGGGATCACTCGCTGCTACCCAATTGCATTCCAGCCCTGCTTTATTGGCATCTTCTGAATGCAGAGTTCCAGGCCAGGGTAGTAGCAGGGAATCTGACAAAGGTGCTCACCCCGTGCTGACCTCTCTATCTATGCAGAACTAAATTTAGGAAACACAAAGTGCAAAGGGGAAAATTGAAATTCTATTCCCCAGAGACAACTATAGCCAATATTTTGGTTTGTTATTTTTTATCTATAGTACAAATACATTTGGGTGTATAATTTTTTTACTCAAAGCAATTCATAACCATTGTTAAACACATTTGATTCCCCTGCCACCAGGTTTTTTTTTTTATTGTTTTATCATACTTCTGTCTTTTGGATTTTATTTGAGCCTGAAATTTCCAAGTTTTGAATGAGAGAGAGAGAGTAATGAAGAAAAATATGGTGCTGTATAAATGTGCTCAAGACTCACAAATGAATGTGCTCATATATTCACATATGAAACTGTCAAAGATAATATATCATTATGTAATATAACATATAGTTAGATATAAATATTACATATAATAAAATAATATATAATTATATATAACATATTAAGTAACATATTATTTGACAATTTCATATATACACATATATACATATATATGGACTTTCAGTTTATTAAAAAGAAGCAGCTTATAAATATGTAAACAAAGAGCTTAACACATAGTGATTTTTTTTTAAATGATGCCAGGATAACTTAGAAGTAATGCTTAATAGCACAAGATGAACATCTCACCTGGCCTCTCTTGATGGACACTGGATAGACAGATGAATGGCAACTGTGGACGGAAAGGGGAGCGGTAAACAGAAATACGGTTTTATTTATGGACATTGTTATATTTTTATTTATTTATTTATTATTTTTTTGGACATCGTTTTATAGGTGGGTATTTTTGCGCTTTTTTTTTTTTTTGAAGCAGTGTTTCTGTGTGCAGCTATGACTGTCCTGGATTCGCTTCTGTAGACGAGGCTGGCCTCAAACTCACAGAGCTCTGTCTGCCTCTACCTCCCAAGTGCTGGGATTAAAGGTGTGCACCACCACACTGGCATTAATGGACATCATTTTACATGAAATTTATGATGAAAAATTTACATACAACTTTATTCTAATTTCATGAAAGAAATAAAACAAAAGAAAATGCTATTCTTCAGATAAATGTTTCTCTTACATTTTTTATCTCTCTTTTAGTGTAATTAAAAGGCTTACATCAAAGTTGAGGGCCAGGAGATTGAACGCACAGTGTTTGACTATAGGCTTGGGAGCCTTGCACTCTCTTTCGTAGGCCAGACATAGATATCTCTTCATTGCATTTGCTTAAGAGAGCACAGGTTGAAAGTCAAAAAGCAAGATTATAGAAAGCAACACAAGGGCAACAACAGCAAGAAGGTGCACGCATCTTCTTCTCCACATCTGAAGAGTTCTGTGCACTTGTCTCTTAGCTTGAGGGGAGGTGTCCTAGGTTCCCCTTTCTTTTAGGCTTTTAACACATTTCTTTGCACTTTCAGTAAACTTCTTGCATTCACCTCTCCCCATTAAAAAAAAAAACAACACAACAGCTCATGACCTAGATGCTTCCATTGTAGGACATTTAGAAAAGGAATGAAACAAGAGAATGAGAGAGACAGGATGAGAGAGAAAGAGGAGGAGGAGGAGGAGGAGGAGGAGAGAGAGAGAGAGAGAGAGAGAGACAGAGACAGAGAGAGAGAGAGAGACAGAGAGAGAGAGACAGAGAGAGAGAGAGAGAGAGAGAGAGAGAGACAGAGAGAGAGAGAGAGAGACAGACAGACAGACAGACAGACAGACAGAGAGATGAATTTAGCTAACCCTGGGAACAAGAAGGCCTGTCACTGCTGCAAACTTCCAGCTACAAAGACACACTAAACCACACCTGCTTTGCCTCAGCGTTCTCTCATAACACACAATGGAAACCATCTTCCTCAGCTGATCAATTACATTTGCTTATGTAGACTTATCAATTCTTACATAGCCACTGAGGCGCTAGTTCGTCGGTCTCCACTTCTTGTCCTATAGTGCCAAACATTTATTTGTCTTTTATAAGACCCAGGGTGTCTCGCCCAGCATATATCATTTGGCCTCTTTCTCCATGACTGAGAGTACCTGCATTTTATGTGCCCACAAAGCCAATGCTACTGTCTTCTACTAGCGTGGACTACACTAGTTAGGTCTGCTCAAACCATAGCTGCAGGGTGACCTGAGTCCCGTACAACTAGACATAAAGATATACACAGAGACAGTTTTCTAAGTGGCTCTGAGAGCTGGAGTCCTCAGGGTTTTTCAAACAAAAGTCTTTGAAAGGACTTTGTATTTAAAAATACATCTTTCTTTTATTTTATGTATATCAGTGTTTTGTCTGCATTCGTGGATGTGTGTATACCATGTGCATGCCCGATGCCCATGGAAATCAGAAGAGAGCAGTGGATCCCACGGAGCTGGGCTTCCATACAGATGTGAGCCACTGTGCGGATTCTAGAAACTGAACCTGGGTCCTCTGCTGAGCCACCTCTCTAGCCCAAAGAGTTCACATTTTCCGTCTTGGAGCATGTGGTGAGAAGGGTCTTTCTGATTGGTGAGATACCCTGATAACATTTTTCCAACTGCTCTCCTTCAAAGTACTTGATTTCTTTTTCTTTTCTTTTCTTTCTTTTTTTTCTTTTTCTTTTTTTTTTTTTTGAGTACTTGATTTCTTTAGCTGTCTAATTTTTAGTTATGTGTAGGCGTTTCTATGTGGGATGTGTGTACCTATGTGCAGATGGAGGCAGACGACAGAGGTGTGGGAGTTCCCAGAGCTGGAGTTAAAAGGTGGCTGTGAGCCTCCTGAGGTGAGTACTCTGAATGGACTCAGAACCTCTGCAAGCACAGTGCATTCTCTCAACTGCTGCACCATTTTGCAAGTCCCCTTTAATGTTACTCATCTTTTTAGGTGCTATACCCTCCTTGGGTGAAATTTTCAATGTGCTTCTTTTTTGATCAAACTGCGTGTTTCTCAAGTATTTCTTTTAAAAAAAATTAGTTTATTATAATTTATTCAGATTACATCCTGATTGTTATCCCGTCGCTTGTATCTTCCCATTCCCACCCTCCCGCCCTCTTCTACCCTCTTCCCTTCCCCTAGACCTCTGACAGAAAGGGACCCCCTCCCCCACCATATGACCACAGCCTATCAAGTCTCATCTGGATAGCCTGCTTTCCCTTCCTCTGTGTCTCCCCCCCATCCCTCCCCATCAAGGGGAAGTGAAAGTTTTTCTTTTTTTGTTCCTTGCTCCCAGTTCTCTGAATAGTAATGAGAAATGCTTTTTCTGTGTTTTCAGTGTACCAGACACAGCCACAAGCCCCAATTCTCAGTGCCAACTTTCTGTGTCAGGCAGCTTGTCATCACTGTGACAAAACAACCGAGGTAGACCAAGTTAAAGGGGGAACGATTTATTTTGCCTCCTGGCTTTTTTCCCCCATGGCTGCACTGTGGCACTGGGTTTGTGGCAAAGTGGAATATCACGCTGGGACGTACTTGGTGGAGCAAAGTTCCTCAACTCATGTGATCTAGGGAGCAAAAAGGCTGAGAGGAAAGAACCAGGACCCAATATACCCTTCGAGTCACGTCTCAACGTCCTGCTTCCTCTAACTAGGTCCTGCCTGACCTTTTCCCAGCTCCCAGTGCATCACTAGCTACAGGTCAAGCCTTCAGCACATGGACTTTTGGAGAGCATTGAAGACTGGAATCATAACGTGAGTCCTCTGTCCTTTTTTTCCCCACTTGACCCTCCTGTCTTCCCAAATACCAAGTGAGGACGATCTCATCTTGTGATTTCTCTGCCTTCCAGCACCAGCTCTTCTGTGTGGAGGTGGATGACATCACTTGGAATAATTACTTCTGGGTTATTGCAGCTTATGAAAAGCTAAATCAAGAAGAGAAAGACTAGTTATGACTGTGTAAAAAGCAATATAGGCTTCAGGCATTTACATGTCCTTTTTGTACACAGCTAAAACCTTATATGGTCATCATTAGGCTGCTCTGATTCAGCCGAGCGTGTACTATGATCGGGCGCCTGTGTGTGTTCTGTTCTGATGATACCCAGCTTAGAATGTTTGTGATAAGAGCACAAACATTGTAACTCAAAAGAGTTAATATTGGGCTTTGCCATTTTATGGAGATTATACCGTCTTTCCCTGATATCTATAATCCAGTTCTAAAGTCTATACCACATGCTTACCACAGAACACTATGGTTTTTTTTTGAAGATTTATTTTTATTTATGTGTCTTTCTGTGGATTTGTCACACATGTACAGGTGTCTGTGGAGGCCAGGGAAGGAGTTGGGTCTCTTGGAGCTGAAATTCCAGATGGTTGTGAGCCTCTCAGCATGGTTGCTGGGAACTGAACTCAGGTCCTCTGGAAGACCAACAAGTGTTCTGAGCTGCTGAGCCATCTCTCCAGCCCTCCACATCTTCAGTTCTGTGCAGCAGTGGATTTCCTTTTATTTTCGGTGTCATTGACGCTTCAGTTTAGGATCTTAAAATTATAACACTAGTTTCTCTAGAAATAGTCACCCAGTCATATACTTTCAGGGATATTTGCAAGGCCCTTGATTTGCATTATATCTAGACAAATCAGAGGTCTAGAGTAAGTTCTGAAATTTTTTATTTGTCCCATGATTTTACACACTTGGGGACATCAGTCTGACAACAGATGAATAATGAGAATTGATTTTGTCTTATGCTTACAATATAGCAGGCAGGCACCATGAGAGTACTAACTACATAGATGATGGTGATGATGATGATGATAATGATGGGGTGTGTGTGTGTGTGTGTGTGTGTGTGTGTGTGTGTGTGTGTGTGTGTGTCTGTGTGCCCATGCGTGCATGCACATGTGACTATTTTCTCTCAATTTCTGACTTAAATGTAGCTAGGCAAAAAGAAAGAGAGAGTGGCAGATGAATCTGTGAGTACCCACAGCATTTCAGTCCCTTTATGGAATGTTTGAAGCTCACACAGAATGACAGCAATGCATAGGTGAAGAGAAGGAGGCGGGCCAAATCCATTTAAATGCTCAGCAGCGCTGAAATCATTAGAGCTTGGTTTGCTTGGTAGGGTGTGGAGGAATGAGGATTGAAAGATGCCTTTGCTTTCTCAGAACTAACTTGGCAGAAAAAAAAATGGTAAGAGCTCTGAGTCATCAATCTCCTCCTAAATCAGCAGTCCCAGCCAGGGCTATCGGGAAAGTGAAGTTTATAACACAATAAACACAACTGAGGCTAGCTCTTCTGCTCTTCCGCAGCACCGAATTTGAACCCCGGTTTTTACGGTCAATGCACATTTAGCCAGCATCACATGATCCACTTTGCCCTGCTGGAGTGGAGCACTGGAGGAGAGCCAGAGAGAAGACTGTACTCGTGCCATCTTCGCGGGCTCCTGGTTTAAACACTGCATAGATAGCTGACCAATAAATCTCTGCCGTTCCTCTTACGGGGTGAGTATATCTCCCTTCTTCTAGAAGTGTCTATGAAGGATTACATAATGTTTTGGTTCATAACAAACCACGTAGACAGAGAACTTGTGAATCTTTGGGGACTTTCCTGTGCCTGTAAGTTAGGTGTTGCTACTGCTCACCATCCGCCTTCTGTCTATTAACCTAGGCTCCAGAGGAGTAAGAACTGACAGTCCAAAAGGCCACTTGCTTTAGAAGTAAGTGTCATTAAGAGACAAACAAGGCTACGGGAACACAGATTCTGCTACTGTTACTTACAAACCTTTGGATTTTTAAAGAAAACGGTCAAAGCGATAATCCATATTTTATTATGGGCCACAGAAGTGGGAATGGAAATAAAATCTCTCAGAAATACACCCTGCTAAAAAGTGGCCACTCATGAAGTTAGCCACTGTCACTGGCACATTTTTATTTAGAGTATCTGAGCACTTGAGTAGAAGTGGGGACAAACAGGCTCAGTGGGACAAGGAATTTACAACTCACATTCCCAGGATTGATAAGGTCTTGCAGCCAGGCGCCTGCAGCTGGAGAGCTCTAGCGCATGTCAACAGGGGCGTTAATCATTTTCTTTCCACACAACCTTCCTCACAAGTTCCTGCTAAAAGTGAAATCACTTCCTCTGGTCTAAGTGAAGCTAAATGCTTTTTATTCGGTGAACATTCACGTTTCTCCCTGGTAGAGTAAGCACCTGGGAAGTATGTTGGGCAATTCTCTTTACAGCACACTTTCCGCTATTCCCACCAGCTGAGGTGTATCTGATGGTGTGGTGGATACAATCTGAAGGACAAAATTCAGTGTCTGAAGACTGAGTTGAGAGTATACTGGCTGTGGGAATGAAGAGGGTAAGTCAGCCAACATTCTCATTGCTTCTACTTACATTCTTTTTTTTTTTTTAATAATGTGAGATATTATACATCACAAAATGCTCAGCGCATGTGATGGTGACATGCTGTCACAAGGGCAACTGCCTTTAGGTGGTGAGTTGTGTTTAGGCGAACCTAGATCTGAATAGAGAAATCAAGCTGTGCAGGGAGACATGGGTGGCAAACCACATTGCTTCAATTTCTTAGAAAAACAAACTTTTATTGTTATTGATGAAACAATGTTCTTAGTTAACTAACCTATTAGGAGATGGTCTTCTATGCGATTGTGATCTTTGACCACTCGGTAAATAGACTGGGGATAATTTTATGTGAAGGAAAGGACATACATACATTATTTTGTCTGTTATAAGCAGCAGGATGGAAGTTGTATGGATTCTCCAGTGTCAGATGTCAAGTGACCAATAATTCCCATCCAAATAGAAGTATTATTATCTTATGGTTGTGCATTCCTATTCAGCAAGGCAATATTTTTATCTCTAAATCTACTTGAAAATGTCTCGGTCAGCTGGGCACAGTGGTGCACCTCTGTAATCCCAGCACTTGAGGAGCAGGCAGAGGCAAGAAGATCGCTGTGAGTTTCCGGCCAGCCTGGTCTACAAAGAGAGTCCTGGACAGCCAAGGCTACACAGAGAAACCCTGGCTCAACAAACCAAAACAAAAACAAAGAAAAAATAGAAAGGGGAGGGGGGAGACAGAGAGAGAGAGAGACAGAGACAGAGACACAGAGAGACAGAGAGAGAGACACAGAGACACACACACACAGACACACAGACACACAGACACACACACACACACACACACACACACACACACAGAGAGAGAGAGAGAGAGAGAGAGAGAGAGAGAGAGAGAGAGAGAGAGAGAGAGAGAGAATGTCATGCCGAATAATATTTCAGTTTCTTCCTGAAAAATGAAATTATATTTGTACATATAGAAGCAGGTCTTTGATTACAGAAGCAAAGACTCTGCTTGCCCTTGGCGGGAATGTTTCGTTCAGTAGTTTTG
The DNA here is from genome assembly GCF_964271855.1 of Acomys minous. Classification (NCBI taxonomy): domain Eukaryota; kingdom Metazoa; phylum Chordata; class Mammalia; order Rodentia; family Muridae; genus Acomys; species Acomys minous. The sequence goes on along the minus strand of NC_140484.1, from coordinate 40,764,741 downwards.
TTGCTGGCGCTCTTCCTTCAAACACTTTCATGCTTCCTAAGGACAGTGTGAAGCACAGCCGTTGGCACAGCAGGCATGATGCATGCATACTTAGTGACTGAGTGGAACTCATCTCTAGAGCAGGGCCTCTGTAGTTGTGGCTGGTTCTGTTTGGCTCTGAGGAAAACAGAAGTAGGTTATCTTGGTTTGAGATAATTTTTGTGACCAGTGACAGAACACTGTGACAAAATAATCAGAATTAAAAGATATAACACAGCATAATAATATAATATAATATAATATAATATAATATAATATAATATATATGAAAATAGAAAACAGGAAGGAGATTATTATTTGGGGAGAAAGAAACATGAGGGAAGAACAGAAAGAAAAAAATGAACAAAGTATGTTTGTGTATATATATATACATATATATGATATATATGTGTATGAAAATGTCATGAAGAAATCCATTGTGTTGTACTTGCAAGACTAAATTAGGGCTAGTAGACAGTTCAGTAGGTAAAGGTGTTTGCTGCTAAGCCTATTGATCTGAATGCGATCCCCAGGATCCACATAGAGGAAGGAGAGAGCTGACTTCTGTAAGTCGTCCTCTGACCTATACATGTGTGCCATGGTGTGCTGGCATGTGTGCGTGTAAGTACATGTATGAGACACATCTAACACACACACACACGTAAATAAATATTTTAATTTCCCCAAATAATTTTAAATGTAAATAAAGTAAAATTGGCAGGTGACATATTGAAGATGCTCCTGGTATGAGAAATAGCTAGACTGTACGGCTCAGAATATCTCTTTCTGCCTTCCTTGTTTCCTCTCTCCCTCCCTCTCTCTTTACCTCCTTTCTCCCTCCTCCCTTGTTTTGTTATTGGGTTAATTTTTTTCCTGAGGTTGCAAAATAGCTGCTAGAGTCTCCAGGAACCATAAAATGCTCTTTCAGTTCCAGATGCAGCAGGAAAAAGCTAATCTTCGCCTGAGCAGTTCTAGAAGCAAAATCGCGACACCCACTCAGGGTGGGGGCGATCCACTCAATAGGAACCCTGGCCAAGACAGTCAAAGGATGGGTTTGATAGCCTTGTTGGCAAGGACAGAGCCACAGGCAGAACCAGTGACCGCATGAGGGAGAGGCGAGTCCTCAAGTGGAAATAAGGGCAGTGCTGCATCCAGGTCAGATAGATGCCTCACAACCACATGGCCAGTGTCGAACACAAAGGAAGATGATTTCAATGCCCTTCTCACTCTCCATCTGTGAAATATTCATCCAATTCCAGTTCTAAGAAGAGGTGCCACGGTCACAAGTAGTATCTGTTGGGAAGAGGTGGAGGAAGAAGAGGAGGAAGAGGAGGAAGAGGAGGAAGAGGAGGAGGAGGAGGAAGAGGAGGAAGAGGAGGAGGAGGAGGAGGGTAGGAAGATGTAAGGAGAGAGCATGTTGAATTGGTTGGAACCAAGAGTGCTGGTCAAGAGCAGTGGCTTTCAAATGTGCCAGGGGTACTTTTTATTCCCAGACAACTCTGGAAACCAACCACAGAAGAGTCCCTAATGTTGGGGTGCAAATAGCAGCACCTTTAGACACCAAGGAAGTTATGGTCGAGCCAACTTTGAGAACCAATGTCAAAAAGGTATTCTAAGTTTTTAAGATCTCAAACTGCTTAGGATAAAGTAAATTCTCAGCAAATACTTCTCTGCTGACTTGTTTTTCGAGGGAGGGAAGGATAAAGGCAGGCAACGACATGCATTTGCCACTGGCTGTCCCATTCTAGCTCGTGATCAGTATTCCAGCAACTCCACCTTCATTTTTCCAGTCAGGATTGAAAAGCCTCCTGGTGACACACACTTTTAATCCCAGCTCTCCAGAAACAGAGGCAGAGGCAGAGGCAGAGGCAGGTGGATCTCTGAGTTCTAGGCTGGCCTATTCTACAGAGTGAGTTCCAGGACAGCCAGGGCTACACAGAGAAACCCTGTCTTGAAAAACAGAGCAAAGAAACAAAGTCAAAAGCCTCCATTCACAGGAAAGAACAAGGGGGTCAGAAAACCAGAGTAAAAACCCAGGATCTGCTCAAAAATGCTAAGTAAGGCAGAGTCACCAGGGTCTACATTTCTCTCGTTCCCAGCACAACTTTAAACTGTAAGAGTTTAAAGGTGAATGCTGTGGATTGCGGTAGCAACAAAATTTCCTTGACTAGAGAACAGACTATGAGTCAGCCATCAGGGCAGGCCTGAAGGCTGACAGAGGGAACACTGTCCAGGGCATGGGTGGATTACTAGAGCCCACAAGGGCCTTGCCCTACCTCCTGCTTGTTTCTGTAAATACATATTTATATGGGCGCAGCCACCTTCCATTCCCCCAACCCTGTCCACAGGTACCTTGTATTGTGATGGGAAAGCATAGGGCAGGCAATAGATGATTTACTTTTTATGCCGGCTAAAGTTTTTGCTGTCTAGCAATTCACAGGACTACTTTGCAAGCCATGGGAAGAGCTGACATTTTTGCATTTTCCTTCCCTTTGAGGGAGGGCATTTCTTTATCTCATATCTCCAACTCAAGACTGATGACGACTCTCGTGGTTATGCATGTGACATTCTCCCAAATGTCCATACATTCACTTAAGCAGTAAACGTTTATGGATCACCTATAATATACTTGCCATTAAGAGCTTAGAGTATATTGAGAAGACAAAGGAAAACAGGATGAAGCTAGTAAACTTTACAGTAAAAGATAACATGCTACAATACAACAACTTTCTCTGTCTCCAGGTGATAGGAGGGCATATTCTGCTTTTGTCCTCACTGTGGTTAGGCAGAAGGAGTCATATCAAATCTTTGGTGAACCATTAATTAAACAAATGAATGCATTAGGGGGTGAGCAACGGAAGCCAGAGGATGGCTGTAATGTGGGTTGTGATGCAATGAAGTCAAGCTTGCAGCTGCAGAGGTGGAAGGAAAAAGAGGAGGAAAGTTGGAAATGAGGAGGCCAGCACAGAGGAACCAGTTCTCCTGAGAAATCCATGGGCCAACCCAGGACAGGGTGCATCACTTTGTGGCCCAAGATGTCAGCAATGCTGTGTGCGCATGTGGATGTGATATCTAGCCTCGAAAAATCTATTAAGTTCCCGAGTCAAAAGCTCCCAGGAGCTTCCCGTTGTCTATGGGATAAAAATCAAAACTTCTCGGGAGGTCCTCCAAGGTGTCTGAGGTTTCCTTTCTGCTGGTTCATCTGACTTCCCTGCTTAGATGCTACTTCCTGGGTTTTTGCTTTGGGATTATGCAGTGTTCCACCATAACTTTTCCTTCTTGGCATGCCACCTCCTAAATAAGGCCAACCCAGCCATAGACTTCCCGGCACACCTCTCCCATCTCACGGACATTCTTTTTGCAATTTTTGGATTAGTTGTACCTGTCATCTTCTTCGTACTTTTGGAATCAGTGCTGCTCAGATTATTTGAACGATCTCATTGGTTAATGTTTGTGCCCATCATTATATTACAAGTTCCAGGAAACAGGTCTCAATGACTTTTCCTTCACATCTATACTTTTCTGTTGCTATGATAGAACACTATGACCACGGCAACTTATCCAAAGCTTTATTTTTGCTTACGGTTCCAGAGGGAGAGTCTGTAATGGTAGAGGCAGCTAGAGTGGGAAGCTGAGAGACTACATCTTTAACTGTAAAGACAAAGCAGAGAACTAACAGGAAGTGGTGGGGGGCTAGCCTACCCCCAGTGGTGTACTTCCTCTAGCAAGGTTTCTATCTCCTAAAGATCCAGAAGCATCCGGAACAGTGCCATCAACTGGGGACCACATGTTCAAATAACTGAGCCTATGGGGGATATTTCTCATTCAAACCACCACAATAACCTAATATTTGAGTGGACACATAAGTCCTTGTTGAATAAATAAATGAATGAGTCGGATGAATAAGTTAAAAGGTTGAAATGAAACTCTGCTGAAAGAAATCAGAGAACAGACAGTAGTTAGGACTTCGAGGTTAGAGGTATTCTCAGGCAGCTCTGGTTTTGGTTTTTGTTTTTTGTTTGTCTGTTTCAATTAGGCCAGAAGAGGGCATCAGATCACATTATAGATGGTTGTGAGCCACTATGTGGTTGCTGGGAATTGAACTCGGGACCTCTGGAAGAGCAGTCAGTGCTCTTAACCTCTGAGCCATCTCTCCAGTCCAAGCTGCTTGCGTTTTATGAGGAATATTCAAATGTATCTTTGACAATTTTGTGGGCTTGTGTTTGAGATGGGGGGGGGTCTCTGTATAGCCTAGGTGGGTCACAAACTTGAGATCTTTCTGACTCAGGTGGAATTATAGGCCTTTGTGTCAGTTTGTGCTCCATTATCATAACAAAAAACCCAAAGCAATTGACTTAAAAAAGAAAAGGTTTGTTTTGACTGACAGTCTAGAAGGTTCTAGGCCAGGACCAGTTGACCCCATGCTTTGGACCTCTGAAGAAACAGGACACGATTACAGAAACAAATGGTGATCAAAGCCTGCTCACTTCATACCAAGAAGCAAAGGAGAAGAAAACAACAGCCTGGGGTTCCACTGTCCCTTCACAGGGATGTCTCCAATGACCTCAGTTTGTCTCACCAGGTCCCACCTGTTAAGGGCTCTGTTACCTCCCAACCCAAGTGTTCCACCCAGAGACCAAGCACGCAGACCTTAGGAAACCATTCAAATTAGGATTTGTATTCGTAGCTTTGAGGAATATATTTCAAGGACTATAAATGAAGTTATGTTTTGTTTCTTCCCTTTTTCTTTATTTTTACTAAGTAGTCAGGATTTCAAATTTTTATACATGTTACTGTGTTATAAATTTGTTGTTTCTGATTGGTAAATCATACAAATGCTTTATTTCCATCTGTTAGTGGAATCAATATTCCTCCTGATTCCTTATACTACAAGGTACACTGAACATCCCCCTGCTATTCTACATCAGTGTTTGCTGGAATATTTATTTAAGAATGTCTCGCTGGATCTCAGGATGTGGGCATGTATTTAATCTGACTAAGAAGTGCGGTGTTTTTCTGTTTTCTTTTGCTAAATGTTAGCTGTTTATGAACCCCAGCACTCATCCAATATCCAGAGTTGTGCATAAAGTGTAATGCAGAACTTAGCCCTGCCAGCTTTCTAGTTTTGCTTGTCAGAAGCAAAGTTAATATCCCATTGTTTCTTACTAGTCATTACTGTTTACTAATAAATTCTGAAATCTAGACATTTCAGTATCTTCTATCATTGCTCTTTTGTACATTTTTTTTTCATTTTTCTAATGGATGTTTGACTTTTCTTTTTATTCTTACATGCTTATAATGAACTCAGTGGATGTAATCCTGAATTACTTTATGTCAAGTTCTTTACACTGTGGAAAGGAAGGACATTTAATTGTTGGCTTGGTTGGTGAAGTCATAACATGGCTCCCAGACATAGAAAGCACACTGTTTCTCTCCAAGGAGCTTCTTACTGCTAACCTTAGGTTCCTCTTTCTTCCATATGCCAGGGGAGTGATGTATTTCTGTTTTCTTAATTTAAATCTATGCGTGATGTTTCTCTGTATTTCTGTTTTTTTTTTTTTAAATCTTCTCTGTATGTGCTATGTTGTGTTGTGTATACCTTTGTGTGTGTGAGGCAGGCACATGCCTTCACTGCTGAACTATTGACTACTGATAGATTCTGAAAGAGGTGGAGTCATTGTCTTTAGTTGTTACCCACTGGTGAGCCTATGAAGTTCCAATCGATACCCCAAACCCATGATAACTCAGAAAAACAAGAAATACAGGAAAGAAAGGGCTTTGGGAGGGTGGGGTGCTGGAGAGGGGAAAAGGGGATTGATAAAGGTGGGAAGGAGATAAGAGAAGGTAGGAGGTGAGAGTAATCAGAATGCATTATATCATGTATGATATTGCCAAAGGGAAAAAAATCTAACTTTAAAATGTGACTTTTGTGTACATAGGCTAGTCCATATAAACTGTTTACACCAGTTTTTAATGACAAATAACTAATAAAATGGGAAGATTCAACTTGTGGCGGGGCAGGAGGAAATACAAAAGATCATTTTTACAAAAATGGGTAAAACTAAGTATAGAATCTAGGAATATTTATTTAGCTGAAAAACATCATAAAGAAATGAAAGGAGTCCAGTGTAGTGCCTCATACCTTTAATTGCAGTACTCAGGAGGCAGATGCAGGTGAACTCAGAATTCCTGAGTTCAAGGCCAGCCTGGTCTACATAGAGAGTTCTAGGACAGCCAGAGAGACCCTGTCTTAAAACCAAACTAAACCAACCAACCAAAACAAAACAAAACACAACAAGCAAGCAAGCAAACAGACAAATAAACAAAAGCCAGGATCACAGACTGAAACAACTGCTAGTGTAGTAGTGAGGCCAGGTTGTGGCCCCATGGTTGGAACGTGACATTCTGAGAAGCTGATGATTTCCTGCAGGATTTCCTTTGTCACCAGGATGTAGTTATAAGCATGTTCACCTGGTAACACTTCTCTAGGGTGATTGATTTCTGCATCTCTGTTTATTTTATAATAAAAGGCAAAGCAACACTTCTGAAGATGCAAAAATTCCAGAAAATATGAGTAAAATTGTCTTATTCTAACATGGGTGGATACACAACTTCTACTCTTTGCTTATTTCATTGAATATTTTCTATTTTTTTCTGTGTCAGCAGCAGTCAAGTTGAATAAAAACTAGGATGTTGCTAGTTCTACCCTTTAATCTGTAAGCATCAGCTTCATGAGCAGGTACCTGGTCTGAGAACATACTCTGCTTAGTCTGAATATCTTAGTGCGTGGACTTTTGCTCGCTGATTTTGAAGGGATATGCCCTTCATAATGTGTAAATTATATTCCTCCATCCATTTTCAATTTAAGCAAATGTACTTACCTTTTACATTTGGGGGAAAGGTGAATTCTGGAGTTAGAATTCCTCAACATTCCTCTCAATGAACTCTTGGATATATATATTTTTTATGGCAAATGTTGACACAACACACTGGTGACTAACCTTTGTGCTTTTTCGTTGATAACAACCGGCTCATAGTAATAACTGGGATTAAGGAGGCTTCTATGGCTTTTAAACTATAGTCCTGGGCTAGTAAATGTTTTTCTAGGCACCAAATTATATTATGCTTCTTAAATACTTTTTTTCTTTTGTTTTAAACTTTGTGTTTTAACTGTCTCTTACTTCTTTTAATAGTTCTGATTTTCAGGTACTCTAAGTAATTGTTTCAAGCCATCTATGGAGTTTGAAGTATTTGGTACCCTGAGTTTGAAGGAAAGAGATACAAACACACAGAACTTTGAGAGGGCCAGTGTATTGCTGTGTATGACACGGCTAGTTAGCAGTAATATATTTATATTTTTGTGCTTGTGTCTCGGTGTTAAGGAGATGTAACTGTGTTAAAGTGGCAGGCCCATGATTTAACGAAATACAGTAAGTGTGACATACACTGCATGCTAAGCAGTGTGGCCTGGAGACCATGCAGGGTTAGAGTGGGGATTATGTGAAAAGGCAGGAGTAAAAGTGGTTGGAAAACCACATGATTCTGCATATAAGGCAACAAAGTTGCAGAAAGTTCTGGAGCTCTTTCCCTTTCCCTTTTGAAATAATTATAGACTCACAGAAACTAGCAAAAATCGTACAAAGAGAGGTCCCATGAATTTTTCTTGCCAGTTCCTTATAACTATAGACCGATACCAAACAGAGCAAATCAAAGGTTAGACCACTTATAGACCTTTCCCAGTTGTTCCTAGCATTGGAGCAGCAGTCCAGTGTGGAGCCCAGTTGTCATCAAAGAGTTCAAAGATGAGGAATGAGACAAACACTCATTTATCTCACTGGATAAGCAGGGCCTGTCTGAGAAGAACTGTTTTCTTTCTGGGTCCTCAACTTGCAAGCATTCCACATAATCCTATGTAAATTGACCCTCACACTGGGCTTGGTGGTGCTTGCCTTTAATCCCAGCATTTAGGAGGCAAAGGCAGGTGGGTTACTGCTCCCTTATGGGATAATTTGTTGCCTCCAGTCCCAAACTTCTCACTAATATTATTTCTGCTCTCTTATTTCAGTATTCTAAACTCCTCCTAGAAAACAGTTAGTGGCCCTCTCCCTCCCAGCCCATAAAAATAAAAATAAAAATAAAAAAATTTAAAAAACTGGTGTGCTTCTTGGTTTTTGTCAACTTGACACAAACTAGCGTAAACTGGGAAGAGGGAGTCTCAGTTGAAAAACTGTCTCCATCAGGTTGGCCTGTAGGAAGTCTGTGAGGCATTTTCTTGAATAATGATTGATGTAGGAGGGTCCCTCCCACTGTGGGCGGCATCATCCTTGGCAGTCATCCTGGGTGGTATAAGAAAGCAAATTGAATTAGCAATGGGTAGCCAACCAGTAAGCAGTGTTCTGCTCCAAGTTTCTGCTTGAACTCCTGCCCGGAGGGATTTCCTCAGTGATGGACTATGCTGGGAAAGCCAGACATACTGTTTTCTCCCTAGGATGTTTTTTGTAAATAAGTCATATGAAACCAGGAACAGATTTTCTTATTTTTTTAGATTGGCACTCAGGTTCTAAGTTTCTTGCTCTAGCTCCGGACCTATGCAGATAGTAATGCAATTAATTCTTTTTTTGTTTTTTTCTTTTCGAGACAAAGTTTTCTTTGTGTAGCATTGGCTGTCCTTGACTCGCTTTGTAGACCAGGATGGCCTCGAACTCAGAGATTTGTCTGACTCTGCTGCCCCGAGTGCTGGAATTACAGGCCTGGCTGCAACTAATTCTTGCTCATAGCAGTATTTGTACTTTCTGGACATGATGGTAGGATGTGGTTGGCAAAGAGGCAGACATTTTGCAAGTTAAGGGAAGATGCACTTTAACTGGGGACTCTGCTATGTTAGATAGAGTTGCCAGTAGCTCATTCTTCCTCCCACCATCTTGTCCTTTCTTCTCATCCTTTGTCTTTCCTACACCCTTTGGATTGGCTCCTGCCTACAGTTACGGTGTATGGCTTTTATAAGTTGTGCCAAAGGAGGTGCAGCTGCTCAGAGCCTTCTCTATACTGACTTTGGCAGTGGAGATGGTTGTAGTGCCCCGAGCCCCTTTGAGGTGGAGGTGAGGAGGCTTCTGGATCTAGAACTTACCTACCACACACTTACACATACCGGAGAGGTTTCTGAGTGCTGCGCACACTCACGATTTAGAACTTAACCAAAGAGCAGTATCTATGTGGAGAAAGAGCTCTTACTATATTTTCTTGGGATGTAAAGCCACCAGGCAACACCTTTTCCTGCCAGTCCTCAGTGGGCGTCACTCCCCCCCGGACTGCTGACAAACATGCAGCTCGTATGGAAGCCGAACTTGGTGTCATCAAATGCTCAGGCTCCTTGATAGAGAGAGAACGAAGAGCAAGTGTCCTCCCGAAATGACTTTGCTTCCCTGGCTGGCTCTGACCTTGAAATCAGTCCTATGAGCATAAAAACTAGTTTTTGCTTTTCCCGTTGGTGTCTCATACAGCACAGGCTGAGCTTCCTAGTCCTGTCTGTGCTGGCCTGGGTGGGACGGCAAGGCTCTGTGAACCTGCATGCCACGCAGTTTTGATAGTGTTCAGCCCAAAGTGTTTCGCCACCTGTGTCTGGACAGGGACTGGCTTTGTTTGCAGTGACAGTCTCCTTTTGTTGTCTTTATTTTTATTGTGCTACTTCATCTTTGGCAAACGTGGTAGGGACAGCTGATAGCAACACCCATGCAGTGTGTTCCGTTTCTCTCTGTAGACACTCATGCTGGCGTCAGCATCGCCATGCCACACTAAAACGTCGGCTCGATGTTTCTTAGAGCTTTGCGCTTTTTAAGGAAAACCTCCTAGTCCTATAAACTGTGACTTAGTGTGACTCAGATATGAAGAATTGCCTTAAACACACTCACACATTACAAGGTTGTTCACTGGGTAACAGCAGTATTTTGTGGGGCTCTAGAAACTTCGGAAGGTGGGACTTTCTGGGTGAACTAGGTCACTCAGGATGGGTTCTTGGGGCGGATGCTATTCCTGGCCCCTTTCCTTCATGCTCTTTATGCTTCCTGTCTGGATGAGATGAGAACTTCCTTTACCACATATGACGATGTTCTATCTGACTATATGGGGCCAAGTGACCATGGATTGAACATTCTGCCACCATGAGTTGGAATAAACCTTTGCTTCTTTAAGTTATTTTTTTCTTGGGCCTTTAGTCACAACAATGAAAGTGAGGAGACTGCATAAGTTGTACTTATTTTCAAATATCACTTAAGGTAGGAGAGGGTGATTTTAAGGCAGTGTGGTCATGTTAAAGACTAACCCTAACCTTAACCCTAACCCTAACCCTAACCCTAACCCTAACCTTAACCCTAACCCTAACCCTAACCCTAACCCTAACCCTAACCCTAAAATGGCTAGGGAGGAGCAATGCGAACAACTCCTGGCTTAGTGTGTTTGGGACCCTGGATTCGGCCTGATTAGGAAAGCTGTAAATGTGGAGTGAAGGGAGAAGTGCCTATCTTTACAGAGCTTAAAACGAGTCAAAACAAAACTGTTTGGAAGCTTTTAAATGCATATCCTGTTTGCTATTGTACCAAGGGAAGTCTGGAGTATTTAGAGACGTGAAAGCAAGTAGACAAATCTCCTGGCTGAGGGCTCACAGGGAGGGTTGTGGGTGGCCCGTGAGGGAAAGTGGCTGCACAGACAGACACTCTTAAGGGCAAAAGAGGGTGTAAATAGTGTTTACACTTGTGCCACAGCCATTTGACTGGTAGAGAAGAGTGTTAATCTGCTTGGGCACGATATCTGGCAGCCTTGATGGTGTACATGGTTATGTTGCCTTGCATTTGTGGAGCCTATGAGTTTGAAATCAAGTATCTGTGGGGTGGCTACCTGTGCAGGTGGTGAGGGGTCATCTGCTCCGGCTGCCTTCTCCATGTGTTTCCTGTCACACGTTCCTGTGTCCAAATTTTCCCTTTTCTAACACAAAGTCTAACATTCCAATTTACATATAATGCATATGTTATTACAATATAATTAGTAGTTTAGTGGTAGACTACTTGCCTAACATGTGCAAGGCCCCTGGTCTAATCCTTAGCACTGAAAAGAAAAATAATTATTTTTTTCTACTTTTTAAAGTAAAAAAGTGTGTGTGTGCATGTGTGTGCATGTGCGCGTGCGCACACGCATGTGTGCACATATGGATATGGAGGACAGAGGTTGATGCTCAGTGTCTTCCTTATTTGTTCTTCATCACCTGTGTTGCAGCAGGGTTTCGCATTTGAATGCAGAGCCTGCTGCTTTGGCTTAGTCTAGGTGGCAGCCATCTTCCTCTAGAGAATCCTTATCTTAACCCTGCAGGGATTGCAAATGGGCTGCCATGACTCCCTAGCATTTACTTGGGTGTTGAGGACTTGAACTCCAGTCCTTGTACTTGAGACAACACTTCTCCCTCAGCTTTCCAAGTGTTGGGGTTTTGGTGTGTGCCACCATGCCTGGCTTTGGTGGATTTTGGAAGTATGAAGTCCTGGGATTAGAATTGTGATGAAAAGGGATATGGCTTGTATCCAGACTGCTAGAGTCCCTCATCCCAATTAGCAATATTTTAAACACACATACACACACACACACACACACACACACACACACACACACACACACTCAGAGCCTGGTGATGGTGGCCAATGTCTTTAGTCCTAGCACTCAAGAGGCAGAAGCAGGTAGATCTCTGAGAGATCAAGGCCAGCCTGGTCCACAGAGTAAGTTACAGGACAGCCAAGGCTACATAGAGAAACAGATCTTCAAAAACAAACAAACAAACAAATAACAACAACAACAACAACAACAAACCCAAAAAGAACATTCTACTTTCCGCTTGTGTGGCAGGAGAAGTCATCTGTCTTCATGGCAAATAGACAACCCTGGAGCACACCAGATAAGCATTATTCAGGAAGTGAAAAAGATTACAGCGCTTCCTGTGCTACAGGAATTTGGGTTTGCAACAGTTTAAGAGACTGATTGGATGGAATTAAGCTCCACTTGCAGTTTGCACATAAATGTCATTTTAGTCAAGGTTTCTGTTGCTGTAATGAAACACCAATGAGGAAAAGCAATTCAGCGGAAAGGGTTTACTTCACTCACACTTCCGCACAACAGCTCATCCGTCATTGAAAGCATCTGGGGTAACTGGGTTTGGTGGTGCATGACTGCAATCCCAGCACTTGGGGAGGCAGAGACAAGTGGATCTCTGTGAGTTCAAGGCCAGCCTGGTCTATAAAAATGAGTCCAGGACAGCCAAAGCTACACAGATAAACCCTGTCTTGAAAAACCAAATGAACCAAACAAAAATGAACACCACCCTCCAAATTAAAAAAAAGAAAAAAAAAAAAAGCAGATGGAGCAAGAACTCAAACAGGTTAGGAACCTGGAGCTGGGGCTGACGCAGAGGCTGTGGAAGAGAGCTACTTCCGGCTTCTTCCTCATGGCCTGCCTGCTCAGCATGCTTTTTTTAAATTGAAAATATTTTTTTTCATACAATATATCTTGATTATGGTTTTCTCTCAGACTCCCTTCCCCCATTACCTGACTCATCAATTTCACATCTTTCTTTAGAAAACAAATAGGCCCCCCAAAAAATCAGTATAAAACAAAGCAAACAGATAGAAAAAAAACATGAGAGATACATACATTCACACACAGACACACACACACACACACACACACACACACACACACACACACAATCATAGTAGATAACCAAAAGACATGTAAGGTAGAACAGTGCAACTAACAAAGAGCTATGAGACAAAACATCAACGCTACCGTGAGTTTGTTTTGTGTTGGCTATCTACTGCTGGGTGAGGAGTCTGCTTAAGGGTGGTTTCTGTACCTAGTGAGACTCTAGTGGAGGAGACTACGTTTTCCTTTGTGAGTGGCTATCATCTGGGGAGAGCTTTTGGATGAGGGATGGGGCATCATGTGCAGTCTCCTTCTCAGTATTGGGGCCCCATCTGTCAGCCAGCTTTCTTCTAGCACCAAGAACTAGCAGCCCAGAGTGTCCCTACCCACAATGCTCAGGGCCCTCCTCCCTTATCTACACTAATTAAGACAATGCTCTTATAGGCTTGCCTGCCCACAGCATGCTCTCACGAAGGCCGTTTTCTCAACTGAGGCTTCCCTCTCTTCGATGACTTTAACTTGTGACAAACTGACAGAACTAGCAGGACAAATGTCTGAAAACAGAAACAGCTACCCAGAAAAGGCTGAATTCTGTCCTTTAATATTAACTTTTCTCCAATTTTTTTTTTTTCAAGATGGGGTTTCTCTGTGTAATAGCTCTGGTTGTCCTGGACTCTGTAGACCAGGCTGGCCTCAAGCTCACAGAGATCTGCCTGCCTCTGCCTCCTGAGTGCTTGGATTAAAGGCGTGCGCCACCACCGCCCAAAAGTAGGAGTGAGTGACTTTTTTCCTTTTTTTTTTTTATTTAAATTTAAATATTTTATTTTTTTACTTTCTCCAACTTTCAAAAATTATATTTTGAGCCTAGGTTTTGCTCTATAGCCTAACCTGGCCTTGAACATGCCAGAAAGTCTCCTGTCGCAGTCTCAGATGTGCTGGGATACAAGTATAAGCCAGCACACCTGGTCTGAGTGCCTTAATAGCCTATACTTTTATATTTTCCCCAATTGTACAAGTGCTTATTACATTTGTAACTAGGCCTCTCGCAGCCTTTCAGGATGATACTGTGCTTCTGAAAGGAAAAGAGTGGTGGCTCAAAGTGAAAACCACAAGCCGGGCGTGACAGCGAGCTACAACGAACTGGGCAAGAAGATTTCCATATATGGTGCTTTTTCTTCCTGGTGCAAAGGAAAAGTCATTGATTTTTTTTCTTTCCCCTTAGTTTGTCCTAAAAGAATGGGGGGGGGAGGGGTATTACTTCGGAAAATCTCCTAACAGTCCATCCTTCCACGGAAAGGAAATGAAACCAAAACTAAATTCAGATTCAAGCCTGCAACCTTTTTCCTTCAGAACCAAATATGTATACTAGAAATTACCCCTTGACGGTCTTGATATTTGGGGCCCATTAAGAAAAGAAAGCATCCCTGGGGCACCATCCTTCTCAGTTAAAAACAAATCAGCTGTTCACCTCCATTCTAAACTCATTAGCTTAAGCTTTAATGCTGAAGCCCCATCTTAAGACCTGTTAGATCAGATATCAACTCTCCATGGGCACGTGCCCGTTAGAAGGCTTGACACTTTGAAAGCTCGCGGTAAAAGGAGAGATCAGGCAAAAGAGAAGAAAGCCTAAGACTGGACAGAGGAAGAAAGAGGGGGTGGAGGCGTGGCCAACGGGGAGAAAATGAAGCCCTTTAAGTTGTTGAGGCTTGTGGATGGTGCCCAGGCGTGCTTTCAGTTTTGATTGTTCACTGTCATATAAACTTGAGCTCTTTGAAGGCTGAGCAATATCTATTCACCTTTGACTTTCTGGCATGCAGCATTGTCTGACAGACAGTCTTTGTTTCATGGACTATTTGTTGGTCTGACTCAGCCCGCTCCAGACAAGTAATGAACATTCTGAAACTTACGTTTCATAGCTAGAGATGCATCTATGGCCAGAATGCTTTTTTGATTGTTTATATGGTTTTTGTTGTTGCTGTTGTTGTTGTCTCTAGACAGGCTTTCTCTGGGTAGTCTTGGTTGTCCTGGACTTACTTTGCAGACCAGGCTGGCCTTGAACTCACAGAGGTCTGCCTGCCTCTGCCTCCCTGAGTGCTGGGATTACAAGTGTGTGCCACTGCTCCTGGCTAGCCATGACAATCTTTTCAACTAAACGAGGGACCTGGGAAAGAGACTCTTGGGTTCTGTCTTAGAAATTCTGGGGGGAGTGTGAAGCCCAGCATTGAGCACAGGTCCCTAGGGACTGTTTTGTGAGTCATTTGAGATACTTTCTCCCATTACTGTGAATTTGGTGAACAGCACGAAGACCTCAGCTGGCCTCTACTTGCTAATTTTGCAATAGCTACAGAAAGCTACATTAATCTGTGGCAAGAGCAGCCCAAGGAAATAATGGCCTTTGATTTTTAAATTAACAGACCAGAAGAGGTATATCTGTGACTGGGACTTCCAATCGGATGTGCATCATTTGCTCCCACCTCATATTCATAGCCCAGAAACACCCACTAATGGCTCCTAGAAGACACCCCTAAATCAGCTTTCTTGAGAGTTGGGTTTTGTGACTGGTGTCCTCTAACTTCTGACTGAGGTGCTTTTTCTAATCAAGTTACTTTCCTGGCCTTAATACCTTGTCTCTGGGCATAACTGACCAGGTGTGGAGTGAGTAGCAGCTCTGGCTTTGGAAACACACTTGTGGCACAGCACCTGGTAAACCAGTGCATTAGAAAATCAAAGCAATTAGAGTCACCTTGGGCTCAGCGTGTCTCGAAGCTTGATCTGAAAAGCATGTGTGACTGCTAACGTGCATGATTATTGTAGAGATTAAAGTAGAAGATGAAAGTCACAGGGCACCCAGAGATGTCAGCATGTTCTACTCCAAATCCTTCCCCTCTGGGGTGAGTCTGTTGATTTCTAAGTTCCCAGGGTTGTGAAGAGAGCTAACAGAGATGGTCTATGGAGGACACATAGGCTCTGGTTTGCCTTATAAGAGTGACTGTGCTTGTTAAATGTCTACAGATCATTAACTATTTGAGGAGATGAACCAAGAGGAAATGATTTTTCCTTCATTCCTTCCTTCCTTCCTTTGTTTCTTCTTCCTCCTCCTTTTCTTCTTCTCCTTCTTCTTTTCTTCTTCTTCTCTTTCTTCTTCTTTTTTCCTTCTTCTTCTCCTTCTCTTTTCTGAGACAGAGTTTCTCTTTTTTAGCCTTGGCTGTCCTGGACTGGCTTTGAGGACCAAGCTGGCCTCGAACTCACAGAGATCAACCTGCCTCTGCCTCCCCAAGTGCTGATATTGCAGGTGTGAGCCACTGTGCCTGGCTTGACTTTTCATTTCTTAATAGACAAAGCAACAGCATGTCAATGTACTAATTTAACAAAGAAGTGATCACTGAAACTACATTGAGAAGCGAGGGAGCAAATTTTATTTACTGTGTCTGTAAACGCGGGCTCACCAGGCAGAAAATCCAGATTGGACTTAATAGTAGGTGGAGTCAATTAAGCGTCACCTGTCTGTGATAAAGACCTTGTATTGTTCATTATAGTATTTGTTAATCCTTTGAGCATCACCTCTTCTCTGTGTCATCTCCTCCGACATGCAGAGCTACATCTGGAGTTACTGACCACAGCCTTAGTCAAAACTGCCTAGTTAGAGGAAATCCCCAAAATAACGGAAGTTACACACACACACACACACACACACACACACACACACACACACACACACGCACGCACACGCACAAAAAGCATTTGTCTGATACTTCATAAATAGACCAAGGTAACTGACTTCGTTCACCTCTGTGAGGAAGGTGGGTTTTCTTTATTATTCTCTCTGTACAGGTAAGTACATAAGAAGGGTTGCTTGTTATGCTCAGCAACTCAGAGGCGTTTAAGAAACACCGAGAACCTAAATTGCGTGTCTCCTTACCTACAGCTAAAAATCTGTCTGATGAGAGTAACTATCTCATCTGATGTCAGTCTACTTCTTTGGAGCCATCCCGTTCCTACATATTAGGCAGCAGAGCCCAAAAGGCATCGTGACAACTTCACAGGGCTATAGAAGGCAGTGTCCACGTGAAGGTAGAGTCCAGATTTTATTTTATTTTTTGACTCCACGGTCGAAAGTCCAGACAATGTGTTGGTAGCAGGACTGGAAAATCTAGGATGAAAGCGGGACTGCAGCTGAGCTCTCTCTGATCCGCACAGGTCAGGCCCAGGGGCCCCAGGTGGCTGTGGGTGGAGCCAGGCGCACGCGTATCTGCGATCTAGAATAGGTAGGATTTGCGAAATGCTGGCTTTCAAGTCCTCTAGTCTCCACCCGAAGATGATTATCATAGCTGAAGTTTTGGCAACCGCGTGGACCCTCCCGAAGGGCAGGACCCGTAGCCTTTCCTCCGGGAGTTGGGACAGAGCCAGAGCTGGGTCCTGGCCGAGCGGAAACCGAACCCCGGGCCGGGGTGACTGGGCGCGTGTGTGAGCCCGGGTCTCCGGAATCGGAGTCCTGGAGGAATAGAGTACCGAGAGAGGCGTCTGGGTCCCGGAGGAATCCGCTGCCGCTTGAGTTCCTGTGGCGGCAAGAATGAAGGTCAAGGTAAAAGTTGGGCCTGCGGATGTCCGCATTGGCCCCTGTCCACAGCCACTGTGGGCCCTGAGCGCGCGCGAGCGGTTGAAGTTCCTGAAGTTCCAAGGTCCTAGAGAGGGACAGCGCTTGAGAGGAAACAGGGTGCTGTGCCTGGCTGGGTGTCCTGTAAGACAGCTGGGGCGCAAGCGGCCTGGGTTTTTCTTGACTTCGGCGCTTTGAGAAATACTATCATTTATTGTCCCCGGATGTGCTGGCATAGTTCAGGCTTGCCACGCATTGGCTTTTTTTCAGCCTGAGCTGGCTGCTAGGAACGCATTCTCTGCTGTCTTCTCCGCTCCATCACCACATGTGACCCTGGGAGCTTAGCTTTGGCTTTCACATTTGGGGAGACTGGAAAGTACTATTTGAAGATTAAGTGGGATATGAAACACCATGTGCCCTAAAAATACTGCTTCCAGTTCCCATGCTCTCTACCGCTGAGCTACACTTTGTAGCCTACTCAGTCTCTTCAGTAGCTGGAATAAGGGGTCTGCACCACCCGCCTGACTTACTAATTCTGTACTGTCCTAAATGTCATCACTCTTCCCACAGCCTCCTTCCTCCGGGGAAAAAAAGGAAGGCGAGGGGCAAAAGTAGAATTGAGGTCTGAAGCCATGTCAAGGTGTAGAAAGCAGGGATAATCTTAGCCACACACATTGGTTTGTTCTACAGAACTGCTCAGCAGGAAATGCAGTCTTCAGTTCCTTTGTCCCTGTGTACAGACTGAAATATTATCGTGTGGGTTGCTGGGGTGTGCATGTGAGAGCAAATAAAGCGTCAGGAGTTGGCTCTCTCCTTCCCCTGTGGGATCTGGGGAAGGATTTTGGTTATCAGGCTTGCAGGATAATTGATTATACACTTTCACTTGATGCACCATCTCTCAGGCTTCGGTATGACTTTGATGCATTAATTTGTTCTTTGCTTTGGAGTCCTCCACAACCAATATAGCATTAAATATTTAGCTGGATTGGCATTTGGGTTTAATTTGTGAGAATTTGCTTGGCTGTTTATTTCTCATCAGAGGTTGTAACCATATGGAATCAAACAAATTATATATTGGGATATATGTATACATATATTATATACAGAATGCATATATACTAAACATGTCATATAAGTATATAGCCTAGATATATATTTATAAATATGAAATATGTAAATATAAAACATACATAATAAATATATCCTTTAAGTATATATATTTAGGATATATATACATATATATCCCCATTATTTTTATATATATCCTAAATATATATTTATAGATTATATTTAGGACATATTTTAATATTTATGTATTTATTTGGATTTTTTTTTGAGACAGTTTCTCTGTGTAGTCTTGGTTGTCCTGGATTCACTTTGTAGACCAGTTATCTATTTATCTACTATTTATCTATCTTTTTTTTTTTTGGTTTTTTTTTTTTTTTGAGACAGGGTTTCTCTGTGTAGCCTTGGCTGTCCTGGACTCGCTTTGTAGTCCAGGCTGGCATTGAAGTCACAGCAATCTACATGCCTCTGCCTCCCGAGTACTGGGGTTAAAGGCATGTGCCACCACTATTTGGCTCAATTATCTATATTTTTATATTTATAAACATATATTTATTTAGGATATATATGTATATATACCCATTATTTTAATTTGTGCATTTATTTTTCACATAAAAGGAATCAGATTGTATATATTGCACTGTTAATAGTTTCTAGAGGAAAAAATTTTTGTCAATATATTTGGTGCTTGCTCAAATTAAGACCATGTACACAGCATTTTCTCCATATGACTATCACTTCTCTATATTCATCTAGCCAACACAAGTTTGTGGAATGTCAGCTATGTGATAAGGCCTCACTCGGAACCTGGGAATGCAGGACTTTTACTGAGATGAAGAAAGGATGACAAGCCCAATGGGACTGAGTTCAGCCTCAGCTACTGTTAGCTTCTGAACCTTCCCTAGAGTGCACGTGTCATCCAGTCAAGCAGCTCTCCCATGCTTCCCTCCCCATAAAGTCATAACTGTTAGCTTGTGTGCCATCAGACCCTCAGAACTGCACCCTTGAGATAAAGAAATAGACTTTCTGAATGGACAAACGTCATGACACGTACATATATGCAACAGAATATTTATAGACTTAAAAAGGTAGGAAGTTAGCTGGGCCCAGTGGCACATACCTGTAATCCCAGTACTTGGGGAGGCAGAGGTAAATGGATCTTTGTGAGTTCAAGGCCAGCCTGATCTACAAAGCAAGTACAGGACAGCCAAGGCTACACAAAGAAACCCTGTCTTGAAAGAACACACACACACACACACACACACACACACACACACACACACACACACACCAGGAAGTTTTGACATTTTCTAGCAGATGAATAAGAACTGAGGCCACTGTGTTAAATGGTATGAGCCAGTCATGGAAGATAAACAAACGATTGCACGTATGAGCTAAAAGGATGCCAACTTTATAAAAATAAAATGTAGAATGGTGATTGCCAGACGAGGAGGAGAGAGAAGACAGAGCTGCTGAGTGGGGCTGGAGTCCCAGCTTTGGAGCACAGAGCAGTTCCAGAGATGGCTGCATAACCATGTGAATATACAGGATGGTAAATATTATATCCTGGATGTTTTACCACAATTAACAATAGAAACAGACCAGTTATAGGTTATGGTGGCCCATGCTTATAGGGCCAGCACTCAGGAAGCAGATGCAGAAAGATCCTGAATGGAAGCCGGCCTGGGCTGTGTACTGTTAGAGGCCTGCTCAAGCTCCCAAATAATGACACAGAGACCGATTCTACTTATTAGTAAGTTTCAAGCACTGTAGCTGGGCAGACACTCATCTATTCCTATCGGACTATGCTGGCCCGGCCCTACTTCCCAGCCACAGTGTCTTCCCCCTTCCCCCATTACCTGCCGTCTTAGGCCCGCCTTGGCTGCTCCTGCTCCATTCATATCCTCATGGCAATTCCCTCATGGCGACCTTCTCTTCCCCCCCTCCTCCACCTGCGGTCCCCCTCCTGGGATTAGAAGTCCCGTGTTACCTCTTTTGTCCAGCTATAGGCTGTTCAGCTCTTTTTTAACCAATCAGAGAATGATGGAGAACAGTTTTCATATACAACATTGAGACAGGAGTTGCTTCAGTAATGACGACAGTGTCAACATCCAGGACTGCAACCAGATCTCTGAGTGCAGAAATCAGCATTTGAAAACACAGTGCACTAAACCAAACCACCCCCAAATTAATATGACTCCCTCCTCCAAACTTTGGAAAAAGATGATTGTGTAATCTGTATAGGAAAACTCTTAAGATTGTTTCAGAGTGTCCTAACCAGTTTCCAGCAATGCGAAGCACTCATTTAATTTGCCTTGGAGGCTGGATGCTTTCTCAGGGTTTGGCTAGCGTGTCCTTCTACCTCAGCCCTACAGTCCATCTCTGTAGACATGCCTGTGGAGGCCAGAGGTCAGCCTCAGGTGTTGTTCCTCAGGATGGCTGTCCACCTTGTTTTGAGACAAGGTCTCCCCCTGGGATCTGGTGTTTTCCTGCTTGGGTTATGCTGGATGGTTTGGGAGGCCAGGACACTTCCGGCCTCTCCTCCCCAACACTGAGATAACAGCATGTAAAGTGTCTGACTTCTTCTGGGAGTGTTAGGGGATCAAACTCAGATCCTGTGCTTGTGGAAATGTTGCCTAGTGAGCCACGATTCCAGTTACCTGCAATCCATTTTGACTAGGAAAGCAGTTTACTCAGAGCTCAGCGAGCCGCCTTCCTAGCCGTGCTTGCATTGCCTTTCCCCTGCTGACCTGAGCGATGTAGCAGCCTGTGAAAGCCTGGAATAGCTTTCACCCTAGTGAACTCACTAGTGGAAGGCATTGCATTCTCTGCCGCAGGCTGGCTCCAGGGCCTCTTGAGATAGCCCAGAGCCAGATGGACTTCAGACATCCCAACTTTCTAACTTCAGTGCCTTAAATGGTAAGATCAAGCTGGTGAAACGGGTTTTTCTTTATTTCTGGCCCATTCTTAAACTGTGTGTGGGCACTAACTGTAGGTTCAGTTTTCTTAACCAATATATTTTATTAGCAACTTATTAACCGAGCACACGTCCTTTATAACCCGACTAACCTAAACAACAGGGGAAGAGGATTAGATAATAACAAAACCGTAAGGATATCAGTTCTGAGCAATGATTCTCCTGGTGTAATCAGCAGGATTTCTTCTGCTGGGACCTGGAGTAGCCAGAACCCAGAACCTCAGCAGGAGCTGGAGACCCAAAGCCTTCCCTCCTGCAGTTCTCTCTAGGAGCATCTCAAAGTGGAACGATGAACAGCCAAAACTATCCCGAGTCTCCAAAGGCCCCTCCTCCAGTTTTGGCCTCATATATATATATCTCCTCCCAGAGTCTGTTCATGGGATCTTTTCAGCTGGCAACAATCAAGCTCCCCCAACAAGGTGGTTTGATTGCTAGTAGATTAACCTCACCTGTTCTCACAAGATGATTCAGATCCCACACTTGGTATCATATCAAAAACAGGTTTATCTTTCCTTCAACTACCAGTAATTTCCTTTGCTAGACTCAAAGCCTAGGTCTCTGAAGAACTATAGTTCCCCAAAGTGCTTACCTTACTTGGCCAGTTATGGACTTCTGACAAATGGCCCCTTTTTATTTAAGCAAACAGCTGACCAAGGAAGAAAAGAGCTTGTTGAGAAATAAGTACTTTCTACAGCAGCTGTGTTAGGAGACCATGGAGGACGCTCACTGCCTGTTGTGTTTGACATTCTCTTCACCCTCTTTACAGTTAGGAGCTCAACCTGCCCGTGAAAACCATAGTGGATGTCGGGGCGGGGGGGGGGGGGGAGGCAGAACTCTTTGCTTATGATTAGATCACAGTGTCTGAAAAAAACCACCACGTGCTGTTTTCAGAATGCACATTGTGTTACCATTTCATGGAGTCCTCTCTGTTGGGATGAAATAAGAATCAAGATATATCAGCGATAAATATTTGGAAATGCTAGCAACATCTATGATTTGTGGTCTCCGCACAGGCTGCTCCTCATTTGTTTCTACATATTTTTGTTTATTTTCTGAGGGGAGGCTTTCTTTCTGTCTGTGTTGCGTTCTTTTTTATTTTTAAGAAAAAATTGTGTGTGTGTGTGTGTGTGTGTGTGTGATATATGGGTTTGTGCGCCTGTGCACAGGTGCGCTTGCCCACACAGAGACCAGAGGTTGACGTCAGATGTCCACAATTACTTCTTCACCTTGTTCTTTGAGATTAGGTTCCTCACTGAACCCTGGCACTTGCAGCTTTGGCTAGACTAGCTAGGCAACAAGTCCCTGGGATTTATCTGCCTGTCTCTGCACCGCCCCTGGCCCCTGGCCCCAGTGGTTTGTTACAAGTGTGAGCAGCCACATCTGACTTTTAAATGTGGGTTCTGTGACTCTGAACCCAGGCTTTTATACTTAAACAGCAAGGACTCTAACTACTGATTCATCTATCCCTCCAGCCTTTTGCATTTTTAAAGAAGAATCAGTGAACACTTTTATTAAGATAGATTATATCTATCTTAAATTCACTTAAATGTCTAACTTGATAGGTTTTCATACAGTCCCAGAGTTGAGAATCCATTTCCTGCAGTCAATATTAAAATACTCACTGTACCCTAAAGGAAACCCACTGGTGTTAGTTAGTTATCACCTCCTTCTCCAGCCTCTGCACTACCCGACAACCACTGCTCTGCCTTCTGTCACTGTCAGCCTCCCTTCTGGCATTGTGTTTAAATGGTTTCGTGCTATTGACAGTTGTTTGTGACAAGCTCATCTCATCCAGATGTGTTCAGTGATACCCATGTTGCAGAGCATGTAAGCACTCACTCCATTTCTGTGTTTTATTAAACACTCTTCCATTGCACCCATATATAATGATAATCTTTTCATTAGTCATTTGATGGACATTGGGTTGTTTCTGTTTCTTGGATCATGCAAGGATGATTTTTATGAAAGAATTCATATAAAGTTTTAAGTGGGTTTGTCTTCATTTTTCTCGGGTAGACACTTAGGAGTAGAATTGCTGGGAGACACAGTAAACTGTTTAGCTTCTTGAGAAGCTATAGACTTCTTTCCTAGAGCCACGGTACCATTTTACATTCTTACCAGCAGTCTATGATAGTTTCATTTTTTTCCCCCACAACTTTTGTATTTTTTAACTTTCTGGCAATAGCCATCGTAGTGTATGCACAGACCACCTCTTGGCTTTGACTTGTTTTGTGTGCTTACAGCTGTTTGGATGTTTTCGTTGGAGGACTGTCTACTCAGATCCTTTCTGTGGCACTTATATTTGAACCAGAACTTGAGATCATCTCCTGAAAATCTGTGTATTCACCCTCACAGAAGAGTCAGTTTGCAATGCTTAGTGGCCACCACCCTCTTGTCATCTCTGTGGGTCTCAGGAATTGCACAGAGGACATTCTTCTGTGTTGCAGGAATTTTGCTGGGCATTTTCCATGCTTGATAGATGAGGGTCCTCACAGTATGAAACAACATTCAAGATATTAATTTTAAAACCATAAAACACGCTGTTGAATTCTCGTTTTTTTTTTAAAAGATGCATTTATCTTATGTATATGAGTATTTTGCTTGTGTGGATGTGTACCATGTGGGTACCTGGTATTTGTGGAGATTAAAAGAGGGAGATCCGGTCCCTTGGAACTGGAGTTACAGATGAGTGTGAGCCACCATGTGGATGCCAGGAACTGACCCCAGGTCCTCTGGAAAACTGCTCATATCCCCAGATCTGTCCTTCTTTCAAGCTCCCAACCCTGCTTGAGATGGAGGTGTGTGTATACCATTGTGGGTATTGGAGGTCAAAGGACAACTCAGGTGCTAGTCCTTGCTTTCCAGTTTGTGTTTTGAGACAAACTTCCTCTTGCCGACTGCTGAATTCCAAGTAGTGAATTCCAAAGCTGGCGAGCTTTGGACTACGGGTCCTAGGGAGTCTGAACATGGATGTCATGTTTCCACAGCAAGTACTTTATCCACAGAGCCATCTCTCCAGCTCCTTAGAGCATTTCTGAAACAGTAATTTGGGGAAAGAAATCACACATGGTACTCCCAAACCTACGTTGGATGCAAACGAGAGGCAGACTAATGCCAAATGGGGATAATCTGGGGGTTATTGTTCTTACTAAGAAATCCTAAGTAGTAGTGGACTGGTCAGGGTTAACGGTCTAGAAACTTCATCTGAAGGCAGTGTATGTGGTACTTGGGATCAGCTGCCTGGGCTTTATATAATGGTTTGAGTTCATGTCCAAGAATGTAAACCGTGAAAGTATATGTCACCAGTCATAGCTTGGAATTAGCCATGAGTTCTGCAGATAAGTGAGCATGCATTGAGTTGCTAAGGGCATGAACCTGAATGAGTCTGCCTATGGATCCTGAGTCAGCTTGCCCAAATATGAATACTAGATCCGAGCACCTACAGACAAACCCTGGGTCCGACTGCCATCATATAAATCTTACTGTTGCAGTACTTTTATGAGCTGTTGGGTCCCTTGGGAAAATTATTCACCCTTTATATAGATTTAGTACCTCATTGGTAGAAAGAATATAATTGCATTCAGGTGCTCCTGGGCAGATTAAGTACTTGGCTGTGTGCCGATGAGTGCCTGGAGAGGACAAAATAAATGGTCACCCCACGGTTAATATTATTTTACAAGCTGGACTAGATTTTGAATATGGAGACCTCTTTCTTCTTTCTGCAGAAAGTAGATATCATCCACCGATTTAAGGATCAAGCAGTTTTGTAAGCTGAGCCTTGTAAACATCTCTGAGAGATGGTTTTCATCCCAGATGGATCTAAGCCTAAGAGGGCATTTCACAGACACTTGGCTGGTATCCATTAATCCTCTGCAGCCTTTGTCATCACTGTCAGCCTGTTCTTCACAAAGAGTCTCAAGCAAAATAAAACAAAACAAATCCCAATCTCTGACCTTATCTATGCTAGATAAAGTGCCTTCTACACAGCCAGCTTTCCTGTTTGACTCCAAGACCAAGTAAGGAGATATTTTTGAATGTATAGAGAAGAAGATTTTAAATCTTTAATGAAAAAAAAAATAAAGACAAAAGCTCTATATTTTGGTCAGAGGGAATTCGTGGCCCCAAATGATTCTCCTTTCTCAGCCTCCCATTTGGCTGGGATTACAGGGGAACACCCATGTCCTTAGCTCCAGGGGTCCAAAACGTTGCAATTAAAAATCTCCAAAATATTAGTGCTATTCTAACGACAGCTTCAGTTAAAGCAAACTGACATAAGACACTTTCAAACTAGATTTTTATTCTTTCAGGGAACACAGAGGAGCCCGTATTTGGCTTTTCTCAAGTTTCTTGTAGCCACTCCCGCTGTTTGGGTAAGCACTCCTCACAAGGAGGTCTTATCTCGGAGACCTTCAGACAGAAATTGTGTTTTGCTGGCTACCACCTCAGTTCAGCAAACATCTAGCTGAAGAGCAGGGTTTGCAGGTGAAGGACCAGGAACCCCGAAGGAGCCTTTCACTGTCCTTGTGCTGGGGTGTCCGGTTGGCATCTGGGCCCCTCGGGTCAGAAGAGGGCAAGTCTGTGGTGCAGCTGGTACAGGGGCTCATCTAGAAGGTACTGGAATTCCTGTTTGTAGAGCACGATGGTGGGTTCCTTTAAATTGCTTTATCTTCTTATAGTTTGGGTTCGTGCTTGGAAGCAGCTAGAGTGAAACGTTGCTCGTTATGAGATGTTATAAGCATCTGGGTGATGCGTTCTGGAGTAGGAAGTTTGCTGTTCTTTTTGTTTAATCCTTCTTTTGTAGCCGCCCTTTTGAGTCAAAGGCTCTTCGTTATGGATCGAATGCATTCCTTCTCATCTTACAATGTCACGAGAAGTCGAACACAGAAGGGCCGTCTTAAGAATCCAAGCCCAGTGGAAATGGAACCTGCCCTGTAGTTGGCTGCTGGGTGACTCTTAAGAGGGAGGTGCTGTGTGGTGGCAGTGCCCTCGTTCCTTCCTGAGTGGCCTTATGTGCATTCAACCTTCACAGACCATCACCGGGGCTTTGAACACCAGAGTAACAACAACAAACACAAGTCGGGAAATGGGCCTAGCAAATACTTCATGCCTGCCAACCTCCGTTAGTCACAGCATTCCTGCTTTCCTACTGACAGACCGACTGCTGAGGCTTCACTTCCTGAACCACCCTCACTCCCACAAAGCATTTTTTTTTTCGTCATTGAATTTTAGGAGAATCAGTTGTTCTGAATGTGGAAAATTTGATGTTAAAATCTGAAAGGTTTACTATATTTATTAATTTTTATGTGTGGGTCATGTGTATATACATGTTTGTCTGTGTACATGTATGTGCCTCTGTGTGTGTGTGTGTGTGTGTGTGTGTGTAGTCTTCCTCGATCACTTTCCCCTTTGTTTTCTGAGACAGGGTCCCCCATGCACCTGGAGCTTACTGATTTTTCTAGCCTGGCTGGCCAGTGAGCTCTGGGGTTGCCCCAGTAGAGAAATAAAGATTTTTTTTTTCTAATCTGTTTTCTACCCATCAGTGCTGGGCTGACAGAAACAAGCCTTTGGCCTCAGGTTTTGTGTGCTTTCTGGACATTTGAATTCAGGTCCTCTTGTTTGAACAAACTGTATTGGGGAATCTCAGGCCCCTAGCAGCTCTTGGTAGAGTTAAAACCCAGCATACATCAAACTCTAACCCCAACATCTGAGCAAAAACAAACAGAAGGGTGGACAGGGTGGAAAGGATAGAAAACATAACCATAAAGAGCACATCAATGGCCCAAAATGTTCCTATTTTTAAAATAACACCTAAAAATTAAGATTAAAGATCTTAACATGATAACTTTTTTAAAAAAAGGTGGGGATTAGACAAGGAGTGTTCTTTATTGAAAATTTCAAAAATCTAGAAAAAGAGTCACACACACACACACACACACACACACACACACACACACACACACACACACCAAAAAACCAAAAACCAACCAACCAAAAAAAAAACCCAAACAACTGTGTCTCTGATCTCCTCAGAGAAACCCCTGGCCAGATGTTTAGAGGAATTGACAACAGTTTATCACCTCTGGAGACTCTCAATATTTGCACACACGTATATGGCACAGTACATTACTTCTTCCAAGTTACACCTTTGTTTTGCAGGACAGAAAGCAGTGGCCATGCTGGCATACAGCCCAGGTAGGAAAGGAGGGTGTGGCACTGTCTGCCAGTGGGCAGAGTCCAGTGGGCGTAAGTAGGCCATCATGCACCAGTGTATGGTGGGCACACAGAGGAGAATTTGATCCAGATTTTATTCTAGACAGCAGAGGAGTAGAGCATAGCCTGCAGGGAGAGCCGGCTGAAGAGAACTCCTGGAGGTGAATTCAGGGCCTTGGAAGATGTTCAGGTGCATATAAAATATGGAGAGTGAGGCAGGGAGGAGAACACGCAGGATATGATTGACAGTGAGTGAGACATGAACTGAAGACTCCAGGCTTTACTGCAGAGACCGGGCAAAAGGAGAGCAAAGTAGAGTCAGGAAGGTCTAGGGACAATCAACATAAAACATTACGATGACTTTATCTAGGGAAGTGGAGCCACTGTCAAGGTTAGTGGTGATATAGATACCGATATATATATATTGGTAATATAGATGCTATTTCAGAGATAGGGCCAGCACTCCTCATGGATGACTGAATAGGAAGCAGCAACCGCTAGAGGTCTGGTTTTGCTTTGGTTGAAAGACTTAGTAACTTAACACATGGATAGGAGAAGAAAACACTTTTTTTTTCCTGAGCAACAAGCCAGATATTGGAAAATAAATGGTATTCATCTTGTTTGGTGCCGAAAGAGAAAGTGCACGGTATCTTTTTGAGAATGTATTCTGGAGTCCAGCAGGTGGGGACAGGGTGGTTCGTTAGTTTTGAAAAATGGCCAGCTCTGAAAACATGGACCGTGGGTGTCGTAATCTAGAGGTCACCAAGTGTACTAGACCTGTGCATCTAAGAAAACATGATTCCCGCTTCCACTACAGCCAGTATCTGCTTTGTACTTTTCTGACAATTATCTTTTAATTGGGACCTTTCCTGGAACCGGGAATGGAGAGAGCAGGGACAATGTGGTTTGTGCTTCTAACACACTCCGCAATTAGTCGTAAAGATTTGGAGCAGAATGCAGGGAGGAAGCAAAGTTGTACTCATTAATAGAAGAGAAGAAAGAGAGGAGGAAAAGTAATCCCCCCTTTTAACTCAGAGTGCACTTCAGTAAGGATAGGAACGTCTTGGTTTCTAACATGGACACTTGGGTACAATGAGGCACCATAAGGAGACCATGACGGGTGGCAGTTTTAGTCGGGGAAATGATGGACAGGCTAAGTTTGCAATTAAACTGTGGTATTCCTTCTCACACCTGACAAGGTGACTGGCTATGTGCTGTGTACACAGTTAGTTGAATTGTAGACAGATGAGCAGACTCGCTATCATCAGTGGCAACAAGAGGTCACTGTACTTTGTCCTCCCCTTCAATGCACATGACCACAGTTGATGTATAGTCAGAAATCCCTGAGCACAGAATACTCTCTTAGATAAGACTTCTGCTGTCTTTGTTGTTCAATAATCCCATGCTTTCAGGGTGCAACTACGGGGGCTTTCAAACTTGTAAACATTCAAGGCAGTGAAAGGAGTTTGGTTTTCTAGCAGTAAAATGTATTTTGCTACCTATTTCCTTTGTCATTATTACTTTTAAGTGGAAGAATTCAGTTACTTCAAAAACCCTTTTGGAAGGAAGTTTAACTCTTTACATAACTACAAGTTGTTAATTATCTGGGGCAATAGAAGTGCATTATGGCGAGAACTTTCTCTAACATGGAGGAATGTTCACTGAAGTGCAACAGAGCTTAGCTTTGAACAGGGAAAGTGGTGACTGGGCTACAGGGGAGAGACGCCAGCTCACTTTCACACTAGCATCTGTTGTCTTTTATTGGTTCTGTACCGTTTGCAGCATTACCTCTTAAAAGTGTATTGTAGGAAGATTGCTCAGAAGTAGAGTACTTGCCTAGTGTATGTGAAGCCTGAGTTTGATCTCTGGAACTGGGAGAAGAAAAACTCCACTCCCTAAGAAAAAAAGACATGCTGGGACCCGGTTTAGCCTTTTCGAGGGGTTATAGAATGAAATTATAGGATGTGCCATTATAACATTACAACTACCTTTTAAAAATTTGTTGCTATGTGACAACACAATTGTACAGGGTTTGAGGTGGCCTTTAAAATGGAGATAGAGTGTTTATATGCAGCAAATGAATGTTCAAGAAAGTTTGTTGTTGGAGAATAATAATAGGCCCCTGCAGTAATTTACCAAGGAAGAGTATATATATTTTGGCCTGGGAATATGGCTCACTGGTTAAGAACACTTGCTGCTCCTCCAGAGGACATATTCTTGGTCTCAAGAACCTACTTTGGGTGGCTCACAACTGCCTACAACACTGGCTCCAATGCCCTCTTGGCTTTTGTGGGCCAAACATACCCAACAAATGGTTCATTATAAATAAAAATCTTTAAAAAGTCTTATCCATTTTTCTGGTTGGAGTCACCTGTAGGCTACAGAAGAGAGTAAGGTTGCTTTTTTTCTTTCTTCCCTCTATGTCTTCCCTTTACCTCAAATTCCTGTTCCTTGAGTGCAGGTATCTGCATATGCAGTAATTTTGAGGCGATTATTTTTTTTTAAATTCAATTTTAAGAGATATTCCTATTTATTATGTAGCAAGAACATTGTATACCTTCTTCAGTGTCCACAGTCTATCTCAAATCTAGTGGGTGCTTGTAATTATGTCTTAGTTACTTTTCTACTGTTGTGACAAAGCATCATGACCAATGTATAGAGGAAGAGGTTTACTGGGGCTTCGAGTTCCAGAGAATGAGTCCATGTACATCATGGCGAGGGGCATGGCATGAGACAGGCTGGGAGCTTACTTCTGACCCACAATCAGGAAATCAGGAGAGAGAGAGAGAGAGAGAGAGATCTCCATTCTGCAGAGATACGTCTTTTCCAACAAGGCTGAACTTCCTAATATTAATCAAACAGTTCCACAACTGGGAACCAAGCATTCAAATATATAAGTCTATAAGTCTATGGTGGAATTTTTCAATCAAACGATGTGAAATTATAAGAGAATTTTATGTGCATGGTGAGCCAAAGCTTTGCAAGACACACTATGGAAAACACACTGCTGTGGCACTGAGTTGTAGGGTGTGAGTAGTAAGAGAAAGGGTGGTGAATACACTGTGGTTTTTTCTTGCCTTTTCTTTCTGAACAAGAGTGACAAAAGTGAGCACTGAGAGTTATAGCCTTCAGAGCTAAATTGTGACTTTGTAGAACATGGAAAATAGAGTCTCAGGCAAAAATGCCAAGAAAAATAAGTTTGTCAACAACTCTTTGTGTCTCAAGGGAATGAGAATTCTCTGCAATTTTGAATGGGAGAGAGAGAGAGAGAGAGAGAGAGAGAGAGAGAGAGAGAGAGAGAGAGAGAGAGAGAGAGAATGAATACATGCACATATGTGTATTTGTGTCTGTGCACACATGACTGCTGTTTACAGCAGTGTTGGTTTTCCCCAGAATGCCTTCTTCTACTTAGCTGTTTCCTCCCAATTTCTCCATCTCTCATTCAGTTTGGTCATCATGGACAGAATTGCCATCCTCTTCAGTTTGTTTGCAGTTTTAATCACAAAGGAAGTATCTCTTTGAGATTTCTTACCTGTGTAACAATACATCTATTTTCATTGAGACCAAACCTGCTTTGAATTCAGGTGCTAGGTCACCATGTAGATAAGAGTGGTCCTTTAGTCCCTGTGTACTTGGATTTTGATTCTACATTTCTCTGTTCCTCCATGACCACATGGTTTTTATAAACATCTTAACATGACAGTGTCTCAATTCTCTAGTCACTGGGGTCAATCCCAGCAGACATAACTCAATAAAACTTGTCAAGGATCCTTAGTAGTTTTTTTTTTTTTAGGGTATTAAGGAATCTTAAATTCTCCAAACTTGAAAAACATTGCTCTTCAACATGAGCTGTTACTGATGAGGAATAGAGACAAATCACCCACACTTAAACAATAACTTTATAATATGTATTCATTTATGTGTGTATACATGTATGTGCCATGTGTGGTTGTCAGAAGATAACTTGTGGATTCCTCTCCCTTTACCATGTGAGTCTGGGGCACTGAACTTGGGTTGTTAGACTCGGCAGCATGTTCCTTTAGCTGCTGAGCCATCGACCTGGTCACGCCTACACCTTTTGCTTTTTTTAATTAAAATTTTTTCATACAATCTATTTTGATGATTCTCCATTTCTCCAGTTCTTTCTAACTTCTCTCCACTTCCCATGCCATCTAACTTCATGGTTTTTGGCTCTTTATTTAAAAAAAAAAAAAAAAAACAACCCACAAACCAAAAACAAACAAACATCACCCCCCCCCCCCCAAAAAAAAAACCCTACAAAAACAAGAGTCAGAACATTCAAAAGACCAATAAGACGAAACAAAACATTCAGGGGGAAACCATGGAGTTCATTTTGTGTTGATCAATTACTACTAGGTGTGGGCCTGTCCTGGAGTATAGTTGATACACCCAGTAACACTCCAGGGTAGACAACTGATTGTCCCTTTGCCAGCAGGTATTAATTGCAAAGCACTTCTTGGTTAGATTAAGACACCATTTTCCCCCTCAAGGCTAGGACCCTTTCTGGCTTGAACCTGGGCAGGTCTTATGCCCGCTGCCACAGTCTCTGTGAGTTCCTCTGTGCATCAGTCCTGTTGTACCTGGAAGATACTGTTTCCTTGGAGTCATTTATTATGTCTGGCTCTTACAATCCTTCTGCCTCCTGTTCTGCAGGGTTCCCTGAGCCCCGAGGGAAGGGAGTGTGATAAAGACATCTAGTTAGGGCTGAGATTCCCAAGGTCTCTAACTCTCTGCACGTTGTCCATGTGTGGATCTCTGTATTAGTTCCCATCTACTGCTTCTCTGGGGATGGCTGACTGAGATACTAATAGATGAGCATAGCAGAGTGTCATTAGCACCTTTTATTGCTATGTTCCTTTAGTTGGATAATAGTAGTACATTTTCTTCTAGTCCCATGACCTATCTAAGTCGTTGGTTGCACTCATCACATTTATGCTACTATTGTACCAATAGATCTTGCAGGGACATTATGTCTCAGAGTTTGTAGCTGGGAGATATTTATGATTACCTTTCTTCTCCAGTAGCATACATAGAACCTTCCAGCACCATGAATGCTAGTCAGTAGGGCTGAAGCTTCTAGCTGTGCACTAGCTCCAGTTCTCTGTGTTCAAGGATATAAGTTAAGTGCTGTTTTCTGCAATTTGGGCTTTCCCATTAGGTTGTGGAGGGCAACCCATTGTCTTGACAATAGTCTGTAATGTCTGGGGGGTTTTATGGGCCCCTTTGTCCAATGACTCAAGATATAACCCATTTTGGTACTGGAAGTTTGACTTAGATATAGCTACATGTTTAGATCTGCTTCTCAGGCTTCCCTGGAACTTGTTATATGTCACAGGCTAGTCCTGGGGCCACAGTGATTCTCCTGAATTGGCCCCTGAATACTGGTATTATAGACATGAGCCACCACACTGGCTCTCTCTTTTCTCTTATTCTGTTAGGAAGTGCTTGCTTGCTTGTTTGTTTATACACACACACACACACACATACACACACACACACACACACACACATTGAGAACTAATGTCTCTCTATGTAGTGTTTGCTATCCTGGAACTGGCTAAGTACATTAGGCTGGCCTCAAATTCACAGACTGCCTATGCCTCCTGACTGCTAGGGTTGAGAGCACATACCGTCATTTCCTGCTTTTGGAAGAGATTTTTTGAATTTGTCTAATTTTAATGGCATGCGTTTCTACTATTTATCCTCACTCCCACCCGCAGTGTGAGACAGTTTCTTACTGTTCAGCCCAAGGAGGCCTGGAATTCTTGGCAGTCTCCAGCCTCATGAGTGGTGGACTGATAACCCAGTGCACTGTGTCCAGATGCAGCCGACTTTATGAAGCCAAGTTCTCGCGTCCTTTCTGCCCTGCTATACCCAGCACAGGTGTTACTGTGGCTAACTAAGTCACCTTCAGCCTGAAATTCCCTATATATCCCCCCAGAAGGTTATATTTCCTTTAAGTTTAACTTTTGGTTAATTATTTTAGACATATAATTTTATGAGGGTTATAATCTGCGTGCAAAGACACCCTTCAAAGACCATGTGTCTGAACAGTTAGTTCCCAGGGATGCAGGGGATGCTGCTGCTGTTTTGGTGGCTGTGAAGCTGTTTGGAGGTATGTAGCCTAGCTAGCAGAGCTAGGATACTTGGGTGGGCCTTGAAGGTAATATCTATTTCTGCTTGGGCGTGAGTTCTCTGTTTTCTGTTCCACTCGGCTGGCCAGGACCTCTGTGCTCCTGTGTTCCCTGCCTTCCCGCAATGGCAGACTAACACTTTGGAAACTACGAGTCATGACTGACCTTTCCTCCTGAAGTTGTTCAGTCAGGTATGTGTCACAGCAGTACGAAAATAACGCAGTTAGCTGTCGCAGAACGTGTGTCTTAGACTATGTAGCAGACGTGGGTGTAGTCTTATTAATGTTTTGGATAGTTTGTTTGTTTTTGAGCATAAAGACCACCTGTAGAGCTGGGATGTAGCTCGGTGGTTGATCACTGCCCAGCGTACATAGGCCTGTGGGTTTGATCTTGAGCTCATAAACAACACGGTTGGAGGTATTTGGCTCCTTGGAAGCGGGAGGGCCTTTTATGACTGCCTGGAAAGGCTTACAGGCTAGAACTATTATACAACAGGTATCCTGGAATTCCCTTTAAAGCTCTTTATTTAATTATCTGGGACACTTGTAAAAGAACTAATAGAAGAGGTTTCTATTTCCTCTTCTTTTCTTGCCAAAATGACTGAACATGCCCAGAAGTTCTAAGTGTCTTATACCTGCATTTTTACTCCTTAGAAGACAGGATGACTGTGTGTGACAACTGAGGAAAAAGTTATCATTCACTGATATTTTTGAAATCCTAAGGGCTTGAGAGATTTAAGTGATGTAAGGAGGGTCAGGAAGGGACACAGTCGCACTTCATTTGCAATTTTATTATATATGGGAGGTAACTGCTATTGCTGCTAACACATAAATGTATTCTTTATTAACCCATGAGTTCATGTAGCCTAGAAATTGATTCTGAGATTCTAAATGCTTTTGCCTAACACAGCAATGTGGGAAGATCTTTACACAGAAGAAATTGCATTTTAATCATTTGTGGGTCATTTGGCTGACATTCCCTTTTAGGGTTGTTGTAAAAAAAAAAAAAGAGAGAGAGATTTTTGATGTTGCTACTTTCAAAAAAGAGAAAGAATAATAGGTACTTCTCCATTTTCTTTCTGCCTCCTGGAAAGAACATTTAATGGAAAATCAGTCAATACACTTCATGGTAGTGTTTGTGGAACCGTTGCTACATTTCTAGGTATTTTGGGTTTGGATACTATTTCTTTCTGAAATTATTCCTCTTGGGTCAATTGAGTCAGAGGAATCATTCTTGCAGAGATCACAAAATATGCATACAATACTTCCCAGAGCTGAACCTCCCATAGGAGTGGCCAGGGAAGACAGGCCAGGTTCATCTGAGGGAGGCTTAGTTTGAATGAAGGGATTTCTCTAAGAGAGAAGTCCTACACAGAAATCACCAAATATCCCTCTGAAATCTGAAATGATTAGGTTTTTCATTTGAGGCATTCTTATTGTTTCCTAAAGATTGTGACTTCCAAGATACATATGATACTAGCCTCTTTAAGTAGAATCCACAGGGAATGGTTTGATCTCTCTCTCGCTCCTTCCCTCCATCCTCCCCCCCCCTCTCTCTCTGTATGTGTGCATATGTATGTGTGTGTATGTGTGCATATGTATGTATGTATATGTATGTGCATGTGTGTGTGCACATGGCAGCTAGAAGTTGATATTGGGTACCTTGGTTGCTCTCTATCCTGCAGATGGAGGCTTGGTCTTCCACTTGATCCCAGAGCACACTGATACCACTAGTCTAGCTACATAGACTGTTCCAGAGACTCATTATATCTGCTACAGCATGTTGGGACTACAGGTGGCACCACACACACTCTGCAGGTGCTGGGGATTTTAACTTCAGACCTCACTGTTGCACAGCAAGTGCTTATCTACTGATGCACTGCTGTAGTCCAGACAATGCTCTTTTCCCCTTCTCTTTTAGATGGCCTGGGTTGGGAGTGCAGGGTCTTGTACATGCTAGGCAAACCAAACATACTGCTACTGACTTGTATCTATAGTTCATTGCCTTTCTTTTAACTAGGCCATAATAAAGTTAGTAAATAAAGACAGTAGAGTGGGTGCCGCTAAATCGTGTCAGTGTTGTGCTGTGTGCCTCTTAGAACAAGTGCCATCGTCATCAGACAGGTGTTTGTGAGCCCTTTGAAGGTATGGAAAAGTTTTAAGAAGAAAAGAAATGATCTGTTCCTTTGCTTCCTTTTCCTCAGTCACTTAACCCTGTGGATGTTAAAACAAAAAAAAGACCAGGGTTTGAAAATAAGGGGGCTCCTCTAAGACTGTCTTTTCAGAGATTCCCCAGAGAGAATCTGTATTCTGAAGACAGTCCAAAGCGCCAGGGTCTGGGAGCATGGCATGGTGGTAGAGCCCTTGCCTGGCATGTGTGATATGGAGCTTTCAATCACCAGCCCTGCAAAGAAAAAAAGCAATACCATGATGTAGAACCATCTGTGGATGATGGCTGTTGCAGGGCCCATCTCTGTATGTTTCTTTGTATTTCCTCACTTTTACCTCAGGTCTAAGATTGGATGTAAAAGCTAATTTTAACTTAAGGTTAAAATTTCCTCCCCCAAGGTCAAATTAAAAAAGAAAAAGAAAAGAAAGAAAGAAAAAAGCCAATCTATAAAGGAGTTATATCTTCACTGTGTAGCCCAGGCAGGCTTTGAACGATCCATCCTTCTACCTCGGCCTCCTGAGCCCCGGGATTAGAGGCCTTTGCTGTGTTTTGAGGTAAGATACAGGAACTGCAGAAAGAAAGTTTCTATGTTCTTATTATGTCACAGGCTTCCTGTTTTTGAAAGGAAAATTCTATACGAGGGCACCTGACGGTCTATTTTTAGTGTGTTTGTTTCGGATGTTCAGTCACCAATCTTTGGGTTGGAGCAACATAAATGACCGGCACTGGACCTACCTTCCCTGGAGTTTAAGGAGAAAGTGGACTTGTAAGCCCATTGCATCATCTTATGAGAAGTCCAGTGAGGAGGATTTGGAGGGCTCCACCTTGCTCTGTGGAGAAAATTACCATGGAAGTTAAGTTGCCCACAACCAAAAGCTCATTTTAGCCTGTGCAATGGCTGATGATGATAGCTAAGCTTTGTGGAGACCTAATAAGTCCTTGGAAGAAATCTAAGCATTTAGTGAACAAACTGTCCAATAGCTCTGTGACTGAGTCTCAGAGAACCTGGGTTCAATTCCCAGTACACACATGGTTACTCCCAACTGTCCATAACACTCTAGTTCCAGAGGACCCTGTGCCCTCTTCTGGCCTCTGGAGGCAACAGACACACATGCAGTGCAGTTACACACACGCATACAAAACACTCATATCCATCAAAAATAAAAATAATTCTTTGAAAAAAGGAATAGGCTGAGCTGAGCTTGCTTAGTGTGTGTATATAGGCTCCTAAACTAGCAGTCAGTCAGCTGTTTATTTGTTATATGCTTGTGTTTAGAGATAGCATCTTGCTGTGCTGTCTCCAACTCTTGAGCCAGTTGGTCCTCCTACTTCAGCTTTTGAAGTAGCTGGGGCAATATTGGATGTCACTGTGTCTGGTTTACAACTGTTCTTAATAGCTAATTGTGCACATGAGGTGTTATATCAGTCTTTACCTCTTTCTCCTTTAGTTTGACTTTTTCTTTTTCTTTTTTTCTTTTCTCGAGACAGAGTTTCTTTGTGTAGCCTTGGCTGTGCCAGACTTGCTTTGTAGCCCAGGCTGTGCCAGATTTGCTTTGTAGCCCAGGCTAGCAATCCATCCCATCTGCCTCTGCTTCCCTGGGTGCTGGGATCAAAGGTGTGCACCACTATGCCTACTTTTCTTAACACCGGGAATCTACACAATTCCAAGGATTCAGCATGAAGGCCTGTTCAAAACTCTCAAAAAATTATTCAGTAGATTCAAATATTTCAAGTTCAGAGTGAGGAAATTGCTTGAGGACATATTAATGCCTTTGTAGCTTTTTTTTTTGTTGTCACTTTGCAAAAATTAGATTTTAAATATATGTGTGGAGTAGCTAGGTAAAACTGTTAATATTTTTTAATAGGGATGGAGCTTAATGATTCTAAACAATTATGCCATTTATTGTTATAATAAATATGCTATGAGCTCCTGACCGTTCAGTTTATTTTAAATTATGTGGCTTTACATTATTCCAGATCTATATTTTCAGTGGCTCCCTCAATTTATTGGGTGGTTCTTAATACACAAAAATAGTTGTAGACTGCAAAAGGGATAGGAGGCTAGACAGACTTAAGGTGGTCCTGGCCTTCACTTGGAAAGTTTTGATTAAATGGATGTAGGTGCTAATAATGCACAGGATCCACGTTTGCCCTCTCTATTCTGCTTAAAATCTACACTCTGACATCTTTGTTGTTTTTAGTAGTAAACTCTCAGATTTAGAGAGTGTGAACTTAGAAAAAGAATATTTCCTTCGCCTTCTGTTATAGTTTGTATGGCTGCCCAAGGATACATCCACACATGTGATCTTAGGCCTTATGGCATAAAAATATTTTCATATTAGAGGGCTGGAGAAATGTGGTAAAAGCATTTGATGATCTTTCAGAGGACTTGGTTTTGGTTTCCAGAATCCACACTGTGGTTCACATCTCCAGTTCCAGGGGATCTGATGCCATCTTTTGGCTTCCTGGGAGCAGCTAAGTGTGCATGTGGTACATACACACTTGCGCAGGCAAAACGCTTTTACACATAAAAAATGACATCTTACAAATAAATATATAACCTAAATCAAAAACTTTTTTCATACTTTGACAAAGCCAAGCTTTCTTGTGTTTCCAGATTTCTAATGCAGCTTGTGGAGGAGGCTGGATAAGACTTGAATTTTGTAGAATTAATGCTCTTTGTTAGAAGGAAGAGTGAGTCCCAATTCCCCATGTAGGTTTTGTATCATGAAGAGATGCTGCCAATGGTAAAATGTGCTCACAGATTATCTAAAGAATATGCCAAGATAATAACTGTCCTTTGATATACTTTATAACTGTCCTTAGATATACTTTACAGTCTTTTGATACCTTATCTGTATAGGTATTTAGGTACTGATAAGTTAAAAGTATTGACGTATAATATGCATGTGTTAGAATTGTGGCACAAGATATGGAACTCAGTCTTAGGTTTAAGAGAATGTATCAGTTACAGCTTTACTAAGATCTTGTTACTTAAGGTGAGATTCTGTGTGAATTAGCTTTGTATTTTGTGTGAACATTTGGCTATAGAAGCTACTGAGTGCTTAGCCTATTTTGCTTTGGTTGGTCTTGGCAGTGTGTGTGTGTGTGTTTGTGTGTGTGTGTGTGTGTGTGTACATGAATGCACACATTTGTGGTTATGCACGTGGTAGCTGACATTGCTGTCTTCCTCTGTTGATGAGTCAGCTAGATTAGTTTTCAGTAGGCCCCAGGGATTTTCTTCTCCCCACCTCCCTGAGTGTGGATTACAGGAGCATTCTGCCACACGTGGCTTTTCTGCTGGGACCTAGGCTCTGAACTCAGGTCTCATGTTGGTGCACCAAATGCTTTGCAAAGTGGGCTGTGTCGCCAGCCCTTGGTCTCAGTGTTTGAATGATTATCATGATAATTATGCATCTCTTGCCTATCTGAATTACCACTGTTATACCGTACTCTCATTTCATTAAAACAGATCACAAAATAATGCTTTTCTCTGTTTCAGAAATCCTGGATTGAAGGAGTATTCTACAAGAGAGAATGTAACAAATTCATACCCAGCTCAAAAGACCCTCACAGGTACAGTTTTTCAATTACCTCCTCCTCCTCCTCTTCCTCCTCCTCCTCCTCCTCCTCCTCCTCCTCCTCCTCCTCCTTCTGCTAGTGCATTTGAAGAAATTTAGAAATATCACTTGGTTTGATGATATCTATGAAGTGAGGGTATTTATTCACTTCAATGTGTTTCTTCCTTTACTTCATAAAAACATGCCACAAATGTTGTAGAAAACCTAATAAGAAAAGAGACTTTGTCAATTGTCTCACAACAGTCCCTGTGCCTATCACCAATATGTTCCTGTTAAAAAGCCTGTTTAAGTAAGTAGTCAACTCAAAAGAGGGAAAAATACATACAATAACAATACTTGCTGCACTGTGGTGGATTCCACTCCATGCAGCACCCCTTTCAGGCAGGATAGGTATCATAGGGATATAAGGCTGAAACTCACCAAGTGTGGGCAAATCAATTTTATTCTCTGCATATTGAGTATTCAAAATTTTGTGACTATTCTTTATCCCAGCTAAAGTACCCCTGGGAAATGATGGTTGTTGAGGACACATTAGGGACACAGCAGAGATCTAAAGGGGTCACCAGGCTTAGTTGTATTTTCCTCTGGGGGTGGGGGGGGCTTTGTGTTTACTGTAGGCAGCAGAGCTGAGTTAGAGAACGCTGCGTTCTGAACAACCCTATGGAAACTCCACTTGGAGAGCAAAGTTCAGCAAGGCAGCTGGTGAGAAACAGGGGAAGAAAGGACTACGGAAAATTCCTCAGGGTAATCAGGCCCGTGAAGTTAGAACTGGATGTCATTGACCTGGTGGAAAATTGATATGGAAGTAGGAGAGAAATATTTTAATTAGGGTAGCCAGTCTATTTTAGATTTCCTCGTGTCATTGGCCTCATATTCGTTTAAAGTTTAGAAGTCATGAGTACGTGGAAAGCATGGTTAAGGTCCTCTGGCAAGGACTAAAATGGTGTCCTTTGCCTTTGTTAAACATTCACCAGTCCCACCCTCACTGAATCACCTATGGTTGGTAAGCCCTGCGATTGGAAATTCTCATTTTACCTGTTTACAAAATGTTTATAGATGCCAAGGTAACACCGTTCCCCCTCCCCCCATTCATCTTTTATAGTGTCATGTGATGTGATGCTAGGTGTAGCAAAGCAGGCTGAGTCCCAAGTCACTCCTCTCACTTTTAAGTGGGAAACAATCTTCATCATCATCTTGGACCTCAGGAAAAGTCAGCCCTAAGATGCAAGGAGAGTGCTGAATCTGGAACAGAGCTCAGTGTTGGAGCATGCACTTAGTGTGCATGGGGCCCTGCAATCAAGCCCCAGTTATCAGAGAGAAGAAAACCATTGCTGTATATTTATTTTAAGATAGTGTGTCAGTATGCATCCCGGGTTGGCTTTAAATTCATCATTCTTCTGCCTTAGCTCCCTGGACCTGGAACTATAAACACACGCCACTATACCTGGCTCCATCGGTTATAATTCTATGAAAGACTCAAGACTTCTACATTTTATGGAGAAAAAAAAAAACCCAAGTCTCTTATGTTTGTGCGATTACAAAAAATGTAACAGATGATACTACGGCCATTCCTTTTATACAGTCCATTTTCTTGGATTCCAGTAAGATTCTCAAAAGGATAGCCTTTATGTGTTTTTGTCATTGTAACGGGTAGGGAAATGGTAGTGTATTTGTCACTTTTTATCCATGTGACAAAATGGATGGAGGAAGCATTTAGGGATGAAGGATTTATTTTGACTTTCAACTTGAGAAGGTCTTAGCACAACATGTACGGTAGTCCACTCTGCCTCCTGTGGGTGGCAAGACATTGTTTATACTGTCCAGACAAGAAAACAGAAACTGTGGTTGGAATGAGTGGTGAGTCATTACCTTCAAGGGTCTGCCTTGAAGTGAAATAGATTTGCCAGCCAGGCCACACCTCCTGAAGGCTGTAAGCCTTCCCACAGGACCACAAGCTGAGGGCTGTGGGCCTGGAAATTAACCATTCAAAACATTAGACTGGGGTGAGGGTGGGGTCAGATTCACACAAAAAATACTAGTATTTCACTATTTAGTAGCAACAAAATTTCTTCTTTTACTAAATCTTATTTTAGCTCCTAATAAAAACACAAATCGGAACAGAATCAATTATAACCTCTTTTTCCCCTTTTTAAGAAAAGACACAAAGGCTGGTACTGGAAAAAGTGAAAGTTAGAATGCCAGGTTCTGAACAGCTTATTTTATTATTTTATGAACAACGTCTTCTTTTTTCCTCTTAAAAAAAAAACTATGTTTAAAAAAATTACACTGAAAGTATAATCATTGATGGCTAAGCCAGGAAAGTTTCTCTGAGCTGTAAAGAGGAAACTAATGGGGAAAATAATTATATTAAGTCCTGAATCATTTTACATGTTCAATAAAAGAATTCTTAAGAGATTTGAAAAAATTATATGCATATGTATGTGTATAGAAAAGTAAAGCAGATTTAACCCTTCTTTTTCCTTTTATTTATTTTGACACTGGAGATGGAACCTAGGACATCATAGACTCCCCAGTTAAGAAAAATAGAATAGTATACGAAAGAAGAGTTGCCAGGCAACAACAATGAGAAGAGGCTCTGGAGCTCTGTGGCAGAGCCTGGCGTGTACAAAGCCTTAGTTTCCATTATCAGCACCATGCCAAACAAATAAGCCAAAGCAAATGAAACCATCTTAAAACTAATGAAACAAAGTTAACTAAAATAAACCAAACCATTCCAACTAAACCAAACAAGATCAAATCAAACCAGTTTGAACTAACCAAATGAAACCAATCAAGCCAAAAGTTAATCAAACCAGTTCACTAAACCAAACCAACTAAACCAACCAAATAAATTAAGCTAACCCAACCAAAAGAAACTAACTAAACCAAACCAACCAAATCAAACTAACTAAACTAACCAAACTAAACCAAACCAAACCAAACGAAACACTCCAACAAAACAGTGTTAATGAACAGAGTGGCACTAGGCAGTGCAGGTGGATAAACACACACACACACACACACACACACACACACACACACACACACACACATTCACTCAACTCACTCACTCACTCACTCACTCACTCACTCACTCACTCACTCACACACAGTGTCTCTGGATGGTCTGGAACTCACTATGTCACAGAGCACGAAAGTGAACTTCTGATCTTCCTCATTCCACCTCTGA
Source organism: Acomys minous (assembly GCF_964271855.1). Lineage (NCBI taxonomy): Eukaryota > Metazoa > Chordata > Mammalia > Rodentia > Muridae > Acomys > Acomys minous. The sequence goes on along the minus strand of NC_140484.1, from coordinate 40,722,107 downwards.
AGTGTAGGGATTATGGGTGTGTGCCATCATTCACACTTTATGAGGTACAAGGAGTAGAACCCAGAGCCTCTTGAGTGCTAGGCAAGCACTCTATCTACTGAGCTACATCACTGGTCCTGTTTTATGACTTTAAAATATTTTAAAATATGTTTTATTATTTGATTTCCTAGAATTCTGTGCTAGCGTTGCTGTTTAGTAACTGTAATAGCAACGATAATAATACTATCTACCTTCAATGGTTAACCTCTGTTGTTAGATTGACTGGATTAAATAGCTTAGTAAATTTGACTGAATTAAGAATCACCTACTGGATTAATGAGCCATACCTCTGGGTGTGTTTATGAGAGTATTTCCAGAGATGTTTAAGTGAGGAGGTAAGACCCACCCAGGATGTGGTTGGTACCTTCCCATAGGCTGGAGTCAGAATGAATAAGAGAGGAAAGGTTGAGCAGCATCATTCTTCTCTCTGGTGCCCGACTGATGACACAGTGAGAACAGCTGCCTCACACTCCCACCTTCATGACTTACCACCATGATGGACTGTGTCCCCTCAAACTGTGAGCCAAAATAAACCCTCCCTTCATTCCTTAAGTTGCCTGTATCAGGTATTTTGTGAGAAATAGTAACTGATGTACTATTTTTATTACATGTACCAATGCACCAGGCAGCGTGAGCTACTTCAGATGTATTAGTCAAGATAATCCTTCTTATTACCTTATGGGGGTCATAAAGTGTTTAAAATTATTTTTAAATGTGAGAACTGGGGCTTAGAAGAGTCACTGAATCAACAGCATTCAAATCTGTTTTGGTTTCATTGTCCACGTTTTATTAATTTTATCATTGTTTCTACAGTAGAATTATATACAAGAAATGACATGAGAAGTAAATTATACATAAATATTTAACAAATTCTTATCTTTAGACAATAGAAAATGATAAATATTTACTAGATAAGCTTTAAGTTATTGCTGCATATATTAGTAAACTAACCATAATTTTATTTCTTTGACTCAGATGCACTCCAGGCTGCCAAGTCTGCCAGAACTTGGTCAGGTGAGACTTTGACAAATCAGCTTCCTTTTTCTTTTAAGGCACTGTGCTGAGAAGTACTTGGGAGGGTTTCTTCAGGTCTCAAGAGCTTTTTTGAAGGTTCCAGCAGGGAGCTCAGGTCTTTATAAATTATAGACTGAAAAACCGTCTCCTTTATCAGGGAAGGCTGACCACTTCACTGAAGCACACATCTTAGTGAGGGACACCCATGTAAGAGTGAGGGGGAAAAGCAGGCACCTGAGTACTGGCTGGATCAGTGGGAACAGCTCTGTTGATGAGTGGGTGACAGATGTGTCCGACTGTTCACAGTTAAAGACTCAGAGTAAGGCGTCTGTTATTTTCCTTTGCAAAAGATGGAGGTACAAAAGGGATGTGGGGAGTGTATGTGTGTGTGTGTGTATTTTTTGTTGGCTTGGTTGAGCATAGTACTTGAATCTAAGAGAAGTCCTGAGTTATTGAGACATGGAAACATCTTAGGATATTTGACAAGAACTTTTACCACATAAAGCATGTATGGAACATTACATTTTATTTTCCTATCGCATTGTATTTGGATAAAATGTAGCTCTGTGCTGGCTATACAGTGAGACATTTGACATATGATTATTTGCATAAAACAGGCAAAACACCTACACTGCACAATAAACAAAACTGAACTGCTGTACAAATTTTAATAGTGATGCATATTTTAATGTACATGTCAACAAATGGGTTTACCTTTCCTTTTTGTCAGTAGAACAAAGTTAATATTGGTTAAACTCAGGAACTTTAACTTTTTAAATTATTTGATTTTTATATTTTTAAATTTTGAGAGAGTCTTGAAGTCTTGCTGACTTGCCCAGGGTAGCCTCCAATTTCTAATTGTTTGGTATTATTCTCATTAGTAGCTGAGATTACAGGAGTTCATCACCGCACCTGACTTGCTGGCTTCTTGTTTTTCAGACAGGGTCTCACGTAGGTCCAGCTGTCCTTAAACTTGTTATTCAGATATTAGTAAATGAGCTAAGGGTAACCTTGAACTTCTGATTCACCCTTCTCCACTTTTGTACTGATGAAGTTATTTGTGTATTCCACCATGCCCCATGTTTATGATCAAGCCTAGGCCTTCTCTCGTGCTAAGACAAGTATTCTTCCAGTGGAGCAATGTACCTAGGCCCATATGTGCATCCTTATTGATGAATGTTCAGGTTACTTAGTCACTTACAATATTTTATAATAATTATGAGCAGAAAAACAGTGAATGATTCAGTGCATTTATAATTCAACTTCTATCTTGACCAACATTTACTATGTGGACTGATATGAGCATATAATATTATTTATAAATGAATATACATATGTTAGGGACCATGGTAAAGATTTCTGCCTTTGAAGCTGGGCACAGTGGCATATACCTATAATCTCAGCACTCAGGGAGGCAGAGGCGGGTGGATCTCTGTGAGTTTGAGGCCAGCTTGGTCTACAAAGTGAGTCTAGGATAGCCTAGGCTACACAAAGAAACTTTGTCTCAAAAAAAAAAAACCCAACAAAACAGAACAAAAACACACAGCCTTCCCTGAAACAAAACAAAACATGGAGTTCACATGCTTTACTCGATATCACACCACTGAACATTTTGAGATATGTATTCAAATGTATGTATTGTATGCATGCTTACTTACAAATTATATAAATATATACTGTATATTAGTAGAGTTATAAAGGGAAGGGAAAAATAGATGAAGAACACTGAAACATTATATCAATAGAAAAAGCTTTTGTTTCCCTCATCCCAACTATTTTTATTTAAAAGGATGTAGAGTCACATCTAATGGCACCTTCTGTGGTCCAACTACTCATGAGGCTGAGGCAGAAGAATCACTTATTTCCAAAGCAGGATTTCAATACTAGCTAGAGCATCCTGGTGAGATTCTATCTTAAAAAAAAAAAAGCCAGATGAACAAATGAAACAACAGAAGAGAGAGAGAGGGAGGAGGAGAGAGAAGAAATAAAGTCCAGTTACATATAGTTATGATCCTTTATCACATGGTTGACAGAGTATATATCCGTGTTACAAAGGAGAAGTATGGGCTGGTGAGATGGCTTACAGGGTAAAGGAGCTTACAGCCAAGTTTAGTGAGCCTAATGTGAAATTTTAAGAGTTATTAAGATTAGAAGTACTGCACCAATTTTCCACTCTGAGTGACTTGTTTTCCTGAATTCAGGTGTTACTGTGGCCGGCTGATTCATGAACATCATGGGCTAGATTATGCCTGGAGCCTCTCCGCTGTTGAAGGCAATGGAAATGAACAGTGGTCTGTTGAGAAGCACACAGTGAAGAGCCCTACGGACACCTTTGGCACCATTAACTTCCAAGATGGAGAGCATATCTACCACTCCAAGGTCTGCTGATCACCCAACCACTTCACTAGTCTTGGACAAAAGACCCTGCCAATGTACATCTAAGGCCAGAGAGCCACATGACGTGGCTTCATTGAAAAGGTGTCAATGTCATTGACAAATCCACCCTTGTCCTCTCTTCCCTTAGGTATGAGGGGCATTGTCTGCATTCCAGGTATAGGACTAGGTCCAGATGGGTGAACGGATGACAATTTAACAGTGGGGACCAAGCTGGGCTGAGGCTCCTGGGACAGTAGTCCCTTTGCACATGCCGAGGGTGATCAGATGACAGTATTTCAGAGTTCATCATCACTTTATTGTTAGGTGGTTTTGGCATCATGGAGTCCCGGTAAGGGTGCTCTACCCCTTCTTCAGTATGGTGTGTTTAGTAAGTTCTCAAAGTTAGCTTTCTTGATATGACTTTAATACAGCTATGTGCCCTTATATGGTCTCAGTGAACTTTATAAATTTGTAGAGTTGTACTCGCTTAAGTTTTAGGGGTATGTTTCACAGTCTGTTCCTTGGGCTATTTGTGTGGCCAATCAATGTGAAGAGTCACCCCACCTGCGCATTTACAGGCAAAGTGGCGGTAAATGACCCCTGTAAAACAGAGTCGCTCAGGCGAGGTGCAGCCTGTAGCACTGTGGTTTTCCACGACATGCAGTGACTTGGGCACGGCACAGCCCGATTTTAAACAGCACCCAGGAAAAAGTGGGGCACAGGGACAAGGGTAACAATGTTTTTACAGGCTGCAACCCCATTGTCCTAACTTCTTCCCACTGGGCTCTACCTTCTATAGCTTGTACCATCTCCCACGCCTGCCACAGGCTGGTGTGTGGGCCTTTACTGGTGTGCATTTGGGGATACTGCAGATCCAAACTCTAGCATACAGTGTTAGGAGGCCAGCTGTCCCTCAGCTGCTCTCTTCTGAGAGAATTAATGGCCTGCTGTTTTCTTAGCAGCAGATGTCCCAAGTGGAACTACCCTAGGAAAGCTGAGTGCCAGCCATCTTCTGCAGGCGACTATCAAATGGCTGGATGGAAAAAGATGTTCCTTTTCATAGAGCTACAGTGCACATGTAGTGGATATGTCTTCTTGTTGGCAGAAAAAAAATCCCCCTCATCTTCCAAACCCCTTCTGCGCAATTTTTCCTTCAAGTTTGATTCTCCTTTCTTTTGTCATTTCCCCCCTAAGATTGTGTGTGTGTGTGTGTGTGTGTGTGTGTGTGTGTGTGTGTGTGTGTGTGTGTCTGACACATGTGTAGGGGTGCTGGTGGAGGCCAGAAGAAGGAATTGGATGCTCTGGTGCTGGAGTTACAGGTGGTTGTAAACCACCTACTGTGAGTGCTAAGAATTGAACTTGAATCTTGTAGAAGAACAGGTAAAGAACACTTGGTGTTCTCTCTCTCTCTCTCTCTCTCTCTCTCTCTCTCTCTCTCTATATATATATATATATATATATATATATATATATATATATGTCTTTTTGTTTTTCTCTCGTTGTTATTGTTTGTTTGTTGCAATACTGGGGATAGAACCCAGGACCTTCTATGTGCAAGCCAAGAACTCTCTTTATTGTACCACAACCGCAGGCATTGTTTATTCTAGCCACCTCCATGTACTTCCTTTTCTGTGCATTCATTACTCACTGTGTCCCTCTCTACTCCTTATGGCCCAAAGAGAATAGGTTTCCTGTACTAACATTGCTTGAGGGAAACAGGAAAGAAATATGCATACATCACGAAGTGGAGGGTGCCGTGAGAATGTAACACGGGTTGTTTGAGCGAATGTGAAAAAGATAGCCCCTTCCATGAGGTGACACTGTGTGCCGTGAGAAAGCATTCAAAAGTCGAGAAAACAGGCTGGTGTGTGTTAAGCTGAGATCTGAAGGGGAACAAGGTGAATGGGCCCAGTGAAGCTGCCGGTTGGCTTGTGAAAAGGTCAAAGGACATTCAGGACAATTGAAAATATGGCTAGACGTATCTCTTGATGATTAGCTTTTTTTTATTGCCTTTATTTTAAGTGTTACAGATGTTTGTCTGCACGTATGTCCACATCGCATGTGTGCCTGGTGCCCAGGGAGGTCCGAAGAGAACACTAGACCCCCTGGAGCTGGAGTTGCAGATGGTTATAACTCTCCATGTGGGTGGTAGGACTTGAGTACCTGCGTCCTCTGGAAGAGCACCTAGGGCTCTTAACCCCTGAGCCATCTCTGCAGTCCCTACAACTAGCTTGCTTTAGACTCAGCTTTTGGCTGTCGTTACAATGTATTTACCTGAGTACATTTTACTACGTGTCTCAGCAGGGTAGGGCTGCCTGGGCTTCCTCTATCCTTCAGGCTTACATGAAGAGCACTAAAGAGACAGGCTATTTTTTGTTTTATTTCAGTTTGCTTCCCAGAATCCCTCTCACCTCATTCTACAACGGATCTGAGACAATCTGTCTATTAGCTTCTGTCCAGAGGAGTGAGTCACTTAGAAAAGAAATAGAAGAGAGGTGTTCAGTCGTCCGTTGGGCGGAAGAGGCCAGTGCTAATAACTTAGTTCCTCATCAATGTTTATATAAGAAAGAGCACCTCCTTGGATAGTCCATATGGAGAGTATGGGGGAGGACTTAGAGGCGAAGAGAGCTCACCTGAGAGAAGAGTTAGAGGCACGGGTAGGCAGGCAGAACCCAGGCTGCTCCTTTGCCCTCGCCATTGGTCTCAGCAACAAGACCATCTAGTAAGCGTCTGCCTGTGTTTGCCCTGCTACTGCAGTGTGCTGTAACGCCTGGCATCTCAGTGGCACCTCTCGCAGATGGGTTCATGATCAGCCTACTATTCTTCATCAGTGTTATGACAGCTGTTAGCTAGAAATTCCAATATTTTAATTATGAAATTAAGGGGTCCTATAGTAGCGAGTTGAAGGATGAACGGTAACACACTTTAAGTCGCTGTCATCCGTTTAGAGGCCACTGTGCTCATTTGTACTTGCTTGTGTGTGTGGTTCCACCCATGCTCTCTCTCCTTCTGTTTTTTGGGAGAGGACATAGACCTGTAATTCATGGTTTCCTATTAATGCCCACCTTTCTTTTCATAATGCTGGCTTATCCCTGTGGTTGGTTAGGATTCTGTTTGAGGAAGGCAAACTCACCTCACTGTGCAAAACTTAAGTGGCCTGTAGCCAGTCACGCCCAGGAATGTCAGAGGAGCTGCAGTGACTCAGTGGCTCTCTCTGATGTGACATTGCTAATTTTCTTTCTTTCTTTCTTTCTTTCTTTCTTTCTTTCTTTCTTTCTTTCTCTCTCTCTCTCTCTCTCTCTCTCTTTCTGTCTTTCTTTCTTTCTTTCTTTCTTTCTTTTTTGGGCTGAGACTCTCACAGATGAGGGTGATTATTTTGAAAAAAAATTTCCTCAGGGGAATAATTGTATACAAAGAAATGATTAGCAGGTGCATTAAAAAAGATAGCATAAATATTCATGCTCCTGAATTTTTAAAATTTTACAAAAACATGAAGTGGATCAAGTAAATGCAAAGCCGTGGCATTTATGAAAAGCCGCATTTCATCGGCCTTGTAAAGCCCTCTCCAGATGGCTCTGCTGAGGGACTGAGGAAGTGGTTTTGCCTCATCTCCAGCCTTCTGAAGAACTGTGGAGGCCAAACCAACTTCCTTGTAGTGATTTACAATTCCCAGAAGGAAGTTGGAGGGAATGTGGCACCTTTAAAAACAAATATTACCATTAGGTAAAGTTAAACTTTGAGAGAGGCCCTGGGCACATCCTGCCAGGCTGTGGCCACCTCAGTGGCCCTGCTGTGTGTTCGTTGTCTCTACTGACTTGCATGCTTCCCTGCCTTCTGTTCATGGCTGTGTGCTGTCCTTCCAGTACATTAGAACTTCTTGTGATACAAAATCGGATCACCTGTTGCATTTAATGGTGAAGGAGTGGAACATGGAACTGCCCAAGCTTGTGATCTCTGTCCACGGGGGTCTCCAGAACTTCAAGATGTCCTCCAAGATCAAAGAGACCTTTAGCCAGGGTCTGGTCAAGGCTGCAGAGACCACAGGAGCATGGATCATTACAGAAGGCATAAACTCAGGTAAAGCTCATGCCTCCCTCCCTCCCTCCCTTCCTCTCTCCTTCTTCTCTCTAACTGTGCGTGCGTCAGGTAGCTTGTTACTGAATCTCTGCTCTGTGGCGCTCACAGGACATGTGGTGATATTAGGGAGAAAGGCAAAACAATGCAAACCAAAAGCCCATTTCTGAGCCACATGCCTTTACATCAGAGTTAATCTGCATGGTATTTTACTGGTTCATGGGAGAATACTAGAATCCTCATGATGCCAAGCAGTAAACGGGACCCTCTGGCAAGGCAAGAGAAGTGTCCAGTGTTAGAAATTTGTTAAGGAAGAGGAGAATTATTTAGGTCCTCGCTCAGAGATAAGAGGAAGAGCGGTTAAGAGAGGAGAGAGAGACAGCCAAGAAGCCAGCATCTAACCCACCGTGCTAGGAGCCTAGCTTAAAAGTGATGTTTTCACATCATCATTTCGTTGTGTCTGTGAGAGTCTGCTCAGCATGCTCTGTGAGCGGAATTTCAATTTCTATTCTGGTTGTTCCATAGGAGTGTCCAAGCACGTTGGGGATGCCCTAAAAGCCCACTCTTCTATGTCTCTGAGGAAAATCTGTACAGTTGGAATCCCTCCTTGGGGTGTCATTGAGAACCAGAGAGAACTGGTTGGAAAAGACGTGAGTAGACAATGCTTTCCACAACAGAGGAAAATGAGCAAGCCTCTGAAGTGCCTACTTTCCAATATACCCAAATGTCTGATAAGTCACCTCAAATGTGATACATCCCAAACTGTCATCTGCCTTCCCACTGCAGCTGTCACCCTCTCTCACAAGATGCCAGTCCCATCTTGTATCTTCCTAAGACAAAAAGCTTGGGTTAAGTTTAGGGCAACCCTATCGTGTTATGCCTCAAACCCACCCTATCAATCAACTCTCAGCTCTACCTTTGGAATATCCCGGGAATCTGACTTCTTCCCCCTTCCAAGCGGAGGCAGATCCAAGTGGCCGTGCTTTGACATACAAACACCTGTAAGCATCTTCTTTTCTCTCACTATTGTCCTCTGTTGTGGTCTAGCCTCAGTGCAAAAGCAGAATCATTCCTATGGGGTACAAATTGGACCGTGCTATTCTCCTTGTCAGATTCTTCAGCGGGTCCGTTCTTCACACAGCTAAATGTATGGATCCTTGCAGTGTTTTGCACAGGGTACAAATCACAGTTTAGCTGGCACCTTCTAATTCTCTTTCCCCAGCATACACTGTTTTATTCATTCCTGTGTGTTGAGTGTGTGTGTGTGTGTGTGTGTGTGTGTGTGTGTGTGTAACAGTGAGTGAATGTGTGTGAGAGTGTATGTGTGTGTATGTGTGTAGGAATATGTGTGTGTAAGGATGTATGTATGTGTGCATACAGGTGCACATATAGGTATGTAGACTTGTGTGGAGACCAGAACACAGTCTTGATATTGTTCCTCAGGTGCCCTACATGCCTTGCCTTTTTTCTTTTGAGACAAGGTCTGTCACTGATCTGGATCTCATTGAGTAGGCTGGACTGGCCAGCGAGACCACCTCAGGGGCTGCCGACTCTGTCTCCCCAGTGCTGGAAGTACAAACATGTACTGTCACACTTAGCTTTTATCCCACCTCATAGCACCCTGATTTTTTAAAAATGTGCATTCTGGGGGTTGAATTCTTTGCAATGCCCAAATCATGGGCACTAGAGTGCATGTCAGAGGTTCAGCAGAAGTCCGGCTCACCAATGTGGAGAACCAGCTGTTCATCGGCTACATCCAAACTGACGGTCTTGTGTCTCTGCATCCATTGTCCTCAATTGGTGCATCCGTTTGTGCAGGTGACCCTTGTATCCGAATCTGCAGGCCTTGATGGTCTCCCTGTGGAGCTCCTGCTCCCTCCTGGACCTTCCATCTCCCCATTCTTCCCTAAAACTCTCGGCACCCCACCCAGAGTCTAGCTTCGAGTCCCAGTATCTGTCCTAATTCCCTGCTGGGCGGAGTCTCTCAGAGATCAAATTTGGGTTAATATCCACTTACAAGTGAATATATACCATGCATGTCTTTCTGGGTCTGGGTTACCTCACTTAGGATGATCATTTCTAACTCCATCCATTTGCCTGCAAATTTCAAGATGTCCTTGTTTTAATAGCTGAATAGTATTCCACTGTGTAAATGTACCACAGTTTCTTTATCTATTCTTCGGTTGAAGAATATCTAGGTTGTTTCCAGATTCTGGCTATTATGAATAATGCTGCTATGAACATAGTTGAGCAAATGTCCTTGTGTATAGTGGAACATCTTTCAGGTATATGCCCAGGAGTGGTATAGCTGGGTCTTAAGGTAACACTATTCCCAAATTTCTGAGAAAGTACCAGATTTATTTCCAATGTGGTTGTGTAAGTCTGCACTCCACCAGCAATGGAGGAGCGTTCTCCTTTCTCCACATCCTTGCCAGTTTTTTATCTTAAAAATTCTGATAGGTGTAAGATGGAATCTCAGAGTTGTTCTGATTTCCATTTCCCTGATAGCTAAGGATGGTGAGCATTTCTTTTTTATTAATTTATTCATATTACATCTCAATTGCTATCCCATCCCTTGTATTCTACCCTTCCTCCCTCCCTCCTGCTTTCCCCCTACTCCCCTGTGACTGTGACTGAGGGGGATCTCCTCCCCCTCTATATGATCATATGCTAGCAAGTCTCATCTTGTTAGCCTGTTATCCTTCCCCTGAGTGCCACCAGGCCTCCCCATCAAGGGGACATGGTAAAATATGGGGCACCAGAATTTGTGTGAAAGTCAGTCCCCACTCTCCACTCAACTGTGGAGAATGTCCTGTCCATTGGCTAAATCTGGGTAGGGATTCGATGTTTACTGCACATATTGACATTGGTTGGTGCCATAGTTTGAGCAGACCACCTGGGCCCAGATCTGCCCATCACAATGTTCTTCTTGTAGGTTTCTAGGACCCTCTGGATCCTACTATTTCTCCATTCTCCCATACTTCTTTCACCTAGAGTCCCAATAGGATGTTCTCACATCTATCACAATTTCCTGGTAAATGAAGACTTTTATGGGACATGCCCCTTGGGCTAGTGTCCAATTATAAGTGAATATATACCATTTGAGTCTTTCTGCTTCTGGGTTAACTCTCTCATTATGATCTTCTTCTTTTCTTTCATTTTTAAAAACTTTTTATTAATTTATTCAGATTACAACTCAATTGTTATCCCATCCCTTGTATCCTACCATCCCTCCCTCCCTCCCGCTTTCACACTATTCCCCTCTCCTTAGTCTATGACTGAGGGGGACCTTGACCCCCACTATATGGTCATAGGCTATCAAGTCTCATCTTGGTAGCCTGCTTATTCTTTCTTTGAGTGCCACCAGGCCTCCCCACCAAGGGGAGGTGGTCAAATATGGAGCACCAGAGTCCATGTCAAAGTCAGTCCCTGCTCTCTACATAACTATGGAGAATGTCCTGTCCATTGTGTAGATCAGAGTAGGGGTTCGATGTTTACTATTGTATTGTCCTTGGTTAGTACAATAGTTTGAGCAGCCCTCCCCCCGGTCCCCGGTCCACCCATCATGATGTTCTTCTTGTAGGTTTCTAGAACCCTCTGGTTCTAGTTCCATCCATTTGTCCACAAATTTCAACAATTCCTTGTTTTTTTATAGCTGAGTAGTATTCCATAGTGTAAATGTAGGTGAGCATTTCTTTAAGTGTTTCTAGGCCATTTGATAGTCCTCTGTTGAGAATTCTCTGTTTAATTCTGTACCCCATTTTTAAATTGGATTATTTGGTTGGTTAGTGTTTAATTTCTTGAGTTCTTTATATATTTTGCATATTAACCCTTTGTTGGATGTAGGGCTGGTAAAGATGTTTTTCCCAATCTGTAAGCTATTGCTTTGTTCTGTTGACAGTGTCCTTTGCCTTACAGAAGCTCTTCAGTTTCATGAGGGCCCATTTATTAATTGTGGATCTTAGTGCCTGGGATGTTGGTGTTCTGCTCAGGAAGTTGTCTCCTGTGCCAATTAGTTCAAGGCTCTTCTCCATTTTTTCTTCTAACAGATTTTGTGTGTCTGGTTTTATGTTGAGGATCTTAATCCACCTGGACTTGAGTTTGGTACAGGGTGATAAATTTGAATCTATTTGCATTTTTCTACATATAGACATCAGTTAGACCAGCACCATTTGCAACAGAATTCTTAAGTTAAAATAAGTATAATGAACAATGTTCAGTTTTTCATACTAACAGGTGTGTAAGTGCTTAGGACTTGTTATTCATAACTGAAATTTTCTGGGTTTGATAAAGATATTGAATATTAAATATCAGAATTTCAATAAACTGTACGATGAAGGAATGATGCATGTTGACTTACTCCTTCTGAGATGCTCATTTTGCTTTCTTATGCACCACAAGACCATTTGCCCAGGGTTGGCACCACACATAGCTGGCTGAACTCTTCCAAATCAATTGTCAATCAAAAAACATTCCATAGCTTGCCTATAAGGCAATGTGATCAAGGTATTTTGTTAATTTGTGGTTCCCTCTTTTCAGATCACTCTAGCCTGTATCAACTTGCAAAAACAAAAAACAAAACAAAACCCAAAACCCAAAACCAACGTAGGTTACAAATGATATTTAATCATAGCATTCTTTGTATACTTATTAGCTTAAACATCCTATAAAGAACAACATGTTTCATTAACAGCTATTTTATCTCATGGTACACAAGAACATAGGAAGAGCAGAATAATATGCGATACCTTATTTGGCAAGTTTTCAAAACCTTGAGATGCTCACCTATCATCCTTCAGAGGTGGAAATGGCTTTGTTCTAAGCTCATGAGTTTAAATTGAAGTGTTCCAATCATCCCATCCATTCATCCAGTGAGTGATGGATGATTCATGTTCAAAGGTACCATTTTTGTCAAGTGGAGCCTTTTTGTATCCTGAGTACTTGAACAAAATTCTATCTGCTCTCACAACTTTCTTGACTTTTTTTTGTTTTTAGCTTTTTATTTTTTTATTAAATATTTTCTTATTTTTATATATACCTTTATATTATTACATATGTATACAATAAACTACCTAGAGTAAGAAGAACCATGAAACAACCAGGAATTATATAATTATATATAATATATAATAAATTATATATATAATATAATTATATATTCTTAGTATTTTGAATGTTCTTGATTTTTAGTACAAAGGAAGGCATTATGAGCTAGTTGTACCTGATTTTTTTTTCCTAGAGAAATTTCTTGTTGTTTAGGCTTCAGTAAACAGACTTTGACTTTTCATGGCTAATAGTATTTTGTTGTTCTATAATTGAGTCAATTATCCCCCTGATTGTCCAGTTACATAGTTTCCTGTTTCTCAGATTTTCAGCCAATATTATTAATATTATAATAAAATATACAACTTAATCCTAGATTGTTTATTTCCCTAGGAATAACTGGAGGCAGTTGTGTACATCGACACATTGTCTTTTAGAGAGTGGTAAAAATTTATATTTTACCAACAGGGTGCAATGGAACTCATTTTTATCTACCCCTCCCTCTCCATTTTGGCAATAGCCAAGTCTTCTGATTATATTCTCTGGTTGTTTATGAGATTTGTGATCTCTGTACACCTCCTTGCCCACTATTATAATTCAGCCCAGCAATAATATTGCCAGTATTCATCATCTCGCCCAGTTTTTACTTTGTATTATTTATCCTCACTTTCTATAAATACAAAACATGTAGTAAACCTACCAATGATTTTCTTTTTGGTTCATGGCATTAGACTTGTAGTTTGAATTATAAAGTTAACTGTTAAAGTCTAGTGCCCGTTGTTTCTTTGAAATTTCACAGAAACCCCGTGCCATTGGAATGGGCATTATCCTCACTCATACACGAGAAAAGGGAGATAGAAATTACTCAGAGTTAAAGTTAGGCTGGTCTTACATATGGAAATAACAAGTGCAGCGGCTTAAGGGAGAGTCCACAAATGTAAAAGGTCCTTGACGCCATGTAGCTGCTTATTATTCCACATTTCATTTGGAATATGTGGAAGACAGTGCCAAAATGATATTCTGAAGTGTACTAGAACAACTTCTGAAGAGAAGTGTAGGCTTGGCCTGGTATCCAACCTTGAACTAAAGTTTAGTGGCCAGAAACAAGGTAAGTACAAAAATGAGGAATCAGTACCTAGACCCATTTTATTGATATGACTACCATAACACCAAATCCCGTGGTTGTGTGCTTATCCTGTTGAAAGGGGGAGCGTAAGTGTGGGTACTGCGGAACATGTCTTTTTCATGCACTGTGAGGTGCATATTGACCTAGTACCTCATTTGACCTATAAGAGACGGGACATTTTTTTAAAAAAGATATGCTTGTTGAGAAACATTGTCCTAAATAGTAAACTGGACTTTTAATCTGGAAAGGTCCTCCGTTAGTGCATAGGGACAAGGTTTAGATCAGTGAAGTCTGGGGAAGGACTAGGAGCTCTGATACCCTCTTGCCTTTGCTGTCTCTCAGGTGGTGTGCATGTACCAGACTCTGGGTAACCCACTCAGCAAGCTCACCACACTCAACTGCATGCACTCCCACTTCATCCTGTGTGACGATGGGACTGTGGGCAAGTACGGAAACGAAATGAAGCTCAGGCGGGACCTGGAGAATCATCTCTCAATGCAGAAGATACACAGCTGTAAGTTCCATCAGAGGTCGGCCTCTGGCTGGGGCTTGCCGGTAAATAAGGAGCCTCCTTGTCATTTGCTTAGGGTGGACAGACCTAAGCGGTTTGCTGCCTTAGAGGAGCCACTTAACACACGTGAGCCAAAAGATAGAAGAAGGCAGGACGTAGGCTTATACAGAATTGTTGGGGACGTTAGGACGGAGGAGAAATAATAGGCGGCCTTTTGACATTTGTGGAACAGGAGTAGGCAGGCAAGTTAGAGAGCCCTTACAGAAAGGGTCTCGGGAGGGTTGGAGGCCTTTTATTTCGGCATCACTAAATGGGCCCTGAGTTGCACTGAACCAAGTCTTCCATGAGACATCTGTACCTTGCAGGGGGCTCTGTCTCTTTGCATCCTTTGAGTGTTGTCTGGAAAAGGAGCTCCTTTTAGTTTTGTTCTTGTTCCTTTGAGGCCACAGCAGGTATGAGACACAGACAAGTCTGTCTTTGCTGTCTGTGACCTTGGGCAACAGAGTTATCAGCTGCTAAGCTTTTAAAGTTTTTAAGTGTAAGGATTTGTTTACTTATAACTATTGTTGTAAAAACTGAGAAAAATGTGTTCAATATTGTCTTATTCCCCCACCTCCCCCCGCTGATGCTGTGATGAAGTACTCCTGACAACAGCAACTTCCTAAGGATAGAGCAAGTTCTGGCTCTCAGTTCCACGGGATGGTCCATCGTGGTGGGTAGTTAAGGCAACAGCGGCTTGAAGCAACTCTTTAAGTTACATCCATATATGTGGTTACACTGTTTACAGGATTTGACAGTCTGTTTCTTTTTCCTTCTGAATGAAACTGTCTTGAGTTGCTTCCCTTTATGTATTTATCCCTTTTATTAAGTGACTATTTTTCTGAGAAAGGCTCTCCCCCCATATAGCTCAGGCTGGACTATCTTTTTCAACTTTCAGTCCTTTATTTTTTAACATAATATTTCTATTGATTACTTGGGAATTCCACATCATGCACCCTGATGAGAGGTCCCAGGGGAGAGGGACATGGAGGACTGGGAGGTCTTCTTGGTTCTTATTGGCAGCCAGCAGCCAGCAGGTGTCTAATGAGCCTTCCTAGAACTGGAATTTTAAATTTTTAACTGAAAATATTTATTGAATGTATCTTCTTAAACAGACTCACAAAATAAAGTTGTATACATTATTGCGGTAACATGAATGCATTGTATAGTGCCTTAATCAGGTTAAACATCTCTCATGTCTTTATTATGAACTTTATGACATTTACACCACATTATTTTGATCTATACTCATCCTACTGTATAATATCCACTGGAATTATTGAAGTCTTATGTAATTTCAGCTTGGTACCTACTGGTCAACCTTTGTCCTGTCCCTCCTACTGATTAAATTTTATAATAAGAAAGTTTTAGAGAAAACAATTTTAAATGTATTTATTTTTGAAGGAATAAGTTATTGACTTAAGTTATCCCTAGCAGGAATAAAATTCTTTTTTCTTCTCTTCCCCAAAATGCTCTTATTGATTTCTTTTTCTGGTGGTAAAGTATTGCATTTTCTAACACTTGGGGAGCATGCATTAAATGATTTTTTACAATTTTGCAGTCAAAACCATTAACATTTTCACATATAAATTTTTAGAAGTTTTTCACACACATACATGCACACACACACACACACACACACACACACACACACACACACCGTTCTTAGGCATAAAATTGTTGTCAATGTTTCTTTTGATAGTCTTTCAGTCTTTATTAAGAATAATATATTTTCTTGGCAATAGCATAATTTAATGTCCACGCTATTGTGTAGAATCTAAGAGATTTTCTTAATTTTTTTCTCTAGGCTTGGAGGTATAGCTCACTGGTAGAGTTTAGCATGTACAAAGCCCTGAGACTGGTATTTAGGAAAAAAAAAATCCCAACTCTATGAAAGGATGGCATGATAATTCCTGAGTATTCTGTAGGCAATCGTATTTATTAGCTATGCAGAGACATTTTCTCATGTCTCGGCCAGTCTTAGAGCTGTTCCCATGGAGAGGGATCAGCACTCTATGTTACCTGTCTTTTTGTTTTTCTTGGATTCTTTCTTCCTGCCTATACCTTCAGGATGTCTCCTCTGGTCAAATCTACTCTTTAATTTTGAAGGAATTCATAGCTTTTCTTCTCTCCTGTTGAAACAAAGACAAAACCTTTTCCCCACCACAACACACTTCCTACCTTCCATTCTGAAGTTAAGACATGTTTAATAAACTGGATGTTGTGGCACATACCTTTAATCCCAGCACTAAGGGAGGCAGAGGCAGGCGGATCACTGAGTTTAAGACCAGCCTAGTCTACAAAAGCGAGTCCAGGACAGCTTAGGCTACACAGAAAAACCCTGTGTAAAAAAAAGAAAACAAAACCAAAAAAAGGACATTCTTAATATAAACAGGTTGATTTAGTTCAGCAGCTTTTTCCATAATCCAATGTCTCTCGGCAACTGTAGTTTTTTGCTCACTAGCATTTAAAAATTTAAAGTTGATAAAATATTCTGTGATCTATCTTGGGACTGTCTTTGTTACCCCTTTATGTTTGTTAAGTGTCTTTTAAAAAGTACAATTTGATTTCTCTATAACTGATTGTCCTGTACGATTGTGCGTTATACTTGTAATATATTTTATATTATAATATGCAAAAACGGCTTCATTTCACTAGAGACATAGGATGGAGCATTGTCAGTATAGGTAACCCCACTAGAAACTAAATATCTTTCTACTTCCTCTCTACTTTCCAATACTTTGCAGAGGATAGATGTACTTGGAGCAGAGGCCCAAGCAGCCCCTGGAAACCAAGATCTTAGGATATTATGAACCTCAGGAAGTGGGTTGTGCTTACAAGCTTCTCTTGAAAGTCAGCCTGTGTAGACCCCTGTATGCTTTGCTTTACTTCCTGTCTTAGTTAAGCTTTTATTGCTGTGAAGAGACACCATGATCATGGCCGCTTTTATGAAAGAAAACATTTAGTTGGGGCTGACTTATAATTTCAGAGATTTTACGCATTACCATCATGGTGGGAAGCATTGGCAACACAGGCAGATATGGTGCTGGAGAGATAGCTGAAAGTTCTACATCCAGATCAGCAGACAGCAGACAGACCATATCAAACCTCAAAGCCCATTCCCAGCAGCACACTTCCTCCAACAAGGCCACACTTACTCCACAAGAGTACACCTCATAATAGTTCCACTCTCTTGGAGCCTATGGAGGACATTTTCGTTCAAACTACCACAACCCACTATCTGTGAGAGTAGGCGATGACACAAGGAAGGCCACAGCATGGCCCTGAAGACATTTTACCCAATGTAACTTCTCTGTTGCTCAAGGATAAAATATTGTAAAAGTAAAACCATATATATATATATATATATATATATATATATGTATATATATATACACACACAATTTATATGTAAAAGTATATATATGTGTAAAAGTAACATGCAGGATATATTATAAAGGCCAACCTCAGCTCTATAGTTAGAATTTGTTTCAAAGTACCAAAAAGTCACTTTTAAACATTTTTCCAAATCATCATCTTCTACACTGTAAGTGGTTTATGGTATATTCTTTCAGATATTTCTGTTCACTTATAGAACATGCTATACATATAGTCATGAGCATATATATCTATAAAATACATATTTATATCTAGGACTTTGAAAATATACATAGCATGTATTACTATAAAATGTCATTTTATAACTTTTCCATTTAGTAGCTTTTATAAAAGAATGGCCCCATAGTTGCTGCAGCTTTTTTTGTCTCCTTTATTTGATAAGGTAATATTTAATCATGATAAGAAATTCAAATAGTGAAAGATGTACCACGTGGAAATAGAAAAGACATTGAGGGTTGCCCTTCCCACCATTAAAAGTTTATTGAACTGACAAAGCTTGGCTGTTTTTGATGATGATGGAGACACTGTTATCTATTATATAGTTCTGCTTATTTTTAAATTCTTTTAGAATTTGCAACAATGAGACATTAAAAAGTTTTCAGGCCCTTTTGTTGTTGTTATTGTTGAAAGCTTTTATTGATCTTTTACCTGGCAAAAGCTTGAAGATTCCCTCACCATATTTGTGCTGCCTTTTGTCTGAAGTCCAGGTTTCTGATTTGGTCTTGATTTAATGAAGCAGGAAAATACTCGTGGTAGCTGAAGGGTTTAAGTGTAGAAATCCATGTGGCTGGCTGACATAGACAGGACAACTCTGTAACAGTGTGGTACTATTTGTGACCTGAAACAGGCTCAAGACAAGGTGTGCCTGTGGTGGGGCTGGTGGTGGAAGGAGGCCCCAATGTCATCCTCTTGGTATGGGAGACGGTGAAGAACAAAGAGCCGGTGGTGGTGTGTGAGGGCACAGGCAGAGCTGCGGACCTCTTGGCCTTCACTTACAAACATTTGGAGGATGGGGGGTGAGTTGTTGTCCCTTCCGCTTTGAAAACACTGTGACTATTCGTTCTTCCACTTTGGGCTTTCAAGCTGTGCATTTTTTGTGGGTCAGATACTGTCACAGGTCAGGCTGAGACTGTCATTTCCTCTCTCAGTGTCTGGACTGTGTGTCAGACCCTGCTTGTATCCGGGAGAGTCACTGTTTTCTTAGCTGAGCAATGGCCTAATTTTAGGCGTCCAGACAGTTTGAGACTATTATGTCCAAACTAAGAAAAGCCACTGCTTTCTGGAGCCTTGACGGCTTGAGGACACTACCTTAGCGTGTATTGCTTCAGGGGGCCTGGGTGATGAATACCGCCACATTAGAGTTCGTCCTTCTCTGCAGCCCTCTTCTCCCGCCATGCACTTGCTTCTTGCGCATGCGCAGTCTTGAGGACAGCCTTCTGGGTTGGGTACCCAGGTGGGGTTTCTTGCACTGGTGCTACTGGCTTGGTCTCTCCTGTGGGTTGCATCAAGTTATGCCCATTTATTTTCTCTGCCAGGATTCTGCGCCCTCAGGTGAAAGAAGAGATCTTCTGTTTGATTCAGAACATGTTCAACTTTAGCATTAGACAGTCTAAGCACCTTTTTGAGATTCTAATGGAGTGCATGGCACACAAAGACTCTGTAAGTATTATGAGCTGATGACTTTAAAAAAGGCCACCTTTCAGAAGTCAACTGTTTTTACATTTAAAAAAATAAGTATTACATGGAATACTTATTTTGAACTTTGATGGATATTATTTTGAAAAATTTGACCGTTGAGTGTGTAAACTTGGATTCCTACTGCCCCACCTTCATTCTTATTCTTTGTGCTTTAAATATCAGATTCTATCTGGGACAAAGCATGTAGATTTACAGAAGAGTTACCAAACATAAACACCTGTAAGGGTTGAAAGAGCCGCTAGCAGCTCCAGGTGTCTAGTGAATTCACCTGCTGTGCTAGACAACCACGTCCCAGCATCCCAAGCGAGACCTGCAGGAGGCCTCCGTGTATGCACTGGACAAGGGCAAAATTGAGAATAAGGTGTGCAATCGAAAATGTAGTTCAAGCTGGGCACGATGGTGCACGCCTGTAATCCCAGCATACAGACGGAGGCATAGGCCGAGAGTCAGAGGCAGATGCAGACACAGAGAGGCAAGAGGCAGAGGCGGTTGGTCTTTGTGAGTTTGAGGCCAGCCTGGTTTACATGGTGAGCTCTAGGCTAGCCAGAGCTACATAGTGAGACCCCATCTCGAGCAAAGCAGAAAGCCAAGAAAGAGCGTGACTATAATATGGATTCAGGGAAACTGCTTTGCATTTTAGGGAACTATTTCCAATTCTTTTTTAATTGATGACTACTAGGATGACATGAAACAGAAAATTAGAGTAAATATGCAGATATGTTACCATTTGTATTATCTCTCCAGAAATGGGAGTCTTAGCGAAATCATTAAAAAAGTTGTGTTGGTGCTAAAGCTTCTAACCTTACAAAACCAATGGAGCAAAGTTAAGCCTGGCAAGAATGCACACAAAAAGCCCTTTGGCATCTTCAGTGACCACAACCCTGTTTATAAGTAGTCACATGTTTTTAAATTTGCTCTTTCATCTGAAATAGTCCCAGGAATGAGTTCAAGATGGCAATCGTTGCTCAATTCCACTTTTGAAATTATGGAGTTGAATGTAAACAATTTAAGTGATTTGGCCAGTCATTCAGTTAAGAAATGGCAGATCTGAACTCAGAGGTGACACCCTGCCGTGCTTTGCATAATTAGAAGAAAAGGTCACATGAATGAGCTTGCTACAGTGCTTGCTTCTTTCTGTCATTATGTAATATAATTACCGAGCAGTGAGCAGAAAGATCAAGAGAGGCGAAGGAAGGAAACTGGGGCACTCACACCACAGCCACTGAGCTCCGTGGAATTTGGTGGCTGAAAGTTCATTTTGTTTATGTACACAGTAGCATGTTGAGACCGTTAGTGAGTTTTATTTACTTATTTTTTTAGATTCTTTCTCATTTTGTGTATATATAACTTAGATTCAGTGGCTTTAAGATATGTCCCCAATGTGGACTAGAATTTGTCATCCCTGACTCTTCTGTTAAAGTAGCTTCCTGTATTACATGAAATATACTTTCATCTGGAAAGAGTGTGTGCGTGTGTGTGTGTGTGTGTGTGTGTGTGTGTGTGTGTGTATTGTGTGTTTGTGTGCATGTATAAATGTGGGTAGAGTCTAAACATTTAGAAAGGAGACCAAGGACTAGAGAGATGGCTCAGCTGTTAAAGGCTAGGCTCACAACCATAGAAAGGAGACCAAAAAGGGACAATGCTACATAATGAAGTGTAGAGGTGTGTGTGCGTGGGACATAAAGAAGAAAGAATTGGTGAGAAGGGGAGAAGTTGGGTGCAAGAGAGCATGGGGGTGGGGAGACAGGGAGGAAACAAGAACCACAAAAACATCATTCATTGTCATGGTGGTATATGACATTATATGCTGATTTATTTTAAAAGTCATTCACACACAAGGATGTCCTGGGCACTTTGACACTGCAAGGGCTGCAGCTCATTGTACCATCTATGGGGTCCATGGTCATCTTCTACCATCCACGGGGTCCATGGTCATCATCTATCATCCACGGGGTCCATGGTCATCATGTAGCATCTATGGGGTCCATGGTCATCTTCTATCATCCACGGGGTCCATGGTCATCATCTACCATCCATGGGGTCCACGGTCATCATCTATCATCCACGCGGTCTATGGTCATCATCATACTGAGTTTATGGGGGAGCATTTGAGGAGTCATTTACTACTATGAAGCAAAGGTCTTAGTTTCTCATT
Source organism: Acomys minous (assembly GCF_964271855.1). NCBI lineage: Eukaryota > Metazoa > Chordata > Mammalia > Rodentia > Muridae > Acomys > Acomys minous. The sequence goes on along the minus strand of NC_140484.1, from coordinate 40,700,633 downwards.
CTCATTCTGAAGGTGGATGAGTTGGTTTGTATTGGGAGTTAGCCCAGAGTCTCCTTCCCTAGGGCAGTGAGTAGTAAGCACCACTACACATGGGTTTTTAAAAGTTTGTCTTTTCACCAGGTGCGCTAACTCTCTGTTTTTCTTGTATAAATGAAATAAAACCATGATGTTTTGAAACGACAAAATAAGGACAATGTTCTTTGGTGGTTTGAATGTTGATCTTCTGGGTACCATTTGAAGCCAGTTCTAAGGTAGTTTCTAAACTGTGTGGCTTTCTGACTTTCACCCATCATAGATTACCATATTTGATGCTGATTCCGAGGAGCACCAAGACCTTGACCTGGCAATCCTCACAGCTTTGCTGAAGGGTGAGTGACCCAGCAGACCTGCAGTTCTGCCTCACTTCCTGTCCTCATGTTCTAGAGGCTTCTGTGCTTCTCACCCACATTGTATTGAATAGAATATATGATTATTCCTTTCTTTCCCTCTAGGTACAAGCTTATCAATATCAGAACAATTAAATCTGGCAATGGCTTGGGACAGAATGGACATTGCCAAGAAACACATCCTAATTTATGGACAACATTGGAAGGTATAATGAAAATGAGGTTATTTGAAAAAAGTGTTTTGTGTATTGGTGTATTAGGGCGGGATGAAGAGAGAATTGGAGGAGACATAGGTGTCATTCTGATAGCCAAGCACCCAGGGAAGCAAACGCATGTCTCTTCCTTGGTTTGTCTTCCTGAAAACAAAAATTTCCAGGCGTTAAGGAAATTTAAATTGGAAGTTAAAAGATCAACACAATGGAGAAGTTTTTAAAATTTATTTCTTAATGAGTGTGTTTTGGGTTTTAATTTTTAGAACTTAAATCTTTTCTTAGTGCTTTGTTTTACATTAAAATGTAGTATTTATGGTGGAACATGTAGAGACTATCACAAGGAGACTAAAAGCAAGTGCATTCTGAGCCCTTCACCTCTGTCATCGGCTTTGTTGTAAAGTGCCAGGTTAGATCATAAGGCTAAACTGTCTACTGGAAGCCCTTGTGACTAAACCAAGATAAAAAACCAGAGAGGTCTGAAGTGACCAAACAAATGGCAAGCAAAGATAAAAGGGGTAATTACTGCCAAAAAAAAACTTATTTCCCAAGTTGTCCTCGGAAAGACTTGGGGTTCACCTTAGAGGTCAGTATCCCATCAGAGTGAATGCCAGTCAGCCTCAGGTCACACTGCTGATGTGTGGGCTGTGATGACTGTTGTCCAGGGTACTTTGTAGTCACTTTAGCTAAAATTACTGGCTCTGCTTGAGAGCCTACAGTTGTCTGATAGAGGACTAAAGTCGGAAACAGGGTGTGGCTATATGAACCTCTGGGGCCTTTCTCATTTACACAGGTCTATAGATTCATTATGCACATCATTTCAAACCTGCAGTCCTAGGTCCATTCTATTCCCTTTGTTTTCTCTACTTTTTCTGGATTCCTGTTTTCTGGGTATTTAGTCAGTTGCTGCTCATTTAATCTCTTGCTTTTCTTGTGTTTGTACTTTGTGGGTTTTCTCAACTTTTCAGCCTCAGGGAAGCCTTGTTTTTCTGGTAGTGTAGGGTTAGCCCACTGATCCCTAAGGGCTGAGTGGATTTTCTGTGTTGAGTGGCACCTGAAATAGATCTGATTTTTATCTGTCTGAAACTGTCAATAATAGTTGTTTGGAGCCTTTCCGCCTGAATTATTTGGCTCCTCCTAGATTTTTGATCCATTTGTGTTGAACATCTCAATCAAGGGTGGAGGACAGGCAGGGAAATATTTTGTGCCCTGTGAGTGTAGTTTTCACTTCATCAAAGGATCATGGGATATTGTTTGCTGAAGGATTCCCCTCAGTATCAGCACATTCTTGTCTTCTCTTCCATTGGTGATAATGCCAGAAAAGAAATGTCTATACCGACTGTGAGGTGCAAACCTTACTGCATGTGGTAAAGGGTCAGGTGGGGACAATGACTTCCAAGTCCCCACATTGGACCAAGCATGTGTACATGGACTTCACTGTAGTATGGTTGCTATATAGCATAGCTCTGTGTGTGTCCTGGTGCTGCTCACGTGGATTGCTTGGTTTGGGGGGACTATTGAGCCAACCACTGCTTTGCACGTTCCACACCCGCTTTTCTCATGGCCTCAGCCTCCCATGCAGTACTTGTGAACTGATTTGTTTAAATAAATCCCTCTGCTACAGTTTGAGTGGAATTTTTGATAGGGGAAAATTAGATGAATATTTTTAATATGCCATTTGTACCCCCAGTCTAGGTAAAGTTTAAATGGAAGATTGATGGCACCAAAACAAACAAACAAATAAACAAACAACAAAATTGAAACCAAAACTTAAAAAAAAAAAATCACCAGTCAAATGAATTAGTCAACATTTACTTTCATTTTCAGACTAAATATAAACCCAGAAAACCCTTGATTTTCATTTGAATTACCTTTATGACTCACTGTCAGTTTCAGGGAACTTTGAGAATGTTACAGTGTTTGGTTTTTGTCACACAAAACCATGAAACATTCTTGACTATGTTTTCAGTTAGGCCCTGAACATTTTTAAGGGATATTATATTTTATAATGATGACATCTATGCAGTATTTTTCTTAATTTTTTAATGCTAATTGTCTTCATACCACTTCCTTATTTGTACCTCCCAAAGCCTGGTGCTCTAGAACAAGCAATGCTAGATGCCTTAGTGATGGATCGGGTGGATTTTGTGAAACTCTTGATAGAAAATGGAGTGAACCTCCACCGTTTCCTCACCATCCCCCGCCTGGAAGATCTCTACAACACAGTGAGTATGCAACACTTCCTGTCAACTTGTTCAGGATTCATTTGTAGTTAGCTTAGGGTTTGCCTGTCTCCTCAAATGCTCATGTACCAACATAGTTTTCAGAAATCCAGACTTACTTTCCAACTTAAGTCACAATCAATTCTCTCTCTCTCTCTCTCTCTCTCTCTCTCTCTCTCTCTCTCTCTCTCTCTGTGTCCATGTGAGTCATTGCATTTTCCTTTTTTAATTTGTTTATTTATTTAATTACTTTACAGCCTGGTTCCAGCCTCCTCCTTCCTCTCCTCCCAGTTTCACCCTCAACCCTCCCACCCAGTTCCCTGCTCTCTTCTCAGAGAAGGGGAGGCCCTCAAATTGCAGCAGGACTAAGCACATCCTTTCCCACTGAGGCCAGACAATGCAGCCCAGCCAGAGGAAAGGGATCCAGTGGCAGGCAACAGAGTCAGAGACAGCCCCACTCCCATTGTCACAGTACTCACATGATGACCAAGCTGCACACCTGCTGCATATGTGTGGTGAATCTAGGTCCAACCCATGCATGCTCTTTGGTTGGTGGTTCAGTCTCTGTGAGCCCCTCATGGGCCCAGGTTAGTTTACTCTGTAGGTCTCAGCTAGTGTAACCCCTCGCCCTGTATACTCCTGGGAGCCTCTGCTGTCCCAGAGATGCCTCCAACCAATTTCCGTTCTCTCTCCTGGTTCTCCCTGCTTCCCACACTCTCGACTCTCCCCATACCTGATGCCTACCCTTTTTATCCTCCCCACCCCCTCTCCCTCCCAGTTCCCTCTTTATCTACTTCAGATGTCTATTTTTTTCCTCTTCTGAGTGAGAATCCAGCATCTTCCCTTGGGCCCTCCTTGGCTTCTTTGGGTCTGTGGATTGTAGCACGGTTATCCTTTACTTTATGGTTCATATCTGCTTCTGAGTACATACCTGTGTATCTTTCTGGGTCTGGGTTATCTCACTCAGAATGATGTTTTCTAGTTCCGCATATTTGCCTGCAATTCCATTTTATCTTAAGACAGAGACAGTATGGATAAGAACCACTTGCTTTTTATTCAGTTTCTTGGAGTGTCTTGACATAAACCTAACATTACTGTGATGTTCTTGGGCCAGTGAAATGGCTCACAGTGTAAAGGCGTTTGTGGCCAAGGCTGACAATGAAGTTCCACCCTTGAGACTTGAGCAGTGGAAGGAGAAAACTGACTTTAGCAAGTTGTTCTTTGACCTCCATGTGTGCATGCTTATCTAAACACGCAGACACACACACACACAGACACAGACACACACAAACACACACACACACACACACACACATACACACACACACACACACACTCACCAAATGTAAAAATAAAAGATGTTCTTAAAACTTCCCTGTCTAAAACTCTGTTGAAACTGATCTGGCTTGTCCATTGTGAAAATGGCCACTGCTCATGCCAGGCACCTCCCTAGATTGCCCTTCCTGTTCCTTTCACAGTGTCCTCTCTTCAAAGGTTATTGTAATTCTGTCCTCTTCATTTCTCCTGTTAGTTAACAACGATGTCTTTTAGAATTTGCAGTACTTGCAGCTTTTTCTTAGTGCACACATCTTCACACTGCTGCTTACCTTTTAGGATATGAGTTACTCCTCACTGCTATTGTGAGCACTTCCTTGAATCCTTAGAAAGATGAACAGCATAAGGAAGGACTCAGCAAAATACCCATTTACAGAATGCGTTTGTGCGCAGAGATGGGATTATTTAATAGAATTTGTATATGATAAGGGGTAGTCAAAAATGCTTATAATTTGTGATTCCTACTACATAAAACTAACATCCTTACTGCCTTTATCCATACACATGCCTTGAAAACTAATTATAAATAATCATAGCTTCTCTTGGGAAACTCTCTCTTTGGGATTTGTTTAGAATCATTACCAAAGATGTTGAAAAAGTTTTTTTTTTTATATTCTTGGTTACCTATGTTCTGAAATAAGGTGCCTCCAGCCATGACCATTAAAGGAAATCATTCATTTTCTTTTTTTTTAATCACAGAAACAAGGACCAACTAATATGTTTTTGCGTCATCTTGTCCAAGATGTAAAGCAGGTAACCTCACTATGAAAGTTGAAAATGCTCTTTGTATATAGTGCCTTAGCTTTGAGATAGTGGAGTGGAAGTTTATGAAATGTAAGTCTGGATTTTATTGTGAATTACTTACTCTTTTTTTTATGTAGTATTATAGATGCTTTAATCACCAACTTTTAGTCTTCTAGGTTTCCCCACTTTGTTTCTGCTTTTTAAAGTCTGGACCACCAAATAAGTACCATTAGCTATGACAAACATGGATCAAAGGATGTAGCTCAGTGACACAATGCTTATAGAGGACCTGAAGTTCAGTTGTCACCACCACACAAACAGACAAACAAAAAGACAAACAAACAACAAGCAAACAGGCCAGATTTTGTGGCTCATGCTTATAATTCTAACACTCAAGTGGCTGAGCAATGAGGATCCAGGTTTTACGGGCAGCCTGGGCTACGTATTAGACCCCATATCAAAAGAAACAACCAAAATAAACAAAGAAATAAGCAATGGACCAGCACCTCAGTGAAATCTATCCATCACATAGCCAATAGAACATCAGCAGCACAGGCCTTTTGGTGATGCCTATTGTGGTGATTTCTAGTGTTTTTTTGTTTGTTTATTTGTTTGTTTGTTTTTATCATTTTTTGAGTATCAGTGGCAGCTTACAAAACAATACTTTTGTACATCTAAGCTCCATTGTAGGGAGTTAGGGTGGTTTAATATCCTGGCTTGTGTTTTGCTCAGAATGTTCTCACCGAATGTTGAATAATTTGCAACTTGACAATTTCAAGTGTCTTTCATTTGTCACATTTTAAAAGTTCCCTATTTTTTGAAGCTTAGTATCTCATTGGATAGAGTATGAGCCTTCTGCTTCCATTGACTTAGTTGGAGAGTTAGATGACGGGAACGTATTTACTTGGCAAACTCCCAGTACGCCAACTTGCCTATGCTGATATAAATGTAAACTCCATTGATTTAAGCTCTAGCAAAGTGACTTGCCTAAACGATCTCCTACAACTTTATCGTGATATGCTGAGGAGGAAGGGATGGGTAAGTTAAACGTGTTGTCCTCTGAGAGCGTGGCAAAAGAGACAGAAGAAAACCTAAAGCTGTGACTCCTTGCTCTTCCTCGCAGCATACTCTTCTCTCCAGCTACAGAATAACACTCATTGACGTTGGGCTGGTCATAGAGTACCTCATTGGTGGAGCATATAGAAGCAGCTATACAAGGAAAAGCTTCAGGGTTCTCTACAACAACCTCTACAGAAAACACAAGGTAACATCGTTACAAGGTACTCCAGTGAAGGGAAGGGGATGGGTGACCTGTGGCTTTAGAAAAATGGCCAAAGGAGTCCCAGGGGCAATGAGCCTTCCATCTGAGGGCGCGTATCACCTGCTGTCTATAGAGTGCTGTGTTAAAGTTTTGCATGCTGGCATGAGATGGGTAAGAAACTTCTTAGAAGAAGAAACAGATTGATAAGTAAATCACCCACAATACAAAGTGGGATGTTATACATGCTGTATTGACATTGAAGAGGTAGGTGGTGTGATGGAATCTGGTTAAAGAACAGCTGCTCTGTCTTTTCTTCCACTTGAAAACAAAGAGGTCAAAGGTCAAATACTTAATAGATTTACTTCTATAAACCAGTAACGGTCTATAGTCTGGAGACTATCGGGCTAAGCATGTAAGGATTATAGTAGAAGATGTAAGCAGAGTGAGCTTAAACAAGAACCAGCTTTACAGATGAGTATATTTTCTGTCATAGTTTTGGGGGACTAAGATTATAAAGGGAGAGTCGCCATCATTGAACCATAGCTGAGGAGTCTAGATCTTTTTAGAGATATAGACGCCAGAAAAGGAGCACTAGACACGGATGTGGAGAGCAGAGTGGGCACAGAGAAGGACACAACACTCAGATCTCATGGCAGGGCTCTACAGCACCGCTGGGCAAGGATGAGACTAGAAAATTTCTTGGGAGGAGGTTTCATAAAGAACCCGGGATATCCAGCTATTCAGGACCTTTATAAAGAATCGAAGGAAGAGATAGCCCAATTTAAGTTTAGGAAATGAACAGCCCCTGCCCCAACATGCAAAATACATGGAAATCCACAGTTCAGCTAGGAAATAACTTCTGCTAAGATTTCTGAGGACAAAAGACACCCAGCATTGGCCACTGCCTTTGAAGAGTGACACTACTGTGTGACAGTGTGGAGAAGATCATCATGTGACCTTGACGTGACTATTTTGCTGCTTATTTGAGGCTCCGTTCCTGTTCTTCCTGGTAATGGTCCATCAGTATGACATGGATCATCTCCCTAGTTTCTTTTTCCTGAGTGTAGGTGATGATATTTCAGTGTACACTGTGACCAGACTGTAGTGCTAACATCTACATAGTGTGGATTTAGAGAGGTCTGACATCGAATCCTAGCAGTCTTCTTACTTGGTATATGAAACACAACCTGTCTGTGTTCCCACTCTCTGGTCTAGCAAATGGACATATTAATGTCTGGTCCATGAAGTTGTGATCATACCAAACCCATCCACAGCCTTGCTACAGAGAAAGCTTTACGTGATTAAGTAACAATATTCCTTGTAATTATTGCCATGTTGATATTACAATAATGACAAAAATAACATGGATTTTGTCACTGAAAAGCCTTGACTTTATTCTTTCTATGTTCATTTTTCATCCATAGAACAGAAACTGAAGGAGGGTAGAGTTTTTCAAAACCTGGGGCTTGTATCCAATGCTCTTAATGTCAATGTCTATATATTTGTTTCTTCCTGCTGACACATCACTTGATGGTCATGAAGTAGAGACTTTATATATCACCTGGAAAAACTCTAGAACCTTCTAACTTCACTTTAACCTTAGAGTTCTTTGGGAATGGAAAGTTTTCCTTATCAAAAACTATAAAATTTTATTGCCTGTTTTGAACTAGGTCTGAGGCTACAACATCTATTGATTCTAATGGAATTTCCATGTAGGAGAGGAATTTGGGTGCGTAACAGGGAACAAAAGAATATATTTTCTAAGATGTCAGGAAACAGAAGTGTTCGTTAGAAGAAGAGACAGAGTGTTATTTGAGAGGACACAAATACAGTTTTCATCATTGTCTGGAAAGAAAATCACTACTATAATTTAAAAAAAAACCTCTTTCTTTTGTTTTCTTGATAAAACAAAATAACAACACATGCCAGAGTGTGAGCAGCTTTGCCCAGAGCCTTTCCCAGCATCCTTTTCATCAGAGACATTCCGTGGGAAATAGAAAGGAATCTTCGGAAAGCACACTGCATTCCCAGTTCTTCAGGACTGCCCAGCCCTACAAATCCAAGGTAAGAGGCCTTTGTTTGTACAGTTGAAGATGAAGCTGGTTTTGCAGACTGAGGTGGCCTCTTCATTCATGCTGGAGAAAGGGAGATGCCAATGAAGAGTCAATCCCCAGCGTCATAAACAGATGGTATAATTCCCAAGTGTCACTGCTGACACAGCTGTTCTTCAGCCACGCGGAGCATTGACAACCCAGTGATTGTCTGGGCTTGTCTCTCAGGTTCTCTTCCTTGTTTTCACCTCTGCCCTGTGAAGTTGGTGACTCAGTCAGGCTATGGATGCCATGGTATTAAATACTCATAACCATTAGCCTAACATGACACTCTTTAAAAAAAAAAATAACTTATTTATTTATTCACTTTATACCCAGGTCATAGCCACATCCTTTCTCAACTCCCAGTCCTACACTTCTTCCCTCTTTCCCCTCCCCCTCCCCTATTCCTCAGAAAAGGGGAGCCCCCTTCCCATCTACCCCATCTCATCAAGTTGTATCAGGGCTGAGCTTGTCCTCTTCCCTTGTGGCCTGGCAAGGCAGTCTCATCAGAGGAATGTGATAAAAAGGCTGTCAAGAGAGTCCATGTCAGAGGCAGCTCCCACCGCCCTTACTAGAGGACCCACATGAAATATGAGATGCCCATTGGCTACATCTTTGTAGGGGAACCAGGTCCAGTCCATGCAAGGTCCTTGGTTGGTGCTTCAGTCCCAGCAAGTCCCTCTGGGCCCTGGTTAGTTGGTTCTTTTGGGCTTCTTGTGAAGCTCCTTTTACCTCCAGATCCTTTTCTCCTTCTCCCCACTTTTCTACAAGACTCCCTACATATTGCCCAATGTTTGGCTGTAAGTTTTAATACCTCTTTCAAGGTGTTGCTGGGAGGAGCCTCTAAGAGGACAACTTCGCTAGGCTCCTGTCTTCAAGCATAGCTGAGTATCATTAATAGTATCAGGGGTTGGTTCTCTCCCATGGGGGTGTGGGTCTTGGGTTCGGCTAGACATTGGTTGGACCAGACATTGGTTGGACAGTCCCTCAATCTCTGGTCTATCTGCTCTATCTTTATCCCTTCACATCTTATAGGCAGGGTGAATTTTGAGTAGAAGTTTTTGTGGGTGGGTTGGTATTCCCCTCCCTCTACTAGCAGACTTGTCTAGTTAGATGTTGCCCTCTTCAGTCTCTGTGGTCCCTGCTACTAGGAATCTCTCTAGAGTCCTTCTCATATCCTCCCCGGAGCCTAGCCTAACTTAGGTCTCCAGCTTGTAACAGGACATTCTTAACTTCCTTACTGAAGCCTGCTTGGTATGAGGACCACTCCCTTTGTAGCTCTTAGTTCTTGGGAGATGGTCCTTTTGTATCTTCTTTTCTCTAACTAAGTCTTTCTTGAAGTTAGTTTTGCCTAATTTTGTAGTATAACAAAGAATAATGAGTGTGTGTCTTTAGCCCATTCTTCTCTGGGACAGGAGGCTATTGCATAAGTATTTCCATGGAAACCATACACCATTAGCCATAAGATGCTTCCTTTCCACAGCTGTTGGCACAGTCCTTGGCCACCATTAATAAACATCCTTTTTATCTTTAGGATGAGGAGAAGAATGCTCTAACAGTTTTTGTTGTAATGCCTCAAACTACAAATAATTATTTAAAAACCTTTATTATTTTTGAAGCATTTTGCTAAGTACTTGGTTGATCTGGGAAAGTGAGCAAGTAGAGGTAGATAAAATGTTGACTGAGAAATGGATCCACCTTTCCCAAGGTGGTAAACATTATATAGGACACTGAATCAGAGACAGGAGGCCATACAAAGGCACACAGGGAACTTCAGTGGCATGTTGGTTGAGCTGGAAAGGGTGAGCGGGCCACAATGTTTCTTGTCATCAAATAAAATAAAGCAGACTGATCTATTTGAATGTATGCTGGCAGCCCTAGTGATACTCTTCAAAGGAACAATGACAAACCAACTTATTAAGGTAGAAGTAGAGAATTTTAAAAATAAAATTCTTATTTACCCAAATAGACTACTGGGCTGGGTGTTGTGGCACATGCCTTTAATCTCAGCACTGGGGAGGCAGAGGCATGTGGATTTCTGTGAGTTCAAGGGCAGCCTGGTCTACAAAGTGAGTCCAGGACAGCCAAGCCAAGGATATACAGAGAGACCCTGTCTTAAAAAAACAAAAACAAAAACAAAACAAACCAACCAACCAAATAGACTACCATCAAAACACAAATTGTGCTTACTGGTTTATACTAATGATATTCTACATATTTTTGAGGCAAGATTTCACTATGGAGTCAGGTCTGTGTTTGAACTCAGTCCTCATGGCCTTCTCAGTTCTACATTGTAGTTCAATAAAGCTTAGTTAGAAAAAAAATAGTCCTGAGAACTGAATCCAGGACTTTGTGCACATCACTTGGTCTCTGTGTCACAGAGCTACATCCCCAACTGATTGCTTTTGTATGCCTTACACAATGGGCACACCATATAAGTTTTACTGGATACATTCTAACAACAGTTCCACTATGGTGAGTATATGGGCTCTTTGTTTGTTTGGCTTCTGTGCCCTTTAGTGCCAGGATTGTGTTTTCCTTTGTAATAGGACAAGCCTGAAGACTCTCATAAATCAAAGAAGAAGTTCAAGGAAAGACACAGCCTAACAGAGGATCCCGAGGCTGCTGGCTTCATCTATCCGTACAATGATCTGCTGGTGTGGGCTGTGCTGATGAAGAGGCAGAAGATGGCCATGTTCTTCTGGCAGCATGGCGAGGAGGCCACGGTCAAAGCGGTCATTGCTAGTATTCTCTACAGAGCCATGGCCCGGGAAGCCAAGGAGAGCAACATGGTGGATGATACTTCGGAAGAGTTGAAAAATTACTCCAAGTAAGTCTTCTTTCTTCACACTGAACAGTTTTGAGAATGTGGAGACACATTTTTTTTCTCACTCATTTTTACCATAGGATAAATAGACTTACTGAGAATTGTGTTTTATTCAAACATCCCCTGAGGAACAGAACCAGTAGGGTGTATAGATAGTTTTATAGGAGGAGATTTATAAGAGAATTGATTTATAGGAGAATTTATTACTCCTGACATACCTCTGTGGAGGCTGGAGACCCAGGGGTGCCAGAAACATGGCTAGGCCCATGTCCAGAGGCCCCGGAACCAGGGATCCCATGCAAGGCCTGTGATCTGGGGAAGGGTGTTTCTGCTGTAAGCTGTGGAATCTTCAGGCTTTGGATCCTGGACTGCTGTTTTCCAGGGCTGGTGACAGGTGTCTCACCTCTCAGGGGTGGAGGCCAATTTATTTTCTGTACTTATCCTCCCCCGGCCCATTGAAAGACTAGGTAGTGCCTACTTTGAAAAGGCATCTTCCTCATGCAGTCCACTTAGTCTCACATGCCAAGTCTCAGAAACACCATCATAGATACAACATAATGCTGATTTCTAGGTATCTTTAATCCTGATCAGCCAGCGTTAGCCATGCACTCTTGTAGTTAAAGGGTCCATAAAGATTTGAAGGAATTCTGTGGAATACAGGAGGGAAGTGACCTTCCATTGAGGAGAGCTGAGTCCTATTTATAACTATATTTGAATTGTCCAGGTCAGCCAACTGATTTTAGCTTTCAGTTCCTTAAGGATGGCTAATGATTTTTTAAAAATATATTTTATTAATTTATTCATATTACATCTCAATTGTTGTCCCATCCCTTGTATCCTCCCATTCCTCCCTCCCTCCCATTTTCCCTTTACTCCCCTCCCCTATGACTGTGTATGAGGGGGACCTCCTCCCCCTGTATATGCTCATAGGGTATCAAGTCTCTTCTTGGTAGCCTGCTATCCCTCCTCTGAGTGCCACCAGGCCTCCACATCCAGGGGACATGGTCAAATATGGGGCACCAGAATTTGTGTGAAAGTCAGTCCCCAGTCTCCACTCAACTGTGGAGAATGTCCTGTCCATTGGCTAGATCTGGGTAGGGATTTGAAATTTACTGAAGTGGATAACATTGGTGCCCTCCAGAGTCCCAAAGTCTTCAGTGTTTTTTAAGATTGCTGCTTACCTTAGGTGTCTTTCAGGCTGGGAAAAAACACACAGTGTAGTAAAGAACCAGAAAGTAACTGGTAGAAATGAAAAAAAGTAGAGATTAACAATAGCAACAGCAGCAGCAGCAGCAGCAGCAGCAGCAGCAACAACAACAACAACAAAATGAATAGATAAATAAGTGAAAAAGAAAAAGAGTAGAGATGGTTCCACTAATCTGATTACTAAAGTGTTATAGACCTGTGAACAGTGAAGCTCAGTGAATGATCGAAGCTAATCTGTAGCTTGATTTACAGACCTAGCGCATTTTCAGAGAAGGAAGCCTCCTGGCAAATTTCCTGAGGGCTCATGGGTCTAGTTTCTTCAATATTTAAGGATTTTAGAAAAAAATAATATTAGTTACACAATGTTTCTTGGACACTGTGTGTGTGTGTGTCTGTGTATGTGTGTGCATGTCTGTGTATGTGTGTGTGCATGTCTGTGTATGTGTGTGTGTGCATGTATGTCTGTGTATGTGTGTGCATGTCTGTGTATGTGTGTGTGCATGTCTGTGTATGTGTGTGTGTGCATGTCTGTGTATGTGTGTGTGTGCTGTGTGTGTGCATGTGTGTCTGTGTATGTGTGTGTGCATGTGTGTCTGTGTATGTGTGTGTTTATTTGTTTTTGTTTTGTCAGAATTTCTCTGTTAGAATTTCCCTGTAGACCTGCCCATACCAGGGTGAATGTAGCATATCACATAGCATGGAACAGCTTCTGACACAAACACTAAATTCTATTCTGGGCTACCAGGAAAATACAAGTTGTCTTCCTTCCATATGGGGAACAGATCTGTTTCACAGCAGGTGCCTTAGCTTCTGTAGCAGAGATTAAGTTATTGTTTATTATACAGCTTAATTCTCTTTTGACCACACAGCCCAATTAACTGGTGTTTTTTACGTGCCGTAGTAAATCTTTGGAGACATTTCTAGGGCTCTGACTGACCTTTTGTGTTCTGTGTTCACCACTGTGTCTTTAGGCAATTTGGCCAGCTCGCCCTGGATGTGTTGGAGAAAGCCTTTAAGCAGAACGAGCCGATGGCCATGAAGCTGTTGACCTATGAACTGAAGAACTGGAGCAATTCCACCTGCTTGAAGCTGGCCGTGTCTGGAGGACTGCGGCCTTTTGTGTCACATTCCTGTACCCAAATGTTGCTGACAGACATGTGGATGGGGCGTCTGAAAATGAGGAAAAACTCCTGGCTGAAGGTACGTTCTCGTGCCATATGTTCCTATCGATGGTGCAGTGTGAAGGTCAGTGCTTTTGAGTTCCAGATGGGTTCCTCTGGCACACACCAGCTTCCTGCAGGTGCGCAGTTCACTCATCCTTTAGAAATCTCTGGAAACCAATTTGCCTGAGTGACTTTTCAAAACTGGATGATTGTACCTGCCCTGCCACCCCCAAACCACTCTTGTGTGAGGGTGCTCAGAGTAAAAAGCAAATACAAGAAGCACTTTGCTATGCCAAATGGCAGTGTATCTGAGAATTCCAAGACGAATGAGGCTTTAAGAATAATACTGACAGGGGTTGGGTGCATAGCTTACTTGCAGAATGTTTGAGTGACATACATAAAGACTTGAGTTTGGTTCTCAGCATCATAAAGCAAATAATTATCAATAGATAAGACCACGAAATAGAATTAGCAATTTTTTTATTGCTCCCCTAATCCAGTGCATTGCCTCAGGGACTCCAGGGCTAGTTCATAAGGGTCCCCTCTAACAACAATTCACACCATTCATCATCTCTAAATTCTCAGCCTCTTCAGTTATGTAATCAAGAGCACATTAGTTCAGTGCTTAAGATTTATAACATTTATCATGGAACCTATGCATAAAGCTTTCCACCTGGTCAACCTCAAAATGCATACATCTGTGAAACTCAATACAAGTGGTGGAAACACAAATGTTAAGACCTGTCTATGTGAGACTGTACTTTGCGTTTTAATTGTCTTCTTCCTACAATTCCTAAAATCATAGTATATGTTAAACAGAATAGCTATTACAAAAATATGATTTTTTTGGTTAGATATATGATACTAACTCAACAAAATAAATATTACATAAGGTAGGAAAGGCTACATGTATTTTGATTCATGGTAGTGAGACCAGAGAAATACGAAACATGCCAATCAAAAATTATCTTATATAGGTTCACAAAATACCATAGAAAAAGCCATCATTTCCCAAAGTTCTCCTTTGATCCTCTTTAACTTCAGGTCTGGAGGTGACAAAGCAGAGGTGCCATGGGTCTGCCTCCACTTATCCAGATCTGGAAGTAACTGCTTGGAAATTCCTTGTCATGAGAAGGCTATGGCTGAGAGCCTGAGGTAGCCTGAGAACCTGAGGTAGCACTGCCCCTTACACACATTACTTTCCAAAAATGCTGTTTCTGAGAACTTAGTGGAATTTTTTCTTTTATATACGTGTGTGTGTGTGTGTGTGTGTGTGTGTGTGTGTGAGAGAGAGAGAGAGAGAGAGAGAGAGAGAGAGAGAGAGAGAGAGAGAGAGAGAGAGAGAAAGGGGGGATTGAAAGGTAATTCTAAATGTTTTCCTCCGACATGTGTTGATTATGAGGCTGAAGTAGCTTGATGCATGAACTCCTCAAACTCCACTAATGACTCTTTTCACCAATAGTCCAGTTATCTATGTTGGTCTCTGAGTTTCTGAAGCAGATTTGTGAATAAGTTTGGGATGTCCTTGTCAGAACAGTCCCAAGTAGAGGAGTTTGTAGGAGCACCAGGAAGAGCCACTGGGATGGAAAAAGTGATTTAAATAATTTAGTATGACAGACTCCCATCTGTCCCCAGAAGTAGATATTTGTAGTCCGTCTGTGGCGGAACACTGCTTCTCCAGGCCAGAGGATTTGGAGGCCTCCCTAGAAGCAGACATAACACAATGCTGTCACTGTACGTCTGACTGTGGTGTTTTTTACACTTGGAGGAATAACATATTTGGGTCAGAAAACACAATTGTGTTAGAACTAAAGCCTAGAAAGTCTTTACAGATCAGAGGTTAAAACATACTTAGAAAGTCATTTCAGCATGCGGGAAGGAGCAAGTTTGGCAAGTCTTTACTTTGGTCTACAAAATCATGGGGGTGGGCTGGCAGATTAATCTAACATTTGGCCAGTGAATTCCAAGCTGCTAAGACCTAACTTTAGTTGGAAGAAAGACAGAGCAGTCACCAAATTGGCCTTCACAAATGTAGTAAATACTTTAAACTATTTCTCTTGCAAGGATATAAACATTGAACATAAAAAATTCTTTCCATAAGGCTGTTAATGTGTAAAATATGGTAGCCTAGTGAAAATTGCTTGAGCCATCTTTCCATTAGGTCTTCCTGGAAGACAACAGGTTTGTACAATATGAGAGGTGGGTCTTTTATAGTATTAAGTTTATGATATACATTTTAATACATTTTATATGGTGATATCTATTTAATGACTTTAAATTATTAAAATAATGTAGTCATCACCAAAGAATGCCCATAACTGCCTACTCAGGTACAGTTTTCCTCAGAAGAAACAAATGCCATATATGTAATTTCAAACTTTTAAGTAGACCTGGAGGGATTGTACTGTGGTGATGAGCACTGGTAGCCCCTTCCAGAAGACTCAGGCTTGGCTTTCAGCACTGACATGGTTGCACACGGCAGTCTGTAACTTCAGCTCCAAGGAATATGACATCATCTTCTGGCCTCTGTGAACTTTGGATATATTGCATGCCATACAGTGTACAATCAAATACCTATACAACATTAAAAATAATAAAAAACTTTTAAAGTATGTATATTTAATTTTTAAATTTTATCCTTTCTAAAACATATTTAATGTGTTATCTGTCTTTAAAATACATTTATTTGTTTTTACTTATGCATATATGAGTGTTTGCAGGTATTTATGTTTGTATACTACATGCATGCCTGGTGCTAACAGAGGCCCGAATTAGGCATCAGATCTTCGGAGCCTGGAGTTGTATACACTGTTGTAAGCTGCCATGTAGATGCTGGGAACTGAACCCAGGTCCTGTACAAGAACAGGCAGTGCTTTGAATCACCGAGAAAGCGTCCCAGCCCTTACATTTGCCTATTCAATCCTAACAAGGCATTGCACTGTTAGGTTGTCTGTTAGCCATATCATCTGTCCTGGTATGGCTGGACGTTCAGATTGTTACTAGGTTTTTGCCTTTGCAAACACCTGTGTATGAGCACCTCTCCGTCCGCCTTTGTGCAGAGCTGAGCAACACATTTGTCGAGAGTTACAACATACATAGACTCAGGACAGGAGTTGATCTGGGAGTGGCTCTGACTATCTACACGCACTGGTTTTTATGTCTGTTGTAAAGATGGCACATGCGTCCTTTGTCCTCTGCTCATCCTATATCTTGTTTCCTTTGCAGATAATCATCAGTATCCTTTTACCACCCATGATTTTGACACTGGAATTTAAAAGCAAAGCAGAGATGTCCCATGTCCCACAATCCCAGGATTTCCAGTTCACATGGAATTACAGTGATCAGAGCCCGAGCAGCACCAAGGAGAGCGCTTGTGCGGTTAGTACACTACCATAGGAAAGAGAGCTTCCGTAATTGTGCGCACAGATACACAAGCATAGAGCTTATCTATAGCAGGCATCTGGTAAACAAAATGTCTGCCTTTTTAACATTAGCAGAGTATTTATTAACGCCCCCCCCCCACTGCCCAGACACATACAACACACATACCTCTCTGTGTGTGTATGTGCTGCTGTCTTGCTATGTTTCCCAGAATGGCTTTGAATTTCTGGCCAATGTTTCAGTCCAGTGAACTTACAGATTGCCCTGGGGTTACATATTAGTCTAGAAGCCTAGGGCTGATTCATCAACCAAGCCTTTAGTTTTCTCCATGTCATCTCCATCTTGTTATATACTGGTCAGGTAGAGTATGTAAGCAACGTATCTCATTTCTGCTTGAGAAAGGGAGTCATCGTGTCTGACAGCTGTTTCAGCATTGCTGTGCGAATGGCAGAACAGATTGCTTTACCACCTTAAGACTCCATCAACGCTGCCCCCCAGAACACCACCCGTCAGGTTCTCGTCTATAGAGACACACATTTAGAATTTGTGTTGATAGGCTAGAGAGGCAGCTCAGTGGGTGAGAAGGTGCTTGCCACCCAGCTTGGCAACCTCAGTTCAATCCCAGCCCTCATGTAGAGGAGGGAGAGAAATGACCCAAACAGGTTGACCTCTGACCTCCACACACATGCTGTAACACATGTATGAACCCCAAGCAAATGTAACAAATCATTTCTGTTGATCCTCCATGCTGTGCCCCACACATCTCATCCGTCACATCTGGAGGCTTTGGCAGTTTTGCTTGCTCTGGAGTATGCTTTCCTCTGGCTGAGAGCCACTTCCTGAGCAGTCGACTGTCACAGCCAAGCGTCAAGGACACTGAATGCTCTTGCTGCTCCCACTCCGACCATGACTCATCAAGCTGCCCTTTGCCCCACGGTGTGATAAACATCTTCTCTGATACTTACACCGAATGATGTGCCTTTAACATCTTATCTGATGTGCCTTAGCATGCATGATGTACTTATTTAATGCTTGTTTAAATATTATTCACCAAATACTAAATGCGGACTGACTGTGATTAGTGTCATGTGGATGACAGTTGCTGGTGACTGATTGAGCATCTGTACATTCTGATGCCCTGAATATCTGCGTCTCCTGGGTCACTAAGGGCTTTAGTTATTGCTCCTGTTTATCTATGTGTGTATGTGTGATCCCCCTCTTCCTCCCTCCCTTCTTCCTAGTTCCATCTTGAACCCTTGGACC
This sequence comes from Acomys minous, assembly GCF_964271855.1. NCBI lineage: Eukaryota > Metazoa > Chordata > Mammalia > Rodentia > Muridae > Acomys > Acomys minous. Next base: position 40,682,543 of record NC_140484.1, on the reverse strand, counting down.
TGGGAAATCGAGTACATTCTACTGGCTGTAGAGAGTATAAAGAATCTCTTAAAAGTCTGAGCTAGACACATGATTACATTTGTACCAGTCCCAGATCCAAACCCAGCGAAGAGAAGGAATGCCTTGATGACCCCACCCCTAGAGAGAGATTCCAAGGCCTGGTGCAGTGGTCCTCTATTTGAGCATCTGCCTGTTTGGTTGTGCATGCCAAGTTTAGGGTGCTGGTAGAAATTGAACAAGGAAGAAAGCTGTTCATCACCATATACTTAAAAGTATAGATGCAAATCTCACAGGACACAGGCCATAGCTTGCCAGTGGATGCAATTCCACTTTTGGCTCTTGCAGACTCTGTAGAATGATGGACTCATCAACACTCAAGGTACTGTGGAGAATGGGTGCCTTCCTCTCAGAGCCGTTCTCAAAGGAGACTCGGAGTTCCTTCACAGAATGGCAGTTATTGTGTGTTCCTAACATTAAAAATATAGTAAGTTCTTGAACCTCCTGACTGGTGTCCCTCTAGAGCACTTGTGCCCCCAGGTGGCTTAGATGTGGTCACATTCACTGATTAAGTCAATGAATATTTACATAAGTCAGATATGGCCTCTGCCACGATGGGCTTATTATCAGGAAACTATCCACAAAACCTTAGCATTCTTCAATTTCAAAAACTTAGTGAAGGTACATTCTATTATGAATAGCTTGGGGTCATAAATATGGATTTTTTTTATCCTTTGGAATCATTTTAAGCAAACTTTGTTGACTAGACTCCCATCCCACCCCGCCCCCCACAATTATTAATTTTCACCTAGGAGATTTGATAGGCTATCAAAGATTTTTAGCATACTAATTAGGTGCGTGTATTTGATTAGTTGAGGAACATTGTTTACAGTGTGAACTGTGGGAGAAAGCTGGAGGCAGCAATCGAAATAGATGAGGTTTAGTGTGCCTTTGTGGTAGTAAGTTTTCCTTCTTGTTCCCGTGGGGAGCCGAAGCTATATTATCAGATGTTCCACGTGCTTTGTAAGGTTCTATTAACGGAGGTGGACCTCCTCCGTGTATGTGTGTGTGTGTGTGTGTGTGTGTGTGTGTGTGTGTGTGTGTGTGTGTGTGTACTGCACTGTCTTGCTATGTTTCCTAGAATGGCCTTGAGTTTCTGGACTCAAGTGTTCCTCTCGCCATAGCTTCCTGAGTAGCTGGGACTGCGTGGACACACTCCCATGCTAAGTCAGAATTCTCTTCGGAAGTTTCCAAAATAATTTTGCTAAGAGACATTTAAATTGTGTAGCTACTAGTCTCTTGCAGCATGGCCTCTGTGGCTAAACTATCCCAGGACTAAGCTGCATGAAGGTAACAAAGTGGCAAACCCGGGGAGCAAGAGGAATGAATGACTCTTCTCAGTAGGGCCAGTGGGTGAGGACTAGGGACTGGTGACAGCTTCATGAGGTGTAGACAGGGCACAGAGGCAGGAAGTAATGAAGCAGAGAGTAAGCAAGGCACATGGGGCCATTTAGCGGACTTGTGGTTGTGGCGGGTACTGGACAGGCAGGGAGTGTTTTCAGGCATGGCTGGAAATGTAGAGGATTGTGAGACTCTCGTATGCCTTGTGCGAAAGCATCGTTCTCTTTTACTCACCAGAGAACCAGTGAATGTCTGTGACCAGCGTGGTAAGACAAGCTGCTTGTTGGACGATCACTGCCTTAATTGTGTAGCATAGTTTCATAAGAAGACAGGCTAGAATCCAGGAGAACATGGACCAGCAAGGCCATCAAGGGCAGTAAGGATAAGGGTGTCAGCCAGGATCAGTAGCAAAAGATACAGAAAGGAAAAGAGTGGATTTTAAATGAATAGTCAGTTGGGCAGGCAAGTATGACTGAGAATTAACCATTGACAGCAAGGCCTACTTGCCCAGGGGTGGCACTGACCATGCCCACGGTGGGCTGGGCTGGCCCACATAGATTGGTAGCCAGCCTAGTCTTATGGAGGCAGTTCTTTGCTTGATAATCCCATTTCTCCCATATGTCAAGCTCATAACTAAGGTTAGTTGTCTCAACAAGGGATAATTATGGCTGACTGCAGTGATGCAAGGCTTTAGTCACAGCACTGGAGACACAGAGGCAGGCAGATCTCTGGGGGTACCAAGACAGCTAGACATATATGGTGAGACCATGTATCAAAACGTGGTGGTGGTGGTGGTGGTGGTAGGAGGGTTCAGGATATAGTTATGGTCCTGTATTATTCTTGTTGGTGGCAGAGGAGCAGGGAATTGAACCCAGGATCTTATACAAACAACATGAGTTCTACCACTGCGTTCTATCCTCTCCTTAAAGCATTGTTGCTTACTTTTCAGAAAGACTATGATTTGGAAAGAGGCCCTGATGAGAAAATGGATGAACACGTGCACTTAGACTTAAGAACTGGGCCCCAGAGTCTCCCCTGGACGAGGAAAGTCTACGAATTCTACAGCGCTCCCTTTGTCAAGTTTTGGTTTTACACGGTTGGTGTCGTTACAGTAGTGTTAATGATTATCAGTAGCTCATGACAATGTTACTAATGGTATGTTATTTGCTAACCTGAGATAAAAATTTCTTAAAATTTTAGGAGTCCCATTAAAAATAACAAACATAAAAGTGGAGATGGCAGAGCAGGAGGGTGAGAGTGTTGGAAGAAGACAAGAAAAAAGTGTGCACAGGTTAGACCACGTGCACTTTAAGCTCTTAAATGGCATCCTGTTTTCTCACCAGCCTTGGCCTCTTGTTTTTTTTCCACTCTTGGTTTTAATTTGGCATAGACTTTCACTATACACCCTTGCCAGCCTGGAACTTACTAGGTAGGGGGAGATTAGGCTGGCCTGGAACTTGCAGTAGATGCTCCTGTCGCTGCCTCCCGAATGCTGGAATTAGAGGTGGGAGAGCATTCTCAGGTCACGTTTTTCTCTCAGAGTGTTTACACGCAGTGTAGCCAAGACTGAGCATTTGGAGTGTTTAAGTATAATGAATGTAACAGCCCTGAGTGTAGAATTGAATGATGGGTTTTTTTCTTACTTTCTCAGCCAAAAAATAAATAAGTAATCCATAAAAACCATCAGTTGAATCGATGTTTTGGAATAATGTGTTTTCTTGCCTTCAGTAGCCTATGCTCTGAATGTAAGAGGACGATTTAAAGTTGGGAACATGAGTTGTAGGACCAGACTCCGATATGCGGTGGAGAGTGGCCATTCAGAGAAAGCACACATGGAGCGAGCGTGTCTCACGTTTATTTAATAGCACTTATTTTTCTAACGCTTACCTATGCTTAGGTGACTCACGTCCAATGTGTCGTATTCTGCAAACATCTGAAGAGTGACAATTACAGGATGTCTATATAAATGTACGTAATGTATAATCTCAGAATATGGACTTGGCAGCCATACATGTTGCACATATTAAATAATGTGCAACTCCAAATGACAGTTATCTGCTTCTAAATATCAAATCTAGAACTGAGAAGATGGCTCAGTAGCTTATAAAACAGCAAGAAGACTCAGGTTCAAATCCCCAGCACCCATGTGAAAAGCTTGGGATGGTGCAGCATTTCTGTGATTCCAACACTTGGGAGGTAGAAACAGACAGATCCCTCCAGCTCACTGGCCAGCCAGTCCAGCTATATTAGTGAGTTCCAGGTTCAGTGAACATCCATGACTCAGTGTAAAGCAGAGTTGGCTCAACAAGATGGCTCCTAGGCGAGAACATATGCGGCCAAGAACCGACAAGGTGGAAGGAAAGGACCCACTCCCACTAGCTGTCCTGACTCCCACACTTGTGCTGCGGTCTGTATGGGCTTGTACCATGCGCTCAACACTGTCTGATACCTAGGAGACTATGTCAGATATTGTATACTATACCTAGATTACTAAGCTCTTCATGTGTCCATATTCATATTCACATGGGTGCATATGTGCAGTTGTGCATGCTTGTATGTGAAGACCATAGGTCGACATCAGGTGTCATCCTTGATTACTTTTCACCTTTTAAAAACATTTGATTATGCATTTATCCATTTATTTAGTGTGTGTTTGTGTATGTGTGTGCATGTGTGTGTGAGTGTGAGTGTGTGGGCATGTCTGTGTCTGTGTACAGGTACCCCCAAAATCCAGAAGACCATTTCAGATACCCTCAAGTTACAGGCAGTTGTGAGCTGGCCAACATGGGTTCCAGGGACTGAAGTCAGTTCCTCAAGCAAGAGCAGTATGTGCTCTTAGCTGCTGAGCCATCTCTCCATCTCCTTATCCAGAGTAACAATTTAATAATTAGAAAATAACACTCCTGAGGTAATGAATGTGAGCTTACCATGAAGATAGGCATCCAGTGACGCTGTTCATCTTGGCATACATGTGTTTCAAGCTGAAACTGGAGGGAAGGCATGAGGTCCTTTCCTGGCTTGCTGCTAGCTTGCCAGTGTGCGTGCCTCAACAGTTAGTGCCAATGGGCTGACATCTCCTTCCTGGGCCAGCAATCAGTGACTTTCATTCCTAGACCATAGATACCTATGCCTTCTTTGACATTGAGCAATCACTCATCAGAAGTAATTTCCAGTTGTATTTTCATGTTGCCATGTGGAAGTTCCTGTCTGTGCTTCTGGGCTGTCTGCCTTTGCTTAGCATCATCCCTCATGGTCACTTGAGCTCACATGCAGGGAATGTGTGTCCCTCACAGATGGCTTATTTGGCATTCCTCATGCTGTTCACTTACACAGTGTTGGTGGAGATGCAGCCCCAACCCAGCGTGGAAGAGTGGCTTGTCATCCTTTACATCTTCACCAATGCCCTTGAGAAGGTCAGGGAGGTGAGTGCTCCTTCTAACTGTGTCTTCTGGACACCCCGGAAGAGGTGTTCTTGGCTCTGGGGATGAAAATGGACTCACGTCAAGTGTGTGAAGGAGAGACAATACACAGGAATGTTGCTCAGGGAAAATTTTCTGATGCCATTCCTTATGCCAAATACCTTGTGTTGAACTTTGGTACTCAGGGAGCAAGAGGCAATGCCCTCTACTTGTTTTTGAACTCTGCAGCTGTTGCCTTCCACAATGTGGCTTCCTTTGTGGTGTGGAGTTTTAATCATTAGCTTACCCACATACTGTCAGTTTACCCCAAGGAGTGTCACATGAATGGCCAAAGTTGCATAATACATAAGGAACACACTCTCAGTGTGTGGAAGTTCCTGTAACTACCCCTGAAGACTGAAGCTGAATATCTTTTTGGCAGAAACAGTGAAAGAAATAACCATTTTCATTCTACTTTGCATTTGCATCATTCTTAATGCATTGTAAATATAATCCAAATAGTTATGACTTTGACTGTCTTAGCTATATGTGTGTGTCTGTCTTGTTCCAGTGGTAATTTGGCCAAGATTCCATGCTAAATACGTGTTTTCTCAGAGATTATACTGTGTCATCTGCTAATGAGTTTTATAGAAGAGAAGCACTATCTGAATTCTACCAACTTTTTTTATGTTTTGGGCGAAACAATCATACTGTTTACATCGCTGTGTGTCTTATCGTATTGCAAGGGATGTTGCTTATACCAGCGAGTTCCAACATCATGTTCTCAGTGGTTTGCTAGGAGCTCACTCAGGAGCAGCTGGAGGACCAGATCATCAGCGGACTGCTTGGTTTCTAGCTGGTATTCTTTGCTCTCAGCTCAGGAAGCAGAAGTGTGATTTGGCAGAGGCTCTGCAGTACTGAGTTCTGAAATGTCCTGGTGTTGCTCCAGGACATTTGCTTCGGATCCATGAAAGCTGGAACAAAATTCTTCCTTTTTGTCATTTCTAGGTTCTCAAGTGGTGGTTAGGGTTATTGGTAATGATTCTAGATATTAAAGTTAATTCTTCATTAATCTTAGATAATAGTCATTAAATATATACTTATAGAGTTGTTTAAATAACTCATTAGCAAGGGTTATCTGAGCCTCAGGTCCTCTTAGTATGCAAAATTTGGTAAGACTTGGCTTACTGTCTAAATGACAGATTAATTCACTTAAAAGGATGCTATTGATGGCGTCCCTCTCCAGCTGTGGTTTTGGGCACTGAAACTAGGGCTCAAAGGCCCTGTGTGTTTCAAGTGACTGTTCTACAACTCTAGTCCATCCACACGCTGTACCTTTCTTTAAACCTTTCTCTCCTTCTGCCTTTAGATCTGCATTTCAGAACCAAGCAAGTTTTCTCAAAAGGTGAAGATGTGGCTGAGTGAATACTGGAACCTAATGGAGACTGTGGCTATTGGCCTATTTTCCGTTGGCTTTGGCCTACGGTGGGGACACCCACCTTTGCACACCATAGGAAGACTCATTTACTGCATAGACATCATATTCTGGTTCTCTCGGCTCATGGACTTCTTTGCTGTGAATCAACATGCAGGGCCGTACGTGACCATGATTGCAAAAATGGTGTGTATAGTCTCACTTTATACATAAATGTCCCCTTCAGTGACTCCACCTTCATGTTTCAAGTCTCATACTTTAACTTTCTCTCTTGTGTTATAAGGATGTCTAGCATGCTTGTTTCTGGGTGCCCTTACCTGTGCTTGCCTGTGTAGAGGACAGAAGTCAATGTTGGGTGGCTTCCACTACTGCTTTTGCCTTAGTGATTTTCTATTGCTGTGAACAAACACTGTGGCCAAAGCAATTTATAAAGAAAAGAATTTACTTGGGGCCTCGTGGTTCCAGGGAGTTGGAGGCCGTGACCATCTTGGTAGGGAGCATGGCAACAGGTGGGCAGGCATGGTGCTGGAACAGTCGATGGGAGCTTACATCTGACCCATAAGCATCAGGCAGACAGAGAGCTAACTGGGAAGGGTGTGGGCCTTTGAAAGGTCAAAGCCCACCCACAGCAACACACCCTGTCCAACAAAGCCACACTGCCTAATCCTTCCAAAACAGTTCCACCAACTGAGACCAATATTCAAATATATGAGCCCTTATGGGGGCTATTTTCATTCAAGCCCCCATAGCTCTCTGCCTTCTGTTTTGAAACAGAGGCTTCTTATTGAACTTGAAGCTCACTTTTATCTAGACTGGCTGGCCAGTGAGATCCCAGGGCCACCTGTCCCGTACCATGTCTGCCTTGTACATTCATCCTGGGAATCAAATTCAGCTCCAGTAGGCATGTTAATACTGAGCCATCTCCTCTAGTTAAAGTTTGAAATTGTTTCTAGAAGCATATTCATTTCTGCCTAATCATAAATGTGTATATAAAATGGTCAGGGTAGTTAATAGGAACACTTAGTTTAGTCTTTTGTGAGCGCTGGCCATGTGGGATTGAGTCACATTGTGTTTTGATTTGTGTAAGGCCACCACCAAGAATGTACTCTCTGAAAGCACTAATTCGTTATTTTATCACTCACTCTTACTCTTAAGCAGACCTCACGATTCACCACATACTATACTAGATATTTTGCATATATTAACTCATATACTGTTTGCAGCAACTTTATGAAATAAGTAGTGTCTACTTTTTACATACCGGGAAGTGGAAATTATAAAGTAAATCACTCATGAGCATGTGTGGGGAATCTAGGCTTCCACAGTGGGTGGATTGGCTCTGGTCTGTCCTCTGAGCTTGCTGAACGTTGTGCCAGCTCTTGCCATCTAGAATTTTGAAAGTACCCAAAGATCTACCCTCTTGAAACACAACATCAAGATTATCTTGGCGTATATTTCTAGCAAACAAGGAAAGTTCTGGAGGGACAGGGGTAGTCCAGAAATAAATAAAGACAGAGGGAGAAAGACCTGAAGAGCCTCAAGATGGACCTTACTGCTTCTGCTTCTGTCGCTTTCTCTCTTCTTTCTCATGGCAGGACTGGGATTTGAACCTAGGGCCTCATGCATAGGAGACAAGCACTTTATGGCTGAGCCCCAGCCCATCCCTTAGCTTTTCTATTTTCTTACCCCTTTTCTTTTAGACAAAAAGTGCATCCTCTGATTTTGTTAATGTCCCATTTGTTAGAAGATCTATGTGGATAATTTGTACATCGCAGTGATTGGCACAGGTCACTTCCCCCTGAAGCCAGGTTTGATAGGTTCTTTGAGTGCTGACTCCAAGATGAAGAACTTCTCCCGTGTGTGGCTTAGCCATGCCACTTAGTCATTTGCAGGGGCTTCTATGGCAGTAACAAGAGTGATAGTTAAAGTCCAGCTCAGGCAAAGTCACTGTTACCACTCTTTAGCCCATTGGATACTTGGATCTTGTAGTCACCACTTCATAAGATAAAAAATGTGGAGAGAGGGGAGATGATGTTGGTGACTTCTGAGTCTGCGTAGTGAACAAGTAGGTTGAGCTGATGTATTTTAGAATATGGAAGGAAACTAGTGTAATCAATCCCGAAGACACTACGTGGCTCTGGGAGGTAACTCTGGGAACAAGGAATCATTGGAATAATTTGTTCTAACCAAATATTTGCTTTAACTGGTCAAAAGTTGGGTGCTAGCCAGTCAAAAGCAGCTAACATTTGATCGCTGCTTACAGAGAGAGTCTCTGTTTCTACTTTCTGCACATCACGTGGCTCCATCAATGCCACTGACCTAAAGCACATACTCTGAAGAACAGCAGTTCTCAATGCACAGGGGTCGCTTATCAGCTATTTACATAATGATTCATAACAGTAGCAAGATTACAGTTATGAAGTAGCAACGAAATAATTTTATAGTTGGGGGTTACCGTAACATGAGGAACTGTATAAAGGGGTCACAGCTTCAGGAACACTGAGAGCCACTGGTGTGGAGAAAAGAAAATAACGTAGCCAGAGAGAACTCAGCTGTTTTGGATGGAGGCATTTTAATCACTGACTAGAGTCTCTAGCTGTTCACACGTGTGGTGGGGATGACTACTAGGGCTGAGTTTGTGGTAAATTCTGGTTGTGCTGTGCTGTTTTGCAGGCAGCAAACATGTTCTACATTGTGATCATCATGGCTATTGTCCTGCTGAGTTTCGGCGTGGCGCGCAAAGCCATCCTCTCACCAAAGGAGCCCCCTTCATGGCGCCTGGCGCGGGACATTGTGTTCGAGCCGTATTGGATGATGTACGGAGAGGTCTACGCTTCCGAGATAGATGGTACACATGGAGCTTTGCCCTCATGCAGAAACAACCCCTGTAGATGCCCAGAGTAAAAACGAATCTGAGACGTGTTCACAAGAATCCTTTCACTGTGTCTCTTTGTAGTTTGTGCAAGTGAAACGCCTTGCCCTCCGGGTTCCTTCCTGACTCCGTTCCTGCAGGCTGTCTACCTCTTTGTGCAGTACATCATCATGGTGAACCTGTTGATTGCCTGCTTCAAGTAGGTAACCTTAATTACATATATGATTGTTTCATTTGCCAAAATATAGCTATATTGAGTATATGACCTTTTGTTCTTATGGGTGTCCGGTGTTTTATTACTGTGGCTTTAAAGCAAGGACACAAAACTATTGGTAGGAAACTTATTGAAACAGTGAAGTCATAATTGAAGTACATGCATGAGAGGAGATCCAAGCTGATACTGTGTAATTAAGAGTTCTGCAGAGCTGACGGCCCACTAAGGGCTTGACCTGTGCTTTTCCCATGTGGCCCCTGTCGGTCTCACTTTCTTCTCTCTCACAGTTGGTTTTTCTTCCCACTTCCTCTTTCTGACTCAACTCCTCCATTTTACATGACCCTACATCTTGGGACTTTTCCTTTATCTGCACCTTTTCATGTTCTTCTTCTTTTATATATCTTGGAAATCTTATTTCTATGGGCTGCTTCACTGACTTCCTGGCTTATTGTCCCGACTCTCCCAGTGGCAAACTCTTGAAGCCCCCTCTTTCCCAACATAGACTTGTTCCATTTCCCCTGATTACGTATCGAGGGGGCCTTGAAGACAGAGTTCTTTTCATTTAAGTCCCTGAAATACTCTGTGAATGTCACCACCTGCTGGTGGGCAGGCAAAGTCACCTGTGAATTGATGACATGCACTTGAGACCAAACTTGAGAGCTTGTGGAACTGCAGACTAATGATCTCCTCACAGTTTCCCATTTGATAGTGTTGGGATGGAGTCCATGGGCAGGCATGACCTCATGTGTCCAGGCGATGCTCGGATAGAGCCCACAAATGTCCATGTCCTCATGCACTCAGGTGATGCTGACACTATTAGCTCAATGACCACACTCTGAGAACCAGAATTCTAACTTGGCCCTGTGTCAATCCTCTGCTTTGAGGGCCCTGGGACACACTTCTATCAAGGGACACACCATCCTTCTTTCACGGATAGTTGTGGCTCCTTCCTATCACTGGTCCAGTTTTGGTTGTCAATATTTTTACCGGCTAAATTTGACTCAAATTCTACTCCGCCATTTTTTTTTTTTTTTTGCCTCGGAAGAAACTTAATTAAAAACATCTAAGCAGAATGTTGCAATGGGTATTCCTGCTCCCTCTTGTGTGTTAAATACATAAACAGTTCAGGGCAATATCTTGAATATCTTGTTTTGAAGAACTCTACCACCTTCTTAAATTTCCATTGGGAGTTCTTCAGTGTCAATGTTTATTGGCTTCCTTTAAAACTGATGTAACTTAAGAGAAAACCCAGAGTGAGCACCAATAGGGGCTACTTCCACTAGAATGTTAACGTGAATAATTCATCAGGTTCCCTTTGGAAGCTCTGTGTATTGGCTTATTTAAGGAGGAATCGATTCTCTCGTATGTCTTCTTCATTCATATGATTCTGTTGAGATGCTTTGGCTAGAGTGACTCCAGTGGTTCTTGCTTCTGGCCTGTGAGGGATAGCTTTATACGTTCCCTAGCACAGAGGAATATCACACTTGTTTACATGGGAGAATGAGTTACGTTCTGCAAAAGAGCTTCCTTCATGCACAGCAAAGGTGCCCCATTGACAGCACTGAGTGTGCAACACGGCAGTTTCTGTTCCTCGCCTAAAATGCTGCCATTTTCTAATCTCTGATATCAGCGTCTGCATTTTGTTCATTGTTCCAATGAACATATATATATATATATTTTTTTTTTTTTTGGTAAAAACTGTTTACTGTATTTTATTTGATGAAAGAAAAATCATAGGAGTATAATAGTTATTGGTTAACTGCTGCTGCTGATCTGTTAACCAATGAGAAAGGTTGGGAGAAAGAGTCTGTCACATTTCAAGGTCCCAGATTAAAATGCCGTCCCTCTCCTTTTTAACCTACAGCAACATTTACTTAGATATAAAATCCATCTCGAATAAGCTCTGGAAATACAACCGCTATCGCTACATCATGACATACCACCAGAAGCCCTGGCTGCCCCCGCCCTTCATCCTGCTGAATCACATGTGCCTGTTCCTCCGAGGGCTGTGCTGCCGCCCAGCACCACACGACCACGAGGAAGGTGATGGAGGGCTAAGTAAGTTTCTCTGGTGGAACAGAAGGAAGAAAATCAAGGGGGCAGAGACGCTGGGATTGAAGGTGGGAAGGGGATAAAAGGTGGAGATGTGGAGGCTACTAATTACAGTGTGGGCACCACGTGAGGGTGCTGAGACGATGCTGGTGCAGACCTTCACCTTTGCCTGGGGGGGCTCGTGATTATTTTTGCCTTTGTTAAGTGGTTCTTGGAAACAAAGAAGCAGAAGAGACAGTGTCTTTGGTTAAATGTGTGAAGGCTTAGACCGTCTAGAAAAACTGGGTTTTCTCTGCTGACCTGGGAACTCCTCTGAATATCTCTTTAGAGAGTAGAACTTATTGCTCTGTTGTCTAGAACAGTGATTCAAAAGGTCTGAGATGCAGGGAAACAGCGAAGCAAGCTTTGGCTAGCAGATCAGCCAGAATCACAGCTCTGCTTTCCTCACCTCCTAACAAGGCATGAGTATTGTTTTTAAATTACCAGTATTATTAGTAGGCCGGGCTAGCAATCAATCAAGACACAGACACTTGTTATATTTAAAATAGCCTTAGTTAACCTGGGGTAGGGCAGGTATCAATCCTCTAAACTACCTCCCATAGTGGGGCAGGCATGGAGTCCCTGTCTTAATCCCATGCCATCTGCTTCTAATAATTTCTATCAAGCTATCTCCTGTGCATAAACCCAAATACTTGCAAATGTTCTTCATCTGGGCCGGATTCTCCATCCACGCCGGCCATGTGCTTCTCCTCCATCTAACCCATGGCAGCCTTCCTCTCTTCCCTTCAGGTCTCTTTTTTTTCTCCTCGTGGCAGCCTTTCATCTTCTCAGAATTCCTCTTTCTCCTAGCCCCACCTATCTCCTGCCCTGACCAGGTGGGATGGCTTTTTATTAAGCAAAAGTTGGGTCACAGAGACAGCAAGTTGTAATTAGCGTCAAAAGACATCAGACCATCCCCCAATACATGAGTGCCCAGAAAGGATGTACCAATATGAAGGGCAGAAATATGGCAAACTGTATTCTCATTTTGTTTTATTTAAAGCAGGATGCTCATATTTTTGTTCAAGTGTGACCCTGGGTATGTAGGACTATAGCAGAGGCACGTTTGCTGATAACACTTCAAAGAGATATTATTTAGTATTTCTCTGAGGAGGAACCCATTACAATTCTTTGCTTTTGGGGTAATTAAATAATCATGTTCATATATGAGCAGGACAACATTGTTCTTATAGTTCCCAGTGTTCCACACTTGCACTTGTCTGGAGCTGGAGCTAGGGTGTTTGGGGCAGTGGTCCCTGGGATGACAGCAGATGCAGTCTTAGAATGAAGACGGCAACGAAGCCTCGTGATATGGCACAGTGAACGGTTTCACGCACACCCGAGTCATGAGTGTGATTTTGAGTTGGATGTTGGTTGTTGTACACTCAACAACCCTTTTACTCTTGTTGGACATTTGTCCCCACCCTCACTCAGTTATGTGAACCCATGTGGGCTGTGACCCGTTGAGGAATGTGGCGCCTAGGTCACAAGCCTGCAAGCTTTGACACTCACACTCTCCCTCTCTCGCTCTCATCTTGACTGCATGGTGTGACCATCACAGCTGTCACAGGAGGACTCCACCTACTGTTTTCACAGCTGTCTATGGTTTCTATCAAGCAATTCCATGGTTGGCATCAGGCCTTTTTTCTGGCTCATTTCTATATCTACAGGAATATTTATCCTAAATATTTAATTCAAAAATGCCTCCGAGGACTTTGTCTCTAAGCCTGGCAATCTGAGTCCTGTCCTGGGATCCAGATGGCAGAAGGAGAATATCTTCTGACCTCCACACATGTACCATGGCATGCATGTGTGTATGTATACATACGTGCATGTAGTGAGAATCCTTTAATTTTTCTGAACCAGGAAAGGATTGCTTTGTCCAGAAGTAGCCCAGAATTAGGAGCTGAGTCAAAAGCCACTTACTTTTCATAGAGCCTGACTGTCCAAGTATTTCCTGGTAGATATCGGGATCTGAGGGAAATGGAAAAAGAAAAGGCTTGAGCTGAGCTGTTAGATACTACGGATTCCAGAAGTTTCAGAAAAGGCCTATTGTCCTATGCACATGGTCTTAAGGGTTCCATTATCCCCTGCCACGTGTTATCATGGGGTTGGAAGGATAATAACAGTTGCCTATTGTTCACGGCCCTCTGAGTAGGTTTTGCTTTCTTTGAAGAATCTTGTCACTCTTGATATTTATTTATTTCCTCTAAAGTGATTTGTGCTTTGGAAGGAAGCCAAGTGCAGGGCGTCAGCAGCTTGTCACCCCAGCCCTGGGGGGAGGGGGGGGAGGTGAACAAGGAGAGCTTTGAATTGTGATAGGCCTGGACTGCGCGGCCACATGCTGTCTCAAAAACCAAAATAACAAACAAAGTAAACAAGGAGGCACAACTGAAGTTAAGGTGGAGGCACAAGCTTTATATTTTTCCCTTCGGGCAGAGAGATGATCCTGGCTCTTACTGGAAACCTAGGGTGACTCCAGGGTAGTTTGTGACCCTGAAAAGATCTGTGGGCTAACTAGGACTGGCCAGTCTTTGTGGATAAGTCTTCTTGGGCTCACCCTTGACTGGAACTTATAGGACGATTTCCACATAAGACTCAAAAGTGGTTATAATGATAATATAATAATTATTAACTTGTATATATTTTATGTGTATGAGTGTTTTGAGTGTATGTACATCTTGAAGGAACCCTGGCCAGCTCGAGTGTGGCAAGCATGGCTCTGGCTGCCTTGCCCTTCTCTCCCATTCCCTCTGCCTTGCTGAAAAAAAAAATTAGCTCACATTCCTAAAGCTAGCCACCAAGTCTGTTCCTTTATTTGGCCACTTCCTCCTCCTGAGGCTGACTACCAAGGTCCAGCAATCAAAGTATAGAAGTCCAGCAATCAAAAGCCCCCTTTGGCTCTCCTAACATGCTCAATTAAGCACCTCATCCCAACATGGGGCTTTCCCTTTGTAGGAAGTAGAAAAAGAAAGACTGAAAAGTTTTCTCTCCAAGGCGACTTCACCTGGAACTCTAGAGCATTACTATCCTGGCCTCTCTCCACCCCTTTAAAGGTAGAGTTGGCAACAAATGGGGCAGCAGTGCCACCTGGTGGATAATTTTAAAAACTACATATTCCAAGCTGGCCTTGGGAGTTTGGGGCAGATTGGCTGCTGGTGTGCTTCCTGATCCTGAAAAGCTTCATGCTTATAGGACCTCAGAGCTGGCAGCTGTGGGAAATGACCAGTTTTTCCTAACGTCTCAAGAATTCTTACACACCATGTAAACACAAAACACTGTGTATTTCAGTTGTAAGCACGTTTTTGTAGCTAAACACATCTTCAATTTGAAACTAATTCCTCATTGCTCATATAATTGGAAAATAACGAAAGTTGTCACTATTAATAAGTTATTGACTAATATTCAGTTTTCTTCTGACTTAAGTGAAGACACTTATGAAGAACTTTCCAATTTTGCCCCCTTAGCAACATCGTGTCCTCTTGATATTTCCCAAGTATTAGAAACACACTTAAAGCTGATTTCTGATTCTACTCACTGAGAAACATGCCAATGTATCCACCTGAATGCTAACATTTGGTGAAGGCCTGCACTGGCCTCAGCACCACAGGGTGGGACGTCCTTAATGAGTTAATTACCTCAGGGAAGGGTGCAGTGTTGACTGTCTATTGGTTGGTAGCTTTCAGAGGAGAACTGAGCCCATCTATGCTCAGCCTGACAAGGGAGGACTTTCTGTCATCATCATCACCACCACCATCACCACCAGCAACAGCAGCATACTCTACCCTCCTACAAACTCAATTTTCACCTGTAAATCATTTATTGTTCTTTTAGGAGCTAAAGCAGTCAACAGGGAACAGAGACAATGAAGTTCTTTCTCTAGCTGTATATGAATACAGGGAATTTTGCATAACACAGGAAAGCACTGGGCAGCAAGCTTCTGCTTGTTCACTGTGTTCACCATGTTGTATGTACCGATTTTCTGGGAGCCCAGTGTGATGAGAGGAGGTGTCTGTCACATAAGCTAGCACTTACACCTGGGAGAAAAGCCACCTACACCTATCACACTGCCATCACAAAATCCCCGAGGCGAGGTACTTAATAAAAGAGGCTTACAGTTGACCTTTGAGTAACCAAGTTTTAGCCTTTTAAATTAAAATCAACTTTTACATATATATGAGAATTTTGGTTTTGAAGATTTGCAATAATTGAAAAACAAAACAAAACCATAAGACCATGCCAGGCATTGTGACACACGCCTGTGATCTCAGACATGGGGAAGTGGAGAAAAAGAGTATCTGCAGGTTTGAGGCCAGAATGAGCTACATAGTGAGCCTGTTATTTTAAAAAATGGCAATCAAACAAGTTTAAAACAGGAAAATGAGAAGGAAACAAAAACTCTCAAGTACTAATGATACAGCCTAGGAATTTGAGCAAAATTAAGGGGAAAAAAGGCACTACAGTGATAGTTCAGTCTATAAAGTACTTGCTATATAAGCATGCTGCCTTGTGTTTGAGTCTCAGAGCCCTCATAAAATAGCTTAGTGTGCTGGTACATTCTTTTAATCCTAGCACTGGGGAGGCAGAGAAAGGCAGGAGTCTTGCCATTCAGCCTGGATGAATTGGTGTGTTCCATGTTAGTAAGAGCCCTTGGCTTTAGTAACACTACCGGGTTGACCTCTGGCCTCTACCTGGATGTGCACACACGTGCCCTCCCACATGTTCACTTTACCCATGAACACACAGGCACGCAAATACACATGGAGTAAGTTAGATATATCATGAGTACATAGAATGCATACATAGACAATAATGTATTTTGTCATTTAGAACCGTAAAATGCACAAAAATTATCATCACAGAATGTAAGTAGTCCTTCTATTCAAGAGAAATGTAAGCAAATACAGAGACACTGTATTAAACTGCAACTGCGCTCTGCTAACTGTAGCTGTGCTGGGACCCTTCATAGCCACCTTCTGTGGCTGCCTTATGAGCTAGATAGAGTTCATTGGCTTAAAACACTCTGTGATCTCATCACTGTGAGCAGTTCATTTGCCTCCCGATGTTGGGCATAAAAGAATGTACCACTACACCAAGTCATTTTATGTGGGTTCTGGAAATCAAACTCTAGTCTTCATGCTTGCATGACAAGTGCATTGTAGACTAAACTATCACTCCAGCCCCCTTTTCTTAAATTTAAAAAGTTAAAAAGTGATTTCTTCACATATAATACATATGTCATGCAAAGACATCTTGATCCTGTATGTTATTGCTACAATGTCTGGCCAATGTTGATTTTTGAGAGATCAAATTTAATATGTAGATTTTTGACAGTTGGTACATCAGTGCCTGCAGTTCTGTCATTCAAGGGTCTAGTTCATTTGGAGGCTGGAATTCCAAGATTGCAGTTTCTGGTGAGCCTCTGGCAGTGGCCTCCTGGTCACACCACAACATGGTGGATAAGTTCCTGTAGTGCCAATGAATGAGGTAGGGGTGTGGGGAGACGAGGTAGGGGAGTGGGGAGACGAGGTAGGGAAGGAGAGAGAAGACAATGGAGAGCACTGCGTAGAGAGATGGGAAGCAAGAAAGCAGGAGAGCTAAGAGGGGCTAGTTTGAGGTGGGCAGCCCATTAATCCATTCCTCAGGGTTTAGCTGTCACCCAAGATCCCACCATGTAGGCCTCACTGGTGGACCAAGCCTCCAGCACAGGTACCACAGGGGACACCACCCACGCCTCTGAGTGTCACACTCTGTACCAGCCTCCCAAGAGCAGCTTTTATGTGTGTGTCGTGCTTATTTCCACAGAACTCTACCTCACAAAGGACGACCTGAAAAAGCTTCATGATTTTGAGGAGCAGTGTGTGGAAAAATATTTTCATGAGAAGGCGGAAGGTCTGAATCGTAGTTTTGAGGAACAAATCAGAGTGACATCGGAAAGGTAAAGTATATCTCTTTAATTCCCCAAACTGCTACCAAATCATGATTGTCCTATAATATCTGAAATAATAGAAGGGCCCACTTCCAAAGCCCAGAGGTCTGAGTTCTGGACAATTTGATGCATGTATTGCAAACTGATTATGTAATCAGCATCCATTTGTTGGGCATTACTGGGTTCTACATAGTCTCCCCATCCCCAGGGATAAGTGGAGCCAGGGAGACAAGATTTCCTGTGTGGTAGTGTTACATCCAGTGTTTGCACGCGGAGGGGTTAAGGGGAATGAAGAAGCAGAAAACACAAGAGAATCAAGGAAGTAGATGGAGGAAATATAGACGTTAATGTTGGTTGGATTAAAAAAAAAAGCTACGAAGAACCGGATGTCATTGTGCATGTCTTTAATCCCAGCATAGAGGCAGCAGAGGAAGGCAGGTCTCTCTGAGTTTAGGTCTAGCCTGGTCTAAAGAATGAGTCCCAGGACAAGCATGACTACAAAATGATACCCTGTCATGGAAACAAAAACCCAATATGATAAAATAAGAAACTATGAAGAACATGAGGTAGTTTAAGGAAAAAGAAAAGATGGAGAAGAGGGAATTTGCAGTGTGTGGCTTGGGCTGTTCGGCTTCACATAGCTTAGTCCAGGAAGGTTGCTGTGAGAGACCTCAAGGAGATGAGGGAGGTAGGCAGCAGGGCCACATGCTGGAGTGATGCTCTTAGACAACTGACACCCACAGTCACTGCAGGTTGTGCGCTGGCCCAGAAGCAGCTGCAGATCCAGCTGAGAGAGGGCAGCAGCTGGCTGAGAGGGTGGATTTCGGTAGCAGCCCCTGGTTGTCATTTGCCACTGGTGGGGATGGAGACAATGTCATTGTCAAGGGGAGAGTACAGCAAAGCTTGAGTCAGCAGCAGCAGACCACTTAGGTGACCATGTTGACCGTGAAGAGAAAAATGATGTGACTTGGGGACATGATGCGCTGCTATTGTTGTGTATGTGATGACAAAATAAATTTCCATGGCTCCGGAAATGATCTGCATGAGTTTTATCACAAGAAGCCAGGATAGAACATGGGCAGCGACCAAGCCTATAGGAGTAGAGCCGTGAGTGCTCAGGAGCCTAAGGTAAAGCTATGGCTCGGGGAGCTTGTGGTTCCTGAACTTCCTGGAAGGGGGCGCTGTAGGATGACCATTCAGAGGTTTGAGCGAAAAGGATAGATGTGTTGGGGAAAGGGAATCTATTAGGAAACCCAGTGGGTGTGTAACTATGATAATTGTACATGTTCAGGATTGTGTTAAAAGTGTGCAGGTGTGCACATGATTTTATGGACTTTTAAAAACAGAATTGTTCTTGCAAGTAGAAGCAAATTGACACAAATTAAATATATCCCTTTACTTTTGAATATACATGAGGCTGACTATAGAATGTTTAATCTGATTTTATGTGTTTTGTTGATGCCCCCAAATCTGATAGATAGACGTGAGTTCGTAAAGACAACTTCACCTCAAGTAGACTTACAATAGGAACTTTCTTGCAGTAGGCATGCCATATTTAGGCAATTCTGTACTTTTCTGTTGATATTATACTTGTGTAAATATATGCTTATGTAGCTGGTTGAACTTCAGATCAATTTCAGTATTGAGAAAATGTTAAAAAATCAAATGATGGTTGTGGACGCGTAGAACTGTAATTTATCTCAGTAATCTCTTTAGACTCTTGCCATTTCATCTTTCTCTCTCCTTCATATCCTGTCTCTGGACAGCTGTGCTTACACAGCACTGTGGGGCTACTGGGCTCAGGCCTTTGTGTGGTGTGCACGCTCCTCTTTGGACCTGGCAGAGGGCTGTAATCAGAAGCCGAGGTGATACTGAGTGAGGCCCCGGTGCCATGAGTCATAGCAAGTACATCGGTGGTGATGGTTCCAAGTCCTTCAGTCCTCTCACTGTCATGCATCATCTTTCTCTTGGACTTGAGGACCCAAGAACCAGGGACTTAGAAAGAAGGTACTTCAGCAGTGATGGTCATAATATGTTCAGTCTCTTAACCCTCATGTGACACCCCATTTCTCTTAGACCTGAGGGAAGGTTAGACAGTAAGTGGTTCTTGACTCCTGAAAAATATGGATACTCCTAAGGGGGTTTGAACTGGCTCTGGTTTTCTAGTAGAATGTCTTCCAATGATCATGGTTTCATATCACAATGATCCTCAGTGGCAATGGCAAGGATTTTTACATCAGCATCATTGTTGAGGCCATTTTGGGGAAACATAAATGAGGGGTGCTAGGGATGCTACTGAGCAATGTTGTTAAGAGGCACTGTAAGCAGATCTTAGAAGCCATTGCACATTTACCTACCTCCAAAGAAGGCATTCTCTACCTTCTAGAATGAAACGCCTTTGAGGTGTGGATGGAGGACGGGCACTAAGGTGTATAACATATTGAGCAGGAGCGCGTGCTTCGGCTGTCACTCAGCAGCGCTTGCCAAGTGTCTTTTCCCTTTGCCCTGTGGAGCAAGGTGCCCGCGGTATCCTTTTCCTTTCAGCACATCGGCTGCACTGTGTTTGGGGTAATGCCACGCTTCCTATGATTGGTAGAAGCTCCAGCACGAAGTGCGCTGTGACCCCACTGTGCATTTTTAACGTCAGCAAATTCATATCTGGCTAAGGCTGTGCTGACCAGCATCTGTGAGCAGCTCTGGTACCTTGTCCTTCATGCAGGATTCCCTAGGCAAACCTGTTTTGATCCCAAAGGACTTGCTGAGGGGAAATGACTGGCTGTGGTGGTGGGTTGGATGTTAACTGTCTGGCTTGATGGCCAGCCACGGTGACATTGGGAACGTGACCCTTTTCTGTGAGGGGAACGGCAGTTATACCTACCTCGCAGAGCTGAGGTGTGGTGAAAGAAGACAGCGCAAGTAGAACTTTCACGTGATGCGTTGCTCGTAGTCACCACCCCATGGATGGGACTGTCAGGCTGATTATAATTATGTTTCTTATTATCTCATTTCAAAGAATCTTGGCTAATGGGCCACGAGTAAAGCAGTCTCAACGCCCGGCTTTCCTCCACTCCGACCGTGCGCAGAGGAAATGCAATAGTCAGGATTTGTTTTATGTGTCAGAATGAGTCGCTCCATTGAATTAATGCAGCCAGTGGTCTAGGAATATAATTAAAATATGCTTCACAGGACACTGCGTTTTAGAAAATGAGTGCCCATAAAAAAGCAAGAGGGCCCATTTCAGGCGACCAGGTTATTCGCCTAACAGGTTTCTATTGTGGCATGCCACCTGTTGCTGTGAATAGTGGCTGGATTCTATTGTATCCATTCGATGTGTCTGCAGCTAATGGAACTTAATGAGTCTCCATTACTGCTGCTCAGACCGTACTGTTTTTGAATTAGATGAAACAGGGCCCTGGATGGAGACGTTCCAATTAAGCATATTTGGAAGGAAATACACACATACTTTGTGCTCTTTCCCACATTGTCCTTGCCAGTTCCAACTTTGTAGTTTTCAGAAGGTCAGCACGCATGCTTTAAGCCACTGGTGAGTTACGGAAGTTGGATTTTATATAAAATTAGCCAGAAAGGGCTCTGCCCATATAGAGTACAATGAAAATGAAAAAAACACTACCTGTTTTGTTTGTTAAGTTCCTATCTACCACAGTCTCAGAAAGAAGGGGTGGGCGATCGTGTGAGTCCTGTGGTTTAGGTGTGTTCTAGAGGCAAGAACTTGAGCACTGCTTTTGGAGGTACATGCTAAAATTGAGTGCTCTTCTCAAAGTTGAGCGAACTTCCTTCTCTCAGCCCCTAGGAAAAATGGGAGTATTTTTCATGACTGCTGATGAGCACATCAGCTAGGAAATCACTGGTTAACTTTCCTCCTTTGCTGTTTTTCAGCTTAATCCCATTGGCAAAGATTTTCATTTTATGTACACGGTTGCCTTGTCTGCATGTATGTATGTACAGCTCATGTGTGCCTAGTGTCCAAAGAGGTCAGGAGAGGGTGTTGGATCACCTGGAATTGGAGTCACAGAGAGATGTGAGCTGCTATGTGGGTGCTGGGACTTGAACCTGAGTCCTCTCTGGAAGAACAGCCAGTTCCCTCAAGCATGAAGCTCTTTCTCCAGCTTCCCTGAGAGTATTCTTTAACTAATATTTTAGTTTTTATTTTTTAACTTAAAACAATCATGTGCAAAGAATTAAGATGTGTAAGACAGAACATAGAAATCCACAGCTTTCTACCACCAGCAGAAATAGACAAGGAGAATAACAACCAATAATGTAATTATTACTTTTAATGACCACATATAATTCTATCTCCTCTTATAAGGAATATTTGTCATTTTAACACAATGACACTACAGCTTCCTTATATGTTATAAATAGTTTAAAATGTTATAATGTAGAGGGAATCGTTATCATCTCACTTTTATTTATTACCTAATGAGCCATTTTTCCTTACTTTTGTATTTTGTATTTGGGGAATTATCTTCTCAGGCCATTTGGGATCTTTTTTTTTTATTCCTTAGCGATTTACAAAAGCTTTTTTTGTTTATTAAGGGATATAAATGTCAGAATATAAATTTGCCAATTTTTACTGACAGAAGAGTTTATTGGGGCTTATGGTTTCAGAAGGAAACGTCATGCGCAATCATGGCGGGGAGCATGGTAGCAGGCAGGCAGGCATTAAAGCGGTAGCTGAGGACCTGCATCCTTATCCACAAGAAGGACACACACACACACACACACACACACACACACACACACACACACACACACAGAGAGAGAGAGAGAGAGAGAGAGAGAGAGAGAGAGAGAGAGAGAGAGAGAGAGGTGTGACATGGGCTTTTGAAATCTCTTTGAAGGTCCCATCTTTAATCCCTCCCAAACAATTCTACCAACCAGAGGGTGTCTATTAACAGATATGAACCTACAAGAGTTATTTTTAATTCAACTACCACCACATTGTACTCTCTGGTCCCCACAAGCTTGTAGCTGTATTATAATGCAACATGAATTCAGTCGAACTCTCAAAGTTTCCAAAAATTTTCATAGTCTGAACAAAGTTTAAAAGTCCAAAGTTTCTTCTGAGATGCAAGGCAATCTCTTACCTGTAACCCCCAGTAAAGCGAATAAGCAAATCAAATACTTCCAACATACAGTGTCATGGAAGATCTGTTCCCATTCAAAAGGGGGGTGGGGCGGAATGGGGCCTAGGGAAGAAATACTGAACCAAAGCAACATCCAACTTCAGCGGGGCAAACTCCAAATCCTCTAATACCATGCCTGATGCCAGAGCTTGGATGGCTGTTCTCTTCCAGCTTTGCTGACTCTCTTAGGCTGGATCCTTTCCCTGGCTGTAGATCTCCTTGGTGAACATCCCACAGCTCTGGCATCTCCAGCCTCTAGAGGTCTCCAACACAATACAGGCTTTTCTTTCATAGTTACAGGCAATGACCTCCATGGACATCCCCTGTACATGGCTGACCTCAGGGGCATTGCTTCATTGTGGAAGAAGATTCTATGGCCCCTTTACTTGGGTTATACTTCATGACTCTAAAGCCAGGACCGTGTAACCTAGTCTGATAAGTTTTGTTGCTGCTTGCAATGGAACCTGTCTTTCTCCTTGAATTATATTTTCATGAGTTTTGATTTGTTGATCTTTTTCTTTACAAAGTTTCCTTTCTCTATGTTGAAAGCTTAGCTGGGTGGGTTTTCCACTCTCTTTACTACTGTCTCCATCAGGTCTCTCATCTCTCAGCATAACCCGTGGCTCCAACTTTAAATTTCCTGGTGCTCTTTTTTATCCTTAAAACTATACATTTTCTATTTTATTTTTTGCCTCAACTTCTATTTTTTATTATAGAGCTGCATAAATGTGGATTACTAACAACCACACAACAGAGTAAATATTAGGCTCTTTTGAAATCTCTGCCAAATAAATTAATACAAAACCCTTCAATTTAGCCTCTAGCAGATTTTTAGGACAAGGATAAAAAGCAGCCATGTTTTTGGTCAAAACATCACAAAAAAGGTCTCTAGCTTAAGTTGCTAATAGTGTTAGTCTATGAACTTCTTGCTGTGGCATACATAGTTCACATTGCTCTTAGCATTACAGTCTACCAAGCTCCTACTAGGATGGTCACTTAAGCCCTGCTGCTTACAGCTTGTGACTGCTTTTCTAGTCCAAAATCTCCATCTTCCACATTCTTCTACAACCCAACATGGTCAGGCCTGTCACAGCCGCATTCCCACTCACTGGGACCAACTTCTGTCTTAGTTATTTTGTATTCTTGTTATAAGATGTAATGACCAAAGCAACTTATAGAAGAAAGAATTTATTGTGGGCTTAAAGTTTCAGAGGGTTAGACTACATGACCATCACAGTGGGGAGCATGGCAGCCAGCAGGCTGACAGGCATGGCACTAGCCAAGACGAGGGACACTGAGTAGGTGGTTACCTGAGATTCCCAGAGTATGACACCATAATACACTTGTCAGAGGTTATAAAGGCAAAGCCCACAAAGCTTCATACTTACCGTCTTTATCTAATGAGAGACAAGCTATATCCTGATGTACTTCCTGCTTAAGTGTGACCAAGCACTTCCTGTGCAGTTGGGGCAAACAAGCTTGTTTGCAGAAGCAAAAACATGTGGTTGGTAATCTTACGTGTACAACAGCCCCCAGCATACCAGGAAGTTATCTGTTTTTGAACAAGTGAGGCTTACAGGTTAGAGGAATTTTTGTTTTATAGATCTCTTAAGCCCAACAATTTAAACTTAAAAGTTAACTTTATCCTTTACTTCCTCTCTTGCACTATATCCTGAGTCAAAACCTTGACTCCGGAGGGTACCTGTTCTCTATCTGGACGGCTGAATGTATGGAGTACACAGATGATTTTTAGCCCAATGAGAAGCACCTTTAAGATAGCCAAAGGAAGTTCAGAATCTTGAACGTGTGCCTGTGATGTAGCCAGTGCTTTACCAGCTTATCAGAACTCCTGTGATCAGTGTGAAAACTCTGGATGTTTGAAATCTTAGTACAACGACAGCATAGGGAGGGAATGAAAGCTGAAACAGTTCTTGGTTTTTCACATGTCTTAAATCGCTTCCTAGGCCAGGCATAGTGGCGCATGCCTTTAACTCCAGCACTAAGGAGGAAAAGGCAGGTGGATCTCAACAAGTTTGAGGCCGATCTGATCTACATAGTGAGTCCAGGACAGCCACGGTTCTCTTACCCAGAGAAACCCTGTCTTGAAAAACCAAAACCAAAACCAAACCTACCCAACCCCAAAAAATTACTTCGTTAGACTTGCATAATTTGCTCTTATACATCTTTTTTTTTTTAGTGATCTCTACCTTATGTTTTTTTTAAATTAATTTATTCAGATTTCAACTCAATTGTTCTCCCATCACTTGTATCCTTCTGTTCCTCCTACCCTCCCACCCCACCCTATTACCCTCCCTTAGGTCCATGTCCAAGAAGGACTGCTTTATGGTCGCAGGCTAACAAGTCTCATCTTGGTAGTCTGCCTATTCTTTGAGTGCTACCAGGGCTCCCCACAAAGGGGAAGTCGTCAAATGTGGGGCACCAGAGCTCATGTCAGAGTTAGTCCCTGGTCTCCACAGAACTGTGGAGAATATCCTGTCCATTGACTAGATCAGAGTAGGGGTTTGATGTTTAATACTTGTATTGTCCTTGGTTAGTGTAATAGTTTGAGCAGACATCCCTGGACCCTGATCCACCCATTACAATATTCCTCTTGTAGGTTTCTAAGATCCTCTGGATCCTTCTATTTCCCCATCTCCTATATTTCTCTTACCTAGAGTCCCAGTAGGATGTCCTTACATCTGTCCCAATATCTTGGTAAGTGAAGACATTCATGGGGCATGCCTTTTGGGCTAGTGTCCAATTATAAGTGAGTAAATACTGTGTGAGTCTTTCTGTTTCTGGGTTAACTCATTCAGTATGATTGTTTCTAATTTCCTCCATTTGTCCACAAATTTCTGGATTTCCTTGTTTTTTATAGCTGAGTAGTATTCTATAGTGTAAATGTACCCCAATTTTTTTTAATCCATTCTTCCACTGAGGGACATTTAGGCTGTTTCTAGATTCTGGCTATTATGAGTAAGGCTGCTATAAACATGGTTGAGCATATGTCCCTGTTGTGTGGTGGAGCATTTTCTGGGTATATTCCAAGGAGTGGAGTATATTCCAAGGAGTGGAATAGCTGGGTCTTGAGGAAGCCCTATTCCCAGTTTTCTGGGAAAGTTCCAGATAGATTTCCAAAGTGGTTGTACCAGTTTGCATCCCACCAACAACGAAGGAGCGTTCCTCTTTCTCCACATCCTCACCAGCATGTGGTGTTACTTGAATTTTTGATCTTAGACATTATGATGGGTGTAATATGGAATCTCAGAGTTGTTTTGATTTGCACTTCTCTGATGACTAATGACGTTGAGCATTTCTTTAAGTGTTTCTCAGCCATTCGATATTCCTCTGTTGAGAATTCTCTGTTTAGCTCTGAGCCCCATTTCTTAATTGGGTTATTTGGTTTGGTGGTGCTTAATTTCTTGAGTTCTTTATATATTTTAGAAATTAGACCTTTGTCAGATGTAGGGTTGATGAAGATCTTTTCCCAGTCTGTAGGCTGTTGCTTTGTTCTGTTGACTGTCTCCTGCCTTACAGAAGCGTCTCAGCCTCACCATGTACAAAACTCAAGTCCAAATGGATTAAAGACCTCAACATAAAACCAGAGATATTATGTTGGTTAGAGGAAAAAGTGGGGAAGAGCTTGGAACACATTGGCACAGGAGACAACTTCCTGAACAGAACACCAACAGCCCAGGCCTTAAGGACTTATACATTTTAAGCCATTTTTTTTACCTACGTCAAACTGACAATTAAAACCATCACAGCTATCTATACTTAGGTAACTGCATTAGTTTCTTGGGTTTCCTATAGGAAACCTAGCCCAAACTCAATGTTTTATGTTAGCAAAAAAATGATTGTGTCATGTTTCTGGAAACAAGATATCAAAAATCAAGGTGTCACAGGGCTACACTCTACCTGATGTCTCTAGGAAAAGTCATTCTTTGTCTTGCTAACTTCTGGTGGCTTCCAGGCAGCTGTAGTTCTTTGCTTTTTGTTGAACCAAGGCCATCTTCTCTCACTGTGTCTTCATATCTTCTTTCTTCTGTGTTTGTATGTATTTTCTTTTTTGAATCTTTATGGGCTGTCTTTAATATATAATATGTATTTTTAATTTTTTGAGGTTATAATACAATTACATATTTTCTCCCTTCCCTTTCCCCCCTTCAACTACTTCCATGTATGCATCGCCCCCCGCAAACCTCCCCCCCCATCTCTCTGCCAAATGTGTAGCCTTTTTTAACTTAACGGACATGATAATATGGAAAAGGGAAAGCTCAGGGCGCTTTGGACCTCAGACAAAGGATCATCTGGCCAGTAGAAGCTATTCCAGGGTTTGTCATTAAAATGAATGGATGCATTAGCAAATAGCAATGGGCCGACCCATCAGATAACTGCAGTGGTAATCTGCTGGCAGCTGAATTGCTGGTCCTGAGGCATTAGAAAGACATACGGACTAGAAATATAGCTTTATAATTTCCTCTCCTAGTGTGGGAGTGGTAAGATGGGGGAAGTCGAGCTCACCTAGGATTAGGATCTGTACTATATTAGAGAAAAACACGGGAAGCAGGCTTAGCTTCTGGCAACAGTGACTTTGCTGAGAAGAGATCAAGAACAATTCCCACCAGATTAATGTGTTTATTGATTTTCTTCCTATCTTCACCATTAGGGTTTCAGAGATGTTCTTCCAACTGAAAGAAATGAATGAAAAAGTGTCTTTTATAAAGGACTCCCTACTATCCTTGGACAGCCAGGTGGGACACCTACAGGACCTCTCTGCCTTGACTGTTGACACCCTAAAGGTCCTTTCTGCTGTTGACACCTTGCAAGAGGATGAGATTCTTTTGTCCAGCCGAAAGCACTCTACTTGCAGAAAACGTCCCCACAGCTGGACCAATGTCATCTGTGCAGATGTTCTAAGCAGCACGGGGCGGCGTGGAGAGAAGGAATTTCAGTACTATAGCATGCCCCCTTCTTTGCTTCGGAGTCTTGCTAGAAGCCAGCTTCCCTCAAGAGTGCAGAGAGGTGCTCTCGTAGAGGTGACACACAGCAAGAGAGAGGCCTCACATGTAAGAGAAGACCAGGAGGAACAAGAAATGGGATCGAGGACAGTTGCATCTGGGGCATCCCGTGTCAGACAGGCACACTCTAAGTATGGCCGGTTTCTCCTGGTCCCATCTTCTGGAAAGCAAGTTCCTTTGTCTTTACGAAACCCCTCCCCTCTTTTCAGATCACCTGAAGAGGCAGACATGGACGATCTGACACTGGAACATATACACCACAGTAATATCACCATCCACCTGCCTGGGCCGACCCCTGCGGCCGCCCACCAGGCACTGGTAACAGAACAACGTGAGGCAGTCATGCAGGTGTCAGACGATCCTGACAAGGCAGAAGAAGATCCAGTCACGGTCAGTGGCATATCAGCTCCTGTGACAATGACATCTCTTCCTTCCCGAGCCATCAGCGTGCAAGAGGAAGGTGGATATGTGAACTGGGCATTTTCAGAAAGTGACGAAACAAGTGTGTTTAGTTTAGAAAAAAAGTGGAAAACTTGCTTGCCCTCCACTTGTAGCAGTGACTCTGTTCCAGGTGGGGACTGCTCTCTGCAGACTGGAGGCAGGTCTGAACTGGACAGCTCAAGAAGACTGGCCCCGGGTAGTGAGTGCTCAGTGGTGTCAGGACCATGGTCCCACCCAAGAAGAACCTTTTGGGTCAATCCTCTCTGCAGAGACAAACCTCTCATCAAGAGTCATAGCTTTAGATTCCACAAGGAGGAGAAACTGAAGAAGAGCTGGAAGAACAGCAGTAAGGAGCAAATGCTTTAAATTTATCTTTGTTTTTCCTAGTCATACGATTTCTCATTTTTTTTCCTTTTTAAAACCCTTTATACAATATATTTTGATCACCTTCTCTTCCCCAACTCCTCACAGATCTTCCCCTACTCCCACAATTCCATGTTCTTTTTCTTTCTTAAAAAACAAACAGCCAGGTGGTGGTAGCACACTCCCTCTTGAGGGAGAGGCTGATAGATGTCTGAGTTTGAGGATAGTCCAGGGCAGCCAGAACTTTGTTACACTGAGAAACCCTGCCTTGAAAAACAAACAATCAAACACCAAAACCCAAACCAACCAACCAAACAAACAACCCACAAACCAACCAACCATCCAAAACAACCAACTAACCAACCAACCAACTAACCGACAAAACCAAGCCCCAAACAAAGTAAAAAGCATTAAAAAAAAATCATAGAATTGGTTTGTATTGGCAGTTATTCCTGGGCATGGGGCCTGTCCAGCCTGGGATGTGGTTGATTTGGCCAGTGTCACTCCATTGGAGACAAGCGTTTCCCCTTCTCTCTCAGTTTCTACCATTTGCACACAGCTGCTTGGTTAGGGGAGGAAATGAGTGTCTACTTCCCCTTTTCTTTCCTGCAATTCTTGTGTTACATGAACTTGTGCAGGTCCTGCACATGCTGTCATTAACAGTCTCTCTCTCTCTCTCTCTCTCTCTCTCTCTCTCTCTCTCTCTCTCTCTCTCTCTAAGTTTTATTTATTATTATGCATACAGTGCTGTCTGCATGTACACCTGCAAGCCAGAAGAGGGCATCAGATCACAGTATAGACGGTTGTGAGCCACCATGTGGTTGCTGGGAATTGAACTCATGACCCCTGGAAGAGCAGTCAGTGCTCTTAACCACTGAGCCATCTCTCCAGCCCTTAACAGTCTCTCTTGTCACCTCTTTTTCTGCGCTGATCCCTGAGTTCTGAGGGCAGGGGCGTGATAAAGATATCCATTGCCGGCTGAGTAAGGGAGCACTTTTAAAAGTGTGCTCAGTGGCACTGCTACCGCAGCGACAACAACGTCTGTGACTACTAAAGGTAGCATCGTTCTTCCCCTTCTCTCAGCGCCCTCTGTAAAACAAACTCGTCTCTGCAAACCGCCTTCAGCATCCTTGTGCATACCATGTTCCCTCTAGGCCATTCAAAATCCTCAGAGACAAGTTCAACATGGATCAGAGCGAAACTGCTAAGCAAGAACAGGAGCCTGTCAAAGAAAAGGACGAAGACCCAGGGACTCCCGGTACCCGTAAGTATTCCTCCTTTTGTACTTTCAGGTTGAGCAGCCGAGTCAGCAGCCTTTCCCCTGGTTCCTTTTGAGTACAGCCAAGAACATCGTTCCAGGAAGAGCGAAGACACACATTTTGACTTGTTTATCTGTTCATAACCTGAAAGCCATTAGGGTTGTTTCCTGATAGAGCTAGTCCAAGAAAGCCTGAGTGAGCATTTGTGAACAAGTCTTTCTAGGGACATTTGTTATCATTTCCCTTTGTCGAGTACTTGGGAGAGGTTGAGGAGTGCCAGCGTCCTGTGGTATGTACTTGTCAAAGATGCCACCGTGTGGCTCTCTGTGCCAACTGTGGATTAGGAGGATGCCATCTGATCTGCTGCCACATCTGCCTGCATGATGCTCCGTCCTAATATCAGGCACCCTGGTGGTTCCACAGTGTGCCTCATCGTGAGGTTAGTCAGCATTGGCCCAGGCTTTGAGGAGACTCTCCATGTGTTCAGTTGGACATATCTCTGGGTCTTTTCTAGAATGCAGAAATTGATTTGTTTGTTTACTGTGAAGTTGTAAATGCTTACTGTGTGTTCTAGCCTTTCATGACTGTTTTCGCAAACCTTTTCTCCAAGCTGGCATGTTATCTCTTCCTTGTCACAACTGTCGTCAGAAGCACATGGGATTATTTTTTAAATTTTGATCAGGTATTTGACTTTTTCCTTCTGTAGCTAAAAGTTTGCTTCCCTGCCCCCAAGCCCAAGGCTTTGAGCCTAAGACTTTGTCTCTTGTTTTCTGATAGGATGTCTATAGTTATAGTTTCTACATTAGCTCTAGAGTCCACTTTAAGGTAATTTTCATATATGGGGATAAGAAAGGATTGAATTTTCTCTCCCATATGGATATCAAAAAATTCTATCATTTTTGGTTAAAATGTGACTTTTTTTTTCTATTGAATTACCTTAACATTTGTCAAAAACTAATTGACTATCCAGACCCACAGTATGTGTGGCTCTATTTTTGTCTATCTCCATGCCAATACTAAATCTATCCCAACTACTGAAGCTTTATAAGTTGTGAAATCATGCATAAAAGAAATCCTTCGTTTTTCAAGAAATGATTTGGCTATTTTATGTTCTTTGCATTTATATATAAATTTAGTCTCAAATTCCAGTTTTTACCCAGAAGGCTTCTGGGATTGGAACAGAATGCTCTGACTCTGCATGCCAGCTGTGAGAGAATTGACATCTTACCCGCAACTAAGCGTCTGATTCACGGACATGAGATGTGTCTAACTAGCAGGGTCTTTTAAACCTTTTTTCAGTAATTCTTTGTAATTTTTAGCATTCATGACTTGAATATGTCCTGTTACATGGGTGTCTAAGTATTGAAAATATGTAACAAAAACTTTTAAATTTTATTATAATAATTGTAGTTACTTTAAAACAGTAAATCTGTGATTGTAGTGTGTGTACATATTTATCTGTGATCGTGGTGAATATACCTCTCTCTCTCTCTCTCTCTCTCTCTCTCTCTCTATATATATATATATATATATATATATATATATATATATATATATAAAACCAGCATATTGATAAACTCCACTTCTCCACCTGTGTATGCTTACTTAGGATATTAATTTTGCTGGTCCTTTTTGCACCTGTGTTCCTGGGACGTTGTCTTTAGTTCCTTTACTGTCATAGTTTTGGTTTGGGTATCAGGATTATCCCAGGATAATTGGCCACACTGTTGTATATATCTTAAGCTTCCTTTGAGAGTTTGTAAAAAGATGATAACCATTCGACACTACATATCCCGTTGGATTATCCAATAAAACCATCCTTGTGGGAAAGTCTTTAACTACACATTAAGTAATCTGTAACAGTCACAGGGCTGTTTTCCGATGATCAGAGCCTTAAGTTGGCTTTGTCTGTCCCTGTATTTAAAGACTATCCATTTCATTTAATGTTTCCTGTTCATTTCTATGCCTTCTATAACTTGGGTCATCTCTTGCTTTTGGTTAGTTGGGTCAAGGCTCTGTGCCTCTTCTTAGTTACCTGTAATAGTCCTCCCTTCCCCTGCCGCTCTCCAGCTCTTCTCTGAGACATGGCATTACTGTGTAGCCTTGGCTGGCCTGGAACTCATGCTGCTCTCACCTCACTGAGGCAGAAGCTGTGACTACCGGTGTGTGCCACCAACCTTATAATATTATCTTGTTATTACTTTACCGCTGCATGCAGGACCTATAGCAACCCTGTCTCTTGCTTTCTGAACATTTGAAATTTATATTATCTTTCTTGTTTCATGACCAGCCTGACTGTAGGTTTTTATCTGTCTTGTTAGTTTTTCTTTTTCTTTTTTTTGAAAAAAAATCAATTCAATTTTATTGATTTTTTTTCCCTTGAATTCAATTCTGTTTCCCTTGTTCAATTTACTTTAAGTTTGACTTGATTTTTTCTCTTTCTCTTTAAAGTTAGAACATTTTCTTAATGATTTGGGAGTTTCTTTCCAATTTTTAAAGAAATAATATTTCAATTTACTCATTGGCAGTTTTAAATGTAAATATTATTTATTTTATTTTTGAATACAGGCATTCAATGTTATAAAATTTTCTCTAAGCATACATTAATTAGGCCCTACAAATTCTAGTGCTGCTTTCATGTTAGTCCAGTTAATTTTATAAATATATTCTCAGGATAATTTTATCTAATTTTGTAAGAATCACGTTTTATGGCCCTCATGTTTTTTTATTTACATTTATTTTTTTCCAAATAAGCTTATGTTTAAAATATTCATCTCTCTTTGTTACAGTAATGAGAAGCAGTTAAAGTCTTTTTATTACTGCTTTAATATTTTTATGTGTTGTGGGTCTGTTTAAGTTGCTGGTCACTTATTCTTGCCTTAACATTAGTGGTTTGCATGAATCTAGAAATTTGTCTTTTTTAAATTTTCTACTTAATAAAGTACAGGCTTTTGAAGTATTCCTTTATAATATTCTGAATTTCTTTGTTGTTGACTGTAATATTTCCCTATTCATTTTGTCTCTGTTACTTTGGATCCTTTTCTTTCTTCTAGCTGGTTGGGCCATGGGCCTGTCATCTTTTTTACTGTCTCAGAACCAGCTCTTATTAGACTCACTGATTCTTGGTATTATTTTCCTTGCTTCCTTTTCATTAATTTTTGCTCTGATTTTTTTTTATTATTTCTTCCTATTTACTAGGTTTGGTTTGTTCTTGTTTTTCCAAATTCTTAAGTTGTATCATTAAGTCATTCATTTGTGACTTTAAAAAGTTTTTAATGTAAGTGCTCACGTCTATAAAATTTCCTGTTGGGCAGCTTTTACTGTGTCCCAGAGGTTTTGTTGTGTTTTGTTTTCATTTTAGTTTATTACCAGGAATCTTTTAATTTATTTTTTTTAAAAATTCTTCTTTGACCCCATTCATGATTCAGTAATGTGCTGTTTAATCTTTGTGAATTTGTGTAATTACTGGAGATTCATTTAGTGTTGATCTTAAGCTTTATTGCATTGTGGTCGAAAGCACATGGACTTATTTCAAATTTCCTGAATTTGTTAAGATTTGTTTTGTGTTCCAGGATGTGGTCTATTTTAGAAGAACTTTCATGGGCTGTTGTGTAGAATGTGTATTCTTTGGTCTTTGGGAGGAATATTCTGTAGCTATCTGTTGGATCCATTAGATGTATGTTGTCATTCAGTTCTGATGGGTCTCTCTTTCTTTTTCTTTTTTCTTTTTGTCCTGATGTCCTGTCTAGTGGAGAAAGTGGGGGACTGAAATCACCCACTATTACTGAGCTAGAGTTTTTTTTTTTTGTATCTTTACATCTAGTATTCTCCTTTTTATGAGATGGAGTCCACCTGTGTTTGGTGCATATGTGTTCAGGATTACAGTATCTTTTTGGTTAATTGTTCCTTTGACTACTCTTCTGATTAGTTTTAGTTTAATTTATATTTTTTGCTAGCTATTAGGATAATGTCAGCTGCTTCCTTCTTGATTTCATTTGCCTGGGATACTTCTTTTCGTCTTTTTAGTTGGTACCTCTCTTTGAAGGTAAATTGAGTTCTTCATAGATAATGAAAAAAAGGATTTTGTTTCTTAATCTATCCTACTAATCTTAGGTGAATGGGGAGTAAAAGCCATGAAATTTGAATTTATTACTAAAAAGTACCTGTTGGTTGATGTAATTTTGTTGTTATTATTGTTATTTTTCCATTTGTACCCTTAGCCCTACTTTGTGTTTTAGTAATCATAACCTTATTATTTTTACATAATCTCTTGGTTGCTCGTTCCCTACTTCAGTCTGAACTATGGCTTCCAAAACTCTCTGTAGGGCTGATTTGGTAAATATAAATTAGTTTAGTATGTTCGTACCTTGAAAAGTTTTTCTGTCTCCACTTATGGCATAGTTTTGCTGCTGCAGTGTTCCATGTTGGCATTTGTGATAATTTTGAAAGTTGAAGCACATTATTCCTCCCTCCTCATCAAAGAGTTTTCTTTTTAATGAAGGAGAGTGAAACTATGATAAAAAGCCCACAACTGGTCAAATGCCAAGAGCAGCTGACTACGTGGTGCCTATCCACAACTGGTAGATATCAACACCACAACACAACACCCAAGGCTCAGGGAGTATTTAGAAGGAGGAAGCAGAAAGTTTGGAAGAACCAGAGGACCAAGATATTGGTTGTGAGATAGTATCTTCTATATATTACAGGGAAATATGATTCATGAAATATCAAAATCATCGTTGTTTACACAAGAACTACACAATGGCAGTAGTTGATAGGCCAACATGGATGGAGGCTACCCAACAAGGCCCTACCCCTAGCTGGAGAGCTACAGGCAATTCATTACTACAGAGAGAGGGAGAATCAGTCTTTTCCAGGGACAAGCCCTCAATAAGTGACAACCTTTAATAGATGTGTATATGATAAAAACTAAATGGACTCAGCATGTTGTATGTATGTATGTATGTACACATTGTATATATATTTCATTGTATATAATACATATATGTATATACACATATAATCATGTATGCATATATATGTAACAATAATAAAAGATGTCATGAATTTGAGAGGGAGTTGGGAGCATGGAAGAAGTTGGGAAAGTTGGCAATGACATAAGTACAGTACCCATGTGTAAAATCCATCCCCACAAATTAAATTAAGAAACTAAATAGAAGAAAAGAGACAAAATGGAGACCATTATGTAAAATCATCTGTTAGGGAAGAGAATTAACTTGACAATGAAGGCTGCAGTCTCAGACAATGCCAGGACCTGTTGGACTCCTATGGGTTAAGCATTTAAGGAGATTTGTTTTATAAACTTTCAAATGATCTGAGTTAAACTAGCAATTGCACCCGAGCTCAAGTACTCAAAAATTCATTCATTTGTTGCTTTGAAGTTTACCAGTGTAAACAGGCACGGAATCCAGCTATCTATTAATTCAGTGTTGGAGACAGTGAACAGTGGAAATAGTAGACTGTTTTCCAAGCTCACACAAGTTCTGATACGAGCAGAATTCCAATGCAAGTACTTTGAATTGGAATATCTCCCCTCTTCTCTATCAGTGTTTTTTTTGAAACATGATCTCCAATCAGCAGTATGAGCTTCCCCTGGGAACTCATTAGAGATCCGAGTCCCACCTCTCCTCTAGCTTTTCTGAGTAGAAATCCTGAGGGTGCAGGCTAATGACTGATGGCGAGCCCTGGTGATTTTGATGCTCCTTCCGGTCCCACTCCACATTCTTAATCACGACTGTAAAGAGAATGTACATGGATGTGTGTGTCCTGCTAGCTTGAATGAGGGGTTTGCAAGTGTCTAAGGTAATTCAAAATATGACCAGGGTTAATAACTACCACCCACTGTGTGCTTCTATTAACATACTGTAAAATATTGTCAGATTAATGTCATTGTGTTCCACCGAATGACTTTCCCTCTAGGTGATAACAGTCAATGCTTGCTATCAAAGTGACCAGGTGAATTCAGAGCCAGGGGAGACAAACGCCATGGAGGAGTACAGCAAGAACTGGCTCTCCGTGTCCAACTTCAGCGAGATAAGTATGTGATTACATAACCTTGGATTCCAACATCTGGCAGAATCCTCCAGGGTGTGATGTTTAGACCATTGCGGGCTTCTGTCATTCTTTTGTGTAGAGATGAGGTAAAGAGATGGCAGAAGTTGCTAAGGGAAACAGCTCTTTGCTGCTTGTCATGCCTTTGAAAGGGATAAAAATTCATTTGTACAAAGGAATTGCTATCAGGATAGAGAAAAGAAATATTAAAAGTTAGATGACAAAATCTTTTACATTTAAAAAATAATCTTTTATATTTCAAGAGTGTTTTGCTTAAGTTGGTTCCTTCAGTGTGACTTGTAGGGAGAAGAGTTTGCCTCATTTTTATAACCCTTAAAAGTCATGAAATACTAGTAAGGATCAGTAGGTCAGCCACTGTTGGTTATTCAATGTGTCTCATGTAGGGTGTTTCCATGTGGATGGATGTCCCTTAAGCTTAATAAGATGTGTGTGGGAAGAGCTACAAGCAAGATATAGCATGAAAAATACGGTGATATTAGGCAGATTATAAACAGGAACACACACAAATGTAGCTTTGAACCTTGTGCAGTGGAATATCTTTATATATATATAAAAAGAAGAAAGCATGTGATCAAGGACAAACACATTTGAAATTACTTAAGACACTAAATATAAAGCACTTCAGGGTCCTCGACTTCCTTATAAGCCCCCTTTGCTCAGATGCTCTGTGGTCCTTAATGACATAGTAATCTTTTGTACCAACCCTAACCCCTTCTCCTCCCCAGGGGAAATTGGGCAAAATCTGAAGATATGCTTTGTTGGCACAATAAAGGAGGGTCCTTTTGGCATCTACTGAAAAAAGGACAGGGATACTATGAGGCATCCTCTGATGTATGGTGCAGGCTTCAGGACAATGAATTATCCAGGACAAAGTGGGTGATCCCTATTTTGTATTTAAAGCACAGAAGCTTCTATGAAGCCAGTGTGAATCCAGTGGACACAAAGCTGGCAGCATTAGTTGTCTTGCCTTAGCTCACAGTTAGCTAGGGACTATACCTTTATTTTTTTAATTTTTTAATTAATTTATTTTTGTTACATCTCAATGGTTATCCCATCCCTTGTATCCTCCCATTCTTCCCTCCCTCCCATTTTCCCCTTATTTCCCTCCCCTATGACTGTTCCTGAGGGGGATTTTCTCCCCCTGTATATGCTCATAGGGTATCAAGTCTCTTCTTGGTAACCTGCTATCCTTCCTCTGAGTGCCACCAGGTCTCCCCCTCCAGGGGACATGGTCAAATATGAGGCACCAGAGTATGTGTGAAGAGACTATACCTTTATATATATTAAATCCATGGATAAAACATGACTCTAGCTGGGCTGAGGACTCCTTGACAATAACCTGATCTGTAGAAGCCTGGGGCAAGAAGATTGTGTCTTCCAGGCCAGCCTGGGATAGATAGTGAGAGCTTCCACCACAGTAAAAGCAAAAGCAAGCCAGGAAGCAAGCAAAGAAAAACAAAACTCCTGACATAAATTTA
The DNA here is from genome assembly GCF_964271855.1 of Acomys minous. NCBI lineage: Eukaryota > Metazoa > Chordata > Mammalia > Rodentia > Muridae > Acomys > Acomys minous. Next base: position 40,645,401 of record NC_140484.1, on the reverse strand, counting down.
GGATGGATCATATCCTTTCATTTAGAAGTATTCATTTAGAATATATATATATATATATATATATATATATATATATATATATATATATAATATTATGCATTTTATAAATAGTATAACCTGTGCTTAGTTTTTATTTTTTAGGATATTAGAAAATGGGCATGCCATGATATTTTTGTACATGTATATAAACTGATTCAACCATATTTACTCTGCTATCTTTTCTTGCCATCATTCCCTCTCCTGGTAGTCTCTTTTCCAAAATAGTTATCATCGTAATTCTATGTTTTTTAAAAACAGAGTTCACAGAAGAGAAACACCATTGATATTTGTCCTGCCCTGCTTACTCTCTTAGTTAGGATTTTATTGCTGTGAAAAGGCACTATGACCACAACACATATAAAGGAAAACATTTAGTTGGAGCTGGAACACAGTTCAGAGGTTTAGTCCATCGACATCATGGCAGCATCCAGGCAAACATGGTGCTAGAGAGATAGCTGAGAGTTCTACACATCTGGATCTGCAGACATCAGGAAGAGACAGTGAGCCGCTTGGCATGGCTGGAGCTTCTGAAATCTCAAAGCCCATCCCTCAGTGACATACTTCCTCCAACAAGGCCACACCCACCACAAGGCCACACCTCCAATAACCCCAGTCTCTAGGAGTCTATGGGGGCCATTTTCATTCAGACCACCACAATTACTGTGATGACTTCGGCTCATTTTCCTCAAATGACATCATTTCGTTCTTTACACTGAATGAACTCCATGGTACTTACACTCATGCTTAGATCATAATACATCATTCTTAAACACTTATATTTTTTCCAGTGAATTTCATATAAGAAGATATATGTGCCAGGAGGGTCTGGGGAGACATCTTGTTCAGGGAAACTGGCTAACACCAAGGAAGGACCCAACAGATCTGGTGAGGTCTGTTGTCATCCTTGGAACACACATTGAATTGAGAAGCTTTATTGTTTCTTTTGAAACATCTTAAGAAATAATTGGAAATGGGTGAGGAAATAAAATTTGGGGAGTTGCAAAGTTATCCCTCTCTCCCTCTTTGGATCAGGGTCTCAATGTAGCCCAAACTTAATACGTAGGTGAGAATGACCTTGAAATTCTGCTCTTTCTGCCTCTGACTCCTTCGTGCTGTGGATTCTGGTGTGCATTGCCATGCCAGGTTTAGGCAGTGCTGGGGACTGAGCTCAGAGCCTGTGTATATTAGGCTCTCTATCAACTAAGTAAATCCCCAGTTCTCAGATAGCTCTCTTTATATACTCATAAAAATTCTAAGCAACCTATGAAGATGTGAAATGTTTTTCAATGATTTTTATTTTAAAGATTTATTTGTTTATTATTATGGATACAGTGTTCTGCCTGTATGCACACCTGCATGGCAGAACAGGGCACCAGATCTCATTATAGATGGTTCTGAGCCACCAAGTGGTTGCTGGGAATTGAGCTCAGGACCTCTGGAAGAGCAGCCAGTACTCCTTTGAGCCATCTCTCCAGCCTCGATATTTTTGTTTTAATGATAATACAGTCCTGTAATTGAAACTATACTTATTGTAATTTTATTTATATGGAAATAGCTTCCTTTGTACTTCTTAGAACATTTTTTTTCTAGAACAAAACCACATGGAAAAAATAGTTATTGTCTGTCACATTTGTTACAGTTCTTAGCTTTGTAGATACCAAGTGTAATCATAATCAAACAAAGTCTTTCATTATCCAGTCTAATAAAAGCATAAAAATTAAACTTGATTAATAGCATTTACCCCATCTTTTGTTATTATTGTACTTTGTGCTTGGTGCCCTTATGAAGGAAGGGTTAATAATTTACAACTAAAATTTAATATATTTTAAAGTATGGGTAATGAAGTGCAGGAGATGGTGAATGTAAATATTGATGAATGTGTTTTATAGAAAAAAGAAACATCATGGATTTTTAAATTCCAGACTTTGAAAGTTAGGGTGGGTGTGATGGCTCAGAGGGTACAGGGCTCACTGTGCAAGCCTAAAGATGTGAGTTCAATCCCCAGGATCAATGTAAAAGTGGAAGGGGAGACAAGAAGTTACAAAGTTGTCCTCTAACCTCCATGTGCAAATGCCTCACGTGCATGCCTTGCAATAATAAAAATCCACTTACGAAAGAGAAGCAGAAGTTATTATAAGTGTGAACGCCACTGTAGAAGAATAGAAACAGAATATACAGTTTTCATAATCACTTATGAAAAAAAGAAAAAATGAAACTTGGTAAAATTTGCTAAAAATAGAGAAAACTATATCTAAGTTTAAATAAATCTACTGTGTCCAGATTTTTCTATTTGGGAAATGTGATTTGAATGTAACACATTTCAACCAATTTTCTAATTTTTCTTCTTCTTTTAAAAACAAGGTTTAGAACCTTATATGTATCAAAAAATGAAAATGAAGAAAATTGAGCAACATACTACACAAGCCAGTGACTACCTAAAGCAGTCTGAAGAGGTAAAACTATTTTGATAGTTTTATAAGATATTTGTGTATGTAATAATTCTCTTTACTGTACTGATTTTATTCCTACAGCCCATATATGGCCTCTGTCTTTACTGACATTAGATTGAACTACGCAGGTTAATCCTTACTTTTTAAACCTTTCCACATCCTCTTTCCTTGTGCAGTTTGCTTGTTCTGGGGATGCTTAGCATAAGAGAAGGAATTCACTTTTTCAGATGTGTGAATATTGTCATATGCACGAGAAATGGATTCTCTCCAGCATGCCTTTCAGAGGCAGATCATGGTGTAATTACCGTGGGACAGGTTACAGCCAATCTGAGAAAAGACTACTAGCAATTGGAATCTTTCAAGGACAGAGTGGTCCAATCCTGAAGACAATGAATTCCAAGTGTGATTAATCTAGCATAGCCTGCAGGAATTTGCTCAGACATGGGGAAGGGATGAAATCATTGCAGAAAGAACGTCCCTTTGTGCTCCTCTAATGTCCAGATAATCCAATTTTGCATTCTGTTTTCCTGCCACCTACAAATGTGTGCCTTGCTTTAGTGCTGTCTTCGAGTGTGCTATGTGACACAGTAACCTTCGAAACCTAAATTTTGTCTTGGTTTGAATAACTAAACTTGGGAACTATAAACACCACCAATAAGATTATCCTTAGGTGTCCTAGTAGCAGTGGCATTTAAGAGATTTTGAAAATAAAATGAATGCTCACTTGAGAATGTTTGGAAACAGAACCTATGTTCAAGCCCTGATTCTGTAGTTTTTTCTCTCCTGTGTGTGTCAGTTAGCTTGTGAGTGTTGTTAACTACCTCTGCGTAACACCATCATCACAAGACTATCAATAGTATCCAACTGAGATAACTCACAGGAAAATGCCTAGTGCAATGCCTAAAGTATACCGTGTCTCAAGAAATATGACATGGATAAACAGGAAATAGAATGAAGAAAATTCAGCATAATGCTCTTTTAGACACTCTTTCCCATCCTTCATGGGGAGCAGTGATATACTTATGTCAGGGATATTAGGATGTGATGATCAATGTTACCAAATACCCTGAAAAAAACAAACAAACAAACAAACAAACAAACCTCACAGGACCAGAAGCTGCTTTGCTGGTAGTTTGAGCATACTGTCAATTGTGGGCATGGAAAACATAGTTGGCAGTGGGAGTAGCAGAATTATCATGTTTGCCCACAAGTCTATAGACCAGAATGCAGAGAAAGGGGATGCTGACATTCAGTTTCTCTGTTTCTAGCTCAGTCTGGGAACCTAGACTATGGGGTACTGCCACCACCCTCCTTCAGGATGGCTTTTCTCACTTCAGGTGACCCTCTCTTGAAATGTCCCCATGCAAACATACAGAGGTGTGCCTCATGTGTTTCCCCTGCCTCAGCTGTTTCTTAATATATTTAGTTGACAGTAAGAATTATCTGTTATATCTGCCAAGTTGGACCCCCAGTCCTTCTTTTAGACCATTAACTGATTAATCTCTATTTCTGTAAAACTTCTCATGTGTTGTGTTTTCCTTTCACTGTCTCCATGAAAATAATTTCATTCAGTTAAAATCATCAGCTATGCTGGTGTTATGCTTGCAATCTCCGTAGCTTGTGTTTCCTTGGTTTATTAAAAGAGAGAAACTGAACCGGGCATAGGGAAAAGGAGCGTGCTTTGCTGATGTGTCCCTGCACGTATGTGGTGGGTGTGTTGTGCACTTGTAATGTCTGCTCCCTTCTGCTCAGGACCTGGATGAAGACCCTTCGTGGAGGTCCAGGAGGACCAGCCTCAACAGGAGTTTTCAGTGAGTATTTCTGTGGGACTCTCAGCAAGAGCTTTTAGATTCTGTCCTCCAAGCCGATTAGGAATACAGGTTTATTTGGTCAAAATAGGAAGAGAAAAATGCATGTGAACTGACATTATTTTTCTTATGTTAGCAAGAATGGAAAAATATTCTCCAACTTTTTCGGTTTCTGGCAATAGCTCCTCATCCAAGCCCCTTTAAGAACCCAGTGATAAAGCATATACATCAACAGCAGGCAAACAATTCCTTTGTACAATAAAAAAACAAAAACAAAAACAAAAACAAACAAACAAACAAAAAACCCCATTCCTGGGTCAGTCATTGTGTCTTCAGAGAGGTAAGCCTGTGAATGTGATTTTCAGGATAATATACGCCTATTTTGTCTTTTAAAAAAACATGAAAGCCTGATTAAATTTATTCTCCGTATTGAGAAATGATTTATTTACCTTTATTTAAGTGTGTGTTTTGCCTGTATGCATCTATGTGTGTGTGTGTGTGTGTGTGATTTCCATGGAGGCCAGCAGAGGGCGTGGAGTTGTGGATGGTTAGGATCAACCACGTAGATGCTTGAAATTGGACCTGAGTCTACTGCAAGGGCAGCAAGTGCCCTTTCCCACCATACTGTCACTCCAGGCCTTCTTCTCTAGACTTCGAAAGCCACACCCTCCAGGTGTTCCTCTTACAGACTCAGGCTTGTCTTTACTTCCTGGTTTTCAGTGGCCTTGTGATTATGCAGGCATCAACTCTGACATGACTGAGACAGAGACGGAGAGATGATGGGAAGGGGAGAACTTGGTTGTAGAATTGAGTACATTCCTGAATTTTGTTTATTAGGAGAAATAAAATTTGAAGCTCAACCAAATAAAGATGATTCCATTTTATTTTATTATTTTTTTCAAAAGACATGCTGTCATTATGCTGCCTGGGCTTGCCCTAAACTCCTGGCCTCAAGTGATCTTCCTGTCACAATGTCCCAGTTAGCTAGTGCTGCAGGTGTTTAGCACTATGCTGGGATGATGTTTCCACTCCACTTTGTGTGTGAGTGTGCATGTGGTGTGTACATGTATGTGTGTTGGTGTGTTTCTATAGTATTTGTGTGTGCCGGAGTATGTGTCAGAGTGTATGAGTGTGTATGAGTGTGTATGTTGATATGTGAGAGCGGGTGTGTGAGTGTATGTGTTGATGTGGTATATACATGTGTGTGTGAATGCATATGTGTGTTGATGTGTGTGAGTGTGTGAATGTGTGCATGAGTGTGTATAAATGTGTGTGATCATATTGGTGTGTATATGTGTGTCTGTGAGTGTGTATGTGTTGCTGTGTGGTATGTGACTGTATGTCTGTGTATGAGTGTGTTGGTGTTTTTGAGTGTGTGTGTGTGTGTGTGTATGTATTGATGGTGTGTGTGTGTGTGTATGTGTGTGTGTGTGTGTGTGTGTGTGTGCTTTTCTGGCTTCAGCATCAAAATATCTACAAAGTCATGAAGGTAAGGGGAACTCACCCCACGGGAAGGCCAGCTGATAAAAGAAGGTAGAAAGTTATGTTCAGTTGTGATCCTCAGCTCTACTGACATGGCCTTTCTTGGGAACTGCCACCATAGCCCCGTGTAAGGCTGCTTCAAGACCTAAAGGACACATCACTTTCTTTTCTCAAAGGTTCAGTAGTTTGTGCTCATGCAGAGTTGTGGGTTATTGCAGCATGAAATTAAACAATAATTGTAATTGTACTTTCTTCCCCAAGGACCCTAAATACTGGAGATATTCTTTGAATGCATTTATTCAGACTTGCCTGTGGCCACTTGTGCACTTGAGCAGGGCAAGTAACAATTTAAAGAGAGCTAATTTCAGCCTGTGAACATTTAGGGGCCACGTGGGCTAATGAAACTGATTTGTGGGCTTGTCCAGAGACATTCTCAGACTCATTTGTAGGCATCTGCTTCGCATAGTTCAGGCACCCTTTAGTTTAATTGATCCAGAACAACACAAACACAGTTAAATCTTATGTATGTTCTGTGATCACACAGCTAATTAAAACCACTAACACCACCATTTCTCAATTAGCTTGGGGCATAGATAATAAGTGGTTTACATGCCTTACTGGCATTAATTTTTCTATGAAAATAACTGTATGGCTACAAATTTCTCTACTGGTAAAATAGGGATAAGATAGAGCAAAGACTTCCATACACATACATGATTATATATGTATACACATATATACTCTTTATTGCTGTTTCAGATAAATTTTCAGTGTTTTGGTAGTTGAAAGATTTAAAAAAGCATTTTCTAAATAATTTTGTTTCCCCCTAAACAGAACAAGAAACTCAAATGAAGCTGACAGTAAGTTTTTATATTTAAACATTTATTTTTGATTTTTCATCTTACTGGTGATAGAATTCATTGTCCTGTTAAGACTTATGTATATCTTAACTTTCTATTCTTTTTTGCTTTGTTTTGGGGATGCATACAAAGAAAATTCAATAGAAAAAATTAAGATATCTTAGATGAATGAAGACTGATATATGATTTTACATTTCTATCATCTACCTATCTGTCTGTCTCTCTGTCTGTCTATTTTGTAGTACTGAGGATTGAACCCAAGGACTGTTCCCTTGGAATTTCTTGAATAACCTGTTTTGACTGTAATTTTCTTGATGTTTCTCTGAATTGGAGCAGAGCCACTGGATTTATTTTGACTCTTCAACAACTGATGGTGTTGTGTTTTACACACACTAAGAGCCAATCATGTGCTTGCATGTGGAAACTTTTTCCTATATGGTTTCAATAGGATGCTAGGGCCTGTTCATACAGTCAACAGCTCTCTGTGATCTTTTTCTTCCTCTTACAAAGAGTACTGTGCTGTCTGGCATGTAGTGAGTTGGTGCTTAGTTAAAGGATGTTCAGAAAATACAACTAAGGTCTTGAAGCTCCTTAGATGTTGACGTCTGGATTGAAACTCGGCTTTGTCACTATCAGATGACCATGACTTTCTATCTTCTAGGTGACATTAGGGCAAGCCATAAGCCTTGGTACTCACTGGTTTTAAATCATTTAGTAAACTGTTGTGGCTATGGTTGAATGTGTTTTTCTCTAGTCCTCTGTATTTACTTTTCTGAAGGATAAGCACCTTGCCTTAGTCACTCTCATGCCTGATTGGAAGCTGAAAGTTTATATGACACACTAAATTCACAAATGAAAGCCGTTTTTGCTGACCACAGTCCCCACCATGCCCCCTTAAAGGACACTTGCTCCATTCTCTATCTGGCAATATGAGCCAGAGAGCTCTGTAGAGTTGGGCTCACTCTGCTGTTTCTTCTAGTACGTGTAAAGCAGTGTTGCCATGAGACTGAAGTTTCTCCACTTTAATTTTGATTTTCATGGAACAGCAAAACTGTTTCAAAGGATTTCTCTGGAGCCTTATGACCTAGAGCTGGAACAGATAGAAAAGAGTGAGTTAACATTGGAGGGGGTGTTCCCGACACAGGGTACTGGTACAGCTTAACAAATCCCATAGTGTGACACTAGCCATCTCCTCTTATGTGTTTGCACAGACTTATGTTTTGTGATGAGTTTCAGTCAGTGAGGTAGTATGCTAATAATTTGCCATTAATATTGTATTTGCATGGGTTCCAGCATGCTGGCAAGGAGCTTAGAGGATCATGCTTCTGGGATGTCATGATGGGCAGCTGTGTGCCTTCTGTAACTCAGAGGTGTAATTGGTTCAGAGGAAATACATCTTTGAGGCTAATATTACCTGTCTTTCTCCAATTCCCTGTATAAATATGCTTGGAGATATTACACCAGTGATTGGAAGCTGTCAGGATACCAAACACAATAATGCATGAAAGGATATTGGGCAAACTTTTCTGAATAGTGAGAAGCTGTTCTGATTAAGCCATTTAATGGTAACTCTGAAGGCAGTGTACAAACATGTACTTATCTCCAGCCATGTAATTAAAATGCCAATCATTTCTATGATTTCAGAGATCTCAGCCTCCTTAAAAAGCCCTCAAGAGCCTCACCACCATTATTCAGGTAGGAAGAGTGTGTGTACAGATGGGCCAACTGAGATAAATATGTGTGATTGTGTACTTGTAAACACGAGCATCCCTCAGCTCCACGTTATCAATACAGCTTCAATTCAGAAAATTGTTTACTCTAGTAATTAGAATAATTAGATTGTCCAAGCACGGCATCGACTCAGAAAAACAAGTTGTTGGGATGTAAGAGAATTCACATTAAACTCTGCGTGTGTGTGTGTGTGTGTGTGTGTGTGTGTGTGTGTGTGTGTGTGTTGGCAAGTTCCAAATTTTGAAGGAGAAGATGCCCTTGGTATCTAAAATTTCCTTGCCAGCTTGGAGTTAGCCAAAAAACTAGACATCTTAGTGTTTTGAATAGCTTCCTTTGTACTCTTGCCTTTTTATTACCATTCTGGGGCTTGAACCCAGAACCTTCCGGGAAAAGTGCTCTACCATTGAGCTACAGCCCAGCCTGATGCTAATATTTTGGAATGGGAAAATAGCAGACTTGAAAGTCTTTCTTCAAGGTAGGGCTGTACCCTCCCATTCCTTCAGTGAACATAACCATTGGATCGATGCCACCCTTCACAGAATAAGGCCAACAAACGTGCCTTGCAGAGATGCCATTAAATAGAGATGTCAAGGGTCTCGTCTCTGTTATTAAGAAATACTTCACAGCACTTCAGCCGCCTTTCTTTCAGAGTGGGAGTGACTGACCTTGCCTTTTCTGAGGGACAGTCTGCCAAAGGGCTAGTTGAGAATTAAGAGGCAAATATTTTGAGATGCAAAGCAATGTAGCCCAGCTGGCCTTGGTGCCATGTGTGGTTCATTGGAGGTCACTGCTCTCAGTGGTTGAGATAACACAAGGACAAGGCTTTCACAGAGTTTAGCACTCAGTGTGAGCACAATCTTACCAGCACTGTAATTACCAGTCTTGTTATATGAAGGTCATTTGTTTAGGGTCCCATAGTAGACTGTCTTATCCTGAATTCTCCTCTGTGGTGAATAATGGTTCTGTGGATTCCAGCTTCCTCAGTCTAGGCTCCTATGACTGAGTCCTGTAGCTCAGCAGTAATCTATTATTTTGACTCTAACTACCAGCTGTAGAGAGTCTCTGGGGAGGAATACTGTAACTCATACAGTCTCTGATCTGTAGGCTATGGCTCTTGGCAGGAAAATGCAGATCACTTGCTTCTAATTAAAATTAGTGTTGGGAAAAAAAAAAGGAGAACTTCACAAAACCACCAGTAGATGTCCCCACAGACCACTGTGCACTGGGCTTGCTTTGGGGAAAAAAACAACAACAGAGAATGTGGAACATAGATTAAAATCCATTTATAAGAAAGACTCACATATGTGAGTTAGTGTCTAATTTGTTATTTGGGAGAGCAAGAAGATAGCCCTTTCTTTGATGGTGTTATATGACTTCATATAAACATTTCCTACGACTAAGATATCCTTCCAGTTTAAGGTGTATTTTATATTTAAAACTATTATTTATAATATTTTTGCTAATGGAAAATATAAAGGATGTTTGAGATGAAATATTCTGGAATTTATGTGTATTTTTGTATGTGGGGCTTTGTGTAAGTTTCATCGTTGATGCAGACCCAAAGTAGTCAATCTGTTTTTGTTTGCAGCCATTGAAAGGAATAATTTAATGAGGCTGTCTCAGACCATACCGTTTACACCGATCCAGCTGTTCGGTGAGTAACATCTCCCACTTCTTGAGGATAGGCGAGGGTAGACCAAATGCTGGCATGCGACAGAAAGGAAACCACGTTGCCTCACTTGACTCATGGATTTCATTTTGGCCATGTTGTAGTTTAAAGAAATTCATTTCCCAAAGTAGAAATTCTTGTTAATGGCCAGCATTTAGAGTTAGAAGCTGATGCTGTGGGGCTGGGACCTACAAGGGTCAGCAGTTGGGAAGCAAGCGTGATGCTGCACCTGGCATTCAGTGCTTCTAGGCTGGACATGCAGAGGGAAGAAAAGAACAAACCAACCTTATATAATGAACACAGAAGAAAGCGCTACATGTCAGTTTGCTGAAAGCTGACAGGCATGGGAAGAGAAATCCTTTGTTTGTTGTTTTATATTTGTTTGTTTTGTTTCACGTACATGGGTTGCTCTTTCTTCAGACTGAAAGTGTAGCTTTTAAAAGCGGGAGCAGTAAAGAAAAACAAGTTTGTGTTAGCCAAGGGTACCCGAGGTTCTCTGCCTAGCAGGATAAAGCACAGCAGTTGACAATATAACAAAGACCCCTGCCCTGCACTCCATCTTCATTCTCCGCACACTCTTCCAACGAGGCAGAGACCAGGTTGGCTTCTGATTGTTCATGCAGATGCCTCCTTCTTCCACTTGGCTCCATCGTTTCATTTTGCAAATCAATAGCTCTCCTCAAAAGTCCTAAAGGAATTAGGACTCCAAAGAGCCCTTCAGTGACATTTACTCGGGCATCGAGAATAGACATTTGAGACTATACCACATATTCTCCAGATACATTTATTGATAAGGAATTAGATACAAGGGTGAGGGAGTAGAGAGCTTCCTTTCTGGTAGATTAATATGGTGTTCCCAGAAAACAAGCAAGCAAGCAAACAACAAAAACAGCAACAACAACAAATAGGGTATATTTGAGGCAAAGGTAGAAGAAACCAATGAGCCACAACCTCGAGGGAGCCTCTGTGGATTGTTACTCCTCTTATGTAGCAATAATACTGTGTTGGTGAGGTCCAAGTTTCTTCTATAAGCTCAAAGTGGGAGCAGTGTGTTGCATATGATGCCTTTTTAAGTGGGACTGTATCTGTATCTGAGGTCCTAGTTTGCTGTAACCCCAATAACATATGTGATCTGTGTAACAAACCACTGAAACAAATGTTATCATTCACTCCTGCTGATGAGAAAATGGAGGGTTTCAGTAGCTTTGTAATGTACCGAAGAAAAAGGTAGCAGCTCAGGGCATGACCTTGTTGGTACTGAGTGATTTCCACTGGGTAAAACCATGCATTATTGATGAGGTAAAATTACCCCTTATGGAGCAAGAGAAACAAATAAAACCACACCTAGAAAACAGCATGTATAAGACAGGGATACACATATAATTTACATACAGTAAATAGCATAGCATTAATATTATATGAAGAGTAGCTATAAAATATCTGCTCCTGAGGGGGCCATAATGAAGAACATGAGGTTAAACTGTCTCTAGAGGTATATTTGCCTTGAGCCAGTTGTCATATCACATGCCTATAATCTCATCAGTCAGGAAGCTAAGGCAGAGATTTGGAGCTTGTGTGGGATACGTATTGATTGCTACGTCAGCCTTATAAAGATTATAAAGCAAACCATGTAGCCAGTAAAAACTCTAACAATGGCAACATATTCATACTGCTTCAATACTGTTTTTGTCTAGTTAGTTTACAACAAGTACAACTTAATTCTTCTGTGCCATTTGACCCTTTGTTCTTCCTCCCTCTCCTCACCTTCACAAGAGGACAAGCCAGGCCTGCTCATATCCTGACTTTGCTCTTGTTTCTGCTAGAAGCCTCCACTTCTGGTCACAGGGACAACTGAGCTCAGGGCACTGATCACACTCCAGTCCTGGTGTCTTATTGAGCCAGCTTTCACTTCTTATTGCAGCAGGGGAGGAAGTGACCATCTACAAGCTTGAAGAAAGTTCCCCTTTGACCCTCGATAAGAGCATGTCCTCTTGGTCCCAGCATGGCAGAGCTGCTATGATCCAGGTTTTGTCACAGGAGGAAATGGATGGGGGCCTCCGCAAAGCCATGCGAGTCCTCAGCACCTGGTCCGAGGATGATGTGCTGAAGCCTGGGCAGGTTTTCATTGTGAAGTCCTTCCTCCCAGAGGTGGTGAAGACGTGGTATAAAATCTTTCAGGAGAGCACCGTGCTTCATCTTTGCCTTAGGGTAAGCCTGATACTCAGAATACCCAGAGCTGGGATGGACCACCTAAAACTATTGAGGTCTGGCTACATCTTTGTCTAAGATAGTTTTTTCTAGGCCAAAGAGAATCTGTTTTTGAAGAGGTGTGTGTGTGTGTGTGTGTGTGTGTGTGTGTGTGTGTGTGTGTGTTTTAATTATTTTTGTTATGTAGAACACTTGCTTTTGGGGTGTAGAGTGGTAGAAGCTAAATAATATTAAATGTTGGGCAGTCTAGGAGCTGTTTGATCTTTAATAGTAAGAGTATCTTGTTAATAAACCAATACTTAAACTTTTAAGAAGAATTTCACCAGTGTTTTATTTATAGCACTTCCACCCCATTCTCTCTCTCCAACACCTCCCATGGCCCTGATTCTGTCCCAAATTCATTACCCCTTTTCCTATAATTATTATGGATAATATATACAAAATATAATTTTAATTAATTCTTGTTTTTTTTTTTAAAGGAAATTCAACAGCAAAGAGCTGCTCAAAAACTCATCTATACCTTCAATCAAGTAAAACCACAAACCATTCCCTATACACCAAGGTGGGTAAACCTGGCACTGTGGTTCTTCAGTATAAAAAGAATTCCTATTAACCCCTTCTCAGCCCATTAGACTTGAGAAATACCAGACCCATGGGAAAGTCCTCAATGGCCTTTTTTGGGATTCTTTCTTCCATAGAATTAGATGTTCCAGACATACCTGGGCTTAAGTTCCTGATCATGCGAGTGGAAAAAAGTTCAGACAGATTGATGACCAACATTTCAATTAGGTGAGACAGGCAGATGCTGGGTGCAGTTGCTAATACCCAGGAGTATCATGGCCCCAAAACATGTCTATTTAAAGCTTAGCTGCTTCCCTAGCATCCTAAACCAATTAGGAAGTTTGCAATCATGAACCCTCACAATTTCCCTTAGGTGTCTTGATATGCTTGTATTCACGTATCGGGGCAGATCATAACTTGGTGCTGAGGAATTAGAATAAATCCTTTTTATCTCCATTTTATAAGGAATTTTATAGAGGCCAGCAACAAAAGATGAATCCGGTACTTGTAAAAAAAAAAAGTTGGAAAGGTTTTCTCAAAGAAAAGGGAGGCCAGTAAACATGGGAACAAACCTCCTGGCTGTGGTGTTCCCTCTTTTCACAGAAAGGCCAGGGGTAGGTGCCTTCTGTGGCCAATGCTCTGGTAGGCTAACTGCCATGCTTGCTGCCTTGTGGGCGATCATTGGCTTCTTCTTCCCTCACAGGTTTCTAGAGGTTTTCTTGATCTACTGCCATTCAGCCAGCCAATGGTTAACCATCGAGAAGTATATGACAGGGGAGTTCCGGAAATACAATAATAACAATGGTGATGAAATTGCTCCCACTAACACCCTGGAGGAGCTGATGTTGGCTTTCTCTCATTGGACGTATGAGTATACGCGGGGAGAGCTGCTGGTTTTAGATTTGCAAGGTAATTAATTGAAGATACAGGAGGCAAAGCTTCCAGAAATCTCACAAGAACTGGGGTGGGCCTCTGGAAGTGTTCTACCTGACTTGGTAGAGAGATATAGGTATTTAGTTCAGAGATACTGTGCAGTGATGACCATGGGTACCAGGCTGATTCTTTCTTCTTAGATAGAGGGGGCAATGTAGCCAGACAACAGTATTTAGATATTTTTTTAAACATTTATTTGTTTTTCATTTTATGTGTATTGGTGATTGGTGTTTTTGCCTGCATGTGTGTCTGTATAAGGCTGTTACAGACAGGTGTGAGCTGCCATGTAGGTGCTGGGATTTGAACCTGGGTCCTCTGGAAGGACAGTCAGTGCTCTTAACCTCTAAGCCATCTCTCCAGCCCCCTAGTATTTAGATCTTAAACAGTGAACTAGATGGGGAATTATTTTTGTACCATTTGTTTCAATGTTATCCCTTTGCTTTGCCTTATGCTTATGAGAAAATGTAATATGTATTCACATATATGGGAAAGTTTAAATTCTGGATACTTTCCATTATTCTGAATCTATTGCTTTGGCAATTTATAATTTAGTTTGCTTTCTTTGATGTATTCCTTGATGTGACAGTTCAGGGAAGTCCTTGGCCCCAAAAGAGGGCTGCAGTGCACTGTTACTTAATGGGAGCCTATCAGAGTATTTCCCACTGTCACGACCTCCTGCAGGATGGCTAATCCCAGAACACAGAGAGTCTCCAGAAGGTGTTCCTTGTAAGGAGGGCACAGAGTAAGTGTTATGGTCTTTGGACTCATGGGCTGGAGCTTTGGACTCAAATAAAAGACTTGGCCTAGAAACTGTCATAATAGTTACCTCACTTAATACCAGAAGTAGCACCTTGAAACATATTTTATTGACAACTTAGGACCAGAAGGTTTAAATAAATTGCCTTGGGTTACACAGCTCTTAAAGGGGAAGCAGGAAGTACAACTTAGGCTGGTTTGACCCTATATATTCTTTTCTCCTTGCTGCACTGCTATATTTCTTTGAGTGTGTCATTCTGAGAGGAAATAACCATCTTAGCATACATTTAAACAGCCCAAACTTTCTTCTTTTCTTTTCTGATTTTCCTAGTTTTCCAGTTCTTGCCAACACCAAGTTGGGGGCTGGGAAATGTTGAGATTGACATCAGGAACAATGTCCAGGAATATGCAAACTCACTTTGAAATTTGTGTCACACGCTCAGTGACCCATCTACACTTAAACCATTGAACATATTATTAAGTGTGTCTGTCTCTTGGCATTCCTGTGTTCTCAAAACTGTATTATATTTCTTAAGCTCAAACACAATTTTTTCAGGAAGGGATACAAACTGAATGGATACGTCCAAAAGAATCCTGCTTCTGATTCCAGCTTGCACTTGATGAATATATGCCCAGAGTGGGGGTGCTGAAGGCATCTGTTTTGTAGCTCTGGTTGGAGAGATGTTGATGGTTTTCATCTGTGCTCCACTGTTTGTGTTCTTGCTTTGAGTCTTGGGTGGAGATTTTTCAAAAACAAAACCAGAAACAACAACAGCAAACAACCAAAGAAAAACTGGAAGGAATTAATGATGACTCTTTAGTGTGTTTTGTATTTCAACTTGAATAGGGTTTAGTTTAATGATGTTTATGTTTGAGGATTTTTATGTCTCTTAGTAATCCAAAGTGACATTAAACAGAACAAATTCTGTGATTATAGTCTTGGGCAGGGGGGTGGGGGGAGGAATTAACTTTATTCTTTTCCTGAGTAATTATGTGACTTGCTGAAATAGGTCACTGCAGGTCAACTATGTCAAAACATTGACCTTCAAAGATGGCATGAGTAGACATCACAGAACATACAGAATGGGTATCACAAAATGTATTAGGGGACTAGATAATTGTTGGGTGGAATTCCTGGAAGAACATAAGTCTATGACAGTAAGTATAAAGTTATAATACTATTGCTGGCTAACTCTAAACAAAGTTGGAAACGAAAATTGTGTTTTTAAGATTTTTTTTTTTGTTCACATTTATACTGCCTTTTGTTTATGAGTATTTCTAGTTTTGGAAAGTTGATGTACTCTGCCAGGATCCACTGTGAACTAGCCGTATGCCCTGAGGACCACTTGCCTTGAGTCTCACCTCCCTCATTTGTAAATGGAAAAAATAATATTATGCCTTAAGTCATTTAGTTATTAAGTCATTAAGAAGCTCAAGTGGGGCAAGTTCTGCACACGCATCAAGCCTTTACTGCTGTGAGGGCACGAAGCAGGAAGGAACACATGAGCAGTTAGCCTGGAAATGGCCACAGCAGGCCAGGAGGCTCAACTCTGAGGAGAGGTGTGACCAATTTCCCATTATTTATAATTATAATGACATTTTCTGGTATTCTTCCACTTAAAATCTTTTTACATGGGAGGGTTTGAATCATCATTATTATAATTGAGGCCCAATAGTTAATTCCCAGCAATGGAACTTAAAAACAATTGTATTTCAAATTAGACTAATGTTCAGTTTTTTTCTTATCCTATTTTGAATGGATTTTTGGTGATACCATATTAATTTTTTGTTCAATAAAGCAATTTTACCTACATCATCATGAGTGATGTTACTACAGAGAGATAACGTGATTGTGTAGAAGGAATCGAAGATCATTGGTGTTGCCAAGCTGGATAAGGTTCTACAAAAGTTTCTGGGACTTCTCTGGGTATACCCAGGTCATCAGTAAAGATAGTAATTAGATATCAAATTTGTTCTATATTTTCCAATTATCAGGAGAGTCTGAAGTCAGATGGACTGGGTTGGGAAGTTCTGCCGTGGCTGGGAGAGCCCTGTGAATTAACCTGGCTAGGTGGATGTGAAGGGCACTGAACTGTTGGCACTTGGGGCTTCTCTCTTTGTGCACAAACCACAAAGCCAGTTTTCCATTAGAACAACTCAAAATGTGTATTTAGGAGTTAAGCCTTAACATAGAGAAATGGGTTGATGGGTTAAATACTCTTTAACCCCCTCTTTGCAAGGTGCTCTGTAAGTGTTAGGAAATACACTTTAGGGGAATGAGATAGAAACATGACTTTACCCTTGGTAAGAAGCTGAGATCTGACTTCACGAGAGGTTCTAGATAGAGAAAAGAAAATGAGGAGAACAGCCGACATTTAAAACTTCTTATGGGTCAGATACAGCACATTGAATTTTCCCAATAGCTCTCTCTGATAAGGATGGGAATGCTACACTTTTAGTGTGAAAACTGGAACTCAGGGATATCGAATGAGATTTAGACAGGCGCCTCCCCCTCCCCCCCACTCCCCGCTTTTAACCCTGCAAAAGATGTTCTTCTTTTCCAATGAATTGTCCTTCTTCAGCTACTGTACATAACCCTGGCTGAAATGTAACTTGATTTAGACATGGGCCTAAAACTTTAATCATTGTCATAAGCTCCAGGCTTAAAGTTGGTCTGTGCTTAATTAAAACAGTAAGGGCTCTGAAGCCTATCTACCTGCGGTGCTGGGATACACTTCGGCCTGTGCTTCTGTTTGTTCAGGGCTCCATCAGCTGCCCCTTCTTGTCTATGTGACAAGAAAAGGAGCACAAAGAGCTCCTCTCATGGCTTTGACAACGCAAGGGCTTAACCAGGTCTGATTTTCATACTTCCCTTGTGTTTGTACGTTGGCCCAACTGTTTTTTTTTTTTTTTTGCCCTATTCAAAATCAATGTGAAAAGCTGCCAGGTTAGGGGCTGTTAAAGGACACACTCGGAGTGTTGGTAAATGTTGATGAAAAACTAATTCATACCTTATTGCTACTAACCCATAACTGGAATTCACCATTTTCCATTATTATCCAGACCAAAACTCACAGTGACACCATCAACTGTGATGCAAGAGGAGCAGTAGATATTAACACGGCACCTTGGGATGCGGGCAGACATTTCAAAACACTGTTTGTAACTGTCCCTTGTTAGATATGCTAGTGAGCAGCCGGCCTCAGGTAGACCCTGTTATTGAACGTACTAATGAAGAAGCCGGTGTATGTACTGTCATACAGCAGTGAAAATATCTTGATAACTTTGTCAGCATCGTTGATTTCCTTTAAGGTGTGATATATTTAAATTATATATCAAAACATTTTTCAGAAAAGGGCCCTTTAGTTTCACCAGGTTCACAGAGTGGTGAGCCAGCCCCTCCCCCCATACAAATGGCGAACACTCCTGCTTTAGTCTCTAGACTACTTAAGATATTTTCCTAAAAAAAAAAAAAAAAAAAAAAAGAAATCAATTTCTTAGCAGAAAAGTTTGTAAGAATTACAGTTTCATGTGAAAGGCTTACTATTCCAAAAGAGAGAGACGACAGTAGAAATATTTAAAAGGTATTGCTTTGCAAACGTGAGCTTTTGTTTTTTAAAAAAATGTATAATTTGTTTTTTAAAAAGAATTTCTTATTTTAATTAAAATATACTTACATCCTTCCTTCCTTTCCTTTCCTCCCTCCAGCCTCTCCTGTGACCTCTTTCTTCAAGCATGCCCATGTTCCTCCTCCAATGCCCACTCAAATTCATGGTCACTTTTCCTTTGAAAAAAATATATATTCTATATAGACAAAAGCGTAAAATATAATTTGCAGAGCCCATTTAGTTTTGCTCGTATGCACATGATTTCAGGGATGGGTATTGGGTCCCCAGTATTGCAGCTCTCACCTGGAGAAGATGAATTTTCTCTCTCTCTCAGCAGTCCTCGGTTTCTGTAGTACTTTGTCTAGGGATGGGGTCCTTTGAAATTTCCCTCTTCCGCTTTCGCAAAACATTAACTTTTTTTCCAACAAGTGGCAATACACAACAATATTCTAAAATTCATACAACTTTTGAATAATCACCCTAAAAAGTTAGTGTTTCGGGAAGGGGGAAAAAAAAAAGCCCTGGTTAGGGAGTGGTCTCAGAAGTGGTTAGGCACACCTTAGCTGGCTCATGCGTCGTCTGACTGGCTTCCATGAACTGTCATCACTGTTGGAAACTGGCCCCCTCAGTGCTTGTACGTTGTCACAGAGGCTTACTTTTGGTATTGAACCCAGTTCTGATTAAGTTTGGCCTTAAATTGCACCCATGTTATCTTTTTAGGCTTTGCTCTTTTCTTTTCAAAACTAAATTTCATTGAAGATACATTCCACAAAGTGCACCGAGCATAAGCATGCACCTCAAAGAATTTTCTCAGCTGAACACACAGGTGGAGCCGGCTCTCAGATCAAGAATTTGGTGTCGTTTTATTCTACTGTTTATAAGTGCTATATATAGATGTAGCATTTGATGTGTCTCTTTGATGCATAGAGGCTGTACCTGCAAAACCTCCCAGGGCCTCACCCTCGCTGAGCGCTGTGGGAGGCCATCTAAGGAGACCATGAACTGGTGGGAGGAACACAGCAATGCCCCAGCTTTAATCGTGTTATGGTCACTACTGGGATAAGCAATCTTAAATTCCTCAATCTCTTTGAACATCAATGTACTTATTGATGTAAATGAGGATAAGATGTAAATTGAGGATATGAGGATAATATTTTAATTCCATGAGAATTAGAGAAAGTAAATTTAGATGCCTTAGTGCATACAATTGGTGAACGAATGACAGATACATAGATCTACTGATAGGTGCCACTATCAGCAAGTCTAATGACACCATTAAAACACTAACTTGTGGCCAGGTGTTTATTATTTCAGAGTGGGCTGATGTAGGACACCCTATATTGAAACACTTTCCTGAACAATTTACATAGCGCCTTTAATTAGCATGGTCTTTAACTAACTTACTTTGGAGTAAATGAGACAGAGTCTCATACTACAGAGCAGGCTGGCCTAGAATTCACCATATAGCTCAGACTGGCGTTGAACTGGTGACAATTCTCCTGGGTTAGCCCCCCCGAATGCTGGGATGACAGGGGTAAGTCACCACATCTGGCTTGTATGTAACATAAAAAAATGGAAAACAGAATTTGGTTATTGTTTTTTTTTCGCCTTTCTGAGAAAACGAATGCTCATTTGCTAAGTGAAGTTTGTTTCTTCTTTTAAGGTGTTGGAGAAAATTTGACAGACCCATCTGTTATAAAACCAGAAGACAAACAGTGAGTTGGCTTATGGGTTATAATTTAGAAGAATGCATTCAGTTTGTTCATGTCTTTAACATTATTTTTAATTGTTGCATAAAAATATAAAAACTATACTGCATATCATGTAATGTTTTGTTATATGCATAGATTATATGTTGCCTAATGGTTCTTTTTTCATAACTTAAAAATGAAATTATTATTCTATCTATGGGCGTTTTGACCGAATATATGTTTATGCATTGTGAACATGCATGGTTTCCATAGAGGCCAGTAAAGGGCATTGGATCACCTGGAACTGGAGTTAAAGACAGTTGTGAATTGACCCCATGGGTGTTGGAAATTGAACCCTAGGTCCTCTGGAAGAGCAGCCAGTGCTGTTTACCACTGAACCCAGTACTTTTACTTTTTTCAAAAGCAAATTAAGAGAGTGGATATGACCAAGACATTGTGAGCAGAGGTCTGTCTCAATTTTTTTTTTGGAGAATTTTAAACACATATGTGTCTTTTAGATCCCAGGAAAGTTTCCCAATAGTTATTGCACATCAATGTAAAACAAGATTTTTAGACTCAAGTCACGATTGTTATACTTAAAAACAAGATTTTCTAAGCTACCTCAATTAGGAAATGATTAAAAAGAAAGAATGAAAATGAAATAAATTCAATTCTAGAACTGGGTTAGTCAGCATAAATGGAAATTATAAAGATCAGTGCCGTCTCCGAACTTTAGTTTCAAATTTGACTCTTGTGCTTTCTACTGGTCTGAATGAAGAGGAAAAGGTGTAAGTTTGGCTTGCTCTTGTGAGATTAGTTTGACATAAAAAAACAACACAGGAGCAGAAACAGCTTCCTGTGTTGCCTTCACTGTGGCCTGGCTGCCTCTGCCCCCAGCCAGCCTCTTTAAAGGCAAACCGAGCACTAGTTGAGAACATGGAGTGCTATTCTGTAGCCACATTATTAGAGCTCAAAGCCACATGGCTTAAATATGAGGCATCACATTGTCCAACTTAAATCGGAGCCAACTTATATAGAGGGATGAGTCATTCACTTATCTTTTGCGTTCCCAGGATGACTCCTTCTTCTTCTTCTTCTTCTTCTTCTTCTTCTTCTTCTTCTTCTTCTTCTTCTTCTTCTTCTTCTTCTTCTTCTTCTTCTTCTTCCTTCTTCTTCATTGTCTTCTTCTTCTCCTCCTCCTCCTCCTCCTCCTCATCATCATTATTATTATTATTATTATTATTATTGTTATTATTATTTTGACTTTTGGAGGTCTCAGCACTAAGGCTCTTAGGTGTTCTGTCAAAGGTAGAATGAAAAGACGTGCCAGTGCTGACTGACTGACGACTGATCAATATGGAGGAGAACAACAGTAGTTCTTAAGTGTGTGTTGCCATCATGGTCTGCAGGAGAGCTGGTGAAAACAGATTGCTGTGGTTTTGCCTCCAGAGTTTCTGACCTAGTTGTTTTGAAGTAGGGCTAAATGATCTGCGTTTCTCACCCGTTGCATGTGAGGTTGATGCTCCAGGCCTACGGGTACTTTGAGAACCACGGGTGGAATAACGCTTTTAGTTCTTAAGGAACTTGGTTTTTTAATTGTGATGAAGTCTCACCACTGTATAGCTCACGGTGGCTTTAAGCTTTGGATTGTTGAGCCTCTGCCTCCTTACTGCTGAGATTATGCTAGCCACGCTGGGTTAGTATTTCCTCTTTTGGTCAAACTGAGAGACTACACTTGGCTGTCAGGTCACAGCAAACATGTGGGACTAAATAAATGGAGATCTTTGACACAGTGAAAGGTGTAAGTTTTACTTTTTCTGCTACGGGATCTCATTAAATAGTCGACTGCTTTTCTGCACCAGTCTCTCACCAAATGGTTCTACTAAATTTGAATATGACTCATCTTCAGGGTTCTCCGAGAAGATGTTCATCTACCAGAAGTGTGTTAGGTATTAGTTGGCTCGGATGGGCTAAGGAAGATACAGAGGGTGCACAGTGCTTCAATGCAGCATCCAACTCCTGAGATATTTATTTGACTATTGAGTCCATATTCGACTTGTGGTATAATGAACTATTTTGTTTTTTTAGTGTAGCACAGCTAAAGTGTTTTTAGCTAAGTGTATTATTTCTTTAGCAGTCTTCTGTGCTCAAGGGCTTGTATTAGGAACTTTTTTTTTTCTGTGAAGAATTTCTTTACAATTTTTTTCAGTGCAGACTTTTTGCATATATAATGAATACAGTTTTTGTGTACTCCGTCTATTGTTCATTAAATTTTGACCTTGGTGTATATCACTTAATATGACCTGAATACTCTATCGTTTTAGAAACTAAGATTATATTATCCTACCTGACAGTTGGGTATTTAATTGCATTCTATAGGAAGTGGGTTTCAATTTCTATTAAGGTCACACAGGGAATTAGAAAAAACATGCTTAGGCTTGGCATTCTGTTGCAATGTCTGAATAGGGCGCTCACCTCTGTACTTTTTTTTTTTAAGTTCCTCAATGTAATTCTATAAAATTATTATGGCAGGTTTGCTTTCCATGACTTGAGGACAGTGCCTCCTGAAATGCACAGAATAGTTCCACTGTGGAAATGTCCAACTCTGTGAATTTGGTTTTTACAGTGACATTAAGTTTTACTCTCTCTCAACTAATTAGTTCCATTAGGACTATATCTAATTAATCAATGACGCTCACGTGAAATCTTCGTTAAACAAAGTGTGAGCCATAGGTCAACATCACCACCAGGGACATTGCTGGGAATGCATGGTCTTTGAGCCTTCTCTATACCTACTGAACCGGAATCTGAACTTTTATAAACTCTTCTGGTGAACTGGTATGTAAATTCGAGCTTGAGGTGCACAAGATTTAAAGCAATTGATCTCACCCATGCAACAACTCAGTTTTTAAAATTTGTTAACTTTCCATTATAGCAAACTCCCTCGTCACTTCCTCAGCCCACCCTCCCTCCCCTGAGTGCTCAGAAAGGAGATCCCTCCTCCCCTAATATCTGACCTCAGCCTATCAAGTCTTGTATGGCATACAGGTATGCTCTTCCTCTGTGGCCTGGTAAGGCCACCCCAACAGGGAGAAGTGATCAACGTGTGGGGACCAAAGTCTATGTCAGAAGTAGCCCCGACTTCCTATATGATGGGTTTCACAAGGAGGCTGGGCTGCCTACCTACTACGTCTGAGTGGAGGGTTTAGGTCTTCACCATGCATTGTCCTTGCTTGGTGAATCAGTCTCTGCACACCTCCCCCCACCCCACCCGGATTTGTTGCCTGCACTGGTCTCCTTGTGGAGCTCTGGACCCCTCCAAGTCCTTCTGTTCCCTAACTCTTCCGTGAAACTCCATGTGCTCCACCCCCGCCCCCATTAGTTTTAATCCCAGGTTACACATGAGAAAACGGAGACTCACTCAAGGTTCTAACTTCCTTGTAAGGCCAAAGAGTCAATGGAAGGGAACAGTTGTTTATGCACAGGGATTATGACTTTGTAGAATAATTCTAATATCTTTTCTCATGCCTCCTCCTGCGGTTTCTAACTCCCCCTGACGTGCCTCACTTAGGTAGTTTGGGACTGTATCTGTTTAGCCTCCTGCCTGATGGTTTTGAGCATTTGACAAGTACGAAATGGTGATGAAATGTGCTTTAGTGACTATCTATAGATGGCACTAATTAGAGTTTCCTTATAAGTAGAACCAAGCTACCACCTGCTTTTCCTGTATTGTAAAAAAAAAAAAAAATCTGCAAAACAACTAGTTGTGTTTTCTTTGAAAACTTAGTTATCTGAGAAGGCAAGACTTGGAGCATGCTGTGGAGTATCCATGCAAATGAAATCTCCCTGCAGCTCCTTCATTCTCCCTGCTTCCGGAGTCATCATGACCCTGATATATAAATTTTGTGGGGATTTTGATGATTTTATTTTAATTTTCACAAAGCTCCTAGAGACAAATAGCATCCATATTTTACTTGAAGATATTATATCTTAGTTGGGTGTCTTTATGACTTCTGAGTAGGACAGAAATGGATGGTATGAGACACAAACAAGTGAAATTTTCCTATGAGGTCACCCAGAGACTCCAAAGGGAGTCTTCCATGCTAATGACTGAACAAATGCTCCCACTTTATCAGATAAGAGAGCTCTGGTCTAAATACCAAGTCTGCCTCTTTTTTTTTTTTTCCTTGCCACCTCCAGTTTCACCTGACTGAGGTACTGTCGCTCCAGCTGGACTGAAATCGAGGCACTGTTAACAAGAAGTGGCTTATGCTGCCGGTAGATACCACCAGAGAGCTATGCTTTGTGAGAGCGATTGAGTGACCAGGAAAGCTAATCCCCAGTGTCTTTCCAGCCTGTCTTCCCAAGAGGTTTTCTCCACCTACCCGGCACAGAGCGCGAGGCAATCTGAGATCAAATTGACATCAGCCCTCATTCTGAGCTTGGCACATCTTCAGAGAGCCACTGTTCTTCTGCCAAAAGGAAGTGGAAATTGAGATAAATGTTTCAATCCTCGGATGGAAAAAAAAAGTCCATTTTTACACCATGTCCCTTTTGAAAAGCCACATTCCTCAGAAGCAAAGTTTATTGTTTCCCTTTGTGATAGTCTGCTGGGCTCTTTTTTAAAATTTTTTTCCCCCTCTTTCTTAAGACGTGGTATTTAAGAGCGGTAATTGAGTTCAGATTTTAAAATGTGCTGTTTCCACTGTGCATGTCATTAAAATAAAATATTAGCTTTCATAAGCTTTCTTTGGAGGCATTTCTGGTGCGCTCTGTCCTGTGCTGTGTGGAGGGTCAAATTCTAAAGAATAACGGTTGTGTGAACAGCAAGCCTGGAATCTGCTGAGGATCTTTATGTTGGAAAGTTCAAAACGTGTCTCAGAGAGAGAAGCTACTTGTAATTAATTCTGTTACCTACTCCGGGCATCTGTGGATTCTTTCCACAAACTCTTTTGCCTAATAGTTGTCTTGACTTTCCACAAAGAGCCCAGTTGGAGTAGCTAGCAGGGTTGAAAGTGGCTTTCAGAATGCTAGGAATACCGTGTTCTGTTGCCCGCTGAAGTGTCTGATTTGGGGAAGAGTCATTCTCAGAAAAGGATTTGGGCGTGCGGCAATGCTTAGGCATCTTTTTAGAAGGTGTGTTCCATAGCAAAGTTACTCTATCCTTTACCTTTGGGGTGTTTTAGTGCAGCATATGGTAATGAATGTCATTCTCTCACCCCATATGCATTAAAAAGGGTTTCACTGTATTTTGTTTTAATGTAGCACATCGAAAATTCACTCTTCTATCAGATTAGTGTTGGAATGAGTTTCACAGTAGGTCTTGGAGTTGGGTACAAAGATTTAAGTGCATTTGAATTTTAAATTTGCAAACCTAACAATGTTACTTTCCCAAAGCGCCCAGTTCTTTGTTGGCTCCTTTAAAGTGGCTAGGTTACTAGGGATACTGTTCGCAATCTCAGAGAATCCTGGTTGGACTCCTCTTTCTCAGCTGTGATCTAATTGATATTCTGATATTTCCTCTAGATCAAGAGGGATGGTGTTTGGACCAGCCAATTTAGGAGAAGATGCAATTAGAAGCTTCATTGCAAAACATCGCTGTAATTCCTGCTGTGGGAAGCTCAGGCTGCCCGGTAAGGCTCGGCAGCTCGACTCCGTATCTTCTGAGAAACTCTTATAGAAAAACAGTCATTAGAACTTGGGATCGAGTGAAAATCTTAACCACATTTTTATCTCCTTCGCAGCCATTCACAAGCTTGACTTTCTGACTGAAAAATTTCAAGTCTCAGGAGGGATTTAAAAAAGGACAGGGATTGCTTGAGGTTCTGCCAAAATGTGATAAAACAACCTGGGGCCCAGTGCTTGTCACAGTCGCACCACAGAAAAATAGTTCCTCCTACTTAAAGGAAGGGAAACAGGGTGAAGGCACCGCTCTGCCCTTCCAATGTCCTGTTCGCTTGCAGCCAGCATGCCTGTAGCATTTTTATTCTGTTCCAGTTTGCCCATTCAGCACCGGAGAGGGTGTGGCCCAGAGAGAAAGAAAAGCTGTCAGTTAAAGCACTGCTTTATTCTGTGACAACAACGGCCCCTTTATTCACTCATTTGTTTGTTTGTTTTACAGCAGTGAGCTTAGAACCCAGGACTCTGCCATGCTAGGTCAACGCTCTGCTATTGGGCTGTACACTCCCAGCTCCCACACCCTGGCACATTAAATTTTGATTGTCCCCCCGCCCCCTGCTCTGTGTGTGTGTGTGTGTGTGTGTGTGTGTGTGTGTGTGTGTGTGTGTGTGCATGCACGGTGTGTGAGCAAAATCCTGGCTCTTCTGGGGTTTATTTGGACTTTTCAGAAAGGGGGCTTGCTGTTTGCCTCACCCTGCTTAACTCTTTCCTGGGTCATAGAGTCTCCTGACTCTGGAATTTTACATATCAAAAGGTATAGTCCTAAGTAAGGCAGTGTGACCATAGCTAGAGCTGAAGATGTTACACCCAGGAGCGCATGGCCAGCTTGGGCAACATAGTTAGGTTCTCTCTCTCTCTCTCTCTCTCTCTCTCTCTCTCTCTCTCTCTCTATATATATATATATATATATATATATATTTTTTTTTTTTTTTTTTTTTTAAAGTCATACCGTTAACTAGAAATCAGCAAAAGGGCATCTTCCACTATAACCCAGGGTGGACCTATGTACATCCATAACAAAAACAGAGAATTTCTAATTTTGAAATCAGGGGAGGATTTCTTTTTTAGGCAAGACTTAGCAAAAGAAAGGGATTAGAGTTAGGCCTTTTACTCCTTCCTCCATCAGTGGGAAAAGAGTGTGTTATCCTGCAGTGGCAGATGAGTACTTGCAAGGGGAAGGCCAAAGGAGCAGAGGGAAGGGAGGCTGTATTCTCATAACTGTCCATGATGTGAGCTCAGAGCAGATGGCCAAAGAGATGAATGCACAATGTGTGTCCTCTGGGCTGGTCATCTGGAACCCAGGAAGGGGTTGGGGCTGGGCTGAGGGGTATCAGGACTCCAGGCAAAGGGAGGCAGGAGCCGAGGAATATCTGAGTCATCCCACAATTGTGGCCTGGGATCTGCTCAGGAATCATTGTCCTTAGGCACTGGACTCTGCCCACGCTGACTCACTGTAGCCTCAACAGGGCAGCTTCTATTCTTGAAGACCCAGGACTAGAGCAAATCCTCCAGGAGACAGGAGGATGCAAGTCATTACTCATTGCTTCCCATCATTGGGTCTAGTTAGTTGTTGAGTACGCCTTAGGGTTCATGAGCACAGGCAGGCATGTTATGGAGGACTGGAAGCCAGCTGTCTGTTTTCTCCCTGTGCTGTGTGGATCCTGGAGATTGAACTCTGGACATGAAGCTTGGCAGCAAGCACGTTTACCTGCTGAGCCATTTAACCGACCAGTAGTTTCTTACCGCTAAAGGCAAGTGCATGCCTTTTGTTATTCTTTCATCCTGACCTACCAACTCAAACATTTTTATCTTCTTAATATGTGAATAGTCTTAAAATTTACAAACTGCAAGAATTTCTAGAGTATTCATTCTCATTCACTCCCCCATCTCTTTCTCCCCAATGTCTGAAACCCTAGTTTTAAAAATTTAATATTTAAATTGAAGTAATTAAATACTCTATTTTGTATCATTGGTAATTGAATACAAATAGAATAAGAAGTACCTTTTAGTTTTTTTTTAAATTCGTTTTTAAGGCACAGGCAAGTTAAGACAATGCATAAGAACCTGGAATCCAGACCCACGCAGGTAGGACTCATGTGCTGACTGTAAGGCTTTGTTCTTCAACATCTTCATCTGCAAGCGAGAGATAATTGTATTTGTCTCACAAAGTTGGTGTGAAGATTTATCTTATGCATATGCTCAATAAATGTTGGTTATATTATTAAATATATCTCATTATACATACACGTGTTAGTTTTTTTTTGTCTAGAAAAATCACCATTTAACATTAAAACATAAACTAAGAAAGAAATATTTTTTCCTCCTGGTACCAGAGGTTGAGCTCAGTGCTTCCTGCACTACCCCTAGCTACACACTCTACCCCTGAGTGACATCCTTGGCTCCCTAAAGCCATCACCTACAGCTTCCAGTCAGTCCTTGAGGCCAGTTAGCTCAAGGTTAACAAGTCAAAGGAATAAAAAAAAGAATGCTATACTCTCCTAACTGCCCATGATGTGAATTCACAGTGGATGGGCTAAGAGATCAAAGCACAGCCCTGAGTCCTCTGGGTTGCTTATCAAGAAGAGGTTGGGTCTGGGCTGAGGCACATCAGAACTCTAGGCAAGGGAGGCAGGAGCCAATGGCGGCTGGAATCTACTCAGGAATCACAGCCCAGAGAGATGTTTACAATGTTTAATGTCCTTTTCCCTATAGTCTCCCCCAATGCCTACTACCCTATTTAATGTTTTCTTTACATTTCCTTTGTGAACAGAAGAGGAAGGGCTTCAGAAGCATCTGATGTGACCTTCAGATGATGGGACTTTTGTAGGCACCATAGAGCTGAGGGCAGCTTTCTTGCGGAAAGTTGAGCTCTGGAATCTTGAGTCACCATTTCAACTCATCTCTTTGATCCTTCCTAAGGTCCGCGTTGGACCTCATTGAACTTTGGCCAGTCACATCTTCTCTCCCTGCTAGGTGATGACCAGTACCCCACATAGTGACAACATAGGGAATTAAGAGTTTTATGGACTCATGGGATGCGAGAAGCCCTGGGTTTGGATATGGTTGAATGTTTGGAATCCATATGCCCAAGGCCTGGGCAAGCAGGAACTCCCTGAACACTCCAACTAAGCCTGAAGTCCGGTC
Organism: Acomys minous; assembly: GCF_964271855.1. Lineage (NCBI taxonomy): Eukaryota > Metazoa > Chordata > Mammalia > Rodentia > Muridae > Acomys > Acomys minous. The sequence continues at coordinate 40,616,782 of NC_140484.1, read as the reverse complement.
TACCTGCATGACTCAATGTGTTCTAAGGCATCTACTAAAAGTGTCTTTTTTTCCTTTGTAGATTTAAGAAGAAATGATTATTCCCTTGCGAGGACGAATTACAACTCAGGACTTGAGAAAAACACTGAACCAGCTGAGGGGCTTCCGGCAAGAGACACAAGTAGAAGTTCCCTGGAAGATCACACACGCCTATGAAAAAGGTCACAAAGGAAGAGGATGGTCCCTCAGCTCCCTTTACCATAAGCCCCATGGTGATAAGCATGGATTGACATGGTCCCAACCGTGTCAGAATCTCTTTCAGCGTAGCTTTACAATGCGGACCTCCTTACATGTGTCCTCTGAGCCTTGTTTCCCTCTGCCCGGAAGACACAGTGTATAATGGAGGGGTCCTCCTGGATCTTGACCTCCTAGCAAGATGTTTGGCGCACATTCTAATCCCCTGGTTCTGCATGAAGACACTATATGAGTCAGCTGGGAATACTTTGCTGTATACCTCATTGCTTCAGCTGGCCACTTGGAACTGTTGGAGTAGAATGCGGTGCACTGAAGCACCGGGGGATAAATTAATTTATTTTCTCACTGTGTTTGCAGGCTCCATCTCTATTGCTATTCGTTATTTCATCCAAGGGCCGTGTGTTGTGTGTGTGTGTGTGTGTGTGTGTGTGTGTGTGTGTGTGTGTGTGTGTCTATGTGTATATGTATGTATGTATGTGTTTATATATATATATATATATATATATATATATATATATATAGTATTTATGTGATTTCTTCTTCCCACTACAGCAACATAAGATTTGAATAGCATCAGCAGGGAAAACCCTGGGATGAGTGTCTGTTGGCCTGGGTTAGAGAATAAATAGCCATAAAAAGTCCATGTCCTGGTGATCGCTACATACATTGGAGTATTGCCATCAAATCACATGAGGCTTGGACTTTTCCAATGTCTCTGAATGAAAGAAAAGGACAATCTAAAACCAATTTTTTTCTCACGTGGTCTTGTTTGTAAGAAAATGGCCTATGCAATCCTGCAAACCAAGAAGGTTTCACGTTATTAAGCTCAGAAGCACTATGGCTAGAGACCCTTGTCACTCTCTGTTCATCTTCTCCCTTTCAACACTGTTTGGTATCGTATCTACCTTCTCCTTGGCCAGTCCTATGGGGAAAGCTACTGCAGTGCTTTGCAGGTATCCCCCCTGCCCCACTTCCATTGCAGAATTCCGATGACTTGAATGCTTCATCAGTGTCTGGAACTTGAAGAGAGGTATTCCTGGAAGCAACCCTGTCTTGGGAGCAGCTCCTTCTCGCATGCCACGTTTTCAGAACAAGCGTGACTTTTACTGCAGCCACAGAGATGGGACCGGGGAGACCTGTCCCCACTGTCCTTGCTGCTCCTCTCTTAATATGCGCTCCCACTGGCCAGCAGCTAACCTCCCGGGCCCAAACATCCTTGTCTTTAGTTCTTCCATTAGGTGACTTACTTCCAAGTCTGCTTTAGAATTCTGAAGTCCTGCTTTCTTAGGCAGCACTTGAGGGGAAGTATTGCACAGTGGGGTGGAAGGCAATTGTATCTGGTTCATGTGGCCTTGGGAATTCATCTGAATTCTGTTTCCTTTTGCTTTGGGGGTTGAGAGGAGGAGGTGGGAGGTTTGGGCAATTTCTTTTCTTCTCCCCATCTCTCTCACCTTCTTTCCTTCCCCCTCTGCCTCCTTTCCGTCCTTCCCCTTTCCCTCTTTCTTCCTCTCCCTCAGTGTAGCATAGGCTACAAACTTCCAAGTCTCCTGTCTCAGCCCCCTAAGTATGTGCTTGGGTGAAGCAGTGATTGGCAGTGAAGTCTCTGAATTAGTAAAGGGTCTGTTGCTTTCATGTCAGTGCTGTGAGGGCAGTGGGGCAGAGTCTACCCAGCCAAGCGCCAAACCAAACACACCAATTATTTAACCAAAATCCTTGTAAACTGAAAGGAAACTTGAAAGCAAATACATTCTGATTGCAAAGTCTTGTGGTGTAGTTAAAAAAAAAAAAACCCAACACACTAAGAAATACAACAGAATACTATCTGAAGAAAAGAACTGCTGGACAAAAGTCACAGGGATTGCTTGTGTATGATGTTACAGTGTTGGCTGAGCGACTTATGATCACAAGAGGAGGCAGTGTTCCTTCATGGTCTTCAGCAGTTATTTATGAAGCATCTTTTCTCAACAGCATTGCTGGTGAGAGTGTAGGGGTAAAGTTCCACGCCATAGCTCTCCAAAAGCTTCCTCTCTCTCTCTCTCTCTCTCTCTCTCTCTCTCTCTCTGTCTCTCTCTCTCTCTCTCTCTCTCTGTCTCTCTCTCTCTCTCTGTCTCTCTCTCTCTCTCTCTCTCTCTCTCTCTCTCTGTCTCTCTCGGTCATCTTTTTCTCTTTGTCTCTGTCTCTCTCCCTCTCTGTCTGTCTCTGTCTCTCTGGTTTGGTTTTGTTCCATATTTGGATCTCTACTAATTCTTGAAAATTTGTCCTTCTAGCTTGGTCCTGTACCCTCCCTGCTAGAACAGTAGGCTCAAATTGGGATAAGAATTAGGACAAACAAGAAGACACGGATAGTCTAGCATCCATAATGGAAAAAAGGAACTACACAACCCTTTTCTAGGTGCAGAGGCCTGGTTATGGGTAGGATCTGGATGTGAGGGTCCAAGGCTGAGGTTAGGAAGTTCCTGTGTAGGGAGCCTAGTGTCTAGCATCTTCTTTCCACAGGCACTTATGCATCTCTGAATTCTGAGTGATGTCCACCCACACTGTCTTAAAGCTTTCCGCATCTCTGAAGAGTGAGCTTTAATATAATTTGGGGGCATTTCTCACTCTGTGGCTTGCAAATCAGATGCTGGATGAACTGTTAAGTGTTCCCAATAACCCTCCAGTCAGGGTTTGAAGTAGATTTTGTTGTTGTTGTTGGTTTAGATGAGAGTCAGTACTCTGGCTTTAGAAGTGTTGTCAGGGCCTCTGACACTTTGTACCAGATCAAAAAATAGGCATGGCCACAGCATGAGGCCAACTATACACACACACACACACACACACACACACACACACACACACACACACACACACATACACACACATACACACACACACACACACACACACACATACACACACACATACACACACACACACACACACACACACACACTTTTTAAAGAAATAACACAACCTTCAACTGATAGTGGATTTCATTCGCTAGGTAATAAATCAGATTTACATTTTTAATTTAGACGGAAATGACTACCAACTCTTTAAGACCCAGTGCAGTTCTTTTGATGTCTCTCTGCTTTAATTTCCTAGGGAATAGCTTTTAACAACCTATACCTTGTCTATTGAATTTCTTAACCAGTTCTTTGCCTTATCACCATTGGTGATAACGCCCGCCCGAGTGCAGCCCTTTACTGGTGACTATTGAAATGAGATGACAACTTCCCAGAAACTGCCTAGAAAATAATCATCACTTTATTACCCTTTGAAAAGAAGATTGATAGAAAAGTCATTTGAAAGATGGTTCATTACCATGCCCTAGTAAGATTTCTTCACTCACATCTCACCAAAGCACGAGAAAGGGAGGATTACTCTCTGAGGTCGGAATTTGAAGGCTGTGTGTTTTGCCTCTTTGAAGTCTTGGTATTTAATTTTCTGTAGTCATTTCTTGGGCAATTTTCTAAGAAACTAGTTGAAGCTAATTTATCATAAGTTAAAGTCAAATGACAGAAGAGATTTCCCCCCCCCTCCCCTTTAACAGCATTTTATACCACAGAGGTTAGCTTCTGAAGGAAATTGAGACTTAAATAGCATTTCAAATCCCCAGCCACCTGGGTAGGGACAGAAAATAGGAAGGATTCAGGAAGACACACTGGCTTTGCAGTTAACACAATTGTTATTTTCTTTTCTTTTTTTTTTTTTTTTTGCCTTTTCATTGTAGACCAGTATGTGAAGATAAAACATCTCCTTCTCTCTCTCTCTCTCTCTCTCTCTCTCTCTCTCTCTCTCTCTCTCTCTGTGTGTGTGTGTGTGTGTCTATGTGAAATACTCTTCTAGAGTAATTAGGTATGTTGCTTAATTTTTCAAGGAAAGACATGCCATCCTCACGGGATCATACACCTTATTCTCTATCGTTTCAGACTTTTAATATAAGTTTATATAATTTGTTTAACCTCTCTGTTAACCCCTAACTCTGAAGTGGAGATGAAGATACTTAACGTCTAAATGAAGGTGAATGATAATGAGACAGCATTTACAAGGTCCTTTGAGAATCTCACTTAAGAAGCTTCTTGTGAGCCAGAATCCAGCGCTATAACTAGTGAGAGACTGTCATGTGGGCGCTACGGGGTCCTTATTGAGTCTTTACAGACAGTGCTCAGTGGACCCATTTCTTCACAAGCATGGGCACATTCCTGCTCTTCCTCCTCTTCCTCCCTTTCTAGAGGGAAATGTCTCATGGGTCCCTTTTTGGTTTCAAGATTAAGTATACAGTTTCAAATCAGGAAGCTCCCCCCCCCTCACCCCCTCACAGCAGCTCACTTTCCTTTGCTCTTTGAAGGATCTAGACTTACCTGTCTTGTTTGTTCAGCCATCCTCTGTTGGGTGGTGTTAGTTTCAGAGACACGAAAAGACAGAAAGAAAATACAGAGTTTGATGTTTGCAAAGCAATGTTTTGGGGTTTTTTTTTTCCCCTCCAAGCTTTTATTAGCCATGATTTAAATTTTGCCAGTACAGAGCTGCTTGGTAATAAGAAAATTTTTGTCTGTCGTTCATCACGCGCATCTTCTTTTAGTAACTAACATCCTTTGGAGCTTTCATCTCTTCCAAGGGAACATTTACCGTGGACCCTTAGAAATTCTATCCATTGAATTAGTTACAAAGCTCTTGCAATTATTATGGCTGAAACTGTTCTGCTAATGACTGTCTAAATGTAGATGCAACAGTTGCCTTTTGTTGGAAGGATTTGGGGGGACTCTTCGTTGGCATCATGGGCCTGTACTTTAGCCTCTAATGAGTCTTTTGCTCTGTATCTTATTGGTAACCAGGCAACCAGTCACAGAGCCCTGGGATGCTTTGGTAACAAGAAGAAAACCTTCAGTGTGTTGCCATGTTTCCAGATCCCCAGATCACCCATGGAATTGTGTAGATAAAGATTGGGGGGAGCAGAGGTGGCGGGTGGAGGGGCACTGGCCAAGCCTGGGTCTGCCATGGGCGAGGTTATAGTGTCGAGGATGACGTCAGAGCTGGAGAGTGATTCCTCTGAGGAAGAAGTGTGTCTGGAGGATGATATGCCTGTTGCAGATGGGAAGAACATAAGATGAAATGCTGTCTACTTTTCTAGATGACTTCTGGGAATATATTATTATTCAGTGTTGTCCCATTCTAGTAATGCTTTGTAAATGTTCCTAGAGTGCGTTGACAACACGGTTAACTTTAATAGATGAAATCTCATCTGATATCCAACTTTCCAGATAAATAAGGAGTTTGTAACATAGAGGATCACCATTGGCCAGCAGCAAACATCACCACAGTGATGGCATCAAGCATTCGTCATCTCCCAGGCACTGTGTGATGTGTGCAATGTGCAGTGATCTGATACATTGAACCATTATGTGTATTGTATAGCTTTGAAACCACTACTTACAAATGAGTTAGGACACTGACTGCCATATTCACCCAAGGAGAGCTGAGGTTTGAACCTGCAGTAGATCAATGGTCTTGAAACTTACGTGGTCCTCGCCAGCACAGTCAGTCTTATCCTGTGACGGTCTGAACTGTAGATTTGAAAGTTGGGATCTCATTTCAGCTTTCAGATAAGAGAATCCAAATTGGGCTTGTAGAATGCTTCCTGGCATCGTCTTTACATCTTATGCATTACTGGATTCAGTTCTTCACATTCAGACCATCTGTGATCATTGTGAGTCCACAGGACAGCCACTTCCTCTTGGCATGCCATGAGGGAGGTGCAGGGTGACAGGAGTGTTCCTTTGTGGAGTCATGGTACTGGGCCTGCTGGGGAATTTTCTACTTTCACATGAATCCTTTCCTTTTCTTTCTTTTCTCAACAATTTGACAGCCTCTAGAGCCCAGCTAGTTTATCAGTATAGGGTGAAATCACAGGATGTATATAACCTTTTATTGGTTATATAATGTATATGAGCTTTTATTGGCCTGGCCCTCACACCAAGGCTCCATAGGCCTTGGAATCTGATTTATAATCCAAAGATGGTATGAAGAACCAGGACAAAGAAAAGCAGATACACCAAATTTTTACTGGTGTCAAGATGATATTTTTCTCTCATTCCCCAGACCCACAAGAGGAATGAGTTGCTGGAAATAATAAAGGAGCTGAATTCTTCTCTCTCTTTCCTTGATTTTAGAGAGGACAGCCGAATTCCACACAGCACTCCTGTGAGCCACAGGAGCATCTGCTGGGTTAGGGGCATGTTGCTTTCCTATCTTTCTCCTTCTCACCACCTCCTTCCCCACTCTGATTTCTCTCCTCTATCTCCTTTGCCTACTTCTGCCTTTTTTTCTTTCTGTTACATTTTTTTTTACATCCAGTAAGCTATACATGTAGATAGAGGAAAAATCATCAATTTTACAACTGAGATACAAATTTTGTCAGACTCAGGGAATTAGATGTGAAAAAGAAAAGAAAAGAAAAGAAAAGAAAAGAAAAGAAAAAAGAAAACCCTGGTGTGGCTGCATCCTCAGGCCACAGGAGAAGAGGACATGCTCGGTTCTGAGTCTTGATGAGCTGGGATGGGTAGGGAGGGGGCGTGGAATCCCCTTTTCTGAGGAATAGGGAGGGAGGGATAAAAGAATAGGGAGGAAGGGGTGGTCACCAGGAGGAGAGGAGGGAGGGGAGGTGCAATCAGGATTTAAAGTAAACAAATAACTTAATTAAAAAAAGAAAAGAAAAGAAAAAAAAATCCAGAGTTCAAAGGATAGATAAGAAAGGTTTCCAAAGAGATTGTATAAGATAATATACAATATTGTGTAAGATAATATGTGGGAAGAGGGAATAGGACCCAGGCTCTCTAAGTCAACCAGTTAGCCTAACAACAACCACATTTGAATTTTAAAGCTAATACTATTATTCTACTGTTGTGTTAAAAAAAAAAAAACATGGACATGTTGATGTGACTAGATCTCGAGCTTCGGATCTTCGTGTGAGCGTCACTGAGGTGTTGTCAGGTGGGATTCTTGTCTGTGTTTTCTCAGAGAGAATAATCCACTAAGTGTGTGAATTCAGAATGTTAGTTGCAAAAATGATGTTCTGTTAAATTATTTGTGTGTGTACATATATTTATATAAATTGAAAATAGCTATTTGAGTGGCCACGGAAGACTGCGAATGAAGTGACCTAAAATATTTTTTTATTACATTTACTTATATTGACTCTTTTGTTATTTTTAGATGGATGGTTTTCAACCTCCCTAATGCTGTAACTGTTTAGTACAATTTCACATATAGTGATGACCCCTAACCATAAAAGTATTTTTGTTGCCGCTTTGTAACTGTAATTTTGCAAATGTTATGAATCATAATGTGAACATTTGGAGATAGAAGTTTGCCAAAGGGGTTGCGACCCACAGGTTGAGAACCCCTGTTTTCAGCTAAGGGAAACTGATGTGAAGGTTTAGAGAAACAAGGTAATTTGTCTGCTGTAAATTCATCCTTGTAATCTAATAACACACCAGGCCAAACTGTTAACCAAATCCAAGAGATTCTTGCCGAACTGAGTTTACGTGTGGCACAATAGACATGAGAGGAAACTGGTAATTTCAACTTAACTTATTTTTGTTTTTCACCAAAATTATCTTCAATTCAAGACTCATAGGGATGAAGTTGTTTCTTATTTTAAACTGTCAACTTAGTAGTCAATGACATAGCTCCTAGAACACCAGAACTGGGAGAGTTAGTATGAGGTAGGGCGACAATAAGCAGAAATGTGATTACATGAACTGAAAACAGCGGAGAGGTGGAAGATTCAGGTCAAAACATTCTGTGAGGCATGGAGTTCAGTGGGGAGTTCAACTGTTAGCTGGCACATGAATGATGGTACTGTTGGCAAAATTTATGTCCCATCTTCCTTACCTGCTCTGGCCTGTGACCTTAAGTATGGGAGGGTCTCAGCAACCCTTAGTCTTTTTGGTGGTAGGCTCTACAGTGTTTAATCAGGATTCCAAGCCAGCTCTTGGGGTTCATCGTCCCAAGAGGGAAGCTATAGGCCAGCCTAGTGAGAGACACACATCTTTTGTCTGTTTATGCCAATAACTGAAACAGTCATAGGACCACATCTACCTGCAAAGGAAATTAGGAAATGCAATCTAGCAGTTATATCAAAGATAAAGAGGAGACAGAAGTTTGATTAATGATTGGCAGCTTTGTCAAATTAGAGGCTATCTATTCTGGTCCAATTACTTGTGTGATTGTTGTGAATGTTTGTAGAGGTAGATGTACCTCTTGAGATTTTCTTCCTTCCTTCATTCTTTCCTTCCTTCCTTCCCTCCTTCCTTCTTTCCTTCCTTCCTTCTTTCCTTCCTTCCTTCCTTCCTCCCCTCCTTCCCTCCCTCCTTCTCTCTGTCCCTCTCGTCCTTCCTCCTTCCTTCCTTTTTTCTTTTGAAGTGTTAAATAGAATATTCCTTTTATTTATGGCATGGACTGCTTTCTAACACCATGCTAGTCAAAAGACACCTTTTGACTAGGCATTTTAAAAATCTTGTCTCTTTTATTGTCTTTTGTTTTCCATAATTCCTTTATAAGGGTACATCTATTGGACACACAAACCGGTTTGGAATGAGAGTTGCCTTTATTGAACCACGGTTGGCTTGGTGACGGCTATAAAATATGTGCATTGTCCCCCTCATTCCATGCTTGACCCCTCCCCCGCCCCCTACTGCTCTAAGCAACTGGCATGAAAGCGCACATTCTTGCCCTCCTTTCGGAATTGCATGCAGCCAGCTAGCAGGCAAATACGCAGTGAGCTAAGAGCAGAAATTTACATAAGGAGCCTATTAATATACTATACAAATGAGGGTCCTGGGGAGAATGTTAATTCATTTCCTACACTGAATGGCCATGATCAGTGTAAATTTTTACCATGGCAGGAGCTAACATAGAAGGTGGAAAGTTTGGATACACTTAAGAGACAAGAGCTGACAGAATTTCTTGAAGAGAGCTAGTTGTCATATATATTTCCCACAAAGTAGAAGATCTCAAAGCACGGATTCATAGGTTTGAAATATTACAAAGAGCCACATTGACTAATTATTGAAGGGAAGTGGGTAGAAGATGGGCATATTTTATTAAAATATTTTAACTTGTCAATTTTAGAAACAGAAAGCATATTTAGCTATTATTGTGAAAAAGCAGTCCATTTACACCACCAAAGACTGTTTCAGAGCTCAGGAAAAAAAGCACATGTGATATTTTTGAAACTCTCCCAGCAGTTGCTTCATTTGTTAATTGGTCTAATTATTGAATTATTAACTTAACTAAGATCGATGCTACTACGCACTATGCTAAGATTATTGGGCAGCTGACTATGTATGCTGAGAAGACAGATACCCAGAATATTCTCCTTGAACTAAGGGGTACAACTGAGACCTCTACTTAAGTGTCTGTAGAGTCAAGGGAAGGACAGGCTTTGTGAAGACTGAAGAATACAAATGAGAAGAAACAGTTTGGCTGGCAGAAGAAAAATTGTCTACTTCAGGTGTTTGAGGAACAGTGACTAGTTTGCAGTGACTTCTTAAGAGCACATCTTGGGTTATGTAGGTCATGAGAGCAAGAGGCGAAACTGAAAGAACGGGCAAATGCTAAAAGCTCTGGGTATTCACGAGATGTTAAGTTTGTGTTTGTTTTGTTGTTTGAAAAAACTGGATCTCTCTGTTTAGTCTCTTGAGCACTGGGGTTCCAATCACGTACCACCATGCTCAGATAGGAGGCATTTTCATCATGCAAGTTAGAGATGTTAGCAAGTGTTTGAAACAAAGAGTTCTTGGTCAATTAATTAATTCAGTAAACACTTATCAGCCATCCACTGCGTATAAACCACCTGGCCTTAGAAGCAAAATGGCACATCAGATGCCCACAGGGACTGGCACTTGGGACTTATTATAGCCAATAGAGATAGCTATATGAGTTTTGGGGGAAACTCTTCAATTAATCAATACCATCAATTGCTTCTGAGTTTCTTTTCATGCCATCATCAGCATCATCATTTTTGATGTGTCTGATGGAAGTTTTCTGAATCATGCCAAGTGTGAGTTTAGGAAACAGTGTTGTTTTACTGCTCTATAGCACGAATCTATGAAACCACTGTCCAACCGAAGAAAGATTGCTTGTTTACACTTTCAATTGGATGTCTTCCTGTCTGGTGACAAGTTTTACTGTACACAGATACAAAATTGCTCTACTGTGTGTACTGAGCATACACACTACCTGTCAGTTGCTTCTGCGCAGGGTGCTAAGCACAGAGAGAAACATGGGCACAGAAAATGAAAGCAGGTAGACATATAGTATGTAAAAGCAGGGCAGAGAAAATTTCCCAGAGAGGACATTAGGAGCCTGGGAAGAGGATGCTTAGCAAGGAGTGGCTTGGTTTGATGGGGGTGGTGGAAGTCTCAGGGTCGCTGCCCTGGCTACTCCATGGAGCAGGTATTATAGGCTAACAATGAGAGCCTAGAAGGCATGCTGCTTTGGGTTGGATCTCTGGCATGCCTACTTCTTCACAAATTCCATGAAATGATGAAAACTATGGGCCCCATATAGACTACTGATGAGGCCTGGATTTGTCCTCTGACTTCATGAGTAGAATCATAACTCCAAAATCCATCATCATCATCATCATCATCATCATCATCATCATCATCATCTCAGGGTTAAGCCTGCTGGAGGCATTAAGAATCCATGAGGTCTAGATAAGGCGTGAGGGCAGGGTCCCATTGAGTATTAGTTACTGTATAAGGAGAGGAAGAGAGACTCAAAGTAGTATCCTTGCTGCCTGCCTGCGATACCATATGCAAGAAGTACACCTCACCCCCCCCCCAACCAGATGCTGAGTAGATGCTCTTGGGGATCCTAGTCTTGACACCGTGAACCAAGTAGCCTTTATCCTTTATAAATTATTCAGTGTTGCATATTTTGTTATAGCAACAGAATATGGACTAAGACAACTACCAAACACCCCTTCTTTCACAGTCTGCTTTTCAAGGTTATTGGCACCTCTCTCATGGCCTTCATGGCGGGGTCTAAGAATATGAATGTTGCACAGTTGATGGTTTTGATTTCCCTTGGACTAAATAGACCACAGGAATTAACAAAACATGGTTATCATTGGACTACAGGGTCTGAACCTGGATCTGAGGAGAAACTTTGCTGAGAAAAAAAAAAGCATAAAAAGACTATAGGTGTGTGTGTGTTACTGAGTTTAAAAGTTGGAAAATGGGGTTTTCCCCTGACACATTTTAGAGGAAGCAAAGAAAATCGAAGGGTAAATGGCTCTAGTAGTAAAGTGACATTTCTGTTCACCAAATGTGACTCTTCATGGTGTCAGGGGCCACTTGTCCTTCTCTCACTGTGACCAGCAGGCATAGGCCTTTCTGAGGCGAAGCAGCTCTCTCCTCTTCTGGTTTTGTCTGAGGCACAGCCTAAGGGCCCCTTTTCCTTTCCTTTTATCTTTTTGTGTTGGGGATCAAACCCAGGTCCTGACTCCTCTAAAGCTCTCCTTACCAGGGCAAGACAAAATTTGCCTCCAGTAGAGAGGAGAAGCACTGTTCTCAATTTTAACATCAGCTCTTCCGACCCCGGATATTTCAGGATGTCTTTCCTGACCTGACACTGTCTTTCAGTTGTTGCTCTCTGTTCCTACCGATATTAGCTGACTGGCGGTATAAAAACATCTGGGGGCCGTTTGTCTGTTGTTTGGGTCTCCAACTCTTAACCCCCTCCCCCCAAAAGCAATTCCTAAGTCATGAGTAAAATTCAAATTGTGTCTCTCTGATGATGCACTTTTGAGTCTCTGGGAAAGTATTTTAATTAGGCTTTAGAAAACGAGCTGAAAACTCGTTCTTGTTCTCTAGGTAAGAACGCTTCTGTCCAGGGCTCTTTTCACAGTCCCTCACCTAGCTGGCCGGGATGTGGTGGTACCCTTTGGGAAGAAAAAGGGCTCACAGGTCAGTGAGCACCAGCAGTCCCTGCCTCCTGGCTGCTGACACAGAGAGCGTCTATGCTTTCTCATCTTATTTTTGGCCTCACTGAGGTACAGTAACCTCCTGCTGGTCAGCTGCCTTCAAGACACTCACTGCTGTGGCCTCCTAGTATGAGCCTTCCAGCCTCAGCTAGGATTTGAACCTGTGGTCCCGAGAGCAGGCTGGATTAATGCTCAAGGGCTCCCACGCTGACTCCATCCGAGCTTTCCTCCGCACATCTCCATTACATGAACAGCTCTGTTAACCAAACCTATTATCTTCCCCCCTTGGTTTTCAACTTGAGAAAGGGAAAGCAACTTCTTTAAATGGCCCACAGATTGATGATTAACATTTTACATGTCCCTGCTGCTAAGTAAAAGAACTGCTTTGTGGACAGTGAAATGCCTAGGAGAAGGAAGCGGGAGTCAACGTGGTTTATTAACTTGTGCTGCTTCATTAATCACAATCTTTTTTTATGGCGGTGCTTAAAGGCCCATCCATTGTACTTCTCAGGAATGGGGCAGATCAAAACCAAGTGCTTTTAGTGCACCTTTGACATCTGGCATAGCAGCCGGCTGTCCGCGATATTGCTCTCCAGCAGGATGGGGAGCTGCATTCACTGTGACCGTGCTGGCCCCTCTGATTTAAGCTACTACAGAGGGCAATGAATTACCTTAAAGGAGCTCCAGTGCAGAACTCCAAGTTTTATGCCGGACCCCTGCCAGCTTCCCCACTTTATGAGTATGAACAATCAGACAATTGAACTGATTTGACTTTGCCACTCCTGGAGTTTCATTGCTGTGAACCTGGGGATGTAATGATGGCAGTGCCATGCTAAGTGCCGCTCTGACTAGCGGCAGTGCCGGCTGCCCGTTCAAGTAGGGCACCCATTCTTGTTAGCTGAAAACTGCTCTGATTTGCAGCAACGGGGGAAAGTAGATCCCGTGCAATCAGATTAACTCAACTCTGAATGTTATTTTCATTTAACACGGTGGAACCAGGCAGTGTCCCAGTTTTGTTTTTTTTTAAAGGTAAACTCATTAAAAGGTAAGGTGAGTCTTTCTATCATGGATGTAGAAAGCACCTGCTAAATTGTGCTACAGATTGCAGATATAAGCAGACACTCGCATGCATAATGTCCATATTCACCTCCTCCCAAGACAGGCTCAGATTGTAGAGTCCAAAGAATGAACAGAACAAATGTTTATTGAATCTATTCAGTAACCAAAGAAGATACAACAATTCCTTTCAAAAGAAAAAAAAAAGCCACATTGACCTCTGGGACAGAAATGTGATGGAGACAATAAAATTCTATTTTCAAGAAAAAAAAACCTTTAAATTTTATTACTCAAGAATCCTATAGTCAACACAAATTTTGTATGTGAAGACGAAAATCAACCCGGCTTAAGAGACTGTGGGAGAATCATTCTCTCTAAAAATTTATTTGTCAGGAGTGAGTCGATCCTATGAAGGCTACAATCACCACATTCACCGTGCTTGCTGAGTTCTGGGCCTCTCCTGAGTGCTTGCAGGAATCCATTTAAAGCTATTTGGTGCAAATCAGTAGCAATTATAGTTGATTTACTCTGACAGCATTGCAATTGATCCCTATTGCAAAGGGGGGAAGCTGAGGCATGCAGAAGCCCATTCACTTCTGTGTGCTCGCAGACCACGTTCATGTACACTCCGTGCTTATGCAGTGTTATTGTTGCTAAATTTTTAACAGGATCACTTCAGTCACACCCAAAATACAGTGCTGAAAAAAGAATGTTTGTTTCACTTGCTATCAATCAGGAGCCCAGATAAAAGAAAAGAGAGGGAAGAGAAATAGATGTTTAGAAGAAAATGCTAGACTCCTTGCTGTAAGGAAAGAATAAAAAACAGAATCAATCATTTTGATTTTGATGATTTGATAAGTAAAGACCCACATTCTTTTTTATAAAATGAACAGGAAAGTTCTACTGTAAGCATGGAGAGGGATGTAAGGGGCTATTTAGCTACAGTTCAGATTATACTTATTGTACTCAAGAGTTGCAAGTGCTGGGTAAAGACATAAAACGAACACCTGACACATTGTGACAGAACCCAGAACAAAAATAGTTATGCTGGAAAAAAAAAAAGAAATAGGAATATGAAAACACAGACATCAGCCAATGAAATAACTGTTGTAGTAATAAATATAATAAATTTTAATTTCTCTGTTAACAGCTACCAATACAGGCTGAGATTTTTTTTATAGCAATCCCCTTCAAAAATGAAGAAATAATTTTCATACATGCATTGTATATCCTTTGGTACAAAAGCACATACCTTTTTAGTGTTAAAACAATATTTATTTACTTACTTATTTATATTTTGTGTTTATGAGTGTTTTCCATCATGCACATATGAGTGTGCATCATGTGGGTTCTCAGTGCCCAGGAGGCCAGAAGAGAGCATCAAATTCCCTGAAACTGGAGTTATGGATAGTTGTGAACTGCCATGTGAGTGCTAGTAACTGAACTCATGTCTTCTACAATAACAGCAAATAAGTTTAACTGCAGAGGCACCTCTCCTGCCTTTTGCACGTCTCTGCTGAAAACGGTACAGGTGAGTGCAGTGGAAGCAGGCAGTGAGGGCTGTATTTGTTCTGTAGATACTGTATATAGGACACAGATCTGTGTGTATAGCAGTGACCCAAGCCTGGTGAAGAATAGAGAGGTAATGCTTACTCTTGATAGTCAACTTGCCTGAAGTTTGAGTCTCCTAGCATAGATAGCTCTGGGTAAGTCCATACGTGTATTTCCTGAAAGGAAGAGCAGAACTGCACCATTGAACTCTCTCTGCTTTCTCACTGTGAATGCAACATGACTAGCTACCTCCTGCTCTGACTGTCACAATTTCTCAGGCATGAGGGACTGTATCCTCAGACTGTGCGCCATCATGAACCCTTCCTTACTTCAGTTACCTTTTGCAGGTGTTTTGCCATAGCAATGAGAAATACATAATGTACTTGGGCATGGAGAGACAGCGATCCTGTTATACAGAGTTATCTAGCAGTTCCAATGTGGGTTCCTTCACTTTTGTCAAGCATGGTGGTGTACACCTTTAAGCCTAGCACTTGGGAGGCAGAGGCAGGTGAATGTCTTGTGAGTTCAAGGTTAGCCTGGCCTACATAGGGAGTTCCAGGCCAGACAGAACTACATGGTGAGACCCCAGCCTCAAAATTTCCCTCACTTTTGATGTCAAATTTATCAGATTTCTTGGGATTCCTGAATCACTCCCAGAAGTGATAATCCATTAGGGATACTTTTTTAAAATTAGTTTTATATTTTTTTACAGATACATTTACATTATTACACATATATACAATAAGCTACCTATAGCAAGAAGAAGCATGAAACAATCAGGGATTATATAAATGTTATATTCATAGTGTTTTGGCTTGAAGAAAATATCTTTCCTATCTTGCTGCATCTAAAATATAAACCAATATCTATCATGTCTCATCATTATCAACTTAAAACATCTATTTAGACCTGAAAATCATCTTAACCCCTAAACAACTAAGATTAATTGTAAAACTAAACTATCTAGTCTTCAACCCCGTCAGAGACTAGATTACAAATGTTATTCCTAGCTTGTTTAACCATTTTCCCCAATTTTATTTGAGCCCCTGCAAAGGTCTTATTCATCCCAAATCAGCAGGTGGAAACAAACCTTAAGAGAACACCACATTTCCTTTAAGGGTGGTTGGGTAGGTTTTTGGTTGCTTTCTTGGGTGATAAATGTTTATTTTCATTGGGAGTTGGTTATATGTTATATTGGTCTTACTTGGAAAACAAGGTAGGACTCAGGGATGTCGCTCCTTTCCTTTATCTTTCTGTCTTAGGGTTGGAGATAGGGGTTGAAAAGAAAGAAGGGAGAGTATAAAAATGTACAGGGATGATAGGACAAAAAGTAGATTCGTGAATCTACTCCTCAACTTAAGTCCTTAATTGTTACTCACAATGCTATTTTTAATTCACTGGTATAGATGCAAAATAAGTTTAATTTTAGATACATTAGTATAGAATTCAAATTTAAGATTATTCTTCACACACATTATATATATTTCTACTCTAATATGCGATATTGTATCCATACAACTCAGATATGAAACAAGGTTTACTTCCAATATTTTGAAAGTGCTATTGCAGGCTGTTTAGGATAAGTAAGTTATACAAGTTCATTGTTAGTTGGTCAAATCATGTTCATATCAATTACTAGTCTATTTTCAGTCACAAGAATATGCACTCTAGGCGTAACAGACAGATTTGATTCTATAAGAAGATAAGGTAAAATGATTAGATAAGGTTTCCATTAGGAATACTTAAAGCAGTCACCAAGATGCTCACTGCTTTGTTTCTTACAAGGCAACAGCCAAAGGAAGAAATGCAGAGGAGACAACCTCAGAAGAGTTCACGTGTGAGATTCTGGAATTGTTTTCCTTCTCTGTAACCATTCTGTGTGATAATACGTGTGGCCCACAACCAACTGAGGAAACTCACTGGGCCTGCACCTAAACTTTCTGCCAAGGCTTAATTATAAATTTTCTGAATAACTGTCTCTTAGTTTCCAAGTGTTCTAGCATGGTGGGCTAACACCTTTGGTCTGTAGTCCATGTTGAGGTCAGAGCTGATGCAGTATGTTCCAAAGTCTCATCACAAAATACGTTGTTAAATCTCACCAGTGACCCAAGCTTTCACACAGGCATTCTTATCAGCAAGTACATTCTAAAGTCCTGAAGACCACCTCCCATTAGCCAAGGGCAAAATCCAGACCTATTTTAGGGGAAGGCCAATCTTTCACTGAGTACATACACCTGACCGTGAAGACTAATAAAGCAATTAAAGATGACAGAGAAAAGTGATGGTAGTTCCTCTTGTTGAGAGAATAACATTAATGAGGGTAAGAGGGACATTTGGTCAAGAAGATTTCCATGCCGAGAAAACTACAAGAGGCACAGCACATTTCTTAAAGAAGAGCAATGAACTGATTTCAGCCAAGAAGGAGTGATCAGAATGTGAGCAACAAGGAGATGGTCAGTAACAGGGAGAAGGTCAAAAGAGATTGGGAGAAAGATGGGTCATCTTGGGCTTTGGATATCAAGGATTAACTCGGAGGGAGACTGCCTGAGCAAAGGAAAGCAGTGTTGCTCATCCCAGTTAGCTGGAACTGTCAACTTGACTGAGCCTAGAATCACGAGAGAGGAAAGACCGAACACTGTGTAGATCAAGTTGGCTTGTGGGCATACTAGCTCGTTTGTTAGTGTATGCAGACAGGCTCAATCACCGTGAGCAGCCCCACCCCCAGGCAGCTTGGTCTTGGGCTGTATGAGGAAGCTAGGTGAAGATGAGCCTGTGGTTGAGTTAGCAAGCAGCGGTTCCCCATGGTTTCCTGCCCTCAAGTTCCTGCCTGAGTTCCTGTCCAGACCTCCCTCATTAGCAGACTGCAAGATGGAAGTATAAGCCAAAGAAATCCTTTCATCCCCTAAGTCGCTTGTGGTCAGAGTGATTTATGAGAGCAACAGAAAGGAAACCAGAATGATGTTATTACAAAACACCGGAGATGAAGCAATTGTAAAGCTTAGAGAGTTTTTGAACTCATCTTTCTGGAGACTGGGATGTGGCTGAGCACGGTGCCATCAAGTGTGAGTCTGCCCAAAGTATTGCAGCATAATGATGCCATCTTAGAGCATGGCAAATGAAGCTCAGGCTCCTCCTTCCTATTTACATAGGGCCACTCACGCTATCACAGGTCCCTCTCCCCCACTGTGTATTCACACACTAATTCATTTTAAATTTAGGTTTTCATTTCCCAATCAGCCTGAGGATTCCCTATAAGAGGTGTTTAGAAGCTTTGATTTTCTGTTTTTGGTGGTAGTAGGTTCTTTATGTGGCTCAACGCTTTCTTAGTTTTGAAATTTCCTGAGAATTTATTTGTGACAGAACACAAATATTTAATGAATGTACCATGTGCTTGAAAATAGTGTGCACTTTAAAGTTTATTGGGTACAGAGTTAAGTATTTATCTATGAGATCAAACTTTTTAACTGTTTTGCTACAATCTTTTCTAAATTATCTTGGGAGAAACTTATTTGATCTTTTAGGATCTAAGCACTTGGTTCCATGTGGTTTTTCAATTTTTTTTCCCTCAGAACTTTAATATATTTTAGAAGTAAATGGTGAGGTGTGTTAGGAGCCTTCAAGTAGTAAGTACTCTAAGTGGCTTTGTAATTTTTTTTTTCAGTATTACATAGTTCTCCAGTTCTTTTGAGTTCTTTTATGGTCCATACCCAGAAAAACTTTTTGGTTAATTTTATTTAGGATTTAAATATTAGTTTTCCTATTACTACTACTACTACTACTACTGTTATTATTACTCTATTATTGTGTGTCTGTGTGCATGTGCTTGGATGTATGCATGGGTGGGGTGTGGAGTGTGTGTGGATGTGGGGGTGTGTCCGAGCATGTGTGCATGTGCACAGTTGGAGATTAGGGGACAGTGTGCAGGACTTCATTCTTTTCTCCTACCATGTGGGTTCCAGAGACCGAGGCTCAGGCTGTCAGCTTGGCAGCAAGCACCTTTAGCACCGGTTGGCAGCTTTGGTTGTCTACTTGACATACCTGGGAAGAGGGAACCTCAGCTGAGCAATCAGGGTCTTCTGATTGGTATGCAGGTGTATATGTGGACATTTTCTTGCTTGTTAATTGATGTGTGAGGGTCCTGTCCTCTGCGGGCCAGTGCCCTCCTTGTGCATGTGAGCTGGACTTATGTAAGGAAGAGATCCTGGAAGCAAGCTGGTTAGCCGCATTCTTCCATGGTCTCTGCTTTAGTTGCTACCTTGCTTCTCATGATGAGCAGTTAACCTGTAAGCCAAACCTGTAAGCCCATCCCTCTCCAAGTTGCTTTTGTTAATGGTGCTTATCACAGCAGTAAAAACCAAACTAACAAACACACACATACACACACACACACACACACACACACACACACACACACACAGCTCTCTTGCTGGGTGCTTTCTCTAGGGCAGTTTTATATTACTTTGTGTTCCACTTTTCTCTTCCGGCTATCTTTAAAATTCTAGTTTGAAACATTACATATTGAGGTTTTTAAGAATAAACAGATTCATGAGTTTATCATTAAGAGGAGACTTAGCACATCTCGTAACTTATTAACATGCGTCACCTCTTTATGTGCCATTTCATGTTATATTTTTAGTACATTACAGTTCCATTGTGTGTTCTGTCCTTTTTCCTTCTGGAATTCAATATATTCCTTCAACTTCTTGTGTGTGTGTGTGTGTGTGTGTGTGTGTGTGTGTGTGTGTGTGTGTATGTGCGTGTGTGTGTGTGTGTGTGTGTGTGTGCTTATAATTTTGTCTATATAGGTCTATATTTTATTGCTATTTCCTATTACTTTATGGCATTTGTTACTGTAATGTGAATTTTCTTTTTTTAATTATTTCTTAATATTATAGAACTTTAAAGTGGACTTTTAAAATGTTTATCCATTTAGCTACCTAATAAGATACCTAAGCTACCTAAAAAAGTCTTTTTAACTTTAATACTTTTTTTTGAAAAGCAGTTTCTTGTGTTTTCTATAAATAGTTATTTTACAATTATAAAGATGACTTTATCTCTGCTCTCTCATATTTAATTTATTATTACGATTATGTGTGTATGCTTTGTGTTGGGGGTATGGCTACATGCATGCACAGTGAGTGTGTTCAAGCCAGATTACATATTTTGAGGGTAGGCTACCTTCCTATACCATAGGTTTTATGGGTCCCATTCAGATTGTCAGACTTGCTTCCTCTTATTCATGGATCCCTCTCAGTGCTCTTTGCTCTCTGATGTTCATCTGTCTAACTATCATCAACTATACACTATGGTTTCCTTCTCTTCATATATCATCATGAATTTTTACTAAGAATGTCCTCTTGCCAGTTATTAGTAAATCTGTAAGCACTGCTATATTCTCACACAGAGTTTGTTAGCACACAGATTCATCAGTGACTAACTGCCACATGAGTACTGCAGTGCAGCATAGAACTTATTTTAGTAACTTGATAAACAGTCTCAATCTTGACGTCCTAGTCCTATTAAAATACGAAGGGCTTCCTTTTATCTCTCCATTACGCTTGGCTTCCTTCTTAGAAGGGAAGATGTACTTCAGAGCTTAAACTTGGAAGTCTTGACTGTAAATATCGATCTTCTGTGACACCAGTTTTCTCATCACAAGGCTGTTGGGATGTTCAAATAAAGAATACATATGACTGACAGCTGTGACGAATACTGCAACAGCTCCCTACCCTTACTGCGTGAGATACCCAGCTAGCATCAATTATTTCAATTTGATAGTGAACTTGAGCACCTTCATCAAATATTTTACTTTCAATCAGTGCTGTATTAAAAAAAAAATGATACAGGATCGTGTGCCCAGAGGCTCACTGGAAATTTGGGTAATATTTACTTAGAAATAAATAACATAGTTTTCTTTTAAAGGCAAACTCTGGAGTTCTTCTTCCCCTGCTGATATTAACAACACATCTGTGGAATACAGCTTCCCAGTGGTCATTTTGGTCAAACACAAGCTGAACAGATGCTCACTCAAGTCCCAGCCACCTGGCAGGCCATTGATGACTTGGCACGAACCTCCAGACTGGGGAATTTGAGGAAGACATTTCATCCCAGCTGATGGCAGGATTATGACCCGGTGAATCAGTGTGAGACACAAGGTTTACCACAGGCATCATTGGGAACAGGCATGGGAAGCTTGGGATTCACATCCGTCAGGCACAAGAGTCAGGAGCCAGCGAGTGAATTATGGACCAAAGCTGTTACGCCAGCTGGTGAGATGTTGCAATTCAACCTCAGTGCAGGTAGGCACTGCCCTTATTAACAAAAGGCAATTGGGAGAACTGGCAGATACTTTGCCATAGCCTTGCCTATATCAGATTATCACTAGACCTGGCACACAGACATTTAGAGATCATGTCCTCTGCTTTATCCTACATTGAGTTCCATGAGCTTCTTTCAAAGCAAAAGACAAGAGAGGCCCAGAAAGCCTTTTTTTGTTTTTGTTTTATAGTCAATAGGCAAATTCAAATGCTGTTCTATCTTGGTCCTCACACAATATTTGTACAGTTCTATCAGATATTAATATCGAATAACAAAATAATTTTATTTTGAACATGATTTCCTTAGCAATTAAATTCTTGCATAAATAATATTTTACCAAGATTTTCTTCTCTTATGAGACTTTGATTCCAAATACGATTCCCTGCCTGTGGACAGCCCAACCTCTCCTAAAGACACCTGTGAGTTTCTGGTGAATATGTAAATTCTCATAATCTCATAAACCATTTGGGGTTGACTAT
This sequence comes from Acomys minous, assembly GCF_964271855.1. Lineage (NCBI taxonomy): Eukaryota > Metazoa > Chordata > Mammalia > Rodentia > Muridae > Acomys > Acomys minous. Next base: position 40,595,170 of record NC_140484.1, on the reverse strand, counting down.
TTTGGGAATGCATGGGGGTGCTATTGTGGTGGCTTATCTAGGATATGTCTATATATGAAATATTGTGTGTTTGAGAACTTAGTCCCCATTTTGGGGGAGGTTATAGGACCATTGGGATATGATGCCTGTCTTGGTTACCCGACCACTAGGGTTGGACCTAGAGGACTCGGTCTGGCTGGTCCTACTTCCAGCCCTTGTGCTCTGCTTTCCGTCTGCCACTGTGGTGTAACCCCTGGCAGCCAGTTACAGCATCACAGACCAATCTGCTCCGTTCCTATGCCTTCCCTGCAGTGAACTGTGAGACAAGATAAACTCTTGTCCATTAACTAGTTTCTGTCAGTTATTTGGTCACAGTGGTGAGGAAATAAAGAACTAATGCAAGTCCACATTGCCCAAAGCCTGTGCTTCCACCCTGTTCTGCAGTTCCCCAGAGCCATACTTGCTGTTCACAGGCCACTCACTACCTATCATTGCACTGCTTTCGTGATCTCATTGGCTCCTTTCTTGGTAGGTGCTTCCACATTTCCACACAATACATCTTTACTTTTGGAGACCCCCACAGGCTGAGTTTTTCTTCCCAGCAATCAAGTCTCAGTAGGATGGAGTTTTCTATGTAATCAAAAGGTCCTTCCTGAAGAGGTGATAGTGACGATAAGTAATGGACATATGTGTTACTTTTCTGTTACTGTGACAAAAATTGTGACCTAGACAGCTTATATAAGAAAGAGTTTATGATGGTTTACCATTCCAGAGGATTAGAGTCACAATGGTAGCAAGGAGGCAGCAGGCTGCAGGCATAGTGGCTGGAGCAGGAATCTGAGAGCTTAATCTTTACATGTTGAACAAAGCAGGGAGGGAGGAAGGAAGGAAGGAGGGTAAAGGGGTGGGAGAGAGGGTAGAGGGTAGAAAGGAGGGACAGAGGGGGAAAGAGGGAGAAGGAGAGGGAGGAAGGGAGAAGGAGAGACAGTGAGAGAGAGAGAGAGACAGAGAGAGACAGAGAGAGACAGAGAGAGAGAGAGAGACAGAGAGAGAGAGAGAGAGAGAGAGACAGACAGACAGACAGACAGACAGACAGACAGACAGAGACAGAGACAGAGACACACACACAGACACACACACAGACACACACAGAGATAGAGAGAATTCTGCAAAGTGTGGAAAGCTTTTAACCCCAAAGCTCTTTCTTCCACAGTGATATACTTCCTCCAGCAAGGTGGTACCCTCTAAACCTCCCCTAGAGCCCACCAACTAGGAAGCAAGTGTTTATTTATTTATTTTTTTACATTTTTTCTCCTTTATTAATTCATTCTTGTTACATCTCAATGGTTATCCCATCCCTTGTATCCTCCCATTCTTCCCTCCCTCCCATTTTCCCCTTATTCCCCTCCCCTATGACAGTTCCTGAGGGGGATTACCTCCCCCTCTATATGCTCATAGGGTATCAAGTCTCTTCTTGGTAACCTGCTGTCCTTCCTCTGAGTGCCACCAGGTCTCCCCCTCCAGGGGACATGGTCAAAGGTGAGGCACCACTTTGTTCTGTCCATTGTCTAGATCTGGGTAGGGGCTTAAGGTTTACCGCCTGTATTGTCCTTGGCTGGTGCCTTAGTTTGAGCGGGACGGAAGCAAGTGTTTAAAAGCCCAAGTCCACGATGGACTTTTCTCATTCAAAGCACCACAAAGCTATCTTATTTTTCTTCTTTTTTTCCTTGCACACCAATTTAGATGAGCTGAAGCCAATCCTGTTTTTTTTTTTTTTTCTGTTTTGTTTTGTTTTATTTTAGAAAAGAAAAACATAGAGGAAAAAGAAATGACTTGTTTCCTTGAGCTGGCCCATGGATGGCTACTTCTGTGAGGGCAGCATTGTAGAAGTACTCAACTAAAAATGAGCCCCTATGGAGGCATGCCAGCATTTTGTAACAGCTGGCTTCGGATCTTCCCCCCTCCCCCCACTGAACACCAGATGCTCCGTGCCTGTGGATCCAGGAAGGTAGAAAACTGGCAGAGGGTGAACTGGGGAACTGTATCCTGTCTAGAGGAAAGGCTTTGCCTGGGAAGAGTCACTGTTTCCACGTGTTTGTGTGGGAACTGTGCTGCCAGACCCCTTCTGTTTTCTCTTTTGTTTTACAAAAGAATCTGCAAATGTTGACTTAATATGAAATTTCATAATTAGACGAAAGCTAAACAAAACATGTCTGGGTAAGATTTGGAATGTAGTTGCCAATTATTCTGCCTTTTAGTTCTCCCTCTCTCTCTTCCTCTCCCTTCCTGCCCCTCCCCCTTTTCCTTTTTCCTCTCTTCCTTCCACTTCATCTCTTTTCCTTTCTTTCCCTTTCTCTTTCCCCTTTTATTTTTCTATTTTTATCTCCCAGTCTTTCTTTTCTTTCTCTCCCTCTTCCCATCTTCCTCTACCTCTCTCTTTCTATATCCTCTCGCCATCTTATCCATCACATATTCTGGCAAACATCTTGTTACCCTTTTATGTCTCTGTTTAAGTGACAATCTTTTTCTGATCTCCCATTTTATCTTACTGCTACTTCCAAGTGGATTTTTATTACTTCTTTTCAGTTCAAATACATTTACAAAGTGTCAAACTGTTTGTTTGCTGGCCTATTCGCCTTGCTAGACGATGGAAACTGAAAGGACAGTCACCTGTCTTCTTAGGAGTATCATATAAGGCTTAGCACACAGCAAGCTATCCATGGATGCTCAGGGGATGAGGGAACAGACACACCTCTTATCTGATCACCTCTCCTCTCTGTATCATTTCTCCGACAAGGTGAGGTGTCATGGTGCATTTATTTATTTATTTATTTATTTATTTATTTATTTTGACCACAGTAGCTTGCCTTTAGGGAACTTTTATACTTGGTTTTGGGGACAAGCAGAAAAGTAGCTGATTAAATGAATATATATAAAAAGAAAAAAGATATTTGTTTTCAGCAAATATTTGGGCTATATATTTCTACTCCTCAAATTATTCCACAAGATGAAAACAGAAGGAACATTTCTTAACTTGTTTTATGAGGTCACAGTTACCCTGATACCCAAACTGCTTAAAGATCCAACAAAGAAAGAAAATTACAGACCCATTTCCTTTATAAGCACAGATGCAAAAGTTAAAGAACTTAAGAAACTAGTTATCAAGGAAACAAACAACCCAGCTTAAAAAAAAATGAGGTATAGATCTAAACAGAGGAAGGCCATACTGCTGAGAAACACTTACATGTTCAAGGTCTTTCGTTATTAGGGAAATGCAGACCAAAATTACTTTGAAATTTCATCTTACACCCATAAAAATGGTTAAGATAAGTAAAACAAGTGGCAGCTCGTTCTGGTGAGAATGTGGAGCAAAAGGAATACTCTTCTAGTGCTGATGGGAATGCAAACTTGTACAGCTGCTATGAAAATCAGTTGTTGGTTCCTCAGGAATATGGGATTTGGTCTTTCTCAAGATCCAGTTATGCCATTTTTGGGCATACACCCAAAGGATGCTCCATCCTACCACAGAGACACGTGCTCAACCATGTTCATTGCTGCTCTTTTCATAATAGCCAGAAATGTCAAACAACTTAGATGTCCCTTAAAAGAAGAATGGATAGAGAAAATGTGGCACATTTACACAATGGAGTAGTATTCAACTCTTAAAAATGAAATCATACCTATCTGTTACCCCTAGGATGTATATTCTTGTGATAGAAATAGACTAGTTATTGACATAACAATGATTTGATCAATTGACAATTAATTTGTCTAACTTATATTCTACGTGAGTGGTATGGGTACAATACCTCATATCAGAGTAGTAATATATACAATGTATGTGAAGGACAATTTTTTCCTTTTTTAAAATTAATTTGTTCAGATTACAACTCAATTGTTATCCCAGCACTTGTATCCTCCCATTCCTCCCTCCCTCCCGCTTTCACTCTATTCCCTTCCCCTAGGTCTATGACTGAGGGGACCTCCTCCCCCACTATATGGTCATAGGCTATCAAGTCTCATCTTGGTAGCCTGCTTATTCTTTCTTTGAGTGCCACCAGGCCTCCCCACCAAAGGGAGGTGGTCAAATATGGGGCACCAGAGTTCATGTCAAAGTCAGTCCCTGTTCTCCATACAACTGTGGAGAATGCCCTGTTTATTGGTTAGATCTGAGTAGGGGTTCAATGTTTATTGCTTGTATTGTCTTTGGTTGGTGCAGTAGTTTGAGCAAACTCCCTTGGGTCCAGATCCACCCATCATGATGTTGTGAAGAATAATATTAAATTTGAATTCTATACCAGCATATCAAAATTAAACTTATTTTGCCTCAATATACAAATTTTTATACCAATAAATTAAAAATAACCTTGTGAGCACAGTTAAGGCCTTAAGTTGAGTTGACTCAAATATATACTTTTTGCCCTATCATCCCTATATCTTCCTATATTTCCCCTTTTTTATTTTTAGTCCCCATCTCCAAACCTAAGAAAGAAAGAGTGGGGTCTGACTTTCACACGTCCTCTGGTGCCTCATATTTGACCATGTCCCCTGGATGGGGAAACCTGGTGGCACTCAGAAGGATAGCAGGTTACCAGGAAGAGATTTGATACCCTATGAGCATATACAGGGGAAGAAGTCCCTCTCAGTCACAGTCATAGGGGAGGGGAGTAAGGGGAAAATGGGAGGAAGGGAGGAATGAGAGGATACAAGGGATGGGATAACCATTGAGATGTAATATAAATAAATTAATAAAATAAAAATAAAAAAGAAAGAAATACAATACATCCTAGGGCTAACAGATAGGTATGATTCTATAGACAGATAAGGTAAAATAGTTAGACGAGTTCTTCAAAAACATCAGAGTCCTACAGAATATGACATTTAAAGATGTTTCTATTGTTTTAAGGATTCTTTGACAATAAGACAGGTTAATTCCTGGCAACACCCAGCCTACCTCAAAGAAGATGATGAACATCAAAGAACCTCCTTATGGAGATGACTTCAGATGTGGCAAACCAACCACTGGGCAAAATGCAATTTCAGGGTCTTCCTTTTAACATTTTTTATCATATATACGAACACATATGCACACACACACACAATTTGTCTTTTTACCCTATATGTCCTTTGTGTATATTATGGCTTCTAGTTTAGTATTTTTTATAGGGTTCTCTGCTTCTCCTGTATTTCTGGGGCTCTTTCTTTCCCAATGTGTTGTGTTTGTTTTATCTTATTTTATTTTATTATTATCCCACAGAAGCCTGTTTTCTAATGAGAGTCAGAAAGAGGGTGGATCGGGATGGGAGGGGAAGAGCAGAGAAGCTGGGGGGAAGGAAAGGGGGGGAAACTGTAATCAGGATACATAATCGGAGGGAAAAAAATCTATTTTGAATAAAAGGGGGAAAAGGGAAAGAAGAAATCCATTCTACCGAGCCACCTATCTGGGCAACTAGGAAGATGTTATTCTTCTCTGGAGTGTGAGGGAGCGTGCAAGAAGGGGAAAGTTGGAAGATGATGGGATCTTGTATTTCAGATGTGTTGCAGATCTGTGGAGATCACACTGAGGACCGTTTTCTGGCATACGAACTGGCAACAGCAGCATAGCTGCTGCTTTGAACCTGTCTGGATAAGAGATTTAAATTCTGCTTAGAAATAGCTAAGCATTTCCCAAGACTGATGCTACTTAATGGAGAGTCAAGGGCTCTGAAAGTTCAGATAAAATTACTTCTAGAAATTGGAATACTAATTCAAACAGGAATTATAATTGGGAAGGTGAATTCAGAGGAAGAAAACGTAGAGCCTTCCACATTCATCAAAAATAATTAGTCTTGATGAAGAAATATATAAGGCAAAGATTATGTTTTACTTGAATCACATAGAATCAAGATATGTGGGAAGAGATGCCTTTAAAATTAAAATTCTTATTTATTACTTGAATATCATCCATACATATGTATTTAAAATACATTTTGGTCACACGCAGCCCTGTATATTCTTCTCATTGCTACCAGAAGCGTTCCCACTATTATGCTCTTTTAGTTTGTTTTTGTTTTTAATTTCTGTTTTTGTTTTGGGTCCCACTATGTTTAATCGGGCCACCTGAGTGGGCTTGACAGTGGAGCTATCTAATGGAGCATGAATAATTCACCAGTGGCCACACCAGTGTAAACAACAACTCTCTCTCTCCCATAGCCATCACCTGCTCCCCAAGGAAGGCCACCCCAATGAGCACTTCCTTAGAGCATCCTGTTTGTGAAGGATGACACACCCAGTCTTAGGTGGTCATGGACAGCAGTTGTGAGTTCCTGAGTGCAATAGTCGTATCCTGCTCACAAGATAGCGTTTCCTGATGTCTCTTTCCACCTCCTCTTTTGTGATGTTCCCTGAGCCTTCAAAGGGTTAATAGAGCTGTGACACCGAGGGATAATCACTTAGTTGTCACTTATTTTGACCAAGGCAGAGTAGCACTAGTCTATGTGTATAAAGGTAAATATTAAGGAGGCATTTTGATTATGTATTCCTTTAATGAAACAGACGCAGTAGGGTCACCCTTTGAGCCTATGATCTCCCCAGCCATGGGAGGTACAAAGTGACTAGGCGTGAACTATCCCCCACCCCCCTCCTCCCCACCCACTGCTGGAGGAAGCCTCAGACCAGTCAGAGTGCAGTTGATTACTTACTCCCTTAGCAGCGATGTCGTTACTGTACCAGTAGGTACATCCAAGGAATTAACCTATTCACTTATTTGTTTGTATGTCTATTTGTGTGTATGAATGTGCAGGTGTATGCACATGCCAGGGCACACCTATGGAGCTCAGAAGACAACTTTGTGGAGGCAATTTTCTCCTTCCAGGTTTTAGGGGTTGTAACTCAAGCCACCGGGCTGTGCAGCGAACATCTTTACTTGCTTAGTCATCTCATCTGCCCCCGAAGGATTATTTTAATGGTACATTTTACCAGCCATTCGAGGTTACAAATACCTGAGAATATAATGGCTTTCAATACAAGAACAAAAAGAGTTATCAAGTTTCTATGTGTGCTATGGTTTTAGTCTCTGTAGTGTGTGTCAGGGAATTTCAAGGTCCCATCAACCTCAGTTGCCTGGAGGGTGATGTGGATGTGTGGGCTGAGGAAACAGGAAGTGGAAGAGAGGTTATTGTGGGACAGTCTTTTCTGATTTTACCTTCTCTGCTCACCAAGCCTATCACGTGCTACCCGAGTCAGCCCTGTTTCACCTAGTCTTTCCAAAGCTGGGGAAAAGCCAAATAGCACCATATCTCCATATGTTTGAGGATTTCTGGATTTTAGGCTTAAAATGTTTGCTCAGAATGGGACACACAGAACAGTGAAGTCTCAGTGACACCAAGTGCTCTCCCAGGATGGGTCATAGCTCTGGGAAATCTGCTTCTGGTTGGTTCTGTAAGAGGATTATAAGTTCTCTCCTCTCCCTTCCTAGTTAACTCTTTTTTTCCTGCCTATGCAGGAACTGTGAAAGGTTGTAGTTTATATTTGAGTTTATTATATATGTAATATATTGTATTCCTGTGTAAGGTTTGTGGAAGGGGAATGGAGTATTTAGGAGTGGCTGGCTGCCTTCGAGTCTTAGGATTCCCATTTTACCCATTTACTCCTCTCCACAGCCTTATACGGCTTTCTTCAAGACAGTGTAGTTCCCTCTCTCTGCCTCTGTTGATGCTACTTTGATATGTGTCATTTGCATTAAGAACACACTATATGATTTGTAGATTGGCTGTCCATAATGATGGCGTCCAAGTAATACCATCATTTTTCTGAAATCAGCTTGAAGTTTTCATCAACTTACTGAATGAGTGAGAAATCACAAACTATATACACTGCGCAAGAAGGGAGGGGAATCCTGCCTGTTTGCTAAAGCATTCATTGAGGTCTGACCCCAGAATGTGACTTCATTTGAATACAGATTCTGCACCATCCAAATCAAATTAAAATGAGAGCATCAGATAGGACAAGACTAGTGTCCTTACAATAAGGAAGAATGTGGACACAGACATGCATGCAGGGAACATGCAATGTAAGGATGAAGGCAGAGATTGGGACAAAGCTTCTGTAACTCTTATACAAAAGACAGTATAAAGATTGCTTAAAAAGAGCTAGAAACTTTAGGCAAGGAACAGAATAGTTCTTCCTTATTGGAAGTTTCTCAGAAGGAAACAACCTGATCACACATTACCCAACAAAAACATGAGAACATACATGTTGTCATTTAAAGCACTCTGTGAGACGTCAGCCCTAGAAACCTGGCACACTAGGACAGGCATATTACTGACAACACTTAATAGATAAGAGAGAGGGTTCTTCAACTGCTGCCATTCTGCTGGGAAGCCTTGGGGTACCTGGAAATTATTGCCGAGTGTCTGTCCTCCAACATCATCACAGTTAGCGCATATTTCTTCATAATTGAAAATTTAAGATGGAAATTCTCTTCCTTGGTGACTATTTAAGACACATCTACCTTTGCTGGGAAGAGAACTCAGGAGCATGAGGTGGGGGCTCATTTTTCTACCTCATAGAATTCCTCAAGGTTAGGAATTACTAAGACCTTGAATGCTGAGTCAGGAAATAGAAGGGAAAACAAAGATAAACATGTCAAAAATATTACCCTGTTACTACTCCCGGCTCCATCTGGAGAAAAGAAGGGAGAAGTCATTGTTTCATGGCTGGTTGCTGGTATTCTGCCATCTTCTTTCTTATTAAGGCTGCTAAAAGCATGGGTATTTGGTGCTCCTGGTGTGTGTGTGTGTGTGTGTGTGTGTGTTGAAATGACAGTAACTGGTTGAAACTTAAAAGGGAGGTCCCCAAGCATTAGTTGACATAGCTTTAGAATGCTTACATTTTTACCATGAAATTGAATTGTATGAAGGTTTTGGTGAGATAAGGTCATTAAGAATTAATATCATCAGCCATTGTGGTGGCACATGCCTTTAATTCCAGCACTCGGGGTGTAGAGGCAGGTGGATCATTGTGAGATTAAGACCAGCCTGGTCTACAAGGAGAGTTCCAGGACACCCAGGCCTATTACACAGAGAAACCCTATCTCGAAAAAACAAAACAACAAAACAAAAACAAAAAAAAAAAAAAAGAAAAAAGATAAAAAAGTTAATATCATGGAATAACATTTATTCAGTCAGTTAAGTTTAGCTAGGCTGAGTGCAATCAGAGATGGCCCCAGCCAAGGTAACATTGGTGAATTTGCTACACTTGTACCTTTCTTCAGACTGGGACCTGTCAGTTGGGGGAGGGACAAACTGGGACAGTCACGTCACTTTGATCTCTCATATATCTCATGTACATAGGCCTGGTGTGTTATTGATGATGAGTGACTGGTTCTTGTATTGATAGGAGCAGATCTTTTCATAAAGTTCTTGGTGCCATCACTGGTGACAATCAAAAGCCTAGAATAGGTTGTCATAATGTATTTACTACTTCTGACTGGGCACTGGATGACCCAGTCAGAGACCAAATGACACATACAGCCACTCCTTGTCACAGTGTAGATGTGCTTCTGTGACCTGTGCCCAGGGCCACGTGGGATCTACACATCCTGTTGTGGAGGTGTTGCTTCGCACATCCTACAAGGGGTACCATCGGTTCTAAAGGTGAGAGCTTCTCCTTTTGAGACCTTGATTCACATTACGTCCCTCAGAGATTGTGACTCCAGAGAGCCCAGCCTGCATCACTCCGACCTTGGGAAAGGATTGACTCTTTTAGAACTACTTTTCTCACCCTTGCTGTGCAGCAGTGGTATTAACTATTACCGGCTCCAGAGGCTGGAGTGAAGCAAGATTCAAAGCCCGTGCTGGAAAACACTGATTTCAGTGATGCTTCACTAAAACAGCAAAAGAACAAACAGCACAGATCAGAGGCCTGACCAGTAGTTATCACCCGGAAGCTGTCATCAGGTCTAGGGCTTGTCTGATTTATTTCAAACCAGTTGCAGCTTTCAATTGAGTATTCAAAGAGGGTTGCTTATGGCTCTGCTGGGGGCGGGGCAGGGGGCTGTTCCTTTTACGTGGATGTTGAGAAAAAAAGAGCTGTTACTTTTGAGAGACATTGCTCCTCCTTTAACTGTATGACTTAGCTGAGAAGAAGTACATATCTTAGAAAAATACCCATCCAACCAGATCATCTCAGCAAGGTGGAGCCCATTGCATCGTGGTAAGCTGTTTGGACAGAATGCACCCTGGGTCTAGTCTCCAAAGTCACTTTTCACTTAGAGCAGATCCAGGGGACGGGGGAGTTTCTGGTGAAATGATTAATCGTCATTCAGTGGGGGAAAAGGACAACCCTGCCGCCAGAACCTGCAGGACCTCCTTCTTAAAGCCTCAGTTACAGCCTCCCTCTCCAGCACTCCTTCCTTATTCCCTGTGTGGGAAGAAAAGCACCAGGGGAGACAGTTTTCTTTTTTCTTCTTTTAATTTGTTCAGCATCGAAGGAGGGAAGGTCATAAACATTGATTGTCATTTACAGGAAACATTCAGAAATCATGTGTGCATTATCGGGGAATGCTAACAGTATTCAACTAATAATTTACAGGACATAAAATAAGGACAAACCCCATTACATTCTAAAGTAATATAAAACTCTTTTTTTTTAGTCGTTAGGGAGTGCTGCTTTAATCTATTATATTTATAATTAAAAATTTTCAATGCTTATTTCCTAAATGACTCAGGCTGCAGTTTTACTCACATACACAGAAATTAGGGTTTATATATTAAACAAGGGAGAGAGAGAGAGAGAGAGAGAGAGAGAGAGAGAGAGAGAGAGAGAGGGAGAGAGAGGAGAGATCAGAAAATTGTAGATTGAAAAACTACATATATCACTGGGTTTATTTGTAGTTTGCCTTTTGCCTCTACAGGCTGGTAAGAATACATGGTAAAAGCGTAACTCAGCTCCCCAAAAAAAAAAATCCGTGGTTGACTACAGGAGGCATTGCTCTTTTGAAAAAGTATACTTAGCTTTTCAGAATGAATGCTTTTATTTTACATACTCGTGGCAATGCAACGTCAGGGGCACTGCCAACAGTGGTGTGCATGCTAAGCAGGAGCAAGGCGCACCTTCCACACTGCTCCACCAGGTGCAGCCGGGGAGTGGGCGGGCACAGCCAAGCCCCAGACAGTCCGCGGCTTTACCCCTGCACCTTGTACTGTAGGCTGGAGCTACAGGAGAAGCATTAAACCTCAAAAGGTCGGAAGTATAAGAAAGTCATTTATCTCAATCCTAAAAGCAAGGAAGCATTGTCAGGGATTTCAAAAATATTGGAAAGTCTCATTTAACTAAATATCTTTTTTTTTTAAATTTTATAAAGCGATCATCATAAAATACTAGCCTTTTAAAGTCATATTTGGGATGCAGGAATAACCATCAGTTTCACTGGCCCTGCTCTTGCCTGTGTTGCTGTCGTCGCATCTCAGATTTTCCTACCTCTCAGTCTCTCCCCAACCCTTCCCCAGCTTCTTTACAACATTTATTTGGTGGAGGTCAGTTATGGCTTCAGCGAATGAGTGGTCTGACCTCAAGTTATCAATAAGAAATAAACATGTACAAAAATATTTTGTTCATCAGACAGCAGGGCTTGTTTTCCTTAAGCTATTCCTTGCAGAATAGGTTTGGACAGAGCCATTTTCTGTGAGGCAATGACAACTTCACTGAGACAGCAGTTTCTTTTTAAATGTGCCTTTTTCATATTGCTTACTTTAGATGGAGTTTGTAGGTCTTAGGCCAATTTTCAACATGGATTCTTTGGAGCAGTTGATTGATAGCCCTGTCCCTTTCTTAGTTGTATTACAAAAGAAGCATACACTTAACACTGATGACCCGTCCGGGTGCTAAAACCATTACAACCATTTCCCATTTAAAAAACCGAGAGGTACATAACACTCAGAAAGGAAGCAGGTACATATTTTTATCTTTGTTGTTTATCCCCCTCTAAAAAATTGTTACAAAGTCTTATGCTTAAACAGAGACATAGAAAAATCAGTGTATTCACTGTCTCCAGTTATTTACAGCAAAAATTACAGAGACAGCATACGTTGTATTAGACCTTCCACGAGCATATATTAAAAGTAATTACATTTGAAAAAATATTTTTATTTTTCCTCTACATTTCTACAATACAGACTGCTTTCTGTGGGTGTGGTTTTCATTCTTGGATGGGTCTTCATGGGATGAAGCAATTGGTGCTGTGCTTGGTTGTGGGGCTTGTGGCTTTCAGACATTCCTTTTGGAGTGCCTACCTATGGCTGGGCTGGTGACATGGGAGTGGTCCCCATTAGCCACAGCCAGAGCATAAGTGATATGAGCCTCATGCTGTCAACAGGGGTGCAGACACCTGCATTTCCCATGGTTGGGCTTGTTTAACTCCAGTAATCTTTGTGCTTTAGTTTTGCCTATGCAAAACACCACTGGCCTGGGCTCTCTGATCCACTGTAGGTTGTGCTTTGGTCATGCAGGAAGCAATGGCTGCTGTGACCAGTTCACCTTGGAGGAATTTCAGCAGCTTAGGAAAAAAGTGCACAGACAGTCCCACCTGCTGGGTAGGAACCAGTGACCTGTGACCTGCACTTCAGAACAAGGTGGTGAGGGGGTGAGGGTGGGGGGGGGGATGGGGGAGGAGGGGGAGGCTTTCTTGATGATAGAATACATTTTCCAGAAATGTACAACTAAGAGAAAGCGAGGAAGTGATTTGAAGCCATACATTTAAGGACACATAGACAGGCTCAAAAACATGAAAGTTACACACTTCTGACTTTCAAAAAACAAACAAACAAAAAAATGGGCAGGAAATCTAGATCCCTCTGGCTCTTCCACAGTGGAGCTTGGTGCGACACATGGAAGTGATTTTTTTTTTTTTTTTGTAAGCCATCATTCAACGGATTTGCCTTTATCTTTCCATTGCCACTTTGTTCGGGCCACCTGTCATTATATCTTTGAGTAGTGATAGGCAAATATAGCAACCAAATTAACGAGAAAGGCAAGGCCTCTCCTTTCTCCTTTCACCTTCTGTACCAGAAGCACAATAATGTCACCCTCTGTCAAATCTGGCCTGACTGGCTCTGACCAAACAGAGTTTTAGATGTGATTTTTTTTTTTATATCAACAAGAGGAGGCAAGCTGTCTGTCTATGGTTGTGTTTTACTCAGAGCTCTGTTTGTTTGGTCTCTGCTACCTTCAGAGTCAACTTTCATCATTTACACCTGAAGACAGCTTACAGAATCCAGAAGCACTGTCCGATGTGGCCTTGGCCGAATGGTAGCTGTCCTATTGTAGGCAGTGCATTTCCATGCCAGAGCTTACCACAGCTCTGCAACACTATTTGCATCCAGTCTTTGCCATTTGGGGGGGATTTTGAGTTTTTATCTGTTGATTTAAATAGGCAGGCACCTCCGGTTCTGAAGCATACTCCCCTCAAAAGGAAAGATGGGTATCAGCCTGTTTCCAAAAGACCCCAGGGCTTCCCACACCAGATCTTGCTTCTGGCTACACGTGCAGCAGCAGTTGCAAATAGAATGTTCAATGGGACTTCATCTAGATGGTGGGATTTCCATCCTCTTTACAAAGGGACTCTGTGGAAGTTTCCCTCTCCTTGCATACTTAAGAGCTATTGCTAGCCACCAAATGGTGCTGGACAGAGCGGAGACACTCTTGCTGGACTCTATTGCCCTTTGTGGTAATTTAATTAAAAACAAAAGTTAATACAGGGATAAAAAACAGGATAATAGTTTTGACAGTAGTCAAATGCTTTTCTGTTTCTGGAATAAACAGAAACTAAGGATGTGTAATGACATTGGCATTACTCATTTCTGGTGTTTGTGGGGGAAAAAAAACTAAGAGAATTTTAAGTTGTCCTTAGGATACAAGCATTATTTTAGAATTTGATCCCCTCCTGCATAGCATGATGGAGAGCCAGTGGGAGATGGGTATCCATCTGCAAGGCATCTTACAAATAGTTCAGCTTGACTGCTGCGAAATAACCTGCTCCATAAGGCAGGCATGATGGAAATGCACTGATGTCCTCTGATGTCTCTGGTTAGTGTTCAGTTGGGTACCATTTAGAGTCTCCGAGCTACTGCCAAAGGAATCTAATCACCTAAGACCATAGTATTCTCTGTCTTTTACTTGTAGGTCATTTAGTCCAGAGCCCTGAAGAAAGTATTAAGACAAAGAAAATGCAGAAAGTGTGTTTGGAAACTATATCTTGACTCTCAATGTCTAACTTGGGAATAAAAGAGCCCCAGAAAAAGCGACACAAAGATAGCACAAGTCACAGACAGCATGGCCATTTGTAACTGTCAACCATGATTTGAAATCTGTCATTTTCCCTCCAAAATTTGCCTTTCCTTCTCCAGACTACAGATGCGCTGCAGTTGTCATCTGCACAGCCTGTCAGCTCTGTCCACTGCCCGTTAGATCCCTGCATTTCCTTTGCTAAGGAGGTACACAGGAAACATGAATTAATTGGGAGATGAGTGGGGCAGCATTGTGGTTTGTTTCTTTGCCCACTTTAGAGAAGAAAATGAATATCTTTACTTGTGTAGCACTTTCAGGCAGGTCCAAAGAAGAAAAGGAAATTTCCTTCATTTTCTGACCCAGAGCCACGGTAGCGGGCTTGAAGCCTGTCAGAGAGGCACATTCACTTTAGGCCATTTACATTTTGTTCTCATCTTCCTGTTTTGCCCATCCCCCTTCTCGATGCATGTCTTTTTTTAAAAAAAATTTATTTAAATGAAGCATCCCTGAGCAGATTCAGTGCAACATCTGCATCAAGCAGTGATTGTCATCTTTGAGGCAGGAAGGAGACAACAGACCCCAGTCCCTTCCTCCAGTGTGTACCTCATCCTTGCACGTTTTGAACAATGGCCAGTTCTCAGGAGAAGGAACTGCATGCTCAGACTGTGTGTGGTAAAGAGAGTTTTTCTTGCTGAAATCTCATGTAGTCGCTGAGATGTTCAAAGGGCAGTGTTTAAAGGTTTTCTTAAACATTAAAACCATGACTTGATTCTCTTTTAAGGGAAAATTTGGCAACTGAAGCCAAAACTGGAGCTCTGCCCTCTGGACGGGGAAAGTGGGTGGAGCCTGTGCCGGTTACCACTGTTTGGTTTGGGTTCAGTTCCTAGCTCTGTTTTTTGTTGTTGTTGTTGTTATTGTTGTTCCTTTGCTTCAAAAGGTTCATGCTGTTCCAATGAACTGCTAGAACTGGTGGAAATGACACAATTCCAAAACTAGTCTCTCCTGAGGCAAATGTGGGCAACAATCTTTTTCCTACACACCACCCACGGGACAAAGGAAGAAAAAAAATAATTCTCAGCTACTTCATCAATTGAGCCGATGTAAATCCTCTAAGGTAAACTGAAGGCAACAAATGATTCCCTTTGCAGCAGAGTGGGACTCACAGGCTGACAATGGGAAACACTGGGCCAACAGAACAAGGAAAACAAAGTTTGACGTGAGTTCAGAGCTCAAAGGGGAACATCAAGTAGACACAGTAAGCACTGCCTATCACAAGCCAATCATAAAACATATATAGCATTTGGAAGTGGCTGGTTTAATTGAGTGCCTTCCATTACCCTGTTTTCCTAGCAATCAGTAGAGTAATCTTTCCATTAGAAGGAAATATGACTCTTGGAATTAATTCTTTATACAAAGAGCTGGCAGGAGTGACATTTACACCAAAAAGAACCGAGTCCCTGTAGCAGCATAACAAGCAGTCTACAGCTGTCTTCTCAGAACCAAAGGTAATTTGGTTCAATGTAGTTAAATTAATTGAATATAACAGTGGTTGAAAAAGAGAGTCATTATTTTAAAGCCTTTTTGTTTCCCCCCAATGGCTTGGAGTTCATCAATCATGAGGTGAGAGAAGCCCCTGTTTTCTGAAAGGAAAGACTAACACTACTGTTTTGACAAGCTCTGAGGCATTCTGAAGATCACTCTCAACCAAGAACTTTGGAAGAGCATAAGAGATTTAAAACAAACTAACAAACAACCTCCTCGCCCAACTAAGTTTCTACTGATGAAGTTTTTACAAAGAAGGAATGTGGTGTGTGTGTGTGTGTGTGTGTGTGTGTGTGTGTGTGTGTGTGTGTGTGTGCAAGGAGAAAGGACAGGTTTTTATAAGCTAGGGGCTTTTGGTGTCTTATGAACAAATATGTCTTCTAGCTGTTTCTGGGAAAGTCCTAGTTTGGACTAGACATACTAAAGGCCTAGGCATTCTAGAAACTGGGCAGGGGTTAGGGAGGGAATAAATGGCTTCAAGTTCATGCTTTTCCGGTGCTTAATATCAAAAAAGAGCGGGTGAGGAACCTGTGTAGATCATGCTTCCATTCCATACATTTCAGAGGCTAAAAAAATAACAAGTATGGATAGAGGATGTTATCTGAAACTGTGTAGGAAATAATTTTTGCACTGGGAAATATCAGTCCTATAACCAAAAGATTTATTTTTTCTAATCTTTTGATTTTTTTGTTATATTTTTATAACATAGCATTTTGAAGTGGAATAAATTGGAGGCCCCAGGCTTTAGCCTGTTTTCTCCTTTATTAACATGTTTTCTAACAAATTATCATGAGTGTTAATTTAATTAATTACCTCTTTACTTGATATGTTCTATTTCTTTCTGTTCTTTGGAAAAATGGATAGAAAATGTCTACTCAAAATGGTACAGGGAAGTTGTCTTACACTTCTAGTCATGTATTTCTAGAAACATTGATGGGGTCATAATCTATAAACTGATTTTTTTTGTTTGAATAAATAATAAGCACCAAAGTCAAGTTTCTTTCACCTGTTGAAATCCAAATCCAAAGGAAGGGAACCCCCAACATTTTGTATTCTGGTGAGAAACAGGAAATATCATTGTCTGTCTGCAGCCCACTCTGTAAAACAGGAAGTTGGCTTCAAATCTCTTTGCCCCACCCACAGTATGTGCTATCTTGATGGGGCTTTGACGTCATTGATAGACATGGAGCTTTTAGAAAGTAGTTAATACCGATTCCTTTGTAGACTTGCTTCTGAATGGGTACTATCCTGTTGTTATGTGTGGATGAAAACTCTGGCCAGAAAAGAAAACCCTGATTGTCTAACATAAAAGAAACATATAACAGAAAATAAATCACAGGAGAGAGCCTGACTGAACCTCCATTGCTAGTGGGCATGGTATTTTAAGCCACAGTGCATGAATACGTAATAGTCATATATAATACTCTTAAATATTATATATTCATTACATACATGCACAGCACTTTCCAAGACAGTTACAAATTTCTACATGCATCAACTATCTAAAAAACATAGAAATAGGTAAGCCTAGTCAGTGGAATTTTCTTAAATTATATTCGAACAATCAACAGGAAAAGTAACCATGTAAAGTACGGCTCTGTTCTTGTATATATCTACAATAAAATTCTATAAACAGTTGTCTCCAAAACATACCCGGATAAAATTAAAAAAAGATAACACCCAGTGTCCTATATTTGTATATTTATGATCATTTCAAAAACAAACGGACAAACAAACAAACAAAAGAGCCCCACTCAGGTGCGTATTTACATTCTTCAAACTGTAGCGGTGAAAAATAATTCTATTAAGTGCAGGACATTCCTAATGTTGCAGTAGTGACATTTTCCTTAAGTCTCCATGGACACATTGCTTTTGTCTTAATGGCGATGCATTCCATGACTCTGAGAGTTCTTGTCCCCTTCATTTGCAGACCGCAGAACAGTCAGGATTAAAGAGCTCCTTGTACAATGGAGGAAACAGTGTGTTCACTATGTCTGGATGAGATTGCTTAAATACCTGCAGCTTCTCCCCATGCAAGTTGCACACGGCTGTGATAGTTGGTATCTTGGCTATTAACTGTAGAACAGAGACAGAGGGAGACAAAGGGGGAAGCTCGTTAGTGGGCTGTCGTGTGAATTAGTGTTTTGGCGGGACCCAGATACGGATAAGTGGCTTTGGGAAAAGACGTTCAGAAAGAAAGGCGGCTCACTTTCAGCTTCCCTAGAAAAGAAAACAAAAACATATTCCTCAACCCGTCGTCTAAAGGGGGGAAAAAAAAATCAAGGGAAAGCCAGCAAGCTAGCAAGCCAGGAAGGCTAAGGCTCTGGGTTCATTGTTTGAAATGAAATACGCACAGGAGGTGTTCTTGTTTAGTGCCTGTGAGTGGGTGTTAAGCAGGCGAGTCGCTGGAAAATTCCTGCTTCTTAACAGTCAAGGACGGGACACTGTGACAGTGTGACTCCTATGTACTTTCTGTCTCAGTCTTTTCACTTGTAAAATAGGCTTGTTAATCCCTTCTCCCTTCTTCCCCTTCCTCCTTTCCCTCCCTCCCTCCTTCTCTTTCCCTCCCTCCCTCCCTCTCTCCTTCCCTTCCTTCCTTTCTATCCTTCCCTCCCACCCTCCCCATCCTTTCTTTCCTCCCTCTCCCCCCTCTGAGTCATGTGACCTCAGTAAGGTAACAGATGAAAGCATTGAGAAACAATTGTTACCTAACAGTATTACTACCCATCGCTTCCTGCAGACTTCTAGGGCTTGACTATTAGGTCTTATAATTTTGGAGGATGATACTATTAGGAACGTCAAAGCAAGCTGCATGAGGTTATAACACAAAGGGGGAGGAGACTGTTTGTGGGGAGGGAGTCAGCAAGGGTGGAGCAGGGCAAACAGAGAAGGCGCTGGGCATGAATATGAGTGGCTGCCCGCACTATAAAGATGCCATAGTGAAGTCTATTATTTTGTTCACTAATTAAAAAATCTTTTTGAGGTGTGACCCATGATTGTCCATAATACTTGGAAGTCAAACTCACTAGATCTACCTGCACCTCCCTAGTTATTTTTCACTCTGATGCAGAAAATGAGACCATGCTTGCTCAAGAAAGTCTGAGAGGTCACTGGCTTTGAACTTCCTCTGAAAATTATTCTACATACAAGTGGTCACTAGGCTTTGATTAGGTCTGCTCCACCTTCCTCCTCCTCTTTTCCCTCCTTCATCTTTTTTTTTGTGCTAAAGATGGAACCAGACCCTTGTGCATGCCAGGCAGGTGCTCTACCATAGACCTATAGCCTCATCTTATCTGTCTGTCTGTCTGTCTATCTATCTATCTCTATCTATCTATCTATCTATCTATCTATCTATCTATCTATCTATCTATCATCTATGTTTGTATATGTATATATGTATATACATATATATTCAACATATATATAATCATAATACAAGTGTAATTCTTTGAGTTAAAAGAAGAAAACTATGTTTGATAATAATTGAAATGATCCTCATTTTGCTGAATGCTCTAAAGGTCTTAGGAGACAAACGTTTCTGATGTTAAACATGCTTACAACCATCTTTTAGCTTAAAGAACCATCAAATTAACTTAAGCAAATGCCTATAGGACAATATTACTGACAGGATTGAGAGCACTCTTACTAAAGGTAAGAGAAGTAGTTCACACAGCTGGTTAAAGATGGACTGCAAGGAGGCGATGATAAAATTCAGTTAAGCAAACCCATGCGATCACCTGGCCAGCTCCCCATGTTCACCTCTCGCCGATAAGAATGCATTTCAGCCTTTGAAGTAAACAGCAAATGGATAATTGCTTTGCAGTTTTCCAAAATAAGAAATTGCTCCTCTTCCACTAACTTTCCTTTTAACTACTAATTATCCTGTAACCATGCTATGAGAAATGTAAAACCAGAGTTAGGCGTAGAGCTGCTGACACACTGAAGGGATCTGGACATATCTTTACGATGTGAAGCTTCAAACATTCAAGGATGTTTGAGGCGTCTGCCTTTGTAGCCTAGCCCTCTCTGCTGCTGTCAGAAGAAAGTTAGGAATGAAAAAAGGAAGAGTCTTTGTCTGTAGTGCATGCAGACTTCCACTTAGAATCAAGACATTATCTCCAACACTATGAAGTACATTTCTTTCCGTTCAAGATACTTTGCAATAATTAACTCCTTGTTTATTTTATATCGAGGCCTCACTAGACACCAGAACACACAAAATATTAAAGATATTGCTCACAGTGTGCTTGCTAAGACAATTGGGGATCAATTTAACACACTGGAATAGAGTGTAGCCAAGAAGTGCTAGTTACTTGGATGTCCCAACTTCCTGTGACAAGCCTTCCCTAACAATGTGACAGCAAATCTGAGCAGGGAAGGAAGAGTGAGAACTGTTCAGGCACTTGAGTGGGCACCCTCACATCCCAGAATCAGTGGCAATGCTGGGCACGCAGTGTGCTGAAGGCAGCTCACACTTGCTGAGGCAGTAGGCGAGCGAGCGTGCTGTTTGGAGTTGATGAAGATGTGCACAGCCAGACTCTGGCAGTTCTTATGGCCCATGTCACAGTCTTTGGCTTTAAAAGATAAATAAAGATGATCGGAATACCACTCTGGAAGACTCACTTTGAGTGTGGGGTAGAAAAGTGTCTTTTGTATATTTTTATACGTAAACAGTTTATAAGTGTCCACTTAACTGGAGCCCCTTGGGAAATTATTGAAGCTTTCTTAACCAGCTGCTTCCCACAGAAGGAAAGTACAACAATTTAGAAGCACTTCTTGCACGTTACAGAGCTCCCTGAAATAGCTATTGAATGCGCGGAAGCCCTGAAAGCATTCTATAATCATCTGCTGTTGAATTGATGATCTGCGGTGATGCTGAAACTTCCAGATGCAACGGTGAAATGACTGCCAATCTTTCGTGCGCTAAGAACCGCTGGAGTGCTTCTTCAAAGTGCGGATTACCAGGAACCTCTCCCAGGGATTCAGTTCCAACATGTCAGATTCCATGCTTGAAGTAAACATCTCCTGTGAACGCTCATGTCATGAGCCTGTGGAATAGGCTCCGAGAAACAGTGCCTTGGAGGCTCAGATTTTGCCTGTGTGTGTGTGTTGGGGGGGGGGAGGGGGCTTTTAAAAATTGACAAGTAAATTCTGTATTCTATCTGAATCAGTCCTGTTTCCTGAGTGTCAAGTAGGTACTTTCAGGTGACAAAGACATTTTCATGTCTACAGAGGGAAGGCTGTATTGGGGATGAGGGATAAGTTAGGAGCTCTTGGTGACATACAGGCGCCACATAGAGAGATTTATGGATGTGGGCTTTGGGAGCCGGCTGAGTGTGTTTATATCCTAGTATTATCACTCGTACTTGTGCAGGCCTGCACTTAATTCAGCTTCCTTATCAGTCAGATGGTGTGGTTGGGATTCTAGTGCTGTGATAAAACACCATGACCAACAGCAAAGTTTGGGAGGAGAGTTTGTTTGTTTGTTTGTTTTCCTTCCAGCTTGTAGTTTACTTATCACCAATCCATCAGGAAGGGAAATCAGGGCAGGAACCTAGAGGCAGGAAGGGAGGCAGAAGCCAAGGCTTTCTGGTTTGCTTCTTATAGCTTGCTCATCCCGCTTTCATATGCTATCCAGCACCACCCACCCATTGTCAGATTGACTCACTCACATCAGTCATCAATCAAGAAAATATTCCATAGGCTTGATCACAGGCCGATCTGGTGGGGACATTTTCTCAATTGAGGTTCCCTCTTCCAAAATGTACTCTAGTCTGTGTCAAGTTGACATAAAAGCTAGCCAGCACAGATGGTGACTGTAACATTTCCTGCTTCAGAGGGAGGCTGGGAGGATTTAATGAGTCAATACACATGGTCTTAGAGTGCTGCCTGCCGTCTGTTGACGACACACATGACGGCTATTGTATTAGTTACTTTCTAGTCATTGCAACCAAAATACCGAAGAACGGCGCCATGTGCAGAACTTTTATTTTGTGTCCCCGTTTCAAAAGTGTCAGCTCATCATGGCACCAAGAGAGTGGTGGGACAGAGGAAAGTTTATCACTGCACGCTGGAATCAGGGGAGGGACTGTGCGAATATTAGAAAGCAGCTGACTTTGATGTTTTTGGACTAGCCCCTTAGCCCTGGGGACCCTTATTATGGGCAGGCCCCCTGTGATGGTTGGGGTGAGAATGACTTCCAAAGGCTAAGATATTTGAATGCTTGGTCTCTAGTTGGTAGAACTGTTTTTGGGAAGGATTAGGAGGTGTGGCTTTGTTGGAAGAAGTGTGGGGTGGGCTTTGTGGTTTCAAAAGCCCACACCAGGCCCAGCCCCCAAATCTATGCTCCACCCCCAGCCCCCAATTTCAGGTACCAATGTAAGCTCTCAGCTACTGCTCCAGAGCCATGCCTGCCTATCTGAGGCTAAACTTCCTCCCTGCCACGATGGTCACGGACTCACCCTCTGAAACTGTAAGCAAGCCCCAATTAAATGTTCTCTTTTATATGGTGCCTTGGTCGTGGTAACAGACATCCCCAGCCCACACAGGGTGGGTATTTCTCCCTGAGTTTGACATCTCTGGAAGTGTCCTCACAGATATAGTGGGGCCATTCTTAATTTAGTCACGGAGACAATGAAAGTTGAGCTGTGATACTTCGAGCTCCATCTATCGCTTCCTTCAAGGAGAGAAAGAGGTACTGCTATGCTCTTCAGCCAAAGCGTGAACAGCAGAGACCCAAATTAGTCTTTAGCCAAGCACCCATCTTTGAATCTGAGCACATTGCATGCTATTTCATGGGAAAGTTAGCCATTTGCTCTTTTTGGAATGATAATGCAAAATCATGCTGAATTTACATTTTCTTGTGTCAATAAAGTTGTTCATTGACTGAGCTAGTCGTCCCAGTACTCTGGTTCTTTAGACCTTGGCTACTTCTGTTATAAACAGATCATTTGGGAAACTAAAAGCACAAGGGCAGGCCTAAACCCTTGAGGGTTGCTCACTTGACTAGGGAGATAGGGAGCTGTATGCCTCATTTTAGAAAGTGAACGCCAACTCCTTGACTTTTTCTGCTAAAAGCTCAGGTCTTGACAGAGCCTGACTCATAAACAGTTCTGCCTCTTGTATGGGATTTTAAACCCATTTTAAATTGTTTACCTGTATTATGGGGTGAATAGCTAGTGGACACAGTCATTAACAACACTAAGAAGGACAGAGAGCTCCATCAAACTCGTTGTTCCAGAAGAGGCTGTGTGAGACAGCCCATTAGCTGTGGGAATGGAAGTGCTGGTGGGGCAAGAGCATTTTGCAGGCATGAAAGGCCAGGAGCCATGAGAGACACTGCCAAGCGCTTGGCGGAGCCCACAAGGGCCCAGTGGAGGAAGCAGCTGGCAGCCACTTATTGCTCGTGAATATTATGTACCACAGCTGGGGGACCCACAGTTCAAAGGGAGCTCAGAGCAGCCTCAGCAGCAGTTAATGGTTCAACAACTTTTTAAACAGCTGGGGAGGTGATCCAGAAGCCCTTGGAGGTGGGGGGGGGGTGGTAGTCAATTTGAAATCATCATGAAATTCCTTCACATTCAAATAATCCCCATCACAGAACTAGACAGAAGACCTATAAATGGGCATCTCACATTTCTTCTCTTCTTCTTCTTCTTTTTTTAATGGCAAGCATTTCTTATAAGAAGAAAATTTTAGCTTATATTTACAGGGCTCTATGAGAAAAAAAACCCACCTATTTGAATAGACATAACAATCCTACGGTTCTCTCCAGAGAGTGGTTTTATAAGAGAATTCACATTTTAAAAACTGGTACATATGATGTTGTGAAAGTGGGACAAACTGAGGGTAAAACAAGCCTTCAGGATGTTGTCCATCCTCATGAAGGAAGCCAACAATGGTTTGATCAAAGAGGAAGAAGGGAGAGGTTGGATATATTCCTTTCACCGGTTCTGGTTCACAGTGTGTGTGTGTGTGTGTGTGTGTGTGTGTGTGCAACCAGACCTAGATTCCTGGTTGTATTAATTGTATTAAAATAAAATTAATCCTGAGAGTGCTTTCCAGGTCATAAACTCTTCCTGTTTTCTCCTATGCCCATTGTTGACATTCATTCTGTGGCACATGTTCTTTCTACCTGGCCATTGGTGGTGACAGCAGGAGTGGGCATTTGTCACAGCTTGAACTGGGGTTTGGAATCAGTCTGACAGCATCAAGGTACTTACTAAGTGTAACCAAGACTACAAGTAACTTCAGCAGCTAAGTGCTGGATGTATACCCTCATGAGGACCTGAAAGCATGGAAGGTTGGTACACACACACACACACACACACACACACACACACACACACACACACATACACGGGGGGGGGGTGGAGAGAGAGAGAGAGAGAGAGAGAGAGAGAGAGAGAGAGAGGAACTCAAGATTGATAAATTTAAGGTTTAGGTTTCATCATACTTTTCCACTGCTTCATCTCATTTTATTTATTTATTTTTAGCTCAGTTAAACTTGACTCATGTTACGTGTAACTAAAGAACCCCATTGAAACCACCAACCTGCAACTTGAGGAGTAAAGGGTAATATACTAACTCTCCTGTTTTACAGATGCTTCTCCTGGTAGACAGTGCTTGGAATCTTGTGATATTGGTCTTACAGTATGTGCTGGTCCATCATAAGTGGCTGAAGTACACAAACACAGCCTGGTCTCTTAAAGAGTTCCTAAAAGAAGTGGGCGTGCACTGCTCTCCATGTTCTCCTGGCTCCTGTATTCCTAACAAAATGCAGGTTGATGGGGCAAACCATCCCCAGAGAGAGCTGTGCTCCATAGATTTATATTTGGAATTTAAAATTTGGAGACTCTGTTAGGGTGTTTTATACAATTCTGCCTGTTTTTGCATTATTCTACTGGGTATTTACAGTTGTGTAGAAGCCCAAAGGGGAGCTTCAGGGATGCCCCAGATGTGGTTACAAAGGTATGTTACATTGGGAAATTCACTGGGCAATACAAGCATTTTGAAAAAAAAAAATACAGACACTTAAAATTACAGAACAATTCCCATGCAAGTAAAAAAGAGACTAGCGAGATTGAGGACACAACCCAGAACATCTAGGCAGGGCTGTCTTAGTTTCACCTAGGCCCCACTGCTTACTTCAGATGAAATTGACCCCTATTCTCTACCTACCCAATGAGGAACTCTCAGAGCACCCTCAGACCACACTGACATTACACATGTGGGACAGGGTATACACCCAAGGCCTCAACATTCCATTATTAACCAGAGCAGCAGCTGATTCTGACCTAATAGAGAATGTAAGAAAGAGCAGCGTGAATGGCTCTCTAGCTTCCCGGGCTCCTTCATCGTTTGCCACATGGACTCTATGGGCCAAATGGCTGTTTTCTTCCAATTTCATTTCACAATGGTGTTGCTGATGCCTGGTCCTCATGGGAAGATACATCCACACTTAGCTGAGAGTCGCTAAGAGTGATGCAAGTAAACTTTCAAACACTAACATGTAAAATAGTGTTAACTCTCTCACGTTTTAAGCTTTTCCGTAATAACTTAGGTTTTTATGTTCAAGAATTAGTTTTCTTATTTAGGCTATGATAGACAAAGGAATCAAGAATTTAGTGAGCCTGTTGACAATACCTTCCCAAACTCATCCTAGTGCAGGATTCTTGGGATGTTAGAAGCCTTTGGGAGGGGTGTCTCTTTCTGAGTTTACCTACAAATTAATTGTTTAGGTGCTGGTAGGGTCTTAGATTTAAATTCTGACTCTCTTGCTCACACTCTGGCCCATTTTCAGAAAGACACATGATTGCTTGAGTTTTAAATTTTTCTTTCATAAAGTAAGACAATGAAAATAGACCTTTAAAAACTCGGTCAACCTATGTGGACAGGGCTGCACACAATCAATTCTCAGCCACTGGGAATCACACATTGCTTCGACCACTCATGTGGTTTTGATCATTCATTGTTTTTTGTTTTCTTTTTTAATAGTAATCATAGGAGTACTACTTTGCTTTACGCTCCACATGCTGTGACATTATATCTCATATGCACATATATTGCATCTTTGATCTGTACTAAATGTTTGTGTAGTAAATAAAGTCACTATGACTTAGGAACACCTTTTCCATGCAGTGTAAAGTGGTGGCTGTGATGTTGTGTGAGTAGGGGAGCATTGCTTCCTGCAAAGTTAGGGCTTCAGGCTGTAGCACCTCACTTGGAAGGGGAAAGTCACGCCCAGCTCTTTCACTTAGGTGAGAGGTTAAGCTCAAACACAGAGAAGGGGATGGAAGGCTTTGTCTGGACTGAGCAGAAGACATGAATCCTCCTTACGCCTGAGCTTCAGAGTCTAACTAGCAATGTCCAATAGAAACAGACCCGAGAATCTGATGCTCTTGTGTTTGTCATTGCAACTTAGGGTAAAAACACAACTACAGGCAATTCTACTTTCAGGAGTGCTAGGAAAATAAATACATAACTAAGGATATCTCAAGACCTTACTACCCCAGAACGCACAAAGAAGGCCTGTGTCAAACATGCCTCCAGGTGTGGGCTGGAACCAGATGCTTCATTAGGTGAAGGGTGGGAAACAGACTTGAGAGCAAGACTGAGTGAGACACCCAGTTCGGGGCTTTGCCCTTGACTGTGAATATACTGTCACGTCATGATCTACCTTGGACTGGTCCCCCCTTCTTCTCTAACTTTGTCCCTATGGTCAGAGCAACAAGAAGGGAAGATATTTAGTGACCTATAATGAGGAGGGATGACAGGCCAGAGGTTTGAAGTGACAGCTGTCTTCACAGTTCAAAGATTTACTACTGATTTCCTTCCACCAGTTCTGCCTGGTCTGTTGTCTGCAACTGGTCCCTGAATGTCACAGATCGTCACCTAGGAAGCCAATTTCCCCAAATGAGTCAGATCACTCTCACCACGTCAGGAGCTGCCACTGCCCTGTAGAGTTGATGGAGAGGTTGACCCCTAGACACACACCATCAACACTGTGTGGTGTGAGCTTTGGCTTAGAAGATGACTCCAAACAACACGCTTATGGTACATGGTATAAGTTTGAACCTTTAGGATGTGGGGGAAAAAAAACCCCAGCCTTTTCTCTTCAACATTACAATGGAAAACATCTAAGGAGTCCTTAAAATAACCACACAGGAATGAGCGGTGGAGGGCAAAGAAAATGTCTGGAAGAACCTTTGTTTTTTTCTTTTGGACATCAAAGGGTGTTATACTGAAGGGAACTTAAAGACCAGGCAGTCCAGCCTACTCGTTTCCCAGACAAGAAAAGTGAAGGCCAGAAACAGATGGACTGCCTCCTCTAGTCATATGTGGCTTAAAAATATATATGTCTATTTATTTTTTCATGAGCTTTCATGCAAGTGACCAGTGTTATCTCATTTCCTGGGCTCTCAAATTCAGGATCTTCCCCAATCTAACTCTTATTTATAGTGTGAGTGAACCCTCTACTTTCCTCCATCTACAACGCGCATCCTCCACTTTCCCCATCATCCACTTTCATCTTGTGAAAAGTTTCCACTCCTCAGTGATGATATGAAACGCATTATTTCTTAAACAGACATTTCCTTACTGAAGTAAAATTCCTTTGGCCAACACCAATAAAACAATAGCTTAGCTTACACAGTCCCTTTTATGGACTGAATGGAATACTTACAAATTATCTCAGTCCTTAAAGGGCCCCAAGACACTTGTGGCACTTTCAGTCCTGTTATATAGGGAGTTTCAACTCTGTGTTTGGGGTTCTTAGAAAACACAATTCTATAGCTGTTGTAGCTTATTAATAATATAGCACATATTAACATGCTTATGAGGAGAGAAAAATGTACTCTCTAAAACTTTTGTCTTTAATATCTTTACAAATGGGGAAAAACTGATTAATTTATAGACACTGAAACTTCCTAGTTAATGGGTTTAAAACCCTAAATTCTTGAACTCTTACTAGATTGAAGTTTAGCACAAAGTATAAAGCACTGCTGCCTAAACTTTAATTTCAATGTGTGTTGAAACCGTGTTGGAGTCTGTTCTTTTAGGATGAAGTTCAACAACTGCACTGACATTGTGCTTTATTTTGTTACCATTTATACCTATTCAGGGGCAAACAGGCAACTGGTATAATCCTCCTGCTTTTTAAATTCTAACAGAGGCTGACTGATGCTCCTTTCCATTCTATGAAAATAAAACCTAAGTCTCTGCCCTTGAATATAACATTTTGGGTTTGTATGGTTTTTCTTAGGAATAGCTTCAGATTTTTCCATGGGTTTTATGAATAATAAATGTTGAGAATGGCCATTGTTATTTAAGATGTGACCATGAAGGAATAAGGGAAGTTTCTGTAAAGATAGGAAGAGCCTACAGTGAGTTGGAATGTTTTTCTCTTGAGTTAATGAAAAGTATTCCTTTGGGGAGTTCTGTTGGAGGGTGTTAGTTTTCCTTGCTAAATGCTCGTTGACAAGCCTGTGGTGGTGTTGGGAGGTGGTGAGGCCTTTAGCAAATGGGACATAGAGAAAGGAAGTTAGGTTACTGGGGACATGGCCTTCTGGGGGATATTGGAGGTTTTCTCTTTTCTTGATTTGTTCTTTGCATCTGGCCAGTATGAGGTGGGCAACTTCATTCCCTCATATGTTCCTGCTATGGTGTTCTGTCTTTTCAGCAGCCTCAAAATTACAATGAAATGACCATGGACTGAAACCTCTGAAATCATGAGCGAAACAAATCTCCCCTCCTTCTAAGTTGTTAATGTCAGGCCTTTTGTTATAGAGACAACAAGCTGACTTATACACTATTCCAAACACTGATAGCACCTGTGCCTCAGAATGTTAAGGCAAAAACCAAACCAAACCAAACCAAAACAAAACAAAAAGAACCCAAGCTCTCCAAACAAACAAACAAACAAACAGAACCCAAAACAAAAAACTAGATGTATTCATGCCTGCACTTGACAATGGATGTGAAATTGAGACAAATCAAGTTACATATCTGAATTTACTGGGCACAAATGGGAATCTATTCTTCATTTTGGTTTAGTCTTTCACTAATGTGATGACTATTATGAACAGTCTAGCAGGATCCACCATCTACACATGAACTCTGGTTATCCTTCATCAACTGGCTCCAGGGAATGCACACAAGGAACAATCCTTGTTTACGGTTTTCCTTAAATCCAATCTTCTAAAAATACCATTTTATTAAAAAGAATGGAATTGTGTACTTTTCTCTCACTAAAAATGGAGAAAATGGGCTTAAGCTGATCTGTAGAATCAGTGTTGCAATTGTTTTATTGCCATCAAATGTATGGCATTTGTCAATTTCTGTCTATTTTCTAAAACCTCAAGTAGCTCAAATCATGACCCAGAAACCAGGATGTAGATACTAGAGTAAATATATAAACACAAACATTTAACCTCCCAAGAAGAGACATAAGCTTAATCTTACAACACATCTGTTCTGAAGCATTTTAATCCTTCTTGTATAGATGTTACAAGCATGGTTTTTAGGCAAACACACTCCCTCCCTAGCAGAGTAGCAAGAGGTTTTGTTTAACTCTGTTTTCTTTAAGACCTTAACTTTAGAATGTAAATAGAGAGACCAAAACTTTTGAGAGTTCCAAAACACAAACTAGAAAAATTACTCGAGAAAAGAGAGAGAAAAAAGGGTGGAAGGGATATGGTCAAAATACATTATGTATTTGTATGAAAATATGCTTATGAAACCTACTACCATGTCCCATGAATAATGCACCAAGATAAAAGGAGACACCCACTACATCAATTCATGGGGAATACTTATACCTACTAGCCAGGAAGCAATTATAGACTTACATGCTGATATTCATATTGCTTCCTTTTCTGCACAGAAAGGCTAACAGTAGGTTCAAGCTTTACTCTTGATTGGATGAAAACTGAGATACAGAAAGCAAGTGACTTGCCCTTGGGAAAAGTTCTGTCGAGGGAAACTATCACTGTAAAGTGGTGTGGAAATGTTCTCCCTGGTAGTGTGTTAATTTTAAGAAACTTTATCATAATGAAGCAGCATATTTAACTCATGAATTTTTTTATAGCAGTGCTCAGTATGTGCAAAGTAAAATCTGATGATGTCTCCGAATAGCCTTTTACCTACCCCCTCTTAAAAATAAAGAGCTCCGAGGGCAGAGTGGGAAGTCTAATGATAAAAATATAACAAGTAGGATTCCTATTCTCTTTAACTAGGAATGAGTAGAAGTTCCCAATTTCTTACCTTCTGAAGATTTCAGATCTTAAGAAACCAGAGATACGTTAACATTTAAAATAATGTTCCTCTAAACATTATGGTGGGTGGATCTGAGCCCAGGGGTTCTGCTTGATCTAAGGCACCAACCAAGGATAAACCGTGCAGTCATCATCAAACCCCTACCCAGATCTAGCCAAGGGACAGAACATTCTCCACAGTTAAGTGGAGACTGGGGACTGACTCTCACAGGATCTCTGGTGCCCCATATTTGGCTATGTCCCTTTGCTGGGGAGGCCCAATGGCACTCGGAGGAAGGATAGAGGACTACCAAGAAGAGACTTGATACTCTAGCACCATATTCAGGGGGAGGAGGTCCCCCACAGCCACAGTCATAGGGAAGGGGGATTGGGGTGAAAACGGGAGGGAGGGAGGAATGGGAGGATGCATGGGATGGGATAGAAAATGAGATGTAATATGACTTATTTTATTTTTCAATAAAAATGTGTTAAAAAATAAAATAATGATCCTCTAAAAATTCTAGTACTTGAGAAATCAGTTTAAGATTAAAAAAATATGCTGAATGTCAGTCATTGATGCCTCTTCCTTTTATGATCACTTTACTTTGATAAATAAGTTCTCTCAATACTACTCTATGTAACAGTTTCCTGAGAAATGGAAACATTTCATCCTGGAGGGAAGCTCCTTAAGCAGGGAGGTCAACAACTCAGTAACTTCAGAAAGTCCCTGAAACTGGCCAGATTCCCTAGGCCCCTCTCTGCCCCAGTAAACAATAAAAGCAGAGAGTCCCTCAGAGTGGCAGAGCTAAGCTGCGATGATTAGGAGAAGAACCAGGCTACAAAGAGGACTCTGAGGCCAGGCCAGCTGCCTGGGAGAAGCAGAAACCAGCTGAGCTGCCCGGAAGAGGTATAGACCAAAGTCCCTTGGAAAGGACACTTTCCACCCTGTGGAGCTGCCTGCAGGCTGTGCAGTGTGCTCCAGGCTGTCCAGCTTTTGCGAACTGTCACCTAAGCTGGGGTGGGCCTTGGTGGTGCAGCTTTCTTTGAGTACTTTCTCCTCCTGTAAGTAACCTCTCACCCATATTCCTCTAAGTAACCCCAACTAACTGCCCCCCCCCCCCCCCCGTTAACCGTGTTGGACTCTGGTAGTATCCATGGTCTGCTGTAGGTTTTCTATCTGAGTTAAGTAGATGTGTGCATTGCATTTCCCCAGCAAAGTTGTCATAGAGAGTCCTCCTCCTGAAGATCATCATTAAGTTAAATCAAGAAACAGATTTCACGTTGCTTGCATTCAACCCTGGTATGCCCATGTTGAAATAACCCAAGGGCAGACATCTATGAAGAGATCAGAGTGGAAAGGAAATTAAGAGGTCATCAGGCTAATCGTCCACTCTGAGTAGGACTGTTGTTAGGCACACCTGAGCGCTAAGCAGACAGTGTGTAGCAGGGCCTGACAGTGGCATGCTGCTTCACATGGCAGCCCACTCCTGTGTTCAGAAAGCCACACACAGCATTCGATGCTTCTTTCCAATTTTGCATAAAAATCTAAGTGATCTTAATCTTGGCCCAGACCCTGAGTCCTGTAGGGGCGCAACCTTCTCTTCCTCACAGACGAATCTGAAGACTTGTTTCTGCTTCAGGTGTCTGCTCTGCTGATGACATTGACACACCTGTGGGTCTGTCTCCTTGGGCTCTGATCTGTCAGTATGGTCCTTCTCCCCAGCCAGGCATGGTGGTCTACATCTATAACCTTGCCATTTGGTAGGCTGAGGTGGAGAGTGCAGGGCTCATGAGTTCAAGGTCAGCCTCGAGGAAACAAGCCAGGCCCTGTCTGACACTCAACCAGCCAAAACCCAAAACTAGTCCTCGCACAAGGCAACATGTATGCAGCTATGCTGTTGAGAAATTCCCCTTGCTCATGCAGGGCTCCTTTGGGGATGGAAGACATATGATTTGAGGACTTACCTTTGCCAGTGTCTCATCATCCAGGTGATTCTTCTGAATCACATGTTGAAGTGCAAAATAGATTTTTTCCTGAAGCTTCTGGACTTTCCTTGGTTCTATAAGCCAGGCTCGGTCTGACAAGGAAAAACCAAAGAATAAGGAGAATGCATGCAGGGTTTACTTCACTTGCTTACACGTGTGAACACTGAGTTTCAGACCCACCTCAAACCACTTAGCTTTAAATTGCTTTCGATGGTACATACTTATTTATATGAAATGTGAACATCTTATAAACACTAATGCGGTGAAGCCAGCTACACATGGTATAATGATATAGGGAAGGCATTTGAGTCAAACAAACTCCTTCTTTGTCTAGTGCTGGTGACTGCTTCAATGTCTCCTCCTTCCTCCAGACCCAGATGCTTAGATTTTCTTTCAAAGCAGAAACAAATGACTCAAAACTATATAGGAATACTGTCGATAATTGCAGACCCCTTCCTTCATCAGGTATAAAGCTGGTACCGTGCTGTAATTTATAGAGCACACACATCAATTTCAGAAATATACTTCCTGCCCTGAATTAAGTGATAGGTAAGTTACCCCTTTTCCTTTCCTTGTTCTGGTACACTCTCTTTTTCCTAATGTGCTCTCTCTCTCTCTCTCTCTCTCCCCTCTCCACTTCTTTCTTCTTGTTCTGTTTAGAAGATTGATACACCATGGTGACAAAGTGTGGTCTAGTATCATTGCCTCAGTTTGGTCAAGGGACTCTGGGAGTCTCCAAATGCTGAACAAATACTCATGGAAAAGCACTTGGCCATGATCCTCCTGAACGTAGTTCAGGTCAGGTGAGAAACTTGATTCTGTAATCTTAGACAAGGCAAGGACAAGTCAAGCCAAGAGTTAAGCAAACCCTTACGTAAGTGAGCACAAAGGACTTCAGTGACAATTGTCAATCAGAATAAATGATGTTCCCTTCTCTTCCCTAAGCTGATTTGGAAGTAAATAGACAGTAGCTATCAAGTCAGTAGCCTGGGGAAAAGTGGAATCTCACTTGAGAGGACACAGGTCTATCTTCTGTCTCCTCTAAACATGGTACCATGCCAGGATGACAAAAAGGGTGCTTGAAATTGCAAAGCTTTGGAGTGTGGGTGTGCTACCAGGGCTAGGAGACTCCCCACTAGGAAGAGAGATAAGACAAATAGAATGCCTCCAAACTCTTCAGAGAATGAGGCCAGCATCTATATTTAAAAAAAAAAAGGCCACAGTTCAGTTGATTTCTAACTCATGAAGACCAGCCTAGTGTCCTGGGATGGTCATTTCTGTAGCCCTTTCAAGCTGAAGATGGTGTGTCTTCAGCATTGGCAGCTGAGAGTTCCCTGAGCTCCACAAATGTGCTCAAAGAGGAAAGGAAGTCAGTCTTTATAAGGCTTTTCTCTTGAGTAAGCAGGAAGCAGAGCAGGGTTGTCTTCTGCTTATGTAGAGCCATCTTCCGGGAAGCAGAGCTTAGAGCAGACAATTAAATGTGATGAGAACATGAGAGGACATATTTAGTATGTAGTTGGTATATAAAAAGGACTTTTATCACTTTCCCCTATCTGTGTTCATGTTTCTGGGCCTTTCCACTTTTGATGAAAAGGGTCAAATAAAAACCAGAAACAACATTTTGAAGACTTGATTGGACTATCAGAGATCATAATGTGAGGAAGACGGACTGTGCATAGGAAGATGCAGAGGCACCCGTTTGTGAATGTAGCTAAGATGACATGTCAGAGATATGATAGAATCATTATTGAAAAAACTTTTTTTTTCTAGCCTTACTGAAAAAAATTAGGTTATAAGTAAAGAGATTGATCTAGGAGAAAAATGAATTACAGAAAGAATTAATCTTAAAAGCAGAAGGGTTATATTCTTCATTCAAGAGAGATGACAATGAGCTGTTATGCCACATAGCTAATAGAGTGACTCTAGTCAAAGAGAGAGCATACAGTTACTATCTTAGTATTTTAATTATATTAGTATGATTATACATTGCTTAGCTGTTTATTGTTACACTTCAAGCTGCCCATTCACTTTAAAGTGTGTCCATTGCTACAGTCTTAGTTGATTCATAAATGTCACATTTTAGCTTTGGAAAACAGTTTAATATTGTACTATACTTTAGAGGTAGAGAAGGTGCCCCCCCATTAGAGTCTACTGCCTTATTTTATCAATGAAGGTACTACAGCTTTGGAGTCATGCAGATAAATAATGGCATGCCACAGTGTCTGAGATTCTTTCTCTTCCACTCGGCAAGCCCCGGTCCACAGCTATCCTTCCCCCTGGAAACACTACTACTAAGAAAAGAGCTACTTCATTTGTCTCAAAAGATGAGTGCAATGCATGCTAAGTAGAAAAGTCAAGGAAAGGTAATTAAAGTCCCTACATTTGGTTTTTCACTTAAGTATTTTCTCTAAGTTTCTATCTATTTGACTGTACATCAAAATTATTTTTCTTTACTCTTAAATTCAGAATAGAATCCAGCTGTTCAGTGAAACCACTATTCATTTTTATTATTTATTGCGGAACAATTTTGCTTACCTAGATCTGGGGTGATTCCTGCCACATGAGGCATTCTTGTTTCAGGGGGAAAATTGGCCATTAATGAATGTGAAGCTACTTGCCTTTGCATTGTACAAAAATATCAAACAATTGCTAGAGAAAATACAGTCCCCTTTAAAGTTATTTCTTGAACACTTTGGCTTGGGTAGGTGTAATTGATGTTAAAGATAGTGAAGCAGGTTTGAAAAGAAGGCAAGAGACCGGTGCCTTCCTACCTGGGGATATCAGAACAGCAGAGGAGAACAAAGCGATCTCCTCCTCAGTCAGCTGCAAGGAACACAGATTCTTCGCAAAGTCAAAGGCTTCATTCACCAGGTCATCAGAACCTAAAAGGAAGAAGAAATCTTAAGCAGACATCCTTGAATTTGGAATGGGGCACAGTGAGAAACACCTCATTATCAAGTAGGTACTCAAGGGTTTGAATATTAGAAACCAAGACAGGACATGCTAAGCCCACAGTCAAACAAAAGCGGTTTGATTTTAAATGTAGAATGGGTAAAGTGGGCGCCACCTCTGTCAGGTAACGAAAGATAATGTTAGTGATAAGGGTTAGTGAGTATTTGGTATAACATCATCTGGGAACACATAACCTGAGTCCTAAAACTCTGAAAATACTTCTATCTTAAAAATTGCAACTAAGCTGGATTTGGTAGGCACCTGCATAGGATGCTAGCACTCAGGAGGATGAGGCAGGAGGATTGAAAGTTTAAAGTCAGCCTGGGGGCACAGTGCAACTTTGTTTCACACCTACAATGACTGTCTAGACATGAGCTGAACAAGGACAATTATAGATGGGGAAAACAAAAGGCCTTAAATGCCACACAAAGACCTGTAGACAGCTAAGGAATTCTGAGAGTGGGGGAAATAGTCTTCCTCAGAAATTGGTCCAATACCAAACGGTCAGCCCTGAAATCAGCCCTGAAAAGAAACATTGCACTGATGGGGCAGGTTATGTTTAGAAATATTTATTTATGTACTTCTACACTTATGCTTGGAATAATAATTAATGAAAAAGCTGCAAATCTGAAAGAGCAAGGAGGGGTGTACTGGAGTGTTTGGATGGAGGAAAGAGAAGGGGAAAAATGAACTAATTATATTATAAGTTCAAAAATAAAAGAAGAAACAGAGGCATTTAATAAGTGACTTGAGAATCCTTTATACTAAAACCATAGATCACAGAAAACCAAGAGCATTCTACACTGGGGCTCAGGTGGTGTCGTTTGTAGTGGCTTTCGAACCCAGCAGCATGAGGTATCCAGGGTCTTCAAACTGAGACTTCTTATACAAAGCTCCCAGCCCCCAAATCAGAGTGATTTTCATTGTCTAATTAAATGGCTCACAGGTCAGTTTCTTACTCCTTGTGAATTTTGGCAAAATAGCATTGTAT
Organism: Acomys minous; assembly: GCF_964271855.1. Taxonomy (NCBI): domain Eukaryota; kingdom Metazoa; phylum Chordata; class Mammalia; order Rodentia; family Muridae; genus Acomys; species Acomys minous. The sequence continues at coordinate 40,559,203 of NC_140484.1, read as the reverse complement.
CTGTGCTCTGATCTCTGTAAATGTTTATTTGATGAAGCTGGAAATATCCCGAAGCTGCCTGCCAAGGCTTTTCCTCCTTTCTTGAAAATCTAGCCTTGGGAAGGACATGGGTGCATATCAGTTGTGGAAGGGGAATGTTGCCAGCCCATTGGGCTTGCCGTTGGCTGTCATATCAGGTAACAGGACAAGAGGTCAAAGGGCAGTGGCTTCTTCGGTGTCCATGGGCAGGCATGGAACAAGCGGCCCTATCGGTTTTGCAGACCTTCCCTGGCACCAGCCCATCTTTGCTAATGTTATCCTCATGCCTAATCCTAAAGATTGGATGTGAGGACACTTGGCGCCTCCAAAGGCTGAGCCTGCTGGTGTGGCCCACAAGAATGGTCTAGGGGCCACTCTGACCAATTCAGTACCAACTCTGTCCGTGCTCCTGGAAACTCACAAGTTCACAGGTAGACACACAGTCTTTTGGGTGGGAAACAAGTACAGCAACAGGCTTTGGTGGTAATTACACACAGTGATTGCTCTTATCTTGACCAATGATTACAAATTTTCATAAGAAAGTTAGAAGTTGCTTCTATAGACCACCAGCAGGCTGCATAGTATTCTCTGTTGAGCAGTGAAGTGGGAGCTAGGAAAAATGGTGGCTGTACAAGGAATGGCCTGGAGTGGACCCAGCTCATTTTAGCATCACTCTTGTTTACTTCCACAAGGCCTCAATTGTGCCAGTTTTAATAGGGTTTGTGGTTCTCCCCTTCCTTCTTGATTTGGAGCTGTGATTACGGGAACTCTGGAGGGGTGCATGAAATACTGGACCCTCACCTCGTCTAATGCCAATCAAATAATGAGAGTCTAGCTTCTACCAAAGCGTCAAGGCATGCCATTTGATATTTTAGACTAAGTAGGGAAGCTGGTGACACTTAGTAGAATTGTGTTGTGATCCAAGGGTAACTTACCTAAGGCTTTGAACATCTGCATTCCTCCATATTTTCCTTCAAACAGAACAGTGTTGTTTAGTGGGTTGAAGGCACGGCACATTCTCACTAAAACCACTTCCAAGCAACCTATGAGATAAAAGAATTAAAAATGCATATGTATATGTCACATCCAACATATAAAGTGGTCCTCAGTGCATCCTATACAGAGCTAAAATAATTAAAATTGCATATGCATATATAATATACCCAACAATAAAGTGGTCCTAGTGCATATGAGACAGGAAACATTGTACAATTTTCCTTTTTTGATAGAGGATCTCTGTATTTAGCCTATGTTGCCTTTAGACTCATAATCCTCCTGCCTTAAAACCCAGGTTCTGGATGTGACCCCCAAAACCTAGGTCCTTTCAAGAGATTCTTTCTTCAAAAGCAGTCACTTCAGGGGCCAGTGGGATGGCACAGCTGTTAAGAGCATGCACTGCTCTTCTGGAGGACCAAAGCTGGGTCCCTAGCACATGTCAGGAAACTCCAACGTCAGGGGATCTTAGTCTCTCTTAGTGCCTCATATTGTAGGCACACACACAGACACACAGACACACAAATGTACACGCGCGCACGCACACACACAAACACACACACACACACACACACACACACACACACACAGAGGTGGGGGAGGAGGGAGACAGACAGACAAAGACAGAGAGTAGTAATTTTAAAAATAAAGATCTTTTGATACTTAGATAAAGAATTAAAGAGAACATATACTTTAAAGATAGATAAAGTGGAAGGCAGGTCACCTTTTGTGGGGAGGAGTGGAGCATTACATTTAATTTTTTGACTAACTTTAAATTCCATTCCAGCTTCTGATAAGTGGCCCCGGAAGGGTGTGCCTCAGCCACATGTGTCTGCGAGCTTTGGTAAAAGCTTCTGGAAAACCACCTTTGAGTTTTCGCAACATGGAATAGCAGGAGGTTTGGGGGGGGATAATTCCACTCAGTCTTGCATTATGTAGGACCAAGGAAAGCTCCTAGCACATAGTAGGTGCTTAATAACATTTACTGAATGAAGATAGTGCCCTTGATTTGGCTGTATCTGTGCTACCTTCCACATGCCTTCACTTTCTATTTATGTTTTTTATTTTGTTTCCCATGTTTTGCTTAATTTTCTTTACTCTTAGCCTGTGTGTTTAAAGACAGGAGAAGATGCACAAATATTAACCCAGCATGGCCATCTTGTCACCAATGGGAACAGATAGCATTTACTGTGTGTCTGCACTACAGAAAATACTTTCCTTGTCATATCAGCCACATGCAATGACCATTTCATGTGAATTTTACATGGCTTCATGTATGTAGGCATCACAGGAGGCTTTAAGGTGCTAAGTGCCTTTACGCTGAAGACAATATTTATACAGGAGGAAGAGGAGATGTTTATGATCATGTAATTCAGTGGCTTCCAAATACCAGCCCTGAATTGGTGATATATGGATCTCAGGCATGGGGCTGCACTCCATAATCTGTAATAGTGACTACATCTCTGAACTGTTCCTAGTTTGGAGTTCTGTGTTTCTAGTCCCATTCTTTATTTTAAAGGCTAGGACACTGACATCTTAAGGTTTTAGTTCAAGGTCATACAGCAAGTAGGTCAGGTATTATTATTATTATTATTATTTTTTTAAAAATTTATTTATTATGTTTACAGTGCACATCAGATCATATTATAGATGGTTGTGAGCCACCATGTGGTTGCTGGGAATTGAACTCAGGACCTCTGGAAGAACAGGCAGTGCTTTTAACCGCTGAGCCATCTCTCCAGCCCCCAGGTATTATTTTTTTGATGAGAGTCACAAAAGTATTATCTATTCCACATTTCCAAAACCTTATTGTAGAAGCCATCCTTGGCACCTTTGACCCTGGGTAGGCATTCAGAATGGCATCAACTGATAGAGGGTGTACACAACCTAATGTGACTTCTTAAGGTGTGCCTGCTGTGCTGCGTGAGAATTTTGGCTTCTGGAACCCAGTGATTATCTGCCTGAAGTCTAGGCCATCTATGGAGGAGATGTCTTTCTTACAGGGACAGCAACAAAAACCCCAACCCAGATGCCAGGCTGTCACCAGCGGATTGTTCTCTGTGTGAGCAAGAAAGTGGATTCTCCTGTCCTGATGGGAGTTGCCTTAGTGCACACCAAGAAAACAAGCATAGTAGGGGCAAGCCATTCTTCTGAGCCCTATGAACTGTAGCTTTGAGAGCAAAATAAGTAAATGATTATTTAGCTACATTTTAGGATGGTTAGATAACTGACAGCACTGAATTTAGTGCTCCAGTCAAAGTTTTTGCCCATTTATATCCCTGGTGAAGGACTCACCATGATGTTTCCATAACAACTCTATGTGGCCCGTGTTCAAATACCAGCTTTATCATGATCTGTGATATTGAACACAGCCTTTTACCACTCTCCATCTTTGCCACCTTTGCCACCTTTGCTTCAAGTATGAAACGATACCAATCTCATAAGAATAAATGAGACCCCAGTTATTATTTTCAGTGTGGAAGATGAACCCAAATGCTACCATGTTCCTTTTTGGGGGGCGTGTAGGGCAACAACATCTTCAGTATTAATCCTATGTGTTAAAGAGAGCATCAAAGAGGAAGGAAAAGTCCCAATACAGAGGCGTTTCTTCCAGTAGATCCAGGCTGCAGGCGATTCTCATTAAAATGATTGGACGTGACCACAGAGGCCCACACTCAGGCAGCCTGGGTGTTTTTTGTTCTCTTGCAGGAGGCAAGGAGCTGGTTTTAGCGCCAGCTCAGCAATTCAGCCACCTTGCCACGCTAATTACTTTCGCTGCCTGTCAAGCTGGGCATCTCAGCCTCCGCAATTAATAGCTCTATTTTCAATATGCAAAATTGTATTTGACTTCAAAGGGGGGAAATGAATGAATATCAGGGCGTCTTTATTATTGACTTTCCTTAGGGAATTAGCTGACAGTGTGGGTGGTAAAGCGACCTACCTGTGGAAGCAGGATTTTCTAAGCGCACAAGAGTGCTGAGGGTCAAACGGTCCCTATCTGAAACGGGCCTCCACACGTCACAAGGCTCACCTGACTTCAGAAGTAAGATCTGATCATTCTGACACAGCTCCATGAAGCCTGTGATCCGCTTTGCGAACTCCACCACGTACTGGATGGCGTGGGTGATCTGGATGGCACACTGCTGCCACAGAGCCTCCCTGGACTGAAACAGAGGACACAGCCCTTGAGCTGAGCTGATGCAGTGCAATGCCCCACCCCTGACTTGTCACTGCCACCCAAATGGGAAAGTCAATTGATTTTTGCTTTCTTTCTCGTTTCATTATGTGAACTCCATTGTGCTCAGTTGCCAAAGTACCTGAATCTATGTTTATAGAATCTATGTTTATAGAATGCAAAACAATTCTGTTTCTTCACTATTTTCCCCATTTCTTACCGAAACAAGCTCAGTCTTAGTCCACTAGCTGAAAACAAAGCCCATGTTCAGGAATAGTGATTTTATCGAAGTGTCCACCATAATACTATCTTTATGGGAACCTGGTGGGCACCGAGCATAGTATTTTTATGTTGTGTTCTTTACACATAATTCAAGAAAAAAGACTCTAGGTTTTAATATTTTGTTTGTCCATTATTTTATGAGGAGGGCGAAGTTACACCATATATCCCAGGCTGGCCTGGAACAGAAGATAGAGCTCAGAGGGCCTCAGTTTCATAAGATCCCTCTGCGTCAGCCTCCTGAGTGATGGAATTACAGGCAGAAGCCACCAAAGTTAAGTTAGAAATAGTTTTTGTTTGCTTGTTTGTTTTGTCTTAATTTTTTGATATAAGAGAAATCCCATGGGAAAGCTATGAATTCAAATCAGGTCACTCTAAAAAGTATTTTAGAACCTCAACTGTATTTTAATATGTGAGTTATTTTCTTTGCATCAAGGAACTTAAGTCTATGTGGCTGTGAAGTCTACCTTTATGGATCGTCTTGTGTTTGTTTTCATAATTATGTAAAGGAAGCAAGAATTATATTGGCAAATTGCCTAAATCATACATTTAGATAAACACATTTATGTTACTAAATTTCCATCAACTGGCAGATCTTGTGATTGTCAGTTTCAATATGAAGTCAAGTAATATGAATCCTGAGCCTCCAGGAGCAACTCTTTCCTTTAAATGTGTCTAGAATACTTAGAGAGGCCAGATTAGATAGCACATGGTGAACTACCTTCTTGTAGGGTCATTTCTAAAAATGTTGGGCAGGAATAAAAGTGTAGAATGCTTTGTTCTTGTGTTTGTTTAAGAAACCTTTGGGCATCTTTTTTTTTTTCTTTTTTTTGGTGATCATCTATTGTCTTCTAGTCCTTGGCTGAACTCATAGCTACCACGAGAAGGTCCCAAACCATCTGACAAAGGCATCATGGCATCATCTCCCTGATCATTCAAATGGGGCTATGGCTTTCAATCAGGGCAGGTGGCTTCTGGGGAACTTTTGGCACCAAGGAGATGTGTTTGTTTGCCATACTGTGTGTAGGCTGGCATGTTGTAGATACTCTGAGTCAGTAGAAACCAGGTAGGCAGTGAACTGCCCCTACAATGCACAGAGTGGCCCAACAGCCAAGAATGCTCAGGCCTCAAATGTCAATAGTGTGGAGATGAATAAACCAGAATTGGTAAGCACAGAGACTTCCCCATGGTCTTAGGAGTACCTTGCTTTGATACGCTTTTATTTCCTCATAGGTGTGGGTCTGCCATGCCAGCTGATGTAGCTCTTCCATTGTGTACTGACATGTCTCCAAGTGGGACTTGATGATGTTTTGTGCAATTCGATCTATGAGGAAAAAAAATAATCAATTTGAGGTTTTGAGTTAAATCTTTCTACAGCAGGAAATGGTTCCAAGAAGATAGTCTGTAAGAATGCAGCTGGTGATGGGCTAAGTGCACAATCATGAGAACATCTAAACCCCACCTTCTACCTGACTATATTCAAACTTAGTGAAGAGTTTCTCATCTCCCTCTTTGATAATAGCTTTGGTATATTGCAAGTTGTAAAGCATTCAAATAACTGTCTTTAAAACATATATTCAATTACCCCTCGCCAATTCACTTTTTGGCTGACAACTTATAAACAATTTAACATATGCACTCAAATACTCAAAAATGTTTCAAAATCACTGAAATCATATTTTATAGCAGGGAGAAGGGATTAAGTATATGTGTCTGTGCTCGTTTTTAAAAAATAGGGTTAATTAATACAATGAAAAAGAAAGCCTGTTTGTGTGGAGAAAGGAAACAAAGTAGAAAAGCAAAACTTTACTCAGTGACATGTATTTCTATCTCCATGTGGTGCTATGTGTGTATCTCTCAGTGTTAACATCAAGAGCAAGCAATAGGAAAGGCCCGTTGAGTAGGTAACTAATGAAGTTCTTTCATAGAGCCATCAAATTCAATCTTATATTTTTTCATGCGATGATACTTTTGTTAAAACTTTATAAACAAGACAATGGTCATATCAACAAAAGGGAAGTGACAGATTATCTTTTGGGCTGTTTGTCTCAAGTAGGTTGTATTTTATATTCTGTCATAAGTTGCTGTCATTTTGGCTTTGGTTGAGTGATAAAACTAGACAGGAAAGCTCCCCTGAAAATCTGCTAGGAGTCACCTGTGTCAGATGGAGCTGCCTGAAGGTTCTTCATAACTCCACATGCAGTTTGAATACAAGGTAAAAAGAAAAGCTTGAAAAGCCAAAAACACTCATGAATCCTGTATGTGGGAAGTGCACAGAATGAAGACAAGCAACTCTGCTCAGTAAGTACTGTTCTTCCACAAGTTTTCTTGTGTTTCAGGTGCTTTTGGAAATGTAAACTTGCTTTTATTCTAACTTGTTTTACTTTGGTTCTCTAGGATAGGTCTTCAAATAATATACAGGTGTTGCATATGTCTCTCATTGTGTTTCTGGTATATATGGTGTGAAGTCGGTTGCATTTCAGTGACGGAGAGGATGAAAAAAAAAAGGTAAGCTATGCTTCTAATGAACTTTCTAAGTGAAATTCTCCCTAGCTGATTGTCTGGCACATTGGAAACTGAGTAAATCGTAGCTCAGTTATCACTGCAGGACATTCTGTGTGATTTCTCACCAGGGAGGCAGAATGAAGAAGTTGGATGGAGACAAAAGAGAGAATTATTTTGTATTTCAGTTAGTGCTACTGAGGGGAGACATTTCAATCCATGCTAGCATTTTTTAAACCAGAACTGTAAAGTGACAGAGATCAAGACACCACAAAATGCTAACTTATGATGATGGTCATATCTTGTTGGCTTCAATACTGATATTTCTAGCCTTTTAGCAGATTATTTTACGAAACCCTTTCCTTATAAATCTTATATTCAAAGTTTATTAAAAATCCTATGTTGTAAAGAAGGGTAGGAATTGCTCTCTATGTTGTATTAAAATAGATTGGTAAGTCATGGTTCATTATTTTTCAATTTCATTTGGGGAGTCTAATTATTTATATTCCAAAACACAGATCTCTGTTCCCCAGTCGTTATGGAATGAACACCTAACAGTCAAGCTTTACAGTGTTCAGACCCAGGGAGGCTTATTCTCATCTTCAAAGGGATGCTGATTTGTTGGTGATTTGCAGGCTTCAGGGTTTATAAGAAAAACTAGAATTGCTACTTAGAATTGAACTGCAACTGGTGATCTCCTCATCCAGGTTATCTTTGGGGAACTCTGGACCAAAGTTTAAGAATCCTCTCGTGTTCTGCTCCTTGACATGTAGTTTGGTGGAGTATTAGAGAGGGGCACAGGGACAGTCTCTACGTGGAGGAGCTGAGAAGATGGTCGCCGTGTCTGTACACTCACTTCAGGACTTGGCTGCTTGTGTACTTGTGAGGAAAGCTTCCTTGCCTCTCTGTAGCCCCCTACAGTAGGGCAGACAGGCCATGCTCTGATACTCCCTCTTTCTGATGAGTCCTGACTTTTAGCCTGGGTGACAGTGTATGGTTCCTTTTGTAGAACTGTCTGTCTTAGACTATTCACAGCTCTGAGCTTTTCAAGAACTGCAAAACAATACTATTGTGTGTTCACTCAGCAAATATTTTTACTTCTTAAATCAACTGCTTATTTATCAGGTCAAGGCAGAGATTAAAACCGAAGACATCAGTTTTATTTTTTTTTAAGGGTCTAATTGTAGTTTTACAATAGGGAGTAGTAAATGCCCTTAGTTATTGGGGGATTCCCCAAGAAGAAAGTGGTCATTTATATTTGGAGAAGATGGGGGAGAAAGAAGATAGGACAGGACCTGAAGGCTGAACATTGGTTTGTGACATGGAAGAGAATAAGATCTACTTCAGGCACAGAGGACAATAGTAAAAAGGCAGAGCTAGGGATGTACACTAAGCTAGGTCATTGCAAATGCTGTCTATCACACTTGCACCAACTTTATCACCAACTTCCCTTTCTACTTTTCACTTCATTACTACAGAAACAAGGATCTGAAGAGCCAGCAACTCTGGACTAGGTTACAGAGAGCTTGCAAAAGCCGTTCTGGAGTCATCTCCATCTCTTTTGTCAACAGGTCCAGTGTTTGTCACATCCAGTGTAGGGGAGATAGGGAGAAATGAGTCTATGTGGAGGGCAGGGATTGGAGCGTGGAGAGCTGAGTAAGAAGGCGCAAGCACAGCTTCTCCTAGGATTTTTGACTTGACCTTTCATCAATGAGGAGCCAGAGGGCGCTGTGGTGCAGAAGGGTGACATGATTAGAGTTTTGTTCCAGAGAGGTGATCTCAGCTTTGGCAAAGAGAAGCAGCGATATTACTGAGTGTGTGAGTGGAATCAGGTTGTTGTGAAAATGTAAGATATAAGATGCCCTGGGCTAGGTCATGACAGAGAGTGGCTAGTAAGGTTTGGATGTGGTACAATTCTGAAAGAAAATACACAGAACTAGAAGGCATGGTCACAAAACAAAGACCACTAATAGTAGCAGATGTTTAACTGTTGTTGACTTATGATGCCTAGGTTTGAAAATGTCTGTACTTCTGTACAAAAACACATCCACCATCTTCCATTGAATATGCACCCAAGCTTCCTTCCCTCCCCTCCTTAATTCAGAAAAGGGTTGAGAAAGCTAAGCTTGATCTTTCTGTTTGATAACCTTAAAGCCCAAGCATTTAGAATGGAAAGAAGACAGCATTATGAATAGACTGTAATTTCCCAAACCCTTGTGGTGAGATGTGAGTCCAACGATTTTTGAACATAAAGTTTGTACATGGTGTGCACAAACTAACTGGGTCCTTTCAGGGGTCAGGTCAGTAAAGCACGGGGCAAAGCTATTCTTGGTCTTAAAAGAATGTGGCTAGAGGACTCATTTTGTCCCTTAGAAAGATGCTTGAACATCAGAGCAAGATAGTTTTCTTGGACTAAGAGTCTGCAGTTGTGAAAAGGACTTAAAAAGAAAGGACAAAGGAGAGACAGTGAGTGCAGTATGCTAAGTTCCCGCTGGGAGCCAAAGAAGCTTCAAGAGTCTCTGCCTGGAACAAGAGAAAAAGGTAATAGCAGATGCAGTCCCCTCCAGGGACCAAGCACATGAGAAAGTCCAGACAAAAGAGGCTGAGGAGAAAGAACAGAGGAGATGGAATCTTACTGGGCAATCACACACCCTTCATCTGGTACCCTGACTTGGATTGCAGCTCCGTCTCAGCAGTCGGCTTTTACTGGTTTCTTTAACTAGCTAGGGCTGAAGATGGTACGTGTTGAACGAGGAGCTGGCGTGAGCTGCGCTGGGATAATGAGTTCCACAGGAATATGACAAACTCTGCCATGTCGAGAGGTCGTGCACATGGACACTACGCTTTCGGAGATCGGGAGGAGGAACGTGATTCATCCGTACTGGCAAAGGGACGTCTAAGGACAACACAGCTGCTGCACTCTAGAAAGACCCTGTGCGCATGCTCAGTAAAGCAGAGGTGCAGTTTACTGAGTCCGAAAGCTGCTTTAATTGCTAATAAAATGATGTTGAAGAATGTGAAACACAAAATGATACGCTCAGTACTGTCTTCTACTCTCAGCTATAAGGGGGAACAGTGCTGGTTCTGGTGCTGGCCCCGGAACACGGGTGTATAATTATTGTTAAGCCCATGTTCTTTACTTCGTATTTATTAACTTCACAGAACACATCTCCCCTCCCCCATGCCCTTCCATGTATGTTTCCATATGGATAAAAATACATTTTTTCCTTTCAAGGAAATTACACTTAGAATTAGACTGTAGTCCTGGTTCTTTTCTTAGGGGAAAGCTTATTTGAATCCATGTTTTAAAATTAGTCAGCAGAACTTGTAAATTCATCATAAGTGAGTTAACTATATGAGACAAAAATTATGATGGTAATTCACATGAGATAATAACCCATGAGTTAAAAAGACGTAAAACAATATTGCTTTATCACACTTCCTCAAAAGTTTTAAGAACAGCCTTTCTTTCTTTCTTTCTTTCTTTCTTTCTTTCTTTCTTTCCTTCTTTCTTTCGACAAGGTTTCTCTGTGTAGCCTTGGCTGTCTTGGACAGTTTGTAGACCAGGCTGGCCTTGAACTCACAGAGATCCATCTGCCTCTCCCTCTCCAAGTGCTGGGATTACAGGCCACTGCCAGTTTTAAGGGGGATCTTAACTCCCCTTATGATGAGGGAGATAAGAAGAGAGAACTTAAATTTTTTTGAAGGAAAAATGGAATAAAATTGGTGATAATTCTCTGCAGTGTATGCAGTGATTATGGGTGTCTGGGGCTGGGGCTAACCTCCTTTATTTTCAGATGATTGGTGCCTAAATAATGCTAACCGTTTCTCTCCCTGTCTGTCTCTGTCTCTGTCTCTCTCTGTCTCTCTGTCTCTTGTGTGTCTCTGTCTCTTGTCCCCTCTCTCTGACTTCTGCACTTCTTGTCCACCTAGAGTACTGTATTTAATGAGTCAAAGTGAAAAAAGAATCCTCTTGAAGGCCCTTTCAGCATGATATAACCATACTGGGGAGAGTTTACACAGCTAGATGGAGTCTTAAAGTCAGTTATACTGGATGGCAGGAAAGGATGTCTGAAAAATGTTTTGAAGCAAAATTACGGAAATGTATGGAAAACAACTTTTCTTGTATACCAACCCAACAGTATCGCAAAGTTTAGCAACAAGCCACCCATTGCCAGGTTCAATGGGAAGCAGGCCACCTCTGCTTCAGCAGGGAAGAAAACTGACAGGCAAGGTGACAATTTCATGTTTGTAGCTGTGATGTTATAAAACGGGGACCAGCTTGCAGCTCCTAAAATAGCAAATGACCTTCTGCAGCTCTGATTCCAACCACTCAGCGGGTTTTTTTCCCCCCACCAAAGTGGCTTATTTTAGCTCTCACTAGACATTTCAGCAAATGGTGCTCTCCAAAAGCTACACCGTCTCAGTCGTGGGGCCCCCGCCTCCCACAGGTGGCTTCATTAGGATCTTGGGTCCTGGGAGTTGCTGCTATTAGCATCATTACCAAGAGCACCCAGGTCTAACAACACTGAGTGGAGACGACTGACAGTGGTTGCTCTGTGTGCCTTTGGACCACTGGCGCCTCAACTGCCCAGCACCTTCTTCCCTTCCTTCCCTCTCTTCGCACCCCCCACCCCCGCCTCCTCAAGAGAACTGATGATTTTTTTTTCTCAGTGAAAGGCATCTCTATTTGGTTCCTTTTATAAGAGTTTCTCATTTTAAGTTTGGAAGTAGTTTTCCTAAAATACTACATAGTCTAGCCTCAACTGAAATGATTAATGGATTTTTTAATTTGTCATTTGCCTTAAGGATGTGGAGAAGTGCTGAGCACTCTGTTTGTTACTAGGGTGAAGGTGGAATGCTTTGGGGATTCACTTTGGATTAATGCCAGGCTATCTCCATGGAGTCTCTGAAGGCAGGTTTAAGCCCCCTGTGTTAGGTTTCATCGTATCAAGGTTTCCCAGACTCGGTGCTTTGAGGCAGCAACTATAATATATTACATTCTAATCTATTAAAGCAGCTGGCTGAAAGGTGAAGCACTAACCAAAAGCACCCTTTGCTTCTTGCCAGTTTTGCTTCATCCCTTCCTGTTGTTTAATAGAACAAGGGCACCGGTTTCTTATCAATAATGTGTCAGAAGAGACTATGTCAGTCAAGACCTTTCTGGTACTTTGAGGTCCTATTTGGACCACGTGACCTCTAGCATGAATAGAATTAAAACATCAGTAACACAGAAGCTTACATGATCAGTCTATTAGTGATCCATTTACCTTTAATGAAATAGCGGCTTTAGTGTTTATGGGTTGTGTACTAGTCAGTGGCAATTGGTGGCAACAATACCCTGTGCTGTTTGTTGGCCCAGTCCATTGTCCGGCCTTCATTACTCTCCCTGGTGAGCCAGAATAGCTTCTGGTTTGCTTTTCATGGGAGTTCTTTTGTCAACTCATATCAGAGATGAGAGAAATTGATTTTTATTTTTTTTTACTTTATGTAGAACAGCACCAAAAGATCTTTAGAGGTTTCAGAAAATAATATGTCAATCAATATGAGGTTCTAGTTTTATAGTTTGTAGTTTATAGTTTAGAGTGCAGAGTATGATAAAACACATAAATGAATAAATCAGATTAACGTAGGTAATGCTAATATGTGGCAAATACTGAGTGAACAGATGACTAGAATTGTTCATATTTTCTTAGTATTTGGAAAGAGCATACCACATACACTAGGAGTTTGACAGAAGGTGAGAAGGGGAGAAATTGAAAAGAATCAGAAGAAAACATGCAAAGGTCTGTACTTGAGCTGAGCTGATCCGAAATGCAAAAACCAACCAACCAACCAAAAACAAAAAAGAAAAGAAAAGAAAAAGAAATAGCAAAAACAAATTAACTACTTAAAAGGAGGCTTTCTCATCGCTGGTTGAAAGCTGTTTTGGATCATGCCTCCTTTGTTTTATTTTAACAGTGCATGTCTAATTTTTTTTTTTTTTTGGAAATTAGAGTTTTCTTTCTTGAAACTGGTTGACAAAATTGAGAAAGAATCTATTATGGAGACATTCCATTTGAAAATTAACTTTCAAAGTAAAAGACCTCTTCCTCCACAGAACAATGGGGAAGATGAGAATGCTTAAGTGCCCCATAGTTATCAGTTTTGAGGAAGCTATATTCAAAGAGGGGAAAACCAGACACAACCCCATTTCAACTTTAGTTTATGCTTTTAAGAAAGTCAATGAATCTGTTACTGTCTTGGTTCCATCCATAGGAAAGCTTTGCCACAGAGACACTGTCCTTGGCTTTTGGAGACAGAATGACTCAAGTCTGAGAGGTTCGCTGGCACATTTTGTTCTCTTTGACTCATGCAAGACACATCCTACTGAGCTAAAGAGAGAGTACAGATCCCAGCTTTAAAGGCACATGGGATTCTGACATGACAGACACAGACAATGCAGTGCAAAGCCAGTTAGAATCCTTACTTATTCCCCTTTAAGAACTGTACCTCCACATCCTGCCCAGAGGACGGTTAGAGGATCACAGATGATGAAATCTAATTATAAAAATTGCTCAGGGCCATCACTAGGATTGATGTTTATTATCTGAATTTTGTTGACACATGGATTGATCGTTAATTTAGATGGAAGCAACCCCTCCCTTCTCACTGCATTTTTAGAAGTTTAGTCAATATATTCCTGACCTTTAGAAAAAAATAATTTAGAGGCAACCATTGGAGATCACTTTTATATTTTCAAATACTTAAATCTTAAAAAGTATATTGATTGCTTAAATAATTCATTTAATTAGCTGATTTAAAATAATGCGCTTAAGTAGTCTAGAATGAAACTATCCAAAATGTTTGAAGAGCCTGCTTGAAAAAACAAACAAACAGTTTCTTATTTACAGAATAGCTCTTTCTGGCCTCCTAGCCAGGTATAAAGTTTATACCTTAAGTTTGTTCTCTTTAGTATTGAGGGCATGTTGCCAAAAGAAAGCTTACACCCTAAATTAAAGAAACTAAATTAAAAATTTTCCAATTCAACAGGTTTCTTTGTATCTTAATCATCACAGGAATAATCATCACAGCTACGATGATCAATACACATTTATAGTTCCATGACCACTGTGGCATTTAACCCTAAATGACTCTTCCAAAAATGGATACATGAAACAGAGCAAAGTCTGTACCATCCCAACTAGTGATAAAGCCAAGGCCAAGGCTTGCAATGTGGTAAAAGCATAGCTTGCTGAAGCATAACACTTGGAAATCTACAATTCCAGGTGGTGGCGTCAGCAAAAGCCATTTCAAAGGTCACCTTGTAGGTCCCAGCATCCCTTTCTATAAACCAAAGTAGACTGCCCCGAAATCATTCCTTTTCCTGTCTGCGGAGCAGTCCATATCTACGATGGCTTTTGAAATTGAGTGTATAAAATGGAATTGCCTTTCCAATGGCTTCTCAGTGCTTTCGTCCCCTTGCTGGCGGATTTTAGAATCTTCTTACGAAGTTCTGAATCCCGAGTAAAAATTAATCCGAAAATAGTATCTCTAGGGGAATTCCACTGAAGATCAATTTTTCATAACTTTAACTCAAAATTGAAAAGGTGCTTTAGAAGATTTCCCTACCCTAGTAAATGTTAGCACGTTAGGAAAGCTTTATTAAGAGTTTATGTACTGTGAATAGATGTGTATGTTCATAAACACTTGAGCTTAGCATGTGTGTTTGTGTTGATTGTAGTATAGAGAAATCTTAATATTTGCTTAGAACCTCCCTACTCTCACATTGCTTTGTGTGTGTCTGGATTATGGGAAATCAATGCCCTAAGTGTGGCAGCAGATAACCTCAGCATCACCACTGGGTGATATACTAAGTCTTTAGGTGAGGGTTTACTAAAGGATGCCTATAAAGGTGAATATGGTTGGCCATTAAAAACAGCTACAGAGGCTCTTGTCCTAAGTACCATCTAAAACAATACATGGCCACACGCCAGTTAGAATCAATTCTAATCACGGTCAGCTCAAAAGGAAGTGGAAAATCAGGTTGATTAGCCCAGTCCACATACTTAGGGAATTTTTTCTTTGAATAGAAGAGACAATGCTTGAAACTAAGCAGACACTGGGAGATAATCTGTGAGTGATGAAAGAAGATGATGATGTTAAAGAGTCACAGAGGCTAAGAATGGGGCTCTTTTCAGTGACCTAGGTGGCACTCCTCAGTAGTCAAGAACAGGCTTTCTTTTAACTTCATGATCATATTTGTTTTTCCTCCAAGAGAGATTTGTAAATGGCCCTTCTGGAGTGGGCTGCTGTAGCCCTATCAGCAGAAAGCCATGCATTACTGAGACTAGATCACTTTTAGGTCAATCTCCTCTAACTAGTTATGCTCAGTTATGCAATAGACACATCTAAAATGAGGGCTATTTCTAGGCTTGTGACTTTGAACTCCAGATTCCACGAATAGAACACAAAAGGAATATGAGAATAAATTCATGTTAACACAATGTGGGAGCAATGAGACCAGTGAGTTCACACTGCCTTGTCTATGTCTAGAAGGAAATTCCTCAGTAAAATATCAAAGCCAGGCCATGGGTATGGAAGGCCCACTATTCTTCTTTAAAGATGCATATACATATATGTCCATATATATACATATAAAAATATATATCCATATATATATCCATACACACATACACACATATCTATCCATCTCTATATATCTATATATATCTCTTTCACCTTTCAAAATGACCCTTGAATTATCTTGTCTGGAACCTTCTAGATACCTTATCTATTATCTTTCAGCTCAAGTGAGCTTTATTGAGAGGATAATCTCTGCATCATCCTTAGAGCTTTGGAAAGCTGTGGTGGGAAGCAAAAGGCAATGGCTCCATTTTCTTTTCTGCTCACTTGCTGAGAATCCTTTGCCTGCCTTCCCATCTCTATTACCAACTGCACAAAATTTTATTTCCAGAGACATAACACATCCATCATGCTAGCTTGAAGTAAATTTCCAGCCAAGCCCTGTCAATACTGAGGCCTAAATATTAATTTGTAGTTGACTTCCAGCCTCTTCTTATTTCATGACTTCTTTTTCCTCTTGGGATTTTGAAAAGCCCAGGGATATATTTCTGAAAATTTTTTGTTGTTTCTGTTTTCTTAACTGTGTTTTGCTTTCCAGCCTCAAGAGTCTGGGATTAAAAAGAAGTTTCCTGTTAAGAAGAGGTCTAAGTAACTGATACACACCAGCTTCCAGACCCGCACATCCAGGATCACCAAGGACTTCGGTTATACAACAGTTTTAGAAATTAATTTACTTAGTTTAGCATGCTGGAGAGCCAACTAAGGGACTGATGCATGATAGGCTGGTGTCTTGCTGCCGATGGCCAGTCTGTTCCTTCTTAAATTGTAACTATTTCTTTTGACACCTGTTGCTTAGATGGAGAGGATAGAAACTGCATTTTACTTATGTCCAATAACTGGGATACTGTGAAAAGAACTTCTTCAAAATGCACATGAAAGTCTTTGGTAGCAAAATGAGTTGCTGAAGTTAGAGTCAGGCTTTATTGCTTAACTAGCTCTGTTCCTTAGGAAACATCTCCTGCTTTTGGCACTCAGCCTTATCTAGAGACTTCCTCACCATTGACCTTGAGCAGGGGGGTGAGTCTTACGCTGATTGAAACGTGTGAAAAGATGTTCCCTCTAAACAGAAACCATTATCACCAGGGTCCTTATCCCGGCACCCTCTGGCACCCTTGCGGAAGGATGCACTTGGTCTGCACTTATTCCGGACTTTGGTAAGCCATATATACTTGTGTTGATGGCTTACACACAGTTGTGTAGACCGCTGTATTTCAAAGCTGTGAGACCTTGTTGAATACAGGCTAATCTAAAACTTGCCTTAAAAGAAACATCTACTTGCAAGGACTTATCTCAGCATGATGGCAGGGCTGCATGTCCCACACCATCTGAGAAACCAGAGGAAGCAATCAGAACCAGTAGCCTAGAGCGATGCTTACAAATTTCTTAGAGTGCCGGAGCCTTGAATCCATCAATGTGACTAAGCTCAGATTTCTAATTTGTCTGTGCAGGACTTTTTCAGTGACAGTGCACTACCGACCAAGTGGTTCTGAAGCTTAATGATCAAATCAACTCAAAAGGTCCACAGAAAACTCTGTGAACTTTATTTAGTGTCACCTAGAATAATGTCAGCAGGCATGAAATGCCAAAAATGGTTTTCTGTAGCAACGTCTATGAGTTCCTGAGTGGTTATCACTTCTTGACTGGAGAAAATACATTATTATGTCTGAAAGAATGGCTTCTTATATCTTAGACCTGGGCTCAAATTTGTTCTCTGGTTTTACTTAAGACTGTGACCTCTAAGCCTCAGTATTTTCTTCTGTAAAATGGGTATATAGTGCTTCACAGGATGATTATCAAAATTAAGGGTAGAGTATCATTTAGTGCACAATGGGTACTTAAGAAAAGGTGATCATACTGCCTGTAATAGCTAGGGATCCTATTATGTAATAATTACAATGTCAGTCATATTGAGATGATGATAATTCTTAAGCATGGCACATAATATCCACAGAAGTTGTAAGTAGCAGCTCAATTATCCCTTTACACAGCACATAGGCATAAGGACAATGACTATTACTGGTTCAGGTTTAGAGCTGAGAGACATAGACTTATTTAATGAGAGGCATAACTTGCTTAATATAAAAACTTGCAGTTTGACTGTGAACCAGATTCTGTAAGCACTCTCTGCTGTCTTCTTGCGTAATGATGCTGCTTTGGACTTACTGTTTTAGTGACATGGATGGCAAGTTTTAGACAGCTCATTAAGACAAGACATCCATCACACTGCTATGGCTTGGTCTAGTAACCATATACACCTAGATCCATACAGATGGAGTGGGTTTGTGTCCACTAGGTGGCATTGCTGTTTTAACAAAATCTGAACAGAACCAATATTTAGGTTTAAAAGTCTGTTACATTTGAGAATACTCAAAGGACAATTCTAATTTCACCTTTAAAGTCTGGTGAAATTTTAGAGCACACATAGAGATCTGTAAAGGCTACCAAAGTCTTGAAACACTTATGGAAAGTTCTCATTGGGCGTCCGCAACTCTGCAGAAAGCCCTGATCAGACATGAGATTTTCCACTTCTTTTTGGTCAGCCCATAGGAATATAGGTTGAAGGCCAGAAAAGGAAAGTGACTGTCCACAGGAGTTCAATGCCAATGGTTTTGGCTGTATCTTATTATAATTTCTATTGAGAATAAGTCATAAATAAACTGTGAAATCTTCCCTTTTGTATGTGAGGCCAACGATTGCTCAGTAGTTTCAAGTTTTCATTTCACTGGGATTTAAACACATGGGCCAAACTCAAAAACTTGGATATTAAGTAGTATCATACTTTGTTTTGATGTGCCCTTCTCAAAACCTTGGGGGCTCTTGTATACAAAGGCCATCCCTAGCAGTTGTGAATGCAAGAAATAGCAGGTACATAGGCCAGCCACAAGACCCTGGAATCAGAGTTCCTCAAGTGGACCCTAAGTTCTGACACAGAGTCACCACAGGCTTCTTGTGAAGCAGAGAATTGCCTCTGTAGTTTGTTTTTGCAGTAAAACAGGATCTTTTTTCTTTTAAGGCTTTTGTGAAAATGAAATGTTTATAAAGTATCTTTGATCCAGTAAGGTCATGGGTAAAGGTAGCAGTATAATGGACTGGTCAGAGTCCAGCTATTGGTATCTCTTGGTTGAGACATCAACAACTTAATTTTCTGCCATATGAGGAACCACTGAAACAGAGAAACAACACCTCAGGTTTATCATTGTGTGACATCACTTCTTCCTCAGACACGTGTTATCAGCAGGCTAGAACATGGCCACAGATTTTATTATATGTTTATAGCAAGTTAAAATGAAAACACTTGTGAGCTTCAGACACTGGTTTGATGGTAAGTAAGCACAGGGCTTGTAAAAATAACTATAGCAGAGACTTGTCCAGTGTTGTTCTTCTTATGACATCTCTGTGACTTGGAACTGTGATTTGTCCTTTTCAAAGGTTAGAGATCCAGAATCATGGCACTTGCTTTACATTATAAACTGAAGAGGCTGGATTTGGACTCAGGTCTCTTGCCTCTTAGCCTGGAACTAGTCACTTCTGCTTTTAATCTCCCTTTTCCATTCTAAGGTGGACATGCAGCTCTGCTCTCAGGGAGGGAAATGTATTAAGAGCCTATTGCCCAGAAGCCTAGCACAATTGTCCTCTGAGAGGCTTCACCCAGCAGCAGTTTGAAACAGATGCTGAGACTCATAGCAAAACACTGGGCAAAGGCATAGGGAGTCTATTGGAAACATCGGGGGAAGAATAAAAAATCTAGAGGTGACAAGAGCTCCACAACACCAACAGAGCCAGAGCCCAGAGGGGCCTGTGGAGTCTGTGGAGTCTGAAGCACCAACCAAGGACCATGCATGGACTAGACCTAGGTCCTGTACATAGATGTAGCTGATGGGCAGCTCAAAGGGTGAAACAAAGAACAAAAAAAAAGGGTAAAACAAAATTACAATGTCAGAAGAGGGTTCGCCTGAGACAGGGCACCTCTGAGATTCTGCCTTAAGAAGTCAAAAGTCATGTGAGTCCCCTAGTAAGGCAATGGGGTCTATTTCTGACATGGACTTTATTGTCTGCTTTTTGATCACTTCCCCCCCCCCCCACCCCGCCCCAGGGGACTGCCTTGCCAGGCCACAGGGGAAGAGGATGAGCTCAGTCCTGGTGCAACGTGATGAGCTGGGGTGGGTGGGAAGGGGAGCTCTTCATTTCTGAGGAACAGGGGAGGGGGATGGGATGGGAGGGTGGAACTGGGAGGAAGGGAGGAAGGGGCTACAACCAGGAAGTAAGGTGAATAAATAAATTAATTAATTAATAAAAAAAGAGTCTTGCTATTTTATGGCAGTTCATTAGATCAATCCAGTAAACATGCCTTGGAGTGTTGGAAGTTAAAAGGGTGAAACAAACAAAAAAAAACCCCCAAAAATAGCAAAACAAAATTACAATGCTAGAAGAGGGTTTGCCTGAGATGGGGTGCCCCTGAGAAGTCCTGCCCTAAGAAGTCAAAAGTGATCATAACTAAAATATGTCAGTGACTAAGTTGTTGCTGTCTATTACAAAGCTTTCAAAATGATACATAGTCTTTGTGACTGAGACTCAGAATCCCACGTAGAATTCATATGTGTACACGCCCATGTGTGTATGTCCACATATGTATATACATGTAATACATGTAAGTGGGACAATCTTAGCTGTTGTTTATCAGGACCATTTTGTTACTTTGAGACAGGCTTTCTCTTAGGCCTGGAGCTCACTTAGTCTAGGCTGGTTGGCCGACAAGCCTAGGGGTCTGCCTGTGTCTACCTCCTTAGTTTTGAGATTATAAATGATGTACCATGTTTATAAAAACATAGATTCTGGGGATTAAACTCAGGACCATGCGTGTGAACATTCTCCCCAAACTCCCATGTCAAATTCTTGAATTGAGATTCCCAAAACCCAGGCTATCATCTGGCCTGCCTGCTGCACCTTCACAAAGGGAAGCTGGGATACTGTGTGTTTACAGTGTTGTCCCACCAAGCGTTGAGAACCGTTGAGTCATTGCGTGACTCCACACTCTGTCTACTTCCCTTTCAATGGCATTACTTTTTATAGCTAGGAAATTTTCTTGCTCCCCAAAACAACAATTTTTCTTAAATAAGAGCCCAAATTCACTCAAGAGCATCCATCCTTCCCTTATAGACAGCATCTTTCTATTTCTTCTGACTTCCTTCACTCATAATAGCTTTTTAGTACGGCAAGGGGATAGTGAAATGTGTGAGGCTATCTTCAACCAATGAAAATTTCCCAGTGGAAACCAGGTACGCATGCAATTTAATTTAGGACCGAGAAAATGGCTTCACTAAGTAGGTTTAAGGCACCTTCAAGGGAGAACTTCAAGAAATAAAGCTTGGAGACTCGTACTTACCGATCTCAGTCATTGTTATCCCTGGAGCTAACTGCCCGTTGTTGAAAGAGCTATAGGTAAACAAGTTGGGTACGGATGTGAGGTCATAGATAGGTTCTTGCTTTATCTGTTTGATTCCAGTCATGTCCAGTCCTGACTGATCGGGAGACGGCTGACCAGAATCTATGTTGTAATAACCCTCGGACTTGGGCAGGTCAATAACGTGCCCGTTGGCGTATGTGCCGCCGGCGTCGGTGTTCAGGTTACTGAGGCCATTGCTGATGCTGTTGCTGTACACCCTGGCAAGGGCCTCGGCCTCCCCGCTCTGCTGCTGGCGCTGCTCCTGCAGCCGCTGCTGATGCTTCTGCACCTCAGCATACAGGCTGTCCCGCTGCTTCTTGGACATCCTCCCGAACTTCACAGCTGGGATGGAGAAGAATAAAAAACAAAACAAAGCAAAACAAAACAGAAAACGGTGTGGTTACCGTATTCTTTAGTTACTTCAATCTACGGGACGTGGCTGGTTGTCCCTTCAGTATCATATCGATAAGTCCCGATTGCTGCAAGCCAGTGCTTCACCCATTTACAGTACACATTTAGGGAAAGATTATATTTAGAGTGTGTTGGTTCATATCATAGGGATGAATGCGGTGTGTGGTCCAGCTTTCCGCCACTGTAACATACCTGAGATGATCAACTTAGTAGTAGAAAACGTTTCAGAGGCGGGAGAGTGGGGAGGGGCGTGGCTTTGGAGAGAAGCGAGGGCAGGGGGCACGTCTGAGACAAACTGGAGACCTGCCTCAGGGCAGGCTACAAGGAGGATTTGGAGATAGTCTCTAGCTGAGCGCCCTAGCAGAAGCGGACACGGAGACTGAGGAGGCCACGCTCTAGCCAGGCAGGACTTACTGTAGAGGGAGGGGAATACCAATCCACCTACGAAACCTTCGACCCAAAATGTACCCTGCCTACACGTTGTGCAGAGATAAAGATAGAGATTGAGAGAACGACCAACCAATGCCTGGCCCAACCTGAGACCCGCCCCCATGAGAGAGACAGCCAACCCCTGACACTATTAATGATACTCTGCTGGGCTTGCGGACAGGAGCCTAGCACCATTGTCCTCTGAGAGGCTCCACCCAGCAGCTGATAGGATCAGATGTTGAGCCAAGCATCAGGGAGTCCTGTGGAAGAGTGGGGATAGGGGAAGGATAGAAGGACCGGGAGGGAACAAGACCGACAGAGTCATCTAACCCAGACCCATAGGCGTTTGCCGAGATGGAAGAACCAACCTAAGAGCATGCACGGACTGGACCTAGGCCTTCTACACATAATGTAACCAATGAATAGCTTGATCTTCATGTGGGTCCCCTAGTAAGTTGAACAGATGCTGTCCATGACATGGACTCTATTGCCTGCTTTTGATCACTTCCCCCTAACAGGGCTGCCTTGCCTGGCCTCAGTGGATGAGGATGAGCTCAGCCCTGAGGTGACTGGATGTGTTGGGGTGGTTTTGTTTTTGGGGGCTCCCCTTTTCTGAGGAGAGGGAGAGAGGGATATTGGGATGAGGGTAGGAGGGAGGGACTGGGAGGAAAGGAGGGAAGAGGATATGATCAGGATATAAAGTGAATATATAAATTAACAAATTAAAAATATATTAGAAAAAGTTTACTTTTGGCTCCCAGTATTCATGGTTTTTGTGCCAGAGGCAGGCGGATCTCTGACACTTCGAGGCCAGCCTGGTCTACAAAGTGAGTCCAGGACAGCCAGGACTATGCAGAGAAACCCTGAATAAAAAAAAAACAAAAACAAAAACAAAAAACAAAACAAAAACAAAACAAAACAAAACAAAACAAAACCCCCAAAAACCCAAACAAACAGACAAACAAAAAGCTTCCATAATTAATAGTGACTTTCTTCTCTAGGATTAAGATTGTCGGGTCCTTTGGGAGGAACCCACTATTTCAGCTTGGGTCATGTTTTATTGGGTAAGAACGAAGATTCAGGGAGTGTGAAAACTTCACCAGTTACTTTCATCTACATTTTGGAGCAAGAGGTAAGAGCCCTTGGATGGCAGCTTTCCTCATCTTCTCAGCTCTTGGGTTCATTTTTTCCATTTCTTGCAGCTGTAGCCTCAGACATTTTGTGGGACACTGAGGAAGAGGCTCCATGTGTCCAGGAGTAACATAAAGAGGCTTTCACAGCCCCCGCCCCCTCATATGGAGCCTAACCTCTGGAACTGTTATGAATAGTGACTTGTTTCTCATGAGCTGTCAGGCCCTCTTTTAGCATGTGCACATCCGAGGGCTGGGATGCCTGGTTCAAATCATCTTACTAATGGCTGGGACTATGGTAGTCTTAGAGATTCTTATCTGAGTTTCTGATTTCCTTTCTTTGGTGGCAGTTTTCCCATGGTATGTTCATATCAGGACCTCAGAGACTTTATAGGAGGAAGGCAGATAAATGTAGAAACAGTTGGGGGTTCAGTCATTCAGGCTGGATTTTTTCTAAAAACTGCCGTGCAGAAAGTACTCCTGGGCTCTACAGCTCA
Source organism: Acomys minous (assembly GCF_964271855.1). Taxonomy (NCBI): domain Eukaryota; kingdom Metazoa; phylum Chordata; class Mammalia; order Rodentia; family Muridae; genus Acomys; species Acomys minous. Next base: position 40,535,701 of record NC_140484.1, on the reverse strand, counting down.
GAGGAGGCCTGCATTGTGATGCTGCTGCCATTGGTACCCTACAGCATTCATCCAAGTTCATCCTCTCCTTGTATTGGGAATGATGCTATCAAATCTTATTTGAGCCTGGGATGTTCAAAATGGAGACCCCACTTCCCATCCCTGATTACCTTGAAGTGTGAGTGTGTGATTAAGTTCTGGATAACAGGATATGTGCAGGAACATTTAGACACTCCTATATATAGTGGTATGTTTTTACCCTTCTTGCCTGTCAGATTGAGGCTATGGCTGGCTGGACTTTGATACACTCAGTCTCTCTCTTTCTCTTTCTTCTTACTCCTTAATCTCTCTAAAAGAAAATCCCTGCATCCTGGTTTCCCAGTGCTGCCTAAGTAGGAAGATGAAACAGTAATTATCTCGCAGTTCTTTCTCAATGAAGAGAAGCAATCTAATTAACTACTAACAAACTCCTTTTCCCTCTTAGTTGTTGCTTTCTCTGGATCTTGAATAGGTTTAGATTGTCGAGTTTAACTTGCTGTGTAGACACTGCTGTTATTGGACTGTGCTCCTCAGGATTTATTTATGGAGTGTAGTAGTATTTCCACTTGTCCATGGGCAGAATTCTATAGAATGTTTAGGGCCCCTTTGCTCAGGTGGCCCTTATGACAGTTATAGTGTTAGCAACACAAGAACTGAATCTGTTGCATGAGAGAAAATGCTGTAGAAATCTTACTGGGTAGTGTACATTTACTGGTTTAAATGATAGGAATTAAAAATGAAGAGTGAGCCAGTTTTCTTCATGGGATCAGACTGCCTTTAAAATATACTTGTCATTTAATCCTCAATTTAGATGTCTACGTATTTCATGGGAGTGTGATTGTATTAATGACCCCGATTCCTTTTACCTGCATCCTTTCATGTCTTTTTCCATGCCTAGTCCCAATTCCCTTTCAGTCTGTGCAGGCATACTGCCCAACCCTGGATTTCCAGGTACATGACCTGCCTCAGTCAGTGGGTTATTGACAAATGTGTTCCAAGCAGAGACTTGAAAAGGGCCTGTTTGATTGGGCACCTCACCATGGCAAGGATATGCCTGAACTAGATTGCTGAACAATAGGCTGTACAAAGCTGATTCAGGCCTCTTCCATCACTCAAGCAAGGCCATCTACCATCAGGAGGGTCACAGACCGACCTACAGCCAAAGCATGCTGACATGCGCTGTTAACCATAGGCTTGTAATTAGAGCTAACGATGTTGGGAAAGCACATTGCCAAGGGCTCTGCTATAATCATTTGGGACTCAACAGGAGAATGTACATCTCTTGTGTGAGGTTGATTTGTTATGTGAGTGAGCAATTGGAATAACCAGAAACATAAAGTGAATACCGTTCAGAATTCTTAGGCTTTGGTTTAAATCAAAGGCTTTATAGATGATGACTACAGAACTACTCCAGGATGGGTCCCCATTTCTTTCTGAAAGGTGTCTCACTTTTATGTTCTCTTCCACAATAAAGCTGGTGATATATCTTGGGAGAAAATGTGCAGTACACCAAGAAAATACACCTACTGAACTTCCTGACATGGAAATATTTTCTGGCTAATCTCTACAGACACACTGATGCATTCAAGGCTCCACTTTAACAAAGGCCTTCGACTGTTACATCTTCAAGTATTTGCATGCATCTCAGCACTCCCCAGGAGTGAGCACAGCACATATTTTAACTGTTTGCCTCTCTCTAACCTGATTTGTTCTGCTAATGACATTCACTTGAGTACTGAGACAGCATCTTCTTAAACTGCTGCCCCTTAAGGAAACCAGCACAATTCTGTATACATTGCAAGTGATTTACAAGTACTCAGGCCGACAGCGTAAGTACATAATACAAGCTTAACACTCATTGTAATCTCACACTAGCAAAGGACACTTCTGGGTGGGAGGGTCAGGAATCACTTCACTTTTGTTTAGAGTGTAGGACTTTAAGCAGAACAGAAGTTTTCAGGATGACTAGAAATTGAAAGTCATTTCTCCATCAAATGTTTGTGCTCCCTGCTGCACGAGGACTGAGGAGGTGGCTTTGAGACTCCAGCTGCATGACCATCATCAGTGACTCTGGTGTCCCTTCGGGAAATTGCTGTGTCTTACTCTATCTAAATCTGCAGGCTTCCACCTGCACCTCACTAGTTAAGCTGGCCTTAGTTTAACCCTTTCAGCACAGGAGATGAGTCAACGCCTCTAGGGGATCTAAGCCTTGTGCTGGAATTCTGAGTCAGTCTACTCATTGTGGCCCTCGGGACACTCAATGCTCAGGCAAACTTTGGATGTAGAAGGGTAGCTGCCGCTATGGAAGGCACAAGGTGGTATGTGACTGACTGGTGAGGACTTTCAATAGAGAAGCGCCACAAAAGGCCTGACTGTTGGCTTTTCATTGAAATTTAAATCACTGAGTGGTGTGTGTCACATGGCCCAGTTCTGGGTGGAAGACATTTTTTTTTCTGTGAAGTTTGTCTATGAACACAGCATCACTAGTGTTTTCACAGGAGTATGTCATCTATGAGAACACACTTTAGATACTTAAATATTATAAATTACATCAATATTTCACCCTCTAGAGTTTTGCATGGTAAACGTTAAGCTTCATATTTTTTGGAGGGGCTGGAGGGTAGTATCTTCCTATTGATATCAAACACTTTTCTACAAATAGTTCTACTGAGGATTGATTTGTAAAGAGTCCAAGGAACAGAAAAGCAGAAGCCAGGTTGGGGGGGGGCACTTGCCTGTACTCCTAGCATGTGGGGGGGGGGAAATGAAGCAAGAAGATCATCCTTGGTTACACAGTGTGTCTGAAACCAGTATGGACTATAGTCTGGGGTTCTATTTCAATAAGCAAACAAGCAAGTGAAAAAACAACCAACCAAAATGAATATACGTCATGGAGGAGAAGACTCAAGATACGCAATGCCTGTTCACACACACTTTTGCCACTTTACTGCACAATCACACATATGCATTATTTGAGATACATTTATTTTTCTTTAATTCACTGCCTAGGTAGATTTGAACAAATTTGTAATCCCTGAGCTAGAGGTCTGTTCATATATGAAGGAGGGGATAGGAAGCCAATGATTTGAATAGTAAAGCAGCTGTCTACCAAAAGCTGTGATGTTCCAGTGAGCAGATGTTGGTGAAGGCAGAGGCAGATGTAAGTGGCAGACAGCAAATGCATGTACCAAAATGATACTACTGTATCATTGAGGGAGATGTAAGGACATCTTCCTCTGGCTCCTGTACTACTGCTAAAGCACTGTGCCAGGGTTTTCTGAGTCAGTAGATGGGAAGGATAGTTAAAAAGCAGAAGGAGATGCTGCATTGCTCATCCTTAAGTCCTGATGAGACAAAATTTAGGATTCTTCTGTACCATATGCTACCATCACTTACTGGGACAGGGAAGCCCAGTCCCTGGTACTAGTGGGATTTGTTCAGGACACAAGGCCATTCATAATGCACTATAGGGCTACAAGAAATCTGGAGCAATATTCATAGTATAAGATTGTATGTGTTGGCTGGGCTGTGGTGGTACATGCCTTTAATCCCAGTATTTTGGAGGCAGAGGCAGGAGGAACTCTTTGAGTTGGAGGCCAGTCTGGTCTACAGAAGAGAGTTCCAGGACAGTCAGGGCTATATGGAGAAAATGTGTCTTGAAAAAAGAAAATAAGACAAAACAGAATGTGTGTGAATAACTAAAAATGAAAAAAAAAGAGGCAAAATTCTTTGTCTACTGTGTTTGAATTTTTTGTCTTGTACTATGAATCTAAGTAATTGGTTGGGTATGAAGGATGAACACACACTCTATCATCTGAGAGGGAACACAGGACCTCTGAATACATTTGCACTCTTCATCACTGCTCAAAATAGTCCTAAGTCTCTGGCTGAGTGTTTATGAACAGCCAATGAGCTGCCTCACTTTCCACAGACATGTGTCTGTTCCTAGCATCTCCATGTACTTAGTAATGTGTGTGTGCACCAGTCAGATGGCTCTGGTGGATGAAGGGCGTCTGCTCACTTAGGGCTTTCTGGCTTTAACCCTGAAAAAAATCTCACATTCCCAGGAAAACCTTCTTTACCAGACAGTGTACCCAGGTAGTCACTTACTGTCTAGAGTTACCTGGCTTTCTCTTAACCCAGTTGCGTAGGCTGCTCTGCAAGCCCTCGCCGCCGTCTGTTTTCTTCTTATTTCTCAGGCAATACTACATTTGATATGTTTCTGCTTTACTTCTTAATTCACGACCAGCACTCTGCTTCTTTTTTCTTTATATCCCCAATTCCCACAGTTAAAACTCTTTCCGCGGCTTGAATAGCCTCTAGCAAAACATCCATCTGAAGACTCTTAAGAAATAGGAAGGCAGAGGCTTACCATCTCTCGACATTCCTAGGGCAAGACACTTCTGCAGTCGGCAGTGCTGGCAACGGTTCCTGTTGGTTCTGTCAATTAAACAGTTTCGCTGCCTTGGGCAGGAGTACGAGGCATTGTTCTGCTGGCTCCTCCTGAAGAATCCCTGGAGAGGAGAAGAGAAAGCAAGGGCAGGAGGAGACTCAGAGGAAGGGCGACGTTAGCATACACAAGTCTGAACTTTGTACAGCAAGCACAGCTGAGTTTAATCTTTCAAAAGTTTTCTAATGCTTCTTGGAGAGCTTCTAGATGGTTCTGAGAAGACTAGTTGTCCACATTTAGGGACCCCTGACAGTATCTTGCCTTCAACTGTCCATTCATTCAATCGTTCAATGTTTACTTAAAGAATTTCTTTGAAAAGAAACCAGTTTTGCCCCCAAAAGAACAACAGGGAAGGGAAATTAAAGAAGTATGTCACTCCAAGGACAATACAGGCGGTAAACCTTAAACCCCTACCCAGATCTAGACAATGGACAGAACACTCTCCACAGTAGAGTGGAGAGTGGGATATGACTTTCTCACGTACTCTGGTGCCTCACATTTGACCATGTCCCCTGGAGGGGGAGACCTGGTGGCTCTCAGAGGAAGGACAGCAGGTTACCGAGAAGAGACTTGATACCCTATGAGCATATACAGGGGGAGGTAATCCCCCTCAGGAACAGTCATAGGGGAGGGGAATAAGGGGAAAATGGGAGGGAGGGAAGAAGGGGAGGAGATAAGGGATGGGATAACCATTGAGATGTAACAAGAATTAATAAAATAATATATATCTTGAAAACAAACAAACAAAAAACAAAACAACAAAAACAAACAAACAAACAAACAAACAAGAAATATGTCTTTGCTGACCAGGTATGACAAAGTCTGATGGGGATTATGGGCCTGGGTTTGAGCTCAGGGCTGCGGGGTTTGGTTGGATGTGGACTCAGCATCATCACCACTCTTCCCCACCCCCAATTCTATAATGCACTTTTCCAAATTAAAAATAAAAAGTTGAATTGTCCAGAAAGTGGTAGGTTTTTTTGGGGGGGCTTTTTGTTTGTTTGTTTGAGGCCAAGTCTTATCGTGCACCTCTGCCATCTCTGGCTGCCCTAGAGCTGCCTTTTTATACCTGGTTGCTTTGAACTCACAGAGATCCGCCTGCACCTGCCTCCCCAGTGCTTAGGTTTTGTGCCATCACATTGGGCAGAAAGATGTTTTTGAAACCCATGATTTTTTAAAATCAAAAATCACATTCTGAGTCAAAGAAATACTAAATACAATGTCTTCAACATAATAGAGGCAACAAGCAAATGGCTACTCTTTGGCTAATGGATGTAAGAGTTTTACGTCAGTTAGGTTTGGCTTCTTCTGGTATAGCAGAACTACAACTGCCCTTTGAAATCTGCAGCTGAGTGTATTGTTATCTTTTAATTCTTTGAATATCAACCTCCCTTAGTTTCCTAATGAAGAAAACACAATAAGGAAAATAAGCATTTTTTTTCCCCAGAGACATCAAAGTCACGGTTGTGATCGTTTCCCCCGGGGCAAACAGTTTCCCTAATTATTGCTTGTTCTCCAAATGCCTACAGTGAAGCGGTGAAAGTGAAATGTGCCACCAGCAAAATCATGATCTAGATAGGAATGTTTAGAAGACACGCAGGGAAAGATAGCCCTCAGCCTTGCTTTTTTTGGAAGTAAAAACCCTCCAAGAGGCTTAATATTGAGCCCATAATTTCTTTCAAACACCCGTGTTTCCTCAGGAGAATGGAACAGGGATGGTTAAAGTAAAGCATATGAAAGGATCAGCTTGGATATGAAACATACAGTTCACTATAAATAAAAGCTATTAGGAAAAAGGATGTTTCAATACAGTAGTAACATCAATATCAATATGAAAGTTCTTAACAGTTTAAAGAAAGAAAGGAATGATATTATTGCTTTTGTCTTCGATTCCAGTGGGGCTTAACCAGGCACTGTGGAGGGGCTTTGTTGATATACAAGGACATTTCGAATGGCTATGTGGCTAAGGGCCCCTTTAGAGAGATTCCACACTGGTTTTGAGGTTCAAGCTTAGATCTATTAAAAAAGGACTACTTTTGCTTCTATATCTTCATGTGTGGTGTTTACTACACTAGTGATTGTACAATAAGGCTCCATGAATTCAGCGCAGTTTGATCCTGGAAACAGGAATCCACCTAAGTCCCCAGGGGCTGACATACCTGTTTTATAGACCAGGAAAGCCATCCAGAAGCCTGATCACACTGCCTTGCTGCTGACTTACATCTTAAGGAAGAACCGCATGGTTAAAAATCTTTTTTTTTTAATCTTTGGATATTGGAGTGCCACTTATTGAAAGAGTTTGGCAGGGAAGACATTCTGAAGCCACAGCTACGAGCCCTAATTTACAGCCAATTTGACATTAATTATGAGTCGTTTCTTGCTTATCTGTTGCTCATTATTGCAAATGAGATTTTTGGCATGAAAAATAGGTTGGGTTTCACATTTTACTGAATGAGTAGGACTTGAATAAGTTTTGGGGCTGAACTGATGTTTACCATTGTTGCGTATGTTGACTCTAGAGCATTATTGCAAAAAGTCAGAGGCTGATAGCTGAATGCACTGACACGGACACCTGATAGGAATGGGAGATTTCGACTGGAGAAAACTGTAGCATATTTATACATGTCGGCTTTTCCCGTGAAGTAAATAAAAGTAGTGTGATGTGCAGCCAGTTTGATGAAAACCTCAGAATATACTTTCTAGTGGCAACATAATTTCTTCGATGTTGGATTAAAAGGATGACAGGAGCCTAGCCCCTTGTTCCTGCTGTTGACATGTTGAGTTATGTTTATTCAATATTTAAGAGCTAATGGCATAAAACTGCTTCTTAAAATGAATATATCTCCACAGTTTCAAGCCCAGTGTTTTTTCAAATGCCATGTATAATGAAATAATGAGTGTGCAACACTCATATACGGAACACTTCAGTGGCTGCGATGTAAGGTAAACTAGGGCTCTTAAACCTGCAGAACAAGCCTGTAGAAATGCCATCACTGGAAAGTGTTCTCATTAGAGACTTACTAATGCTTATGACAAAGACCATTTGTCTGCCTACCCAGAGAAAATGACTTCCTTACGGAGGGTCAAAGAAATAGTCAACTTCTTGCTTTGCTGTATTGCTTTTGATTGATGGAATAAAAAATAGCCTGCTAGTGGCTGCTACATAGCTTTTAGTTCTAACTTTGTAGAAGAACGGGATAAAGGGCTGTTCCATGAACTCTGCCTGAGGATACCAGCAGCCGTCTCCCTTCCAGACTGTTGTTCCACTATGTTGATTTTTCTTTTCTCGTGCTATTTTCACTTGTTTTTCAAATTTTTATTATTTGCTTTTTCAATTCCCAGTACTTCATTTTTTTTTTTTGAGATTTGTGAAGGCACCGTCAAAATGTGAAGAATAATGCTATCTTGGCAGTTATAATCTGTTTTATACTATTTACATTTAAAAAGTCTCCTAAGGTTATGATTGGATCCCAGAATTTACGAGTGCGTCACGTTGCGTTCAGTTTACTGACCTCAAAGGATTCACCTAGCCTGCATATTGCTAGTGGGTTTGTCAACATTCACTGGGTCCCTTGAAGATGGCACTCAAGTTTTGTTCTAGTTGTGCCTGTCTTCCTTAAACTCACTGTGGAAATGTTTTGAGTGGGCCTTGCTATTCTCATCCTCCCCTCCTTACAGTTTGCTTTTAAAACCTTACTCTTTGCTCCACAGTTCAGGGAACCAATGTAAAAATGTTAATTTTTTTTGAATTTTTCTAATTCTGAACTCTAGAATTAGAGAAATTATAACAGTTTAAACACGCGCTAAGGCATTATGAGACAGAGCTGGATGGGATCTCTGTTGCACCTCCTGCCACCATATGACCCTACTTCTTTGCTTTTCTCATTAACTTATTAATGCATTTACTTTACATCCCAGTTACAGCCCCTACCTCCTTTCCTCCCAGGCTCACCCCTCACCCTCATACCTTCTCCTCAGAAAAGGGGAGCCACCCCCATACCAACCCACCCCAACACATCAAAATGCATCGGGACTAAGTACATCGGCTCCCACTGAGGCCAGACAAAGCAGCCCAGCTAAGGGAACATGATCCAAAAGCAGGCAGCAGAGTCCATGCCGGGCAGAAGCCCTGCTCCAACTGCTGGGGGACCCACGTGAAGACCCCACCGCCCATCCACTACATATATGTAGGAGGCCTAGGCCCAGTTCGTGTACGCTCTTTAGGATAAACTAAGTGAAAGGCACAATAACTGCTTCTTTTGGAGAAAACAAGAGACCAAACAAATCTTGAAACCTGGAGGAAACGAGAGCTGAGGACGGTGCCTTTATAATGGATCCAGTTTAGCTTCGGTCTCTGCACAGAAACAGGAAGTGGGGAATGACCATGACAACGGATTCCTGCAAACAATGGAGCTCTGATTCCAACCGCAGCCACTGTTGCAGGTGTGAGTTCACTGCTGGAGCACATTAAGGTATCTTGCATTTTATATCAGCTACTTACTTGCAGATATTCTTCTGCGCCCGTATATGTTCATAAAGACATATAGAACATTAGAAAACACCTCATTCTTATTTTTCAGGTTTTGCTTGTATCAGGTTACGTCTGTGGTAACTGCTATTCCCTTTGCCCTGTATTTCCTGACCATCTTACCCACAGGAATGAGTTTGTCATTGGGTTGGTGGCATCCCTCTGAGGGAACAACTGACATATTGTGGGGGGAAAACTTGTACTCCTGGTCAGTTTCTTTTTCATATCTAGATCAATGGCATACATCAAATAAGATCTTGCTTATCCTTCAGAATTCATAGAAAAATTAAGATTTTGGGGGAATGCGAGTTTTTTTGAGGAGGTAGATGACTTTTGATAGATCTAGAGTCTACTTCTAACATCTAATGCTTTCAGTGTTTTTAAACTTTATTACTATTTTTATACTTTAAATGTATGGCTACTTTGCCTGCATGTAAGTCTGTGTACCATGTGTGTGCAGTGGTCAAGAAGGCCACGGGAGGGCACCAGATACCCCAGCCTAGAGTTGCAGATGGCTGTGAACCACTGTGTGGCTGTTGGGAATGGAACTTGGCTCATCTGAAAGAGCAACTAGTGGTGTTCATAACCTATGAGCCATCTCTTAGCCCTACTTTCAGTCTTGAATTATGAATTCTCTGCAGTGTGAGAATAAAGGAGTGTCATATGTGAATTGCTGTTGTCACCTTGGTGTCCTCTTTGGCTTATAGTCTTTATTTTAATCTTCAGTTCTATCAAATAGGAGTAGAATGGAGTCAATGTTGCTAAACTGGGAAGAATTGATACTTACATTTTTGTAGATGTGAATAGTTCAAGCCTTTAAATAAGCATTCATTTTTTTTTCCAGAAGCAACTGACCAGTTAGACAAAAATAGGCAAAAGGCAAAGGAAGAGAAAAGTCAGCCCACCCACCGAGCCAGAACTCCCGCCTGGCAGCCAGCAGGCACAAATATCCCTCAGGGTGTCTTCTTTAAAGCTTCTGCACACCACCACAATGTGGAGACCCTACCTTGCAGCCTTCACATGTGATGACTCCGTAGTGGATCCCGGAGGATTTATCGCCACAAATTTTGCATGGTATCACTTCAATTTGTGCTGAAAGAGGAAAAAAAAAAAGACATTTTCAATGGCTTTAATTGCCTTTAGAAAGTGTTCCTGTTCTCATGCTGATTGCCAAGGTGTTTGTGTGAGATTATAACAGAGGATGTTGGATAATGCCCTGCGGTCACCATTACTATTTCAATGGCTTCCTTCAGTTTCTTCTAAGGTGGTGGTTCTCAACTTTAGTAATGTTGTGATCCTTTAATACAGTTCCATATACTGTGGTGACCCCCGACCACCAAATTATTTTCATTGCATTTTCACACTGTAACTTTGCTACTGTTATGAACTGAAATGTGAAAATCTGGAGACACCTGTGAAACGGTCAGATGACCCCTAAAGGGGTTGTGATCCACAGGTTGTCAGCACCGCTGTTCTAAGGTCCAGATATTTATTTATCACTCTTTGCTTTTCAAACCAAATTTCACACACACACACACACACACACACACACACACAGAGAGAGAGAGAGAGAGAGAGAGAGAGAGAGAGAGAGAGAGAGAGTCACACACACACCTGCAGGTGTATGTTTAGAGGCCAGATGTTTCTCTTCCGTTCACTGTTTGCTCCTTTTAAACCTTGTCTTCTTTAAAATAACTTGACAGAAAAATCTTGTGAATTCAAGCCTTTATATTTCTTATTCTACTTTTGGAATAGGGAGTCATTAGAAGTTTTCACATAGTATTATCTCAATAATACTTTTAAATAACTAAATAAAGCAAGGCTGGAGTGTTGGTATTTTGTGACTGTACATGTGTGGCTGGATGGAGCGGCTACCTCTGTGAAAACACCATTGAAGTATCAACCAATGCTATTTAAATATCTGCAAAGATACTTAGAGATGATGACTCAGGAGAAGATACGGCAATAACTATGATACTCTTATTAACAAAAAGGTAAATAGTGAAGAAATCAGAAAAATAAGTTATATAGGAAGTCGGCATGTATTTAACTTCACTGGACATGAAGATGTTTCATTTTTAAAAGAGTATAAGAGATAGCATATTCTGGGGGCATATGTGAGTGTCCACGGCCGAGGTCATAGATTTAGGTTATCCCAAATTCCATGGTAAAATGTGAAAGGAGTTTCATAAAGTTTTATAGTTTTACAGAACAAAAAAAAAGTCATAAACCAGGCAATTTTTTTTAACCAGGCAATTTTGAAATGCATTGATGGGTACATCAAAGAGATGGTCACTGCAAAGTGGGGGATGCTTTTCTATAGGTCTCCAATGCTATCTGATGACATCCTGAGCTTTTGGGCTGCTGGAAGCTAGTGGTCTGCTAAAGCAATAGATTCGAAAAGAGCTTTATATATTAGTCACAGGATGTTAGTTCTGACATAGTGGTGGGGATAGAATGGCTATCCAGGGGGTTCAAGCTATCATAAAATGAGTTAATTAGCCCTGGACCTGCAATATTCCAACCTCTCCATATCGCTGCAGTTTTAACAGGAAGACAGTTCATTTTACAGATTGTATGGAATTTGTTTTGGCTTAAGGGAAAGACAAGGGACATTGAATGAAGATCGGTCAGAAGCCTAGTATGACTGTGGCTGGCAACCGTATAGAGTAATTGGCTCTAAGGGAAATTTGGGTCAGATGGCCACACAGAATTCCGACAGCAGACTTTGGAGCCATTGGAGCTAGGGAGGGGAGTTTTCACCTGATCCTACTTGCCACCAGGAATGGACAAAACAAAGAGCAAATGAATGGTGAAAACAAGGCTGATATGTAGCTCAGTGTTATAGTGCTTGCACAGGGTGAGGACAGCCCTCAACTGAATCCCCCCCAAAACCACCCCACACACCATGTGAGACTCGAAGAGAGACCTTTAGAGCTCTGCAGGCTAAGTAGAAAAAAGCAGGTCAATGAAATGTGACTCCTGACATGGGAGTTAGGCAATGGCAGCAGAGAAGGCCTCCACTCCAGGACAGAAGGTGGTGAGGGGGCATGTACAAGGATGCTTCAAAGTTGGAAGTGAGATTAAATGCTGAAAGGCAAGGAAATGGAAGCTGATGAAGAAGTGGAAGTGAGTTCTATCTGCCAAAGTGATAGACTGACTAAAATGGTGACACGAGGGCCAAGGACGTGGCTGGGCAGTAAAGCACTTGGCGAGCATGCATGAGAGCTAGGTTTGAGCCTTAGCCTTGGAGCAGCAGTGGAGACCTTTGTGGAGTCTGATGCAGTGTGGGACTGGGGCACCCACACTTTCATGGCGCATCTCCCAGGAGCCTGGATGTAAAATGTCTTGGAAGGACATGGGTTTGGCTTCATGGAACTTATTAGAGTGCAGAAATTCCTGTGTTTGATAGTACTCTAAAGAGTTGTTAAACTTATTCACACGAAGATCTGCCATTTCCTTTCCCAATTTAAAATAATTATGCAAAATATCCTTCAGAATACTTTGCGCATAAAGTTGACACTTGCATACACTTCTATAGTTTCCCACTCTTGGAGACACAAAACAAACAAGTGCAAAGCATTGCCATCTTTTGTTACGACTTCACACAATAAATGTATTATTCAGCTTTAGGGCAACAACATTACTTTATTCAGAATTAAATAAGCCACAGACACTTCAAGTTATCTTTTTCTTGTGTAAGATAAAGGATTCAATCGAGGGAACTGGGGATGCAAATATGACTGAAGTGCTTTCAGGATTTGGTGGTAGGGAACCAGGAGGTTTGATACTATTCCCTTTTGCCCTCCTGGTTCGCACCCCTTAATTTACCAATATGTAGGGCTGCTGTAGCTAAGATAAAATTTCTGAACTTATGTTTTGTGGCTTATAAATATAGTATTCCTCAACAAACATTGAGACGACTATTTTCTAAGAATGTCATCACTTCATCATTTCATCATTGACTGATTTCTCCCCTAAGAATTTAGGAAAAGAAGCATATGTCAAAAAGAATAACATGCCAGAAAACAATTTGACATATTATTGTATCTTTATAAAATATATTTTAAAAAATAATTCAATAAATCATACAATAACTTATTTGTACTATGGGTTTCAAACAGTGGGTTATTTATAGTTACTATAAAATGACTAAAATAATCCCAGGTAGCCATTGAATAGTTTGTGGCTCATATGATATTAAGTCAAAGGCTCTCTTTGCATAAATTACTCCGCAGGGAGTAACTTACACGTGGGAGAATCTGCTTCAATACATTCTTAATTATAAAATGATCTAACTTTAAAGGAAATGAAAATAGAGGTAATTTGCTCCCTGAGGTGTAGGAAGATGTTTTTGAAAGACACAAAGGTTATCTTATACATCTTCAGAAATACAAATGAGATAAGGAACATTCAATAGGGCATCTGCATATTTATACATATTCATAACCTTGGCTCTACATGTAATCCTGAAGAGCTACAAACATTTTAACAGCATATTTTAAAGAGAAAGAAGTCACCTATAATGTGTATATATGTTTTCTTATGTAGAAGAAAGAATTCTCAGTTTAGAAATCCTGTGGCTGTTTTTATTCTGGGAGAATAAGTCTTCTGAGGTTTACTAGAAGTGAAGATAAATCCGAGTCATTTAAAGTAGTAGCCACTTTTCTTTTCCCTCATTAAAATCTCCTATCCAAGGTATAACTTTACAGTTTATACCATGTGTTTCCTACAGCACATCTCTAGGCCAGACTTTCAGACACCAGTGAGGATACTAGACTGCATCGTTGTTTAGTGCTTGTTGTTTTTAAGTTTCTTGCTATGGGCAACTACATGGCTTCCCTTGGAACTACACTGTGCAGACCTAGTATCACATTCTCTGTCATAGCTTTTTAGGAGCATTTTAGGAGAGTGAGGCTGCTAGGACCTCATTAGCTATGGCAGGAAGAGGAAACTGAAGAGAGAGGTGGTATTTGGTATATTTGCTTGGTTCGTGGAGATCTATTTCTCTCTCTCTCTCTCTCTCTCTCTCTCTCTCTCTCCCTCTCTCTCCCTCCCTCCCTCCCTCTCTCTCTCTCTCTCTCTCTCTCTCTCTCTCTCTCTCTCTCTCTCTCATACACACACACACACACACACACACTAACACACACATCTATCTATCTATCTATCTATCTATCTATCCATATCTATATATCATCTATATCTATCTTCATCATCATTTATCTATCATCTATCATCTACATCTATTCAGTGCGACAGTCATTGAGAAACAAATTTAGGCTATCTAGAATGACCTGAGGGACTGATAAAGCTTACTTGGTTTTCATTTTGTTCAACTTATTAAGTCTCTCTTGCCCTTTCCTTGCCCAGAGTATCCTGCACAACTCTGCACAAAATCCTTGTCTCAGTTTTTCCTGCTTATTGAAATATAATGCCTCTTTAGTTCTGCCCCATTCAAGCCCCTGCTGGTTACCTCAGGTGTTAAGGTCAGAAAACTAATTCAGGCTAATGAGTTAACCAGAAAATGGCTCAGGAAAACACTGTGGCTCTTAAAAAGCATCCCTCAGGAAGGCAGTGATGGTGAGCCTGCCAGGTACATTATGCTGGGGGCTGGTGCATTTTACTGCACGTAATCTTCCAACTCAGCCTGGCCATTTTGTAGTCTGGGCATTCTAAGTTGAAGCAAAGATAAGGCTGTGCTTTTGTATGCGTGCATGTATGCGTGTTCCTGTGTGTGTCTATGTGTGTATGTGTGTATGTGTGTGAGTGTATGTGTGTTGGTAGATGCATGTATCAGTGCCTACAGCAATGCATTTGCATGTAAAAGCCTGCAGTCAACACTGGGTATCGTCTTGTCTTGCTTTCCACCTTATTTTTTGAGACAAGAGTTCTCACTGAACCCAGAGCTCACCTATTGTGTAAACTGTCTAACCAGTGAACCTCCAGATCTGCCTTGTTTAGTTCCCCTTATCTTAGAATGTGCGTCACAGCCATACTCAGGTTTATGTGGGTGCTAGGGATCTTAACTGAGGTATGTGTGTCTGTACAGCAATTATTGTAGCAACTGAGTCATCTCTCCAACTCTTGTTTTCTGTTTTTGTTGTCTAAAGGAGCTCAAAGCTGTGCTCCTAAACTTCCTTTTATCTTTCAGTTCAAATGAGAGATGTCACACACTCACTTTTCTGAAATAGACTTTAAGAATTAATGATCTGTTACATTTGGTATGAAAAGAAGAAACAGAAGTTCCAGAATGACAAAAGTTACATATTTTGGTGGAGCCCCTGGTGATTTTGATATAATAATAAGGGTTTTAGGAACTAAATGAATGAATCTACTGCACAAACTACCTCAAAGGCACAACCCCGGGGGATGGTCAGCTGGGAAGGGAACCTCCAGTAACTGAACTTTTCTGGCTTTGAGATCATGTTTCTGCAATATCTTCTGGGTTCTGATGGATCTTGCAGGCTGAGGTCTGAGTGCTGGACGCTATCCCGACACAGCACAGGCTGTACCCCTGCATGCTGGCCTTCCCTGCTAGTTTCTATTTCCCGTAACTTTTTGCAGTTAGGCTAAAAGTGGACAGAGCAATTAACTCTCTTAATGTCTGTGTGAAACACAATTTACACATGTAAAAATTTCCAATAAAGATGACTATTTTGGTTAAAAATCTTTTTGCAGATGGTCTCAGTAGCCCATGTCTTATGTCATCTACCCAGACTGTGTCTCATCCACCATCTGTGACAAATTCAAGTTAAAAAAAATCTCTGTACTCACCCTCTCTCTCCCTGGCAGACCTGAAAGTATCCACCTTTTTAGTATGGGATTGTTAGCATGGGTCACTCAACAGTCACCCCAAGGGACTACAGTGGAGGAGGTACATTCCACTGTAACTAAAATTAATCAGATAATAGCTCAAGGATGGGATGGAACGCACATAGGATCCTGAATATGTGTTCTATGTCATGCTAGAAAGTGATTCTAAGACCTTGGACCAGGCTGCATTTATGGGTACCTCTCCAGGGCAGTGTGCATCCTAGTGCCAGACTCCAACCTACAAACCTACCTTGCTTGTGAGATTTAGAGCACTCTTATTTCTACTAGAACATTCCTGAATTTGTTTCCTAGAACTCTTTTCTGTAATTTTCTAGGAGGTGGACTCTTCTTCCATTTGATTGATAAAGTACTCTTAAATGATTTAAGGATACCTTATACTTCATGTTGCAAGAAACTAAACTAAGAAAAAAATATGACCATATGACAATTGCAAACTCATTTTTCTCAAAGAGACAATTGTAAGGGGATCACACTGGGGCTGTTTTATTTTTTATGTAGCATCTTGTTACTCATATAGGGCTGCTTGTTATTTTCATTCTTGAGAACAGAAACAGTAGAAAATGGAACCAACAAACAGCAACTAATACAAAAGAGTAAAAACAATTACAAAAATTGCCTCTTAGCCACAGTGCACTTTTCATTGCTTCAGTTACCCAAGCACAACCATAGTATGAAAATATTAAGTGGAAATTTCTTTTTTTTTTCTGAGACAGCATTTCTTTCTGTAGCCTTGGCTGTCCTGGATTTGCTTTGTAGACTAGGCTGGATTTGAACTCATAGAGATATGCCTGTCTCTGACTTTCCAAGTGCTGGGATTATAGGTGTGACCCACTGCACCTCACAGAAAATTCTAGAAACAAACAGTTTAAAGTTTTCAATTGCATGGTGCCTGATTATAAAAATAAAATTTGGCATCTCATGCCATCCTGCAAAAAAAACAAAAGCAAACAAACAAAATAACTCTTTGCCTAGGGTATCCACACGGTATATGCTACCCATCTGTTAGTCATTTAGTAGCTGTCTTGATTATTAGATCAATTTGTCAGAATATCTGTATATTAGAAGCATTTATTTTTTTATCCTTAGAGGTAGTAAATATATTATGATGCCTAATTTCTGGATTAAGCTCCACCATATTGTAATGTGAAATGTCCTCATGGGCATACATGTTGGAGCACTTGGTCCTCAACTGATGGTACACTAAAAAGTTCAGCGGCAAGGCCTGTCTGGAGGAAGTGGGTAGCAGGCACAGGCTCTATGGGCTATAGCCTGGCCCTGGTTTCAGCTTGAGTCCTTTGTTTCTTGGAAAGAACCATGTAACAAGCAACTGCCTTTCACACCTGCTGAGATGGAGTTACTATGCCTCCCCTACCCCGTACCAATGTCTCTGAAAATATGAAGCCAAATAAATATTTCCTTCCCTGAGATGTTTATGTTATGTGTTTGGTCATAATGAGGAGTAAAAGAATTAACATTGGGTGAGCATTTGTAGGCAACAGAATAAATATAGTGTTTGGTGGTAGCCACTATTTCAAATAGTTACTGGAAGTTTGGGAGTATATATGAAAAGGGGGGCTCTACTTAATATAGGTACTTTTAAACACTTCTGTGTGCTCTAGTAGTTATAAGATCCTAAATTATGAGGTAATTCATATTTAACTCATCTTGTCCTGTTAATGACTTCATATTAATAATAGGTCTTGATGTCATTCAAGTGGAGACTACTTGATGTCTTTTGTCACCACTCAGTGGGCCTGCAGACCAAGGGCTTTGGCATAACCTGGGGACAAGTGCAAATGTCACCCAAGCTCAGCTGGGAATCTGCTTTTTTTTTTAAATCAAGCCACCCAGGAAAGTATTGAAGCTCAAAAAGCATTGTCCTGTGAGGCCAGATGAACAACACAGCTGTAGCTCTTCTGAGAGTGGATGAATCTCTAATTTCCCCAGAATTATGATTAAAAAAAGGTTCACAAGTTTCTGGAAAATATCATCTGCTGCTTCTGCTTTTTAGACATCTCTTTTTGTTCATTGGAGTGGTAGGACAGTGGAGCTTTAGAAGACTGCATCCCCTGGAACAGGCCTCACAGCTCTGGACACTAACTGATGCTGTGGGGGAGGTAGGGGGAGGAACCCAGCAGAATGGTAAAGCCACCTTGGAAGGCAGTGTGGCAAGTTTTATAAAGTCAGAGTGAGCCTTAGCAGCAATCGTGTTCCTTGGTATTTTTGTAGCTTAGTTATAAGTCATGTCCACACAGAGCATGCACATGAAAGTTTATTAATATTTTCTACAAATGGGAAACAATCAAAATGAACTTCAGTTGTTGAATGGACGAGTGTGTGACACTGGTATAGAGGAATGTCATTTGGCACTGTGAAAGAGCTAGCAAGCCGTGAGTGGCATCCACATGGAAGACCCCAATGCATAATGTTAAGGGAAAGAAGGCAGCCTGCTTCCAGCCACACATTTGGAAAACTCAAAACTATATAGTAAAAGAATACATAAACAAATAAAAATCAGTTGTTGACACAAGCTTGGCATGGAGTGTGCACACACATGAACATGTGCTCATGTATACACTACACACATATATAATTTAGCCACTTGAGGTTGGCTTGAGACTACAGCTACATGCAAAACCAACTTTTATTCTTCAAAAGGAATTTTCTGATTGCACGGCAACACACACTTAAAAACCTGAGCAAAGAGCAGACAGGGGATTGAAAGGTGAGTCTGGAAGAGGAAAAGAGAGTACTTCAATTTAGTGAAGCCGAGAAAACTGAATGCTGAGCTGTCTTTGAGCCAGACCATAGAAAGGGAGACAAAATTTAAGAAATAAATGTATAGGGGTAGGGAAAACTTAAGCTAGTAGCCAGCTATTGAAAAAGAAAAGGCCAATTACAAGAGTATATTTCCAATTTAGGTAAATTTATTTGGGGGGCCTTTTTAGTGGCATTAGATGCAAATCAATAGTTAGATGCTACTAAGACTCTATCTATCTATCTATCTATCTATCTATCTATTCCTTTATCTGTAGTTAATCAGCATGCATCAAACTGACTCATATCAAATTGTTACTTTTTGTGCAAAAATTAATTGATACTGGGAATTTCATGTGATTCAACGTTATATTTTAGTATTTGTTGTGTTTTAGGATATAGCTCCTATACTACATGTTTTTCAGGAATACCTGAGAGCCAGGCACATGCTTCACACCTGTAATATCAGCATCAGGAGGTCGAGGTAGAAAGATCGTGAGTTCAAGGCCAACCTGTTATACACACTAAGAAGACTCTTAAGAAACACAAAGTAAAGTAAATATGAAAATGAGCACAAAAGCCAAAGGAGGGGTAGAGTCTATCTATCTATCTATCTATCTATCTATCTATCTATCTATCTATCATCTATCTATCTGTCACCTAGCATGTAGCATGGTGGAGCACATCTATAATCCTAGGACTCAGGGAGGCAGAGGCAGGTGGATCTCTGTGAGTTTGAGGTCAGCCTGGTCTACAAAGTGAGTCCAGGACAGCCAAGACTACCCTGTCTCAGAAAAAAAAAATAATGGTACAGGAACATGCTTAATATAAAATGAAGCCATAAAATTTGCATTTTTATCATTAATTAAATGATAAGAGAGGAAGACAGGATAAGGGAGGAAGAAGGAGAGGGAGGGAGAGGAAAAGAATTTAATGCCAATGATCTTTACACAAGCACTCATATTTTAAGACTTTTATATTACGGATCATCTTCAAGGGCTTTGATCGTCTCCAACATGAATAGTGCCACATCGGCAAAATAATAATTGCAAACTCTTCCAAGGAGAATTATGGCCTCATGATATCTGTGTTGTAGCAAACTTGTACACCAGCCACTAACTTCTTAACACTGACTCTTAATGGCGGGAAACCACAGAAGTAAAGCGAACCTCGATTCTTGTCATCTCTAGCGACAAGAATAGCTCAGAGGCTAGAAGTCAGCATATTTGGATTTAGTCGACTGTTAGACAAGTGGCCTTCAACAAAGGGAGAGAGAGACCCCGGTGGGAAGTTTCCCTAAGTGCACAGAGCACCAGAAACTATTTCAGGGGTCAAATGATCATATAAGATGTGACTGCAGCAGTTGTGTCTTACAGCTTTACTCTATGCTACATGGCACAAAGGGCTGCTGCCCAACACAGTTGGAGTCAATGCTATCCCCTTCAAAGACGGAAGGGGCTGTTCTGCTGATACTGCAGACTTTCTCTAAGGCGATTACCAGCATAATCCTAAATATGATAGGACCGAGCTATCTTATTTTTGAGCTCATCAGATCCAGCATGCTCACATAATCCTCAACAGCTTTACTCTATGTTTATGTAAGCTGGCTGGTGCCTGGACAGGATGACCATACCTTCTTGTCCCCTGCAGCAACATCAATCTGCATTATTGTCACAAAAAGTAGTAAGAATGGCTGTGATTTTCAAATTCTGCCTTCACGGATTTCCTCTCTTTGAACTGCTCTTCCTCTTTTCCAACAAGGGGACATTTCCAGCCCTGCCTGCCAGTCTACAAATAACATCTGAACAGAGAGAATATTGTATCTCCCCCCCTGCTCCCCTCGCCCACACAGCTGGTGTTACTTACACTATTCATTTGTACCCAGGCATTTGTATGTCACAGTGTAGATAGCAATGGGAGGAAGAAGTTTGGCTTTTTGTTTTCCCATTTGTTTAGAGATTTAAATTGCTTTTAAAAGCAGGGTAGATATTTATGTCTTTGGGGGAATATTAGACAGAAAAGAAATTGGTGAAATCTAAAGATTGTTAAACGTAAGACCAAGTGCTGCAGAGAAAGATTGGTCTTCTTAAAGTTTCACCTTTAATTTAGAACATGTCCTGTAGGTCTCCAAAAATGTAAAAGAAAAAAAATGTAGTTCTCTTTTCAAAATGTAAATGTACATTAGTTCCTATGCTTCATTAAACAAGGTGTATATGTGTGTGTGTGTGTGTGTGTGTGCATGTGCACACACACACACACACACACACACACACACACACACACGCATAGTCAGGGCCCTCTAAAATCAAACATTTAATTTTAGGTAATTTTGTAACAAAAGGTAGCTATATGTTTTTAAATACATAATTAGAAGGAAACCTACATGCTTATCTGTGAGTCACTGTTAATTGTGATCCAGAACTAAAGAGGATTAAGGACACAGACGTTAATATGTCCACTGTTATTAATTTCTAAACAACAATAGCAACATTAGCCTGAATAAATCTGTTAGTAGTAAGGATAACAAGTTGTTTAAAGACACCATTGATGTCAGAACTGAAATCCGCTGGTCTGGACTTACCTCACCAATTCAACATTTAAGAACACAGGTTTGAAATGTGGTAAGTCATGGCATAGAAACAGTGACTGTGCTCCTTTAAAATCTAAGTACCAGAAGACCATGTACATTGTGAAAGGTGAATTCTGAGTTTGAGATATGTGGGTGCTTAGTTTAGTTCGTAGCTGTTTAGAAACAATTGAAAAGTTTTTTTTTTTTTTAGTTATTTGAACAACTGCATCTTTTATATTATAACATTTGTAATTGTTGTTTTTGGCTATTTGATGCTAGTAAAAATGGCAATAAATTATTTTTGAAATATTTTCAGAACAGATACTCAGCCTTATCCACTCATGAGATAACATATACCTAGAGAGTTATGTCCTAACTTAGTGAAAAAAAAAAGTAAAAAAAAAAAAAAAAACCCAAACTTCATAATACATCACCATTAGACCAAACAATTAAAAAATAGATTTCTTATATATTTCTACATAGTATACAAGCTAAATTGACTTTTAAAACATCTAGAAAAACCAAGGAACTACAATAATAACTGTAGTAATGTTAACAGGTAAAATTAAAGCTAAAAATTACACCAAGGAAGTTTATATTGTCGGCCTATGGTCAACACAATCTGGCACATGAAAACACTTCAATTTAAGGCCAGAACAAGTGTTTATAGTAGTTCACGTAGCATATGACAATATTTATGTATAGACATTTCCTCTAGTGTAAAGTTAGGCTAGGGTGATTGGATTATTAAATACATTCCCAACTCAGAAATGATTTATTTTCCCCACATATTTTCCTTTATTTTGCTTAGAGCCTCTAGACGCCTGCTTTCTCACCCAAGAATGGTTGACACTGCTAAATGCCAGCAGATAGAAGAAAAAGTACAACTCACCAGTGGCGTCAGCTTTAGTTTTGAGCTGGTTCTCACACATTCTGACGGAGCAGTGAAAAGTCTGACTGAAAAATATTACCCGTTTCACTTGAGGTCTGAGGACTGCCCCAATGCTATCCCAGAACCAGAATCCCAACAGACTGCATTAATGAGATTAGATGAAAGACGAGTTAGAGGCATCCACTGCTCCGTTTCATTAAGTAAGGGCGCGAGAGAGGCTTTCTCACACCGGGAAGGCAGGGGACAGAAAAATCCTTTCTTCTTCTTTTTTTTTTCTGTTTACTCAAGAGTACATTTGCTAAATTGTAAGGAAGCAGTTTAGAACCTCCTGCCACCATGAATCACGCGGCTGGATATTCTTTCTGTACTTTAAGTCCCCTTTGTTTTCACCCTGCTGGAGCCAGAGCTGGCTACATCTGACAAATAACTTGAGGCGAGCAGTGACTCCGAAAGTCTAGCACAGACTTCATTCAGAACTGATTTGTAATCATTTTGTCCCTTTTAGTGAGTTCTAATGTATGACGGTTACCTTTCTCCCATCCTCCCCAGTATTGGATTATGGCTGCCTGTGAGATAATGGGACACATAGTTGTTTACAGTTGAAGAGAATGTGTGTGTCTTATAGCCCAGCTGCAACACAGCCTAGTACTAGGGCCCAGACTTCATACTGACCATTAACCCTGGAGTCTTTTTTCTTTTCGTTTTTTTTTTTTTCCTGTTTCATTTTCCAAGGCAGGGTTTCTCTGTGTCACAGCTTTGACTGTCCTGGACTCACTTTGTAGATCAGGCTGGCCTTGATCTCACAGAGATCTGCCTGCCTCTGCCTCCTGCGTGCCGGGACCAAAGGTGTGTGCCAGCATGCCTGGCACAACCCTGGAGCCTGAATACTCTATTAGATCAGTGCGGTTCAGTGCTTCCTCTTGTAAAATATGAGTGTGAACATCCTTAAATTCGTAGCCCTTATTACCAGGGAAGCGGTGAGGTCTCCAGGTCGTCTGTCCCATCTTTGTGGGGATTTTGATATGGTGTAGATCTTGTGTCAGTAACCACAGCTGCAGTGGGTTCATGAGTGCGATAGCCACGTCATGCCTAAAAGTCATCACTTCTTAGTGCTCAGCCCCATCCTCTAGCCCTTCATCTGTTTTCCATCTCCTTTTTTAAGATGCTCCCTGGGGCTTGCTGGGGAATGGGGGTTTGATAAAGATTAGGGTTGGGAGCTGAGCGAGGGGTTACAGGAGAGGACAGGGGATGTGCTAACTAGTGTGCACTAAAGATTCATGAGGAAGTGTTATGGAAAAACTACTAGTC
This sequence comes from Acomys minous, assembly GCF_964271855.1. NCBI lineage: Eukaryota > Metazoa > Chordata > Mammalia > Rodentia > Muridae > Acomys > Acomys minous. Next base: position 40,512,345 of record NC_140484.1, on the reverse strand, counting down.
AGGAAACCAATTTCAAAACGTAGCTTAAGAAAAATGAGTTCGAAGGGGGAACCATGCATGGGTGACATAGCCACTCCCAGAAGCCATGGGTTATTACATAAAAATTGCAGTGCCAGGCATGGCCTACCTCCTTATGAGTTATTGGCTAGGGAGGCCACAGAGGTCTCCAAGGATATGGTCCTTCCTCTTGGTGACCTACCATAATTATGTTAAGATCCTATTGCTAAAGACACCATGGACTTTTGCTGCAGAACAGAGTCATACTTAGTTCTTCCTGGTACTGTCCGTTTCATGATGCTGGGAGAGGCTATGCAGGCCCCTGGGGGAGAAAGATAGCAGGGGTCTTAACCAGCTCTGAACCACGCATGCTCTAACACCTATCAACCTGACAGATCAGATGTGTCCACTGGCGAAATAGTGGTGTGGCTGGTACAGGTTAATTACCTGTATTCTGGTTGAATTTTAGACTTGCTCTGCAGAAGATTTCCTGCTTGATACTGTAATCCCCGTCAAAAATCCCATGGCAGAGCTTATAGACCCTATGGTAGAACTTGATATTGTTATTGTGTTAAATGGTCATTTTTGTCAAACAGCCTTCCAAATATTTATGTTGGGACCCATAGACCTGGGTGCAAACTTTTTTTTTCTCAGTCTGAGTCAATGGAGCTTGCTTTTGTAGTAGGTTGCAGTCAACCCAGAGACTCTTAACTCCAAAGTGTTTGGAAGAAGAGACTGAGGATACATATTTCTGAAATGATCAGAGAACTTACTCACACGAGGAGAAGTGTGAAAGTGCCTACCTTTGTCTGAAACATAGCTACAGCTCAGAAACTAGTTGGATATACTTTTCTTCCTCTGTTTACTTATCTCAGGGATAAACGTGTTGGCAACTATTATCATTTGTGAATTCATGTATTCCATATTGATTAGTTACTAAGAAATTAATACTACTTGTGAAAGTCACTAGGAAATACATATGATGATGTTCATGGGCCAGTTTATTCTCAAAGTCTATAGATTTAATCCTGTTTAATTCCGTCCACTGTCATTGTTAGTTTTCTCCATATAACTAAAAATTGTGCTCTCGGAAGACCTGTAGCTAATGTTGCTAAGTAAGCAAATAGATTTGGGAAAAAGTCAATATTTAATTGTTAGTCAAGTCAGTGTTCCATATTTTTTAGTTTAATTGTGAAGACAGAACTAATTCTATGAGTGTTTCCCCTATCCCCTTTGCTCTCTCTGTCTCATGTATGTCCATCAAGAGTCCACAGGCTGACTTCGAGCACCTTCTATCTTCCTCAGTTGCTCTCCACCTTATTTTTTGAGCCAGTATCTCACTGAAACTGGTGCTCCTTGATTTGGCTCTACTAAGTGGCTTCAGATATTCACCTGTCTTCCTTACCCAGTAGTGCTGCTGTTCCTAGCTTGTTACATGGATGCTGGATATGCAGACTCAGGCTCTCATGCTCACATGACAAGCATGTTATTAACCAAACACCTCCTCTTTCCTGCTGCAGTAAACTGTTTGAGAATTATCAAATCCTAGCTTGTTTGCAATAAAATTCATATGCATCGTCCATAAGGACTGAACATCAGATGCCTGGAGTAAAATCTTACTCTTCTTCATTCCTCCTGACTCTTAAAGGAAACCCCACTCCTACCCCGGCCACCCAAACCATAGATGCGAGAGAGCCGGAAATGAATTGAATGCATCTCATTACACAGGAATTGTCCCCTTGATGCAAAGTGCAGGGTGGGAGATGACAGCTCACACGTGAGGTGGGAATCTGGCCCATGTTGAATAAAGACGGAAAAATGGGACTTCTCTAGAATTGTGCTTTAATCACATCGCTTTCCTTATGAAAGCCCTATTGATCTCTGGACTTTTTAAGATAAATTCAGAAATTTGTGCTTCTCCTTGACTGAGGTTTTCCTCACAGGGACAGGCTGTCTTCACGTCCTGGACTGTAAACCTAAGGCAATGCCAGTCTTTCCGTGAACAGCCCAAGAGCTTCACCTCTCCTTTCCCTTCCTCTCCTCCTTCCTTTCTGTCCTCTGTAAGGCCTCTCTCCAGCTACCCAAATTCGTAGCTCAACTCAATTCCAAGTACTTCTTTTTAGTGTCTCCTGACCATCTGTCTACAGTGAGCTCCTGTGTCTCTACCACTCGTTCGGTCCTGGAGTGCTTCATTAATCTTGTTTACATGCTTGCTTTTCACCCTTGTGTAAGCTCCTTAGTAATCACCCCGCCCCCCCCCTTACTGTGTCTCTTGTGTCTAGCATAGTACTAAGTCTGTGAATGAATGATTGTATACTCGCTCATTCACACATTGAAGAATTATATATAAGCCTCACACTCTACCTTTTGGGTTTTTAATTTATCCACCTGTGTTCTACATGGATAGCTTATTGCTGTAGTGTATTTGCTTTCTTGCTACCGTTAGGTCGAAAGAGGGGAGGGTTAAGAATGAAAGCAAACTCTTAAAGCTCTTGCCTCTTTCTGTTCTTTATAAATTGGTTCTCGTATATAAACAAGAGAGTGAAACAAACTTCTTCCCATTGTGTCTTTCTCCTTCATGTACCGATTTTCCTTTCCTTTGTCATATGTTTAACCATCACTTTAAATTATTATCTGATAGCTATTAGACTGTTCATCCCATTGATCTACGTCTTCTGTCTATCGTGTTGGTAGATTTCTCTCATAGGGAGTGTTCTCACTGGGAGAGACATGAAGTTGGTTTCCTCCACACACACCTCTTCCCACCAACCTGGACCACCTCTGGTCTAAAAGGAGAATAATCTGAAAAATTCAAGAAAAAAATTTTCCAAGATTTCAGGATGAAACAAGAGAAAGAATCTCCCTAAAGCGAAAGAAAGAGTTTCATCTTATAGGAAACAGTTCTGGTTTGGGACACAGTTTACAAACTAAGGTCCTTGGGTCAGAGGTGGCTGCAGCAGCAGCAATGGCAGCAGTGGAGGCTGCAGCATTACTGGGAATTTATTAGAAATGCAGATTCTTAGGCTCTGAGGAATCAGGCACTCTGGGGGTGGGGCTCAGCCGTCTGTGTTTTCATAAGCTCTCCAGATGGTTCGATGCACGCTTATGTTTCAGAGCTACTGGTGTACAGCATGGGGTTCCAGTTCGAACGAGCTACATTTAATTCACAGCTCTGTCACACACTAGCTGTGTGTGGACTGGATAAGTTCTTTAATCTTCAGATGTTTTCTTTTCACCTTGGTAAAATGGTGGTGTCTGAATGTTCCTGTCTGCAGAATGCACATGCTGAAATCCTGATGTTGCAGCTGATGGCTTTGATGGGAGTTCTTCTGTGAGGTCATTAGGTAATGAAGCATAGTGATCTGCCTTGCCATTTCTACTATATGAGGACATAGGAAGAAGGCACCATCTGTGAACGTGGGCTCCAGACATTGAATCTGCTGGCACTGTGGGTTAACCAACGTCTAGAATCATAAGAAGTAAATTGCTATGGTTTATAAGCCATCCAGTCTATACATTATCATAACAGCTCAAATTGACTAAGACAAGTGGTTGAACACCCACCTTCCTGATGGAGGTGCTACAGGATTTAAAGTATGTTACTTCTTTAATCTAGAGCAGTCCTGGCCATGCTAAGGCAGCCAGTGACTTTATGCCATTACTATAATGTTACTTCATGGGAGAATAGAAAGTGTTCCATACTTTTAAAATATCTGCTACTTTTCTCTACACATTTCTTAAGACTCGGCTGCACATTAAAAACACTTGGGGAAATTGAAAAAAAAAACTAATTCCCAAGAGCCTTATGCCAGACTAATTCAGTAAGAATTTTGGGGAGTGACAGCAGTATTTTTATTTTACAGGATATACTAAGATGCTTTTCCTGTCAGGATAGCACACTATTGTAATGATTACAATAATTAATCTTTGCAATGAGAAAGAGCTGTGAGGTGACAAGTGGATAAGAACTTCTTATTGGTGACATGACATACTGTATGGATGAGCACCCCTTTTTACGTAAGTTTCATGGTAGAAGAGTGCAGAGAAATGCTAAAAATTAAATTCTAGAGGGGATGACATGTCCTGTTGTTCACCCTGGCCTGGACAATTCCTTTTCTTCTGAGGAGTGTCTCTGTGTGTTATAAGCACCCCAAGCTACTGTGTAGTCACCCTTGCCCCTCATTATGAGACCCAAAAGACTTTTAAACATTGCTTTCAATTCATAATCTCTTTTAGCATTTCAGTGTCTGTGTACAAATCAGAATTTACTACTTAACAATACGATTTAGAGTGAGTTGACTAACCTAGGCCTTTGTGCCTTAACTGTCTATTCCATGGAGATGCTTCCAACTTTAAATTTGTATTTTGCTGTTTGAGAAATAAAAATGCATATAAAATCCCATATACGCTGGAAATAGTCATCCGCAGTATCTCCACCATTTGTGTTTGTGCTGACAGTCTTTCCTTAAGGCACTGGAAAACCCCTTTTTTCAAACTTGTATGTAGAAACTGTGCCTCCATTCGCCAATTTATTCTTTGAGTAGGAAATCAGAATGAATTCCTCATAAAATTCTCTCAATGTCTACACAGAGGTACAGGCTAATCTATTAAGTCTTACAAATGAATCATTTGTGCCAGTGAGCACTCACCTTGCATAATCCACTAAGGACTGTTCATTTTGGTGGAGTGTAGTGATTATTGCATTAATATAAAGAAGTTATTCTGGTGGCTGAGTTTTCAAATATTTCAACTTGGAATCAGACCAATATTCTGAAACTGAACCTTTTCACATATCCAAGTACTTTCTTGAATCTTCTTACTTAACTTTTTAATCTAAGAGAAATTTATATGATGAGCAAAATAGGAAACATAGGGACCAGAAGTTTTCAAGTTAGGAGTAGCAGCAAATGTTTTGCTTACACATTAGGGTTCCCAGTTTTGTTTTTAGGAGTTTTCTGTGTGTGCGAATGTGTGTGTTTCTCAGCATCTCTCTGTGTTTCTTGTGCTTTTTCTGTGGTTCCATTTTTCCTAATTGTTTTGTCTTATTCTTGTTTGTTTTTATTTTTAATCCTATATTATTTTATTATTATTACTTTAGATGCCTATTTGTATCCTAAGGAGAGAGATAGGAAGAAAGCGTGTAGATTTGGGTCAGTGTGGAGGTGGGGAGGACCTAGGAGGAGTTTGTAGAAGGGAAACTATAATCACAAGATATTGTATGAAAAAAAATCTCTTTCAGTGAAAAGAGGCCAGTTCTGGTGAAAATATAACTACCATTTATTAACGATGAAAGCAAGTTTGCAGACAAAAAAAAAAAAAAAAAAAAAAAAAAAAAAAAAAAAGGAAGGGGGCAGGAAGGAGTAGTACCCAGACCCCCTACAGCTTTTGCGTCAGTAACACAACACAAACTCTTGGAAATAACAAGATTTCTATGCTGCTCTGTTGATCTCACCAGTGCAGTAAAACAGATAAGAAATGCTATGTGTGGAGTTAGCTACTTCGCTTGCAGAGTGTCTTATGACTCTGGTTAGAACTTTGTCTTAGATCCTTGCTGTTAAGGTGTATAGTGTATATCTACATATAATTTGGTAATACATATAGACATTTATGTATGCATACGTGTACACCCTATAGTATAAATACAGACATGCTTTTTTCTATTTGTTCTCAAGTGTGAGATATTTCACTCACTTCTAATTCTCTGTAAGTTTTTCAGCGCTGCTGAGGCCACCAAATGCCATCCCTGCTATGTGCAGTCTCTGTCCCCTCAGTGTGTGCTTTGTATGGAGACAGAGCACCAAGCATGACCATTATAACCCTCACCTTAGGGCAGACTTTCAGTTCTTTCCTAGCAGTGCACTTTCTACTTGTCCCCAGTCTGAGGGTTGGTCTTCCTCATGGAAGAGGCATCACTGTTAAAAGCATGCGAAGGCACTTGCAACATATGAGTCATAATTTGTGAAGCCAACTTCAGGCAAGCTCTTGAAGTTCACATGCCACAGGGACCATTGTTGTTGGATGTTAGGGCAATAGTGGCAAGTTTGTGCATTAGTAAGTATGTAACATCACAGGCTGAACTTTGTCCAATCCAATTGACATAGCAACTAGCTGTTCACTATGGAACTAATTATAACTTTACACCTTTGTATGAATTTTGTTAATTCAAAGTTTTCTAGTAAAAGTACTCCTAGCTCAGGAGTCTCATCTCATTTCATTTTTTACAAATATGAGAGATTTTTACACTACTATTTTTTTAAAGACAGTAGCTAAGTAGGTTAGAGTCATTTATCGCTATTGCTTAAATACGATTCCGTATTCCCCCTTCTGTACTAAGATACCAACAACATACCTTCATTTCCCTGAAAACTAGGCAATCCTGTCTGAGAGAATTCAGGTGGAGCCATTAGTACTAAACTAACTCAGCTTTGTTCTAAACAAACCAGAGCTGAGTTTCTCATCCCATATCTTCTAAGGAACATACTCACCAAGAGACAGCTTAACGACCAGATACAGTGAATTTACTTAAAAATGTAGAGACGTCCCAAGAATAACAACATTATCTCCGTGGGCAGCCCACGTTTACATTAGCAGAAAGAAATTTGTCCCTGAAGCATTTTGTAAAGTAGAACTGCACATGGTCCTCTTCCTTCATCCATCCTGGGACATCTTACAGGAGCTTGCAGCCAGCTAAAATTGTGAATATTTTACTGAATAGGGTGAGAAACAAAGCAAGAATATAAAACTGCATGTTGCCAAACTAAATGTGGAATGGTTTTTTTTCAAACTCAAAACAGTTCAGCCTGATCTAAAGTAAAAAGGAGAAAATCCAGAGATCGAATCAGAGGCAAACACACAAATTCATTCTGTGTTCATTTCCAGAACCCTCAAGAATGCGTAGAATGAAGGAACACTCATGTATCTTTAAATGCATTATTACCTCATTCCTTTCTTTCAGCTAACTTGAAAGACGTTTACAAAGGTGAGTGGTTTCAGGGACACTTCAAGAAAGGTATGCTCAGTCTTACATCTTAAGGGCATATTCGCTCTATCTGAAGTTTTGAGGAATGCTTCTGAGTCCCATAATTTCAGGAGGAGATGGTCCTCACACCGCACATATCAAAGACAGACTGCATAGTACACATGCCTCTTTAAAGTAAAGAGCAACCTCTGAGTTACCTATTTTTCCTTAGGGATAAGTTAGGGACTGGACATTCTATGGAAAGTAGTCATGCAGGTTTAAATGTCTCCAGACTGTCTCCCTTTAGATATTGCAGAAATGCTTACTTTTAGGTCCTAAAGTCTGTTTAGGATCTTCCTCCCCTTTGTCATATTGGATTACCAGTCATAAATCTGTCTTCAAATGAGAACCATTATTTGTTTGTTTCATACCCTTCTGATCATGCACATTAGATAGATCAGCCTTTTCTTCTTCCCCTTCTTCCCCACACTTACTCCCCTGTTTGCTTTTGTTTTGTCTTAGCACTGAGGAATGAACTCAAAACTTTCAGCTACATCCCTGCTCTTTTTTTAAAAGACATGGTGTGCTATTTGGTTCAAGTTGGCCTGGAACTCTCTATGCAGTCTATGCTGGCCTTGAACTCATGATCATCCTGTTTCATCTTCTAGTACATTGAGATTATGGGTATGTATATACCTAGTAGCATTTTCATTAATATTTTTTACTTATTATCAGTAATACATTTATAGTGCTTCTTGCTGAATGTCATTTCATATTTTGTTCTCCGGGAAAAAGAGGAAAGAAATGTATGTCCACGATGCTCCTTCTCCTTAGCTCCAGAAGTTAGCAAGGCTTTGTACAAAACTTGGAACCTCACCTCATTTTCCTGCAACAAAAGGAAAAGGCCCAAATGTGGATAGAATTTAGCAAGCACAGTAGCATCTGCACTTGTGCTGTACTCACTGTTTGTTTCTCATCCTTGATGCTTATTAGGTGTTCAGGCTGCTGTCCTTAGCACTATTAAGTGGGAAAGTTATTTTCAAACTGCTAGAAAAGCATTATTAAAATATAGCTGCATGGGGGTCAGCAGAGCCTGGGGCGTTTCCAGTGATGTATGTCATATCAACCACTCAGAAGATTTCTTCTCTCACCCTATTCAGACAATTTTTTTTTCGTGTTTGCTGAGATAAAGATCTTCAAGTAGAAACAATTGGTATTTAACATCCCACATTTACTAACAGATAATGATTTTATGATCTGGAAGAATAATGAATTATTGTCTAATGGTTGGAAATTAAGAACTATACCCAAAAACTAAAGACTTGAGCACGAATGCTGCAGGGGCATTTCAGTAAATAAAGGTCAGCGCATATCTTTGACTTTGTGATGGAAGCATTGATAGAATAGAGAATCCAATTTGCCTGTGACCTTGCAACTAATGGGTCCAAGAATAGTTAACAGTTGGAATCTGAAAATTATCTTTGGTTTGCTGAAGGCAGTTGGTGGGGTGATGTGTCGACCAAGCAGTTGCTTTAGGTATGTTTGACAAAAGTGCTTATTCTGATTTTCTGGAAGAGTCTAAATGGTTGTGCTGAGGAGTCGCTATTGCTTCTGGTATGAAAAGGGCAAGATCATTAGGATATTCTAAAAAGGCAAAATATTCAACCAATATTCACTCAAAAATGAATCCACTTGAGACTGAAGACAGATTAGTCTGCACTGCATGTGCCCTTTTTGACTTCTTTGAGATTTCAGGTCATTAGTTTAAAAATTAGCCATCAAACCTTCTTAAATAATCCTACATTACATAAAATAATCATGACACAGCAATACCAGAGTTTTGTTACTACAAGAAAATCACCCTGCTTGGCTCCATTCACCTACAAGTAAGTAAACTGTCAGAGTAATGGCTAGGACAACGTTATTCAACTTTTAAAAAGTTTATTGCTTTTAATAGATGAATAGTATTGAGCTAGAAATGATCATAATGAGTGAGTTAACCCAGAAGCAGAAAGACTCAAATGGTATATACTCACTCATATCTGCATATTAGCCCAAGGGGCATGTCCCACGAAAGCCTTCACTTACCAGGAAACTGAGACAGAGGGGAGGACATTCTATTGGGACTCTAGATGAGAGAATCATGGGAGAATGGCAAAGTAGAAGGATCCAGAGAGTCCTAGAAACCTACAAGTAGAACATTATGACAGGCAGATTTGGGCCCAGGGGTCCCGCTCAAACTAAGGCACCAGCCAAGGACAATACAGGCGGTAAACCTTAAACCCCTACCCAGATCTAGCCAATGGACAGAACACTCTCCACAGTAGAGTGGAGAGTGGGATATGACTTTCTCACATACTCTGGTGCCTCACCTTTGACCATGTCTCCTGGAGGGGGAGACCTGGTGGCACTCAGAGGAAGGACAGCAGGTTACCAAGAAGAGACTTGATACCCTATGAACATATACAGGGGGAGGTAATCCCCCTCAGGAACAGTCATAGGGGAGGGGAATAAGGGAAAAAAGGGAGGGAGGGAAGAATGGGAGGATACAAGGGATGGGATAACCATTGAGATGTAACAAGAATAAATTAATAAAGGAGAAAAAAATGAAAAAAAATAAAAAGTTTATTGCAATGTATGCTGCACTACATATTGCAAAGCTTTATAGTTCCTCTCCCCTGCTCACTCCCATTCACCAATGGATTCCCAGATCTCCTTATTCACTAGAGAATAGTAATTTTATAGGACTGAGCATAGGATGTTCCGAGTTGTAGACTACTTGTCTAGCCTCTGTGAAGCCCAATGTCCCCCGTCCCAGCAAATATAATGCCCATCCATGATGTCAACAGAAGCCGTATACAACACCTGGTTGTCATTATCACAAATATCTTAACACCTAGCAATACACTAAATGCCTTTTGGGTTGATTCTTGTTCTTGGGCAACGATGAAGCACAGTAGACTTGAGTTTCATGAGCCGAGACCCCAGAGAAGGCTTGTGATGGTGAAAGGCTGGCTTGGAAGAGTGAGATTGAAGACCCAACCTTAGCAACCACTGGTTTCCCATGGGGGTCTTGTACATTGCTTGGTATTTGGACTAGTGTACTTAAGAGTCATGTCTTTGGTCAAGAAGATCAAGTTCTTTGTGTCTGTTTCTCCTTCAGTTAGCTGGCATGATAATTTCCTTCACAGAGATTGCTTGAAAGAATAAAACACAATCCTATCGGAAGACGATTGGCCTGTGACTGTCATAAAGACAGTATCACCATGTGGCAGCCACTACTAAACAGGGACACTTTCTACCTTCCAGCTGAGCTCCATTGTCCTGCATCAATAAAAAGCCATGGTCCTAGACACGCTGGGTGCTTGTGTTTATCTGAGTGCACACAGAGGCTGATGTTGGGGAATGGACCTGTTTTGGGGATCAGCTCTTGGAAGGTGAGTTGCCAGGTAGTGTATGCTGCAGAGCTCTTCCACAGACCATGTATTTCTTCCTTTAGAAAGAGAGAACATGCTTGTTCTTACCGCCTGTGATGTCAGGGCAGGGAAGACGACATGTGCACTTCTCAAATAAAACCCCACGATCTTCTGTTGCCACCAGAGCCTTTGCTTGATTTGGTTGTGTTCCCTAATGCAGTGTGAAGGAGTGAAAGTTGTCCCATGCTCATACTTAACATTTATTCTTTGGTACAATAGTACAGGATCCATTCATTCAGAATTGTATTTGAAAAATCATTGAATACTTGTAGGTCAAGTCCAGAAATTCAAAATAGTTTATATAAAGCCTTTTTCATCTTATATTTTTCTTCTGAGAAAGAAACTCAAACTCTGAGATAAAAAGGCATTTGGTCAAAGAGGTCTTAAGCTTCCCAGGAAAAGGGTGGCAATAGATTACTTCCTAGGATCTGAGAGGGTTCTGTAACGGCAGTGAGGAGCAGCCTTTGATGGGAAACTGGATCCCCACCACAAAATGGCAGGGATCTTCTTTTTTACCATGATAGAGAAATTAAACTCTTCCTCACACATTTTAGGACTTAGATATGTATAAGATATATTTGATATAATAAAATATATAGATACATACTGGTTATCTTTGGGGAAATGACTCAGGTTATGAAAGAAGAATTTACTTGAGAAGCTTCTGTACCATTAAATTACTGCCCATATGCCAATCAAATATATCATATCAAAAATTAAAATAAAAATTTAAATAAAGTATTTATAAATGACTGTTCTTAGTGTCTATGTAATATTACCCCATCTCATTTGCTTAAATTCATTCCAGTTTCCTCATAAATCATTATTTAGTTGTTTCTAAGAGTTTTCTCCTACTTTACATGGCACATGTCTATTTGCTTCTATTTTCCTAGTAGAATAGTGCAAGAAAGTCTACAGTTCCGTTAGATGTTCTTTGAAACACTTAGCATGAACATGTCCATCAAATTATTCCCAGCCAGATACTGAGCACCATCAGTTTCTAAAAACAGCCACTGCTGAGGTTGTAGGTGAAGAGTTGCTTCTGGAAGATGTGACATTGTAATAAAATGACTCAGTTTACCAGAGAGTGACTTCTACCTGCTAGTGAAAATCAAGGCTTAGTTTTCATATGTTCTGCAGCTACTTAATGCCAATTACCAAAACACTCGTCCAACAAACCCGTAACATTGTACAGATAAGCAGGTTGGGTTTAGGAATGTGTGTGTGTGTGTGTGTGTGTGTGTGTGTGTGTGTGTGTGTGTGTGTGTAACAACAAACCCTGAAAAAAGACACTAAGGATCTGAAAGACAGCAAGGAAGGGTATATGTGGAACAGGGTGGAGGGAGGAAAGAGAAGAGAAAATGATGCAACTTAATCTTGAGAAAATGAAATAAAATTTTTTAAAAAGTAGAGAAATAGGAAAAGATGAAAAGTCTGACTTTACGGAGAGATTTGCTCAATGGTGAGAAAAAAGTACATTTTAGATTTCCTGTGATCTGGTAAACTCTGGGCTGTTTTAGTTCTTCTGTGACTGGAGTGCTGTTGACATAAGCCACATTTACAGTTAAAGGTCAGTGTGCTAATGACTTGAGTTCTGAAATCCACCTCTGAGTCTCTGGATCTGGGTCAGTCTCAGTAAAATGCTGTTATCAAGCTGGTCTAAGGTTTCAGGTTACAATCAGCTATGACCAATAGTCCAAAAGGAGGCGACCATGAGAGTCTGTGTGGCCCATTAGAGACCCCATGGACATTCATGACCCCAAGGCTTACCAAAGTTTTCCATGTCTGTACTTATTTTCAGTGAGATAATTGAAACACCTCAGTTGTGCTTTTTTTTTTAAAGTGAATTTGACAAAAGTTAGAGTAACTTGGGAAGAGAGAACTTCAGTTGAGGAAACAGCTCCATCAGATCGGCCTTAGGCAAATTAACATGGCTTTTTTTTTAAATTAATAATTGCTGTGGATACTTTGACTTCTGCCTTTTCAATTTGTATCCCTTTGATCTCCTTTACTTGTCCTATTGCTCTAGCTATGACTTCAAGCACTATATTGAAGAGATTCAGAGAGAGTGGACAGTCTTGTCCCTGATTTCAATGGAATTGACTTAAGTTTCTCTTCATTTAGTTTGATATTGGCTGTAGCCTTGTTATTTCTGGCATGGACTCTGGTCCCCACATGTTGATCACTTCCTCCTGGCAGGGTGGCTTTGCCAAGCCACAGAAGAAGAGGGCACAGGCAGTCCAGATGAGACTTCATAAGCTGAGGTCAGATGTTAGGGAAAGAGGGCTCCCCCTTTCTGTGGACTAGGCGATGGAGAGAGGGGGTGTGAGGGAAGGAGGATGGGACTGGGAGGCGATGAGGGAGGGGCTACAATGGGATGTAAAGTGAACAAATTAAAAATAAGATGAAATGAAATAAAATAAAAATCAAAAATAGAACCACACACATAAATTTATTCAGACATGCAAAAATAAAGAAGGTAGCTGTTTAGGTGTATTGACATAATTGCTAATTATTATATGGGTTGTTCAAAGGCAGGAAGAAGATCAGTAAGGCAGAAATGAAGGCCTTGTTGGCCTTGTTAAAGACTTTTATCAGATTTTGGGTTTGGTGGGGAAGTGTGGGGGTTCAGCGTTAGAACAAGCTATGCCATAAGTGAATATGTAGTGGACTTAGTTTTTTTTGTTGTTGTTGTTCATAAACAAACAGAAGATTCATTCTCCAAATTGGGAAACACTTTAAAAACAGACAGTATTGTGGGGTACCAACGCAGAGTGTTGCTTACTGAATCATAAACAATAAAAATCCTCAGGAAAAGAAAAGTGCATCAAGGCATCAAGGCACCAAGGCAGAAGATATTTCTCTCTTCAGCAAGCCAAGATGCTGTACAGTGATTTACCTAGTGACTTAGCATGATGCATTGAGTATGAGGAATGTGTTGTCTTGTTCTTTACTAGTGAACAAACAGTCTCATTCTTTTCATGGAATGTGACAGTGTCCTGAAGATTTCTTAACTTAGATACATTTTAGATTAGAAATCTCAGTCTAAAAGGTAGCCACAACAATAAATAATACTTCTTCAAGATCAGAACACCCAACAATGTATAGGCCTGATTTAAAATTCCCATTTTGTAGATTCATATGCTATAGCTCACATAAAAACATACTTACAAAAGGTTGAATAGTTAAAATCACTTTGCATGCCAGTACAGCAGTGAAGGTTGAAGTTGTACATGGAATTTAAATGCATTACCAAACGCTGGCCTTTGCCTTTTTAGTGCAATGCTTCATAAAGTTTAGCTAATAGAATAGTCAATGTGTCCTTCCATGTTTAGATAATATATTTGTGACGAATCAATGTGTTTTGTACAAACAATCTAAACTGTGAATGCATTTTTACAAAAATAAAATAATATTTACAGCAAAAATAAATAATTGCCGTGGAAGGGTCCAGCCAAGTGTGGGAAGTGCTGTCCCTGGGCAGGGGGTCCTGCATTGTATAACCAGCAGGCTGAGCTCACCATGGCCAGCAAAGCCAGTAGTCATCATTTTCCCATAGCTTCTGCTCCAGTTCCTGCCTCCAGGTTCCTGCCTCCAGGTTCCTACCCCCAGGTTCCTGCCTCCAGGTTCCTGCCTTGAATTTTTGCCCTGACTTCCCTCACTGATGGAGTATGACCTGAGAGTTGTAAGATGAAATAAAATCTCCCTCCCAAGTTTGATCTCTGGTTATAGTGTTTATCTTAAAAAAAAAAAAAAAAGCAAATCAGGACACCAGTCATGAACATGGATGTTTGCTTTAACTTGCTGTGAAGATAACCATTATCTGTAGATAACTGTTTTTCACCTGATCAAGGAAATCATTGATTCTGAATAAATTTCTCTCCTGTCTGTCTGATGTCTAAACCTTTCATTCTTTGACCATTTAATAATATTTCTACTAATCTTGAGATTATAACATAATTATATTATTTCTCTCTTTTCTTTCCTCTGTCCAAACCCTCTCATATAGTCCCCTTCTTGCTTTCTTTCAAATTCATGGCCTCGTTTTTTCACTAATTGTAGTTACATACATATTTGTCTATATACACATTTAAATATATCTTTTTAATACACATATATACTCACATATATTCTCATATATATGTATACATATTTCTAAATATATAAGTGCAGCTGCTTAGTCTGTACAATGTTACCTGTATGTACATGTTTTCGAAGCTGACCATTTGGCATTAAGTAACTGCTTGGTATGCTATTCCCTGAGGAAGATGAACTAATTCTCTAGCTCTCAGCATCGCTTAGTTGCCTGTAGTTCTTTGCCCAGGGTTGAAGTTCCATGATATTCCCCCTTCATCTAAACATGTCTATTGGTAGTGTCCTTGTTCAGCTCATGTTTAGGTAGTCATGTGCCTGAGACGTTGTGTGTGTAACTTCTGACGTTCTTAGGACACAATCCCACAGCAAACTCCCTGTTCTTCTGGCTCCTGCACTCTTTCCACCCTCTTCTGCAACTGATCATTTAGAAACGACATTACAATCCCTAAGAGATTGAATCAAAGAATATCCAGACATGCACACATGTGTGATCCCAGCTTTTGGCAGAATTGAGGCATACATTGCGAGTTTGAGTTCAGTGTAAGGTGTTGGAACCCGATCTCACACAACTCCCCAGTCAAATCAAACCTAAGATTAAAACAGGATGGGCAGGCCTCGTCTGAGAGTGAATTGAGTATTACGGACGTGAGGCATACATACAAAAGCTGAGGGAGACGACAAGATGGGAACGTTTTATGGAGGAGGCAGGCAGACTCATCTGGGGCTCTCTGAGTGCCACAGCCGGACCCACTGATTAGCTTGTCATTTGAGGACATGACAAAGCTGCCAAGAGAGCTTAGCATTAGAAGTTAGATATTTGCTAAGAAAAACTTTGAGCTTAGGAGTTTGCCTACCTCTGGTCACTGTTCAGGTTTTAGTTGTTTAATAATATCATTAATGCTTCTCAATCTGGAGGTTGTCTAAGACAGTGAAAGAATAGAGATGCTACAGTACACACATGATGGCGCATAATCCTTGGGTTTGCTTTCACTTCTTTTTTTAAAACATAAATTATTTATTTATTTACTTTAGATCCCAATCATAGCCCCTCCTCATCTCCCCATTCCACCTTCCCTCCCTCTTTCCCTCCCTCCCCTCCTATACCCCTCAGAAAAGGGACGCTCCCTTGCCCCTCACCAACCCCAGCACATCCAAGTCACACCAGGGCTGAGCACATTCTCTTTCACAGTGGCCTGGTAGGCAGCCCCGCCAGGGGCCGGTGATCAAAAAGCATGCAACAAAGTTCATGTCAGAGACAGCCTCCACTCCCCTTCTAAGGGGACCTACATGAAGAAAAAGCTGCCCGCTGGGTACAGATGTGTAGGGGGCCTAGGTCCAGTCTATGCATGACCCTTGGTTGGTTGCTTCAGTCTCTGTAAACCCCTGTGGGCCCAGGTTAGTTGCCTCTGTTGCTTTTCTCGTGAAGCTCCTGTTCCCACCTGGTCCTTGCATCACTTGTATTCAGTTGAAGCAGAATCCAGATTATTGAATACAGGCCCAATGGCAAGGCAGGTAAGCATAGATACATTTTACTAACCTGCAACTTTATTTGAGTTGGGTTATATCTGAACCCGTCTCCCAAAAATGCACTCAACAACCTAGGAACCTCAGCCTGATCAGGCTGCTTGTAGGAATAAGTTGCTCCCCACACAGCCGTCCCACAGCTACTCCCCTCTTATGGTTAGTTTCCATCCAGACATGTCCTGGAATAACATACCTGAGGTCTAGAGGCATGGGGTCCCACCCAGCCTGAACCCATTTTAAGTATAGGCACAGTATGGTAACTTGCATCCTCTGAGATAACTTTTTAGGAAATATTCTCCATTTACTATTGTATGCCTATGCATGGTTGGAACCTTACATTGAGGAGAATGGTTGTCAAGGGATCAAGAGCTAGTGTTACACAGTGCGTCTTTGAACTTCCTGTGATGACGAATGTGTTCTGCTTCTGTCACACCCGATGTGGTAGCCACTGCTAACATGGCTAGGGACTACTTGGGATTTGGCTAGTGCAAATGAAGAGTGAAGAATTTACATTCGATTTCATTTTCAACATGCGTTTAGGTAGCCGGATTCACTAAATGAGGGTGGGGACTATCTAATGATGCTCTTTCTGATAGGCAGGGGAGGCAGATGGTCTGTGGTTGTGATTGGGTAGCTTTGCCTTAACGCTTGCAGTGGTTTCAGCGTTAGCTCTGCTGAGGCAGAGCTGTTAGTCAACAGCCCCGTCTTTGGGGGTAGACTCCCTGAAGGGAGTAATGGATTGACTGGACCAGTGTGTGTTCTAAACCTGGGATTAGGGTAATCAAAACATCCCCTACTCCTTTCCTTGGTAAACACTCATGCAGTTACTTTTCCAGATCAGGAGGTAGAAGCAGGAAAGTCTGGCAAGGAAGTCACCACAGACAACAATCCTATTTTGTAATTAATGGTTGCGTAAGCCATTCTCTTCTTTGGGGCCTCAGAACAGGCAGCCTACTAGTTTATTAATGGTCCAGGTCATCTGGCTGTGCTTATGATGACCCTTTCATACTCGATAATTCTATTTCTTAAGAAAAAAAAGTGCTCTCTGGAGTTGACAAGTGTCTGTACCTTTGTCCTGAACCCATTCTCCCTCCACTGTTCTTGGGCAATTACTGTGATTTCCCGCACTTCCAAAGTACAGGCGCTTTCCATAATGACACAGAGAAAGAGAAAATGACTGGGTTTCAAGGGATGAGATAGAAAGCCCTCAGTGCCACAGTTCTTATTACTTAAATAAGGCTGAATAAGAAGAAAAGTGACGTGCTTTTTTTTTTTTTGAGGGGGGTTCAGGTCATTACACTGTACTTAAGCAGCCCAAACCCTTATTTTCCTCAGATACAAATCATATTTGATCATGAAATTGAACTGGTGCATGGAGCCGTCATGTGGTTTCTGATGAAATTCTCATCTGATGAGACACAAACTTTGTGGCTTTGGGGTCTCAGAGCATCTTATTCCTTTACCGCATACTCTTTAATTCAGGATTCCTGAAAGGGAAAATATTTCCCACCCAATAA
Source organism: Acomys minous (assembly GCF_964271855.1). Lineage (NCBI taxonomy): Eukaryota > Metazoa > Chordata > Mammalia > Rodentia > Muridae > Acomys > Acomys minous. The sequence goes on along the minus strand of NC_140484.1, from coordinate 40,494,778 downwards.
CTGCAGCTTCTGGCTCTGCCCCTTAATCATTCTTCAGAGTGGACCTATTTAATATTTACTTGTAAACTTTATTCTACAGATAAGCCACAGTCTATTTTCAAGTAGAATCAAAATATGACATATGTTAACCATAAGAGTGTCATGTAACTGGGTGAAATGGTGACATAATTGTGTCTTTGGCAACGGGGAAAGTGACGCAAGGCTGTTGCTTTCAGCATGCCCACTCGAACTCTTCCTGAATGGTGCTCTCTCTCTACCTCATCGATCTAATGCTTTAATTGGCAGACAGTAACGTCTGATGGGAAAATAATGGTCTCTTAAATACCTGAGAATGAAAAGCAAATTAAGTTAGCGCAGTGTAAAAGGCAAGTAATTACATGATGTCAATCCCATTTTATGCCGTTTAGACTTAAATGGCACAAAGACAGGGCATGTTTAGGAGAGATAAAGGTAAGACTGCTTCCTCAGGTGACTTTGCTCTTGTTTTCCCTTTAAACAGAAAGCTCCACGGATGGCTCAGACCAGGTTGGTCTGTATCCATTCTTCATCTAAGGCCTGTAGTTGTTTCTCCTAAACTCTTAAAAGGTGGTCACCACCATGAGCCAAAGTTCTCTCTCTCTCTCTCTCTCTCTCTCTCTCTCTCTCTCTCTCTCTCTCTCTCTCTCTCTGTCTCTCTCTGTCTCTCTGTCTCTCTCTGTCTCTCTGTCTCTCTCTCTCTCTCTCTCACTCTCTCTCTCTCTCTCTGACTACATTTAATTAGCAGGAGGATAAACTGACAGAGTATGGGTTAGACCTAAAGAGTCACAGGGGGCGTTGGTTGCTGGGACAATTGGTGGAAGGTCTCCATCTTTGACCATGTCCACAAATGGCTTTGTGGCTTCAGGAGGTTTTTGACCTTATGACCTAGGCTTTATCAGGCACTACAGAGGGACACCCTTGGGGACTGGGCATATAGAATAATCACTGGGCTCTTTCATGGAAATTTCATATGGTCAAGCAGTTAAAGAAATGTGAAGAAAGATGAAGGACACATTACAGGGTGAATAGCAACTGAGAGATCAATAAACCAGGCCATCCCACTCACCCAGCCCATTTTGCTCCCCTCCATCCTTCTCCCCCTCTCTTTCCCCTTCTCCCTTTTTATTTTTTCTTTCCTGTTTCCTCATCTTTTTTAACTTTCTTTGATCTTTTCCCACTTTCTTTCCACTTTCTCCTCCCCCTCTTTCTTTATGTTTATTTGTTTCCTTTTCACTCTGCTTTCACTCATCTCTTTTCCATATTATGTGTGTGTGTTACAAAAAACATTGACAGAATGCAAAGATATAAAAAAGAAAGAAAACTACGAATAATTTTATTTCCTAAAGAAAAATCAGTTAAGATTTTATAGTGTATTTTTGTGATCTTTTTCATACACATTTCCAATTCCATACCTACTTATTTGTCTTTCTATTTCTTCATATGTGATAATTATATTTAGTATACTATATCAACATATATATATGCTATATGTAGATTATGCATAATGAATTTCATGATATTTTACACCCAGACAAGCTCATTTAAAATATTCCTTAAGGAACAGGTAAATCAATTACTGTCTGGAACTTCCTAAAGGTTTGATGGAATTAACCACTGTGGGAGTTGAAGCATGCAGAGTGTGTGGTGACAGCTCAGATGGGAAAGGCTACACAGTGTTCATAAGCACACAGCTGGCGCTGATGGTGCACAGGCCTCCCACATGCAAGAGGCACACAGATAAATCAGGACCCGTGAGCATGAGCCTTCTTTACTCCCGCCTGTTTGTCATTATGCTGAGTATGTTTCTCCCCTTTAAATACATCCCGAAGCCTCAGCTGTTCAGATGTTGTGGTATGAGACACTGCAAAGCTCCTAGATGCATGGTGCCTGCTGTTTGCAGCGCTGGATCATCTTTGGAGCTCTTTATAAAACATATTACATACTTAAAATTTTTTTCTCAGAAACAATATTCTGGACATGTGCTAGTTTTTGTAAATGCCTAGTTTTATTTCAAGGCCTCTGGCATTGATGTGAAATGAAAAGACTCAGATACTATGAGGTGTGGACAAATGTTAGTTATCTATATAAACCAGAATCTGGGGGAGCTATTTGCTTCTCATCTCTGGTGTTCTGGTTATGTCTTCAGCATACCGCTTCCTAACTGGCTCAGTGTGTTTTCCTGAAGGAATAGCATTGCTTGTACTATCTTTTCCTTTCCATTTCCTCTAATCCATTCTTCCTGTAGAGAGGTCTAGATACAAGATAACAGGCTGTTTGAATGGCATGTAAAATGAGCTAAAGCACATAAAAGTAGACAAAAGCATTCATCTGGTGTGAATCTGCATGAAAAGGAGATTACATTTATTTTAAAATCTGATGCCAATTTTTGCTTTTTGTAACTGCTTCCCCATCATCTTTTTTTATTATGATTATGGTACCTGTAACACAATCAGTAAATAGTAACCGAATTAAACAAAACTTTGGTGTGCAATTTGGGGACTACATCACCAGAGAGTCGAGTAATGGATGGACAGATGACCATACCTGAAGATGCCCCAGGTAAAAAGTTCCTGTGACACTCATTAGCCCATGCAGCAGACTATAGGAACTAGGAAGACTTTGGATTTGAAAGTTCCACTTGAGCCTGTCCCTGACAGCATTCCTTAGCTTCTGAGCCGTTCACTTCCCAGTTTTAATTTGAACTTGTCTTGGCAGGCTCACAGTGCTGCCTTCTCTTCCATTGTAGGTTTTGACAAAAATCACTGACTATCTGGTTCTTCTGATTCTGTTCAAGCATCTCTGAGATGCTCTATGGTCCATATGCAGCTAGTCATGTATCTCCAGAGTGGCTTGGGCTACCAATGAGTGGTGAAGGAGGAGACTCTTCTCTAAGCTACTAGAGACTCTCTACTCCCCAGTCTTATAGTACTGTTACAGAATATTCCAAAGAGGATGTTGGCAAGCAGTGGGAAGACTCTTACAGGGAAGTGGCTCCCCAAGCTTCAATGCAGGTGCAGACCACGTTTAAAGAAAGAGATTTTAGTTCATCAGGTGCACATAGAGTCCGAGTATCAATACTTTTCCATGTCTATTTTTCTTCCCAGTACCACATTTCATTAGCCAGGAATTGAGGCCCAGCCATAGCATTCCTGAATTTTTCTGGAGTGTGTGAATGTTAAGAAGAGAAAAGGGCTCCAAGGAAAGCGAATATGGATGACAATGTTCTGCTTCTGGATTATGAAAATATGGATTACTGTAGATTATGAGACAGTTTCTATTTTACAAAGACTCAAGTTAAATGATAATACGCCACAAAACAAATAATCTACTATTATCAACACACACACACACACACACACACACACACACACACACACACTCAAGTAACACTCCAAGCACTGGAAATGATTTTAAAAAATGGACAAAAATAGGACCTTAAGAAAAACCATATATTATTGATTTGCTAAAGGAACATAGCAATAAAATGAGTCATAATGACATTCTCTTATACCCATAGATCAGTGCCTTGCTCAGCCATCATCAGAGAAGCTTCCTCCTGCAGTAAAGGGGAACAAACATAGATATCTGCGACTGGAAATTATGCAAGAGAGTGAGAGACCTTGCTTGGAACGCATATCCTAAATGGAATATCTTCATCAAGCCTCTCCCCTCAGGGCCGAGAGATTTACGTGGAAGGGGGGGGGGATGCGATGATCGTAAAAGCCAGAGGTGGAAGATGACTCCAAGGAAACAGTGTCTTCCAGAAACAACAGGGTTGATGCACATATGAACTCACGGAGACGAGAGAAGCATGCACAAGATCTGCACAGGCTCAAGCTAGTGCTGAGACAGGGGGATGGACATGGGCTCCCACCCCTATGCACAAAGCTATCTGCAATTGGTGTCCACTGGCAAAGGAAAAATTGACTCTCTGCAAAGGAGTGTTCTTGGCTGTATTAACCACACTTCAGGGTAGGCCCAACGCCTAGGAATAGACGGCCAACAACACAGAATGAACTCAATGCTGCATGGTAGACTTTTTGTTTCATGGTGTTCTATTTGGATTTATTTATTTATTTATTTATTTATTTATTTGTCTTATTGGTCTTGAGTTTGTATATTTTGGTTTCCATTTTCCTATTTTTGCATGTGTTTTGTAAAATGTGCTTTTGTTTGTATGTTTGTTTGTTTTGAAGAGATAAAGAGGGTCTGGAGTTGGGCTGAGGGAGGGGTGAGGATGTGGAAGGAGTGGGGGAGGAGGGAAGCATGATCAGAATATATTATATGAAATTTTTAATTTAAAAAATATGAAAATGGCACAAAAGAAGAAGCCAGGCCACTTCCAGTTATGCATTAGTAAATAAAATGTGCTCAAAATGCCTGTTAGAATTCTCTTTATGTAAACAATTCAGCATAAATACATTTGTCTTCTAGCTGTCAGAGAATTAAAGTATGTCTCACTTTGAAAAACAACATGTTTTATATAAAAATAATGTCAAGGTTCATGAAGATCTACTTATTATTTCAATAATCAGGCAGTAAAATGAACAATTAGCTAAGTCCCCGGGGTTTCATGATTTATGGTCATTCATATCAGCTGTCTAGTCAAAAGAAGAATATCTATTGCATTGTTTTATTCACATTATTTGACATAAATCTTTAGCTTTTGTTCATCTGCAATGAGTATATACAACCTGTATTCTAAAAATATTTTTAGCGGTTAGGAATGTTCTGTTAGGGAAAAATCAGTAAGATGCCCTGCATGTTGACTAGATGCCAACTCCACAATGGATGCTGGTTCACTGCATGGGATACTATAGGCCCTGTTCAAGACCAGATTTTTAAAATTTTTTAAAATTTTTATTTAAATAATGTATTTAGATTACATCTCAATTGTTATCCCCTCACGTCTCTCTTCTCCATTCCCCCTCCCTCCCTCTTTCACCTTATTCTCCTCCCATAGACCTGTGATGGACTGGAACTCCTCCCCCACCATATGATTACAGCCTATCAGGTTTTATCCTGGTAACCTGCTTACCCTTCCTCTGAGTGCCACCAGGCCTCTCCACTAAGACCAGGTTTTATTTTTAAAAGACCATTAGTATTTAATTTTACCTTGGGTTTCTGACTAAAGTCTCTTGTTCTTGGTCACCCAAGCAGTATCATGTATGACTTCCATCTCCTGGAGTGGGTCTTAAGTCAAACCAAACATTGGTTGGTTAGTCGCACAAGCTTTGTGCCACCATTGCCCTAGCATATTTTGCTAGGGTTTGTGGTTGAGTTGGTGCTTATGTTTCTCTTTTAGTAGCCTTCAGAGTACCTTCTCATATCAAAGACATTAGAATGTAGGTGTACAGATTCTTTGCAGGCACCAGTTCCACCTCTTGATGTTCAGTGAGTGGTTTAGGTGTTATCATTAGCAATGGAGCCTTGCTGTCAGTTTGTGGAGAACAAATCATTGTCTCCTGGATAGTTTGGGCAACATCCTGGATAGTTTGGGTATTTCCATGGGACTTGTTTGGCTAACAATTCAATTGGATATAAACCAGTTCAGGTATTGGAATTATCATTTGGTGACAAGAGATGGCCGGTTGGGACTCTGTCTCTTCCATTATTAGGAGACGTCATTAGGATCACCTTCTTATATTTTAGGAAGTTCTCACTGCAGTAGGTTTCCATACCATCCCTCAAATGCCACTCTGTTTTAGCAGGCTCTCCTTTCACTCTCTCCCTCAGCTCCACCTGCTCTCCCCCCACCTGATTTTTCTAATTTATTTCCCCTGCTCCCAGACTGAGAATATTTTAAGAAGCATTATGGAGCTGGTTAATGCTAAATGTTCAGTTTACATCAAAGTCCACTGTATAAGAACTCGATCTGCTTGAAACTTAAGTGCTTTCTAGCTAATGTTTGATAGAAAGTATCTTTGTTCTTTCTCTTTTTCAATACCATTTATCTAGATCCGAAATTCCCATTAAAACAATTACATTGCTATGATTATGAGGGCTTTCTAGCATGAAAATGGAAATCATCCTCCCAGGGTGAGATCACACATCTGTCCAGTACCTGCTGCTGTCTCCTGAGGGACAGAACACCCAGCTGGCTGATCCAGAAGTCTAGATGTGGCATGACAGGCCATCATAGGAAGAACTGACTGCAAGCAAGTGGAAATGCTTTTTACTTTATACACACTCTCTTATTTAATCCCCGTGACAACTCTTGCTTACAGTGACGAAGCACCACAATATGGTGGTAGAATTGAGTCTTGAGCCTCAGACTGACTGAGGTCAAGATCAGAGTACAGAATTTTAACCATCCTACAGTCCACTTATGTATCATACATATGAGATTTATTAGTATATATTAAAGTATATGATATATTTTAATCCAATGGTATAATCTTTCAACAATTGTGTTTATGTACATATAGTGTGCTAGGTACAAGTGAAAATAAAGGGGTTTGAAAATGTGCATTCCAGCTTAGCAGGGAATACTGCTATTTCTTGCTACTTCTTGTATGCACAGCACTCCTACCGTGAGTCCTGCTGCTGCTCTTGGCATTCCGCCACTATTATTACTACTATTATTGACTGGCAGGATTTTAAACACCATCTCACTGTTATTTTTGCACAACAGTTCAATGAAGCACAACAGGGTTGAGTAGATTGCAAGGTCACGTAGATATTTTGTGAAGTGGGTAGAATTTTACTCTAAATAACCTGATACCAGAGCCCATATTCTCATCCAACACATGAGGCTAAGAAGTGTAGTGAACTGATTAAAAAAAAGGGACGTGACACTGCAACAAAGCAGAATAGGCAGTGTGTCACAGGGGACCCAAACTGATTCCCATGGTATGAACATACTTTTCTAGGGATGGTATAATTATTACGGCGGGGGTAGAGTTCACAGTTGGCCAGATCAGCAAGTGTCTAGAAAAAAGAAGATGCCAGGATACACAAGAGGCACATCAAAGTCTTCCGTGGTACTTCTGTGAGAATCCTGTGGTTTCCTTTTTCTTTTCAAATTTAGTACTTGCAGATATGGAGATGGGGAAGCAAAGTGTGAAAAGGAAAACTATGCTTACTGTATAAGGTAATTCACCAGATATATTTTCTTTAATAAGTGAGTTGATTCTCATAAATTTTACAACGAGAAAACCATTGAGGTTTACAGAGTCACTTGCCCAGAGTCTTGTTACAAGTTAGTCAAAATCAGAATTGAAGTTCAGTACTTGTTGTTTTAGATTTATTTGTGCCCCCGCTGCCCCTGCCTCTCTCTGTCTGTGTATGGGAGTATGTGTACTTTCAGATCCCTTGGAGCCAGAGTTGCAGGCAGCTGGGAACTATCTGACACAGGTGTAGGGAACTGAACCCCAGTCCTCTGATAGAGCAACAATCATTCGTAACTGCTGAGCCATTGTATCCTACACTAAGAAGATGGTATTTAAGGAGGAACCTATAAGCCATGGTGTGTGTGTGTGGTGGGGGAAGGTTGCTTGGAGAACCTTGGTAGTCACATTCCAAGACACATGGTAGAAAGAAGAAATAGGCAGAGTAGCCCACTTGGAAGTTTCTTTCTGTTCAGAGATTCTTTCTTCTCACCACTAAAATTCACAGCTTCCTTAGCTACAGTTCCTGTTTTTCCTACCTATTTGCCAAAATTACCAATTTGTAGATGAAATATAAATGTGGACAAGTGGGACGGAGAGGAATTCCAACCCTGAGCACAAATGCTGAGTTGAGAATGATGACTCTCAGGTACTGTTTGTCCAGTGGCTGAGTGCTGCCCACAACTGTGGACGTTAGCACTGCACCGAAAATGAGAGCTAGAGCCATTCCTTTGCCAGTGCTGCATATAAAGCGTTTGATTCTTTCTGAGTCCCTTGATAAAAAAACAAATCTCATCTAACACAGTCAAATCCAGAAGAAAACAAAAGGAAATAAGAAACGTTAACAGTGCAAGCAGGCCAGAAAAACATACAACTGCTCTGCTCGGGTGATTAAATGATATCTTGCTTTGAAACACTTTGTACCCATACAACCAGGCAATACATGTGCTTTAGCTGACTAAACAAGATTCCATCGATAGCTTAAAAGCTCCAGGTCTTACATAATGAATATACTATTTCATGTACTAATGGCCCCAAAAGAATGAGAAATGCTTTCTATCTTTCCCTCGGAAGGAAAGGTAACTGGATGATGAATTAAGACTGTAATACCCTTGTTTCAAATCACAGACTACCCAGCCATAATGAATGATGACCTACACCAATATTACACTGTATATAATGGCATTTATTAGGACAGCAGGCAGACTCATTTCCATCAGTAGCTTGAATCCTACAGGCATTACTTTTTGTGTAGATAAAAAACTAGACACTGATTTCCTTTGACACAAATACAATGCATTGACCTGAACTTGCCAAAGTCAATATTTCCTTATCAAAGTATAATACACCCATATGTTTACTGGACTGCAGAATCGGTTTTAGTACCATTCCGTGCACTCCAGTTGCCTTATAGTTGCAGAACACAGGAACACGAATCCCTCAGTTTCTGGGTGAGGAAATGGATTGTCACTGGGCAGGGTTTCTAGTTGTCACATTGGCGCCTTACCACAGTTCAAAAGCATGTCTGTGTAGGCTGCGTCTACTGTCCTTGCTCCATAGCTCCCTGAATCCAGTAGCTATTTTAAATGTTCTCTGTTAAGTTTAAAGGAACATTTCCTTTTTTTCCTTAATTATTAAGAATGACATACAATTTTGTAACTTAAGGGCTGTGCACCAAAGGGAAGAAATGACCAAATTGCGTGGTACACACTTATATTGAGTGATTTTCCAGTGAAGACCACGCCCCCGCAAGCCACACTTCTCAATGGAATTTTAATTCTATTAGCCTATCTCATTGCATTAAAGGCCCTCAGGGTTGTGTACATACCTCCATATCCATGATTTACAATACAGCACCCTACACTGAGCCTAGACATGTGCATTTCTTTGGCCAATGAACAATAGCAGGTGTGAGACTGAAAAGTTTGTTGAGTCTGTGCTCACTGGAGTTTGACATTCTTTATTACTTTTGGAATCCAAAGGCCCCCATGTGAAGAAGCTCAGGCTAGCTCATGCAGGAAACGTCATGCCGGCTGAGGCCCCTGTATGACAACCTTATAGTCACTAGAAATGTGAATAAGACCATTTTGGATGATTCATCTCCAGTCAAGACTTTAAGTGATCTCAGAGGTCAGCCACACTGACCTGGCTGGCCCATAGTATCCCAGCTAATAACATTTACTTTGCTGAGCCCCTGAGTTTGTAGGTGGTATGTTAGAACATAAGACTAACTAGAATATTTTATGATGGAAACAATATTCATAACCAAAAAGCCCAGAAAATAATAGATAGAATTGGAAGGGTATGATTCTGGGTTCAACCATTTGGTCTGATAATTCTTAGATAATTCTCTCATCTTTAGATGTGTTTTCATTCCACAGTAACTTTTAATATAGACTCTTACTTCCCTGGGGGGGGGGATGACCAGGGAAGAGCTGACATGAGCAACAACCCATAGGAACACAGAACCTCTGCCCAGGGCCAACCCAGATCCTAAAGTCATCAATTCGCAGTGCATGCACGCACAAGACAGACCTCTAGGTACCGTCTGATGTTCATTGATTCAAAATGTTCTATTACTTACTACCTACAATTTACATCAAGTTTTTCATTTCGCTGCTGGGGGAAATTGAAATACAAAATTAAGCAATCTGCTCAAGCCAATTAGGTGAATGTCTATACCAAGAGAATGGATTAGGTACTCACTGGATATTAAGGGAGGCTTTTGATGTGGACAGTAGAAAGAGCTTGAAATGTTTATCTACAGGGACACACACTAGCAAGGGCTGTGCTTTTAGTTGTATGATCAAACAAGTTATTTACTTTATTCAATATAATTCACTTTAGTGATACAAGCACACGCTACTCAAGTCATCCTCAAGCCCTTTCAAACTCATGGTCAACAAACAACCTTTGCAAATTCATAGAAAACACTCCAAGTTTTGTCCATGTGTTATGGTAAAACTAGACTAGAGGGAGGAGTGAAGATTTCAAAAGTAAAATATCCTGGGACTACATACACACAGAGACACTCACATATATACTTATTCATATACAATTTTAGTTTTTCCTAAAACATTAATACAAATACAAATAAAAGACATTTATTTACAGTGTAAGTTACCAGTTCATTCTAAGACCTGGTGACTCTTTGGTGTCTATGGATAGTTAGCGTGTTAGTGAAATTTTTAGGTCACTTATGATTTCCTATCCCCTCGGAAGAAGAGTATCAAATAGGTTGTCTTAAAGCATCTAGTGCCTATCAACTTACAGACTGTGAAAGTTGAATGATACTATGCAGAGCCATATTCATATACACGGAAGAGAAGAGGTTCTTGTCCACAATACAGAACCTAAGTTGCTATTCTTCCTTATAGGAAAAAGTTACATGATGCAGATCAGCTGCATTCTAACCTGCATATAAGAGGAGCGGCTTCCAAAATTTGGAATAAAAAGACCCGCTTTACCACTGACAAAAATTCAAGCTCATCCTTTAAGCTGTACTTTTAGAATCTGTTGACATGGCAGATTTCCAGTTACAAGATGGTGCCAGTGTCATCAGGAAAGCAGCTTCACTTGAAACATGGCCCAAGTATCTATTTGAGACAATGTTTATTCAGCCTGCAGGCAATCCTTGGCAGCTTTGGAGGTTGGATGTCTCTGCTGCCACCCTGCTGTTTTCTGCTTGGACACAACTCTAGGACAGAGGTAGGAAGGGGGATGAAGTCTTGGCCTACAGAGCCTTGAGTCTGATCACTTTTATTATGATCCATGTTATTAGTCCATGCATAGTTGCTTTGTTTCCAATAGTCCGACTTCCTGTCCCCAGTACACACCTCTATTGCCAGGTGCTTTTGTTACCATAGCTGGTGATCTCCTTTGAAGGCAGCTTCATTCTGCTCCTTCTACTTGGCTTTGGCTGACAGTTGCAACAATCTGGAGATCTGTGGCAGCAGCCCCTGAACACAGAGCTGAGACAGTTGCAGACTCTGTCTCCATCACCAATGATGAGTGACAAGAAGTAGGCTAAACTAATGTCTCGCCAAGTGTACTCTTAATGGCATTCTATGTACCCTCTCTGCTATGGAGATAACACAAAGGACATTAGACTCCTGCCTCATCATTATCAATAGGAATCTCTTCTGATGCAATAAGTAGCTTAGTGAAAGCCCCTGATGTCCCAAACAGAGGAAAGCATACCATACTTCTTGGAAGATGCTAAGAAATTTATAGTCAGATGCTAACCACTGTGAAATAACTTGAATATATTATTTCATTTAATTGCTACCATATTCTGGGAGCCAGTGGCTATTTCACTCTAATACCCATTTTGCTGCCGGAAATCGAGGAGGAAATCGAGGAGGAAATCGAGACAAGGAGAGATTATTCAGCTCAAAGTCAGGCAGCCAGTCCAACTTCAAACTGATTGGCTACAAATCACTCCACCAGGCCACCATTTTACCTACATGTGCTACAGAAGAACCAAGCCATTATCTTATTTATATATTTTTAAGTCTTCTCAGAATATAGGAAAAAACTTCTGTATGATTTGCTACACTGATCCCACCAGTAGTGAGGCGTTTAAAGTTATGAATATTTGCTCAGCCAAACACTCAAGGTTGCAGAGACTATTTCTGGACATCAAGCCTGGCACACAGAGGAACAGCATGTGAGGTCTTCCAAATGTTACCTCATAGAAAATTTCATTTCAGTATCGGTGCTATACAAAGACAGCATTTGCATAATCTTGAACGACACCATCAAAATTCTGAGGCTATTTTCTGTCCAGCTTATCTTCTGGCTTGGCAAATATTAAATTCTGCTTTACAGAGAATGTGATCTTCAGCTTGGAGAAGGCCCCCTATTAACATTGACCATGTTTGTCTCTGGCTATTAAAGTCTCACAGGTGGGGTGGGTCAGTGCTAACTAGCATTTGTTGGGTGAGTACTGAGCTCCAGCCATCTGAATGCCCTCACACCAGCCCAAGGGTTGATGAAGCCATAGTGCGGTCTATGGTCCCACTTGCTCATATTCTCTAACTGGCAGAGTTCTATCCTGCAGCTTTAGGGAGTTTACTGGAAATGCTTAGTTGGTAAAGCAATTATTCAGCCAATAAGTAATTACCCATAGAATTAGTTGCTCAAACAAACTGTATATGTGTATTTGGAAACAAATACAAGAGTGAGGCAAAGAGGAACCTTGCTGTAGAATTGCCATGGCTGAGTGTAGGGAGCAGATACAACATTTCTCAGGGATTGAGTGATGGCTAAGGAAGAAGCTTGGGTATAAATGGGTTTCCTACGTAAACGTACACAAGTTTCTTTCTAGCCAGTGAGCCTATTTTGTAGCCATTTACAGAACTGGGGGACATTTGAGGGATAATATGGAAACTTAGTGCAGTGGAAACTTCCTAAAATATATGAAGGTGATCCTAATGAGGTCTCCTAATAATGGAGGAGACAGAGTCCCAACTGGAAGTCTCTTGTTACTAAACTAAGTTTACAGGACTGGAATTGAATTGACTTGCAGACCAAAGATTTCCCAAGGAAATCCCCAAAGAAAATGGGTTGCTGTCTGTAAGTTGACAGCAAGGCTCCATTGCTGAAGACAACACCCACACAGTTTATTGAACGTGGAGAGGTCAAGATGGTACCTCTATAGAACCTTAGCACCCATGTTCTAAAGTCTTTGCTGTGGAAAGACACTCTGAAGGCTACCAAAAGAAAAATAAACATCAACCCAATCACAAACCATTTAATCTATGATGCTTCTCTGCCTGCAAAATATGCGAGGGCAATGGTGGTACAAAGCTTGTGGGAGTAACCAACTGATGTCTATTTGATTTAAGGCCCACTCCATGAGATGGAACCCATGCCAGTGACCATGAACCAGAGACTAGAGGGCTCAGGGACCTGCGGTAAAACAAAATACTACTGATCTTAAGAAAGGTAGTGATAAAATGACTTCTATTGATATTCTGCTATACTCATAGATCAGTGCCTTATTCAGCCATCATCACAGAAGCTTCCTCTGGCAGCAAATGAGAACAAATACAGAGACTCAGAGTCAATGGTAATTATATACAGAGAGACACAACACACCCTTGACTGCAAAGTATAACTGTGTCAGTACTTGAAGCAAAAAGCTTGAAATACTTTTGGGGAGAGAATGTGGGTGCAAGAAATGATACACATATCCTACACTTTTATATTTGTGTGAAGCAGAACCTAGCCCAATCTATTTATTAAGTTAATTTGTGCTTAAAGAGAGATCCTAGCAAATATTATGTAATTCAACACTGAGACTTGAGCTGGAAAATGACAGTGGTCCAAGATCTTGAATTTAATCTTGACCATGGATCAGCTCTTACATTATTATTATTATTATTATTATTATTATTATTATTATTATTATTGAAAGCAGTTTTGACACCATCCAAATGAGTGAATGGATCATGTCTCTCGTTCAAAAGATAGACACCCAGGGCCATTAGTTATTGTCATCTGTAGATAGGAGCCTTAGGAGGCTGCAAATTCAAGTGCCTTCTGGGGCTTGAGATGGTAATATGTGATTGACTGGAGACAGGCAGAAGAAATTATGTGTGGCAGAGACGAAGGCAAACTAGCTCTATCCAGAAAATCCAAAGTAGGTCAGAAATAGATGATTTTTAAAGGAGGAACAGAAACTCAAGAGGCAACCCAGATTTATGCATGACATGTTTCAATCTTGGGAAGGATTTGTTTATTATTATTGTGTGTTTACATGATTGTGTGTGTGTGTGTGTGTGTGTGTGTGTGTGTGTGTGTGTGTGTGTATGTGTGTAGGTCAGAGGACAACTGTGAGTCAGTTTGCTTCTTCCACTGTGGCTTCTGGTGATGGAACCCAGGCTCTTGTAACAAGTGTTTTACTGGCTGATAGACAGTATCTCTCACTAAACTCACTGCTCACAGTTTGGCTAAACTGGCTGGTAAATGGCCACTGAGGATCTGCCTGCTTCTGCCTTTATCCATAACTAGGGTTATAAATGTATATGACCATGGCTGAATCTTATGTGGGTGCTGGCAACTGAACTCAGATCTTTCATGTTTGCATGGAAAATACTTCATCTTTTAAGTTATAGCCACAACATTTACAAGCAGTTTTGATTTTTGTTTGTTTATAACCCTGTAGACAAAAACAAAAATGATATGGAAGGGTTATTTTAATAGGAATCCTGGCAATTTGTAACATTTGTAGTATTTCCAATCTAATAATTGGCTCACAGTCTTGAGTAACAATGGCGTTCTTATCATTCCTGAGACATGGACTCAGAGCCTCTTTTCTGATGTGGGTAGAGACTCTCATTGGTCTAGTCACTTCTCTGGTTAGCTCCTTTTAGCACATATACTGAAATTGATGTAAAAATTGGCATTAGAAGTAAATAGGAAATAAATGATCCTAAAACAGTTAATTGGATCATAATTTCAAATCCAAACTTTTGTTTTTATTAATGAAATGGCCTAATTTTGTGTTGTTAGAGGATTACCATGCCTCTTTCACTCTGTGAACATTGCATTAGGCATTACTTCTGGTGGGATGCAATATTTTGTTCAGGTTGCTAAAATCAAGAAGAAATGTAAGTAGACACTGACTAGATCATAGAAAATTTATATTTTCATCACAAACCCCAAGGAAACAGTCAATTTTTTTAACTGATTGATGCAGATGAGAATTCTTTATTTCAATTCAAAAGTACTGACTTTACAAACTAAAATAGGCATATGATGTTTAAAAATATGAAATAACATACATAAGGTATATCAGTTACCTTTGAGTATGTTAAGCTCTAGAGAAATAGTGCTATAAAATATATGATGGAAAAATCCATAGAAGATTGTTTCCATGTTCTGATACCTACCAGTGGTCATGAATTCAGTGTCAGATGGTGTTGGATCTTTTGGTGCAGTTACTTTATGATTAGAGTATTTCACTGCAGGAGTTGTCTGCACTATGGAAGCAGATGCTTGACGCATGGGAAGATTGTGGGTTGAAGGATATAATTGGCCTGTGGGGCCTTCACAATAGGATTGAATGTCATAAACTTTCCTTTCTCCATCATTTTGGTGAAGCTGTGGAAGTGACTGGCTCATTTCTGAGAAAGCTCACTTGTTCACAGAAAGTTTCCTTTGCTCTTAGGGTTATGGTTGAAGAGTTGCAAACCAAAATAAGCCTGGTCCCCTTACTAAATGACCTCATCTTCAAATCTCCTCAAACTCACCTTAATTTAAGAATTCGGTGATGTGGGAATGGAGCTCATATAGCCTGCTGGCTCATAACTTGGCAAAGAGTAGACTTGGCAGGTCCTATTTCAGGCTCCTCTGTACAACTCTCCTTTTTATGTTACAGATGTGGTTTTGTACCTGGGGCTGCATGCAACACTTTTATTTTGTGTTTCAGATCATTAAGAAAGTATGACAGGTTAGCCAGGCATGGTGGCAAATGCCTTTCTTCACAGACCCAGGAGGCAGAGGCCAGCCTGGCCTACAGAGCAAGTTCTAGGACAGCCAGAGCTACACAGAGAAACCCTGTCTTGAAAAAACAAAACAAAACGAAACCAAAATCAAAACCATAAAAAATTCTGAAGGCACTGGTGGATTTTGTAAAGGATGAGAGAAGCTATAAGTATATTATTATTTCAACCTAGGGCCATCAAGATGTTATTTAAAGGCTCTGTGGTCCTGAGCTACCAGGGAATGAAACAACTTAAGAATGAGCCCTGAGTGTAGAGAGGAAGTCATGCTGCCTCCCTATCTGAGCTTCTGGCTCCTCCTCACATCATGACATCACAGCAAATCTTCCTTCCCTTCTACAGATGTTGTGGGGCATTGGAGGTGAGTCTGTATAGCCACATCCTTCTACTTGTGGACTTCTGAGGACATTTTCCTTGCTATTACTTTTGTCTTTATAGGTATGTTCTATTTACAGTCAAAGTAATGGAGACACTATTTAAACTGAATGTCACAGAGACTTATTCTAGGTGAGGTTATGCCATTAGAAAGCACTGGCAAATCCAGCATCAGACACTTCACTGGGCTCATTTTGCCATGTTGTCTGGGTTGCAGACTGAAGGTTCTGTTTAGCTGCTGCATCTGCTGTCCTTGGTGGATCCATGTTGGTGTTCTTTCTTCCCATCACACAAATAGCATATTCCTTAACACATGATTACACATCAAAGGGAGATGACATGATGGATGAGAACTGACAGCTCTCTGAGATTTCCTCAGCCTGCAGATTAGAATATTTGTTGGGTCATGACTCTTAGAAAGCTGGCTCCAGATCCCTCTTACATGGCAACTCCAACAGAGGAGCTTCACTTTCTAGAATATTCATGCTAGCCTTGGCATTATAACACTGGTGTAGCAGATTGCCATAGAAAAACATGCCTGTGTAACCTTTGTCTATATTGGAGGCTTTGTTATCACAGGGAGTTTATCTTAGCTAGCTGATGTCATCCCCATCTCTCTGGTTTTTCTTAAGGCATACAACATCTGTGCCTTTTCTAAATCTCATTCTTTCTAAAGAAATGCTTTCAACAATCATTTGGATCTTGAATGTATCCCAAAGGCCCACAAGTCAGCATCATTACTTTCTGTGTGATGTCTTCTGGAGGTGGTGGAGTCTTTGAGACATGGGGACTTGTGGGAAGTCCTTAGTCTATTGTGTGTTTGCTGGAGAGGAGTAGTAAACTTTGACTTCCCCTGCTTCCTTCTCTTTTTTCTTTCCACCCACAAGGGGAGCAGTTTGGGCCATCATGTGTTTCTCAGCATTGCCACTGAGATCCCTACCAGAAGCTCAAAACAATACATTTGCCCCATCAAATGCAATCTCTAAATCCATGAACTCAACCCTTTTCTTTTCATAACTTAACTATCTCAGGCATTTGTTTTATAGTTATGGAAAGATGATTGCTGCACTTCTTAAGCCTTTTTTGAACTATTTCCTACGTCAAATAACCTCTGATCCCTAAGACATCTCAAAATAAAACTGTCCATTGACCAAAGAGAGCCAACGATGACTGGAAGGTACTTTGCTGAACCACACATTGTGACAGTTGGACTGTCCCCAAGAATACGTTCAATCTGAATGACTCTGTGAACAGTCCCTGCTTTCCTTCTTTGAGCTACTCTGATCTATGACCAACTCTAATTTGAGCTTGTCTTGCCCCTTGTTCATTTTGGGATTCTGGTGGTGACTCAAAGCAAGATTACTTGGACTAAGAACTACTCTTGGCTGACCTCTACTGGTCTAAGACTTTCAGTCCAAAGAAAAGCAGCACATTTAATGAAAATTGTCCCTAAAGGAAGCAAAGAAGCTGGTTCCTGTCTTCCTACCATCACTTGGTATATGTTTGAGGACACTGACTTAACTACCTACTTTGGTTCTAAGTTTTCTTATCTGTACAATAGGCTGCCATGCTGGCTAGTTTTACGACATATGTTGATGTCATTTGGGAAGAAAGGATCTATGTTGAGAAAACACCGCCTACCAGACTGGCCTGTGGGTAAGTCTGCAGGGTACTTTCTTGGTTGATGATTGATTAGGGAGGGCCTAGCTCACTATGTGTGGTGGTACTCCTGGGCAAGTGGCCCTGCTTGCTATGAGATAGCCCACTGGATAAACCTTGAGGAACAAGCCACTAAGCAGTGCTCCTGTACTTCATTTCCTGTCTTCAGGTTCCTGCCTTGACTTCCTGTACTGACTTCCCTCAGATAGGGTTTTTTTTTTTAACTTTTCAGTTCTCCCACTTAAGATTCTTTGAGTTGGAGCCTAGAATCTGTTGTACTATCTTTAAGGGTGATCCCAATATTTCCTTATGCTTTGGGACAAAAATGAAAGAAATAAATGATTAATTAAATAAGGAACTAGGCACCTAGTGTGTGTCCAGTATTTTATAGGGGTTCTCATTAATCAGTTGTCATAGCAAACTTACATTGATATGCCTTCATTTTACACCACTGGTCAATGAAAATCACCCAGGCTAATGGGTGAGAAAGCAGGAGACCTGGGAGAATCTGGTATGTTAGGTTTCTATGTAGCTTTCTGATTTAACTTTATACAGCGAACACATGCTCCTCCTCTGCCAGCTTTCTCTAAGAGGCGTTTCACTCTTGGCTTTAAAGTTCATATAGCATTCCCCTTAGAGCTGAGTACAGCACACAGTTTCTTTCTTTCGTTTTAAGAGAAAACACACACACACACACACACTGTCTTTCCCACTGCCTACATTTTCTATTTGAAGAATCATGTCCTTTAGTACAGCTGCCTTGAACAAATTTAGGCAAAGCAAACAGGAAGGTAAGATTCTTACAAGTAAACCCACAGTCACTCTACACTTAATCCTTTACTATAGTTTAAGGCAGGGATAATTTGGAAGACAAAGGGGAGATTTTAAATTTATTGTTTAAAAGCACCTATCTGCAGAACCTGATACTAGTGAAAAAAAATCAAAGCCAAGCAAGAGAACTAATTGTTCAGAAATAAACTAGGGAGCAGAACGAAAAGAAAACCACCAAAATTTGCTTGCTTTGGTTTGTAAGAAAACACACAATCCAGTCTTTCTGAAACCAGGGTTAAATAGAGTATGCAAATACACACAAATGCAGTCTTTCTCTTGTAGACTCACACATTCAAAAACCTCCATAGCACGAACTTCAAAGACAGTAGGTGTAAACGGAAAGAGTGTGGTTTCTACACGTAGGCTGTCCAGACAAGAAACACGCCCCCTCTTATTGCAAGTCTTATGATCACAGACGAGCTAATTACACTATACTGCCTCAGTTTCCCCATGATTTCATTATGGAAACGAGTATGAGTCCACACGTGAAACACTTGTCAGTGGCACCTGTGCCCATTATTTTTACATATTTCTGCTATTATTATTTAATAGGAATGATATCAAAAAGGCTTTTGGAACCCTCACAGCATGAGGCAAAAATGACTTTCAAAATAACATTTCCTTAGCTCTCTAATTACTTCCACTCACAAGTTCAAAAGCCAGACACTGATTCTTAAAAAAAAAAAAAAAAAAAAAAAAAAAAAAAAAAAAAAAAAAGAAACTAGGCAACTAAATGGGCAATTTTCTAAAATGAAACTTAAAATTTTCCTTGCTGGACTTAAAAAACTAATCAACAGTATTTGCACTATAATCCTCCTGACTCTGACAAGAACAATTCCAATTCCACCTACAGCTTTCCTCTGTCCACTATGAGATCCTGAATTCTCCTCAAGTTCTTCTCTCCCTAAGCTTGGCTAATGCTGTGGCCTGCCCCGACTGCCTTTTCTCCTCACTTCTGTCATGTTTCCACACTTCAAGGCAGGGCTAGATAACTTAATGGTGATTAGCTGCTACGGACAGGAGCTGGGGCCAGGAAGAAAGTCCGAAGAATGGAGTCTAATGTGCATCCACAAAGGCTTTTATGTTGAGAATGTAAAGTCTTGTGAGGTGTTTTCAGCAGCCTCAAGGTAATTGCATTGTACTGGAACCAAACCTAACAGGTATTTTATAATTAAAGATCACTCTGGTTTCCTTTACTGTCTCCGCAATTTAATCACATAGTTGAAACATCCCCCAAATAGTGAGGCTGCTTAATATTTATTGGACACCCACAACTATCTTCACATTTTGTTTCTCTGGAAACATACTTCTTTAGTTTGGCTTCTAGGGTCCGTAAAGAAACTATTGTTTTACTTAGAACAGGGGCACAGGCATTCTATGTGATATTAGCTGTGTCATAGTTTACGTGTCACAGGGCTTTCTCGTTTCTAAAGGGCTTGTGCATTTAAAAAATTTTTTCATTTGATCCCCACACAGTTCTGTGTTCAATTTGTTTTTCATAGTCTGTGGAGTATAATATTCCTTGTGCCACTTGATACGTAGAGTGTTCTTTATTGCCTCCCCCAACTTTTAATCTGTCCAAGATTCTCAGGTTAATCTCTTAACAGTGTAAGGAAAGATGCAGCTGGTTGGTTTTTTGTTTTTGTTTTTGGTTTTTTTTTTTTGTTATCTGTGTCATGAGCTGTGGCAGTCAGTTCTTCAATGGCAAGGCCTCTTGAGATGGAGTGTTCATTTGACTGCCCTCACATACACAATTGTTTTTGGAGCACTGAAAGAGTAAATAGATGTCTCTGTAGACTCCATGTACCTTCTCAGAAAATGGTTGGGATCAGAAGCATTTTGGATTTCAGAGGTTTTGTTTTTCAATCTTGGAATATTTGCATAGGTGTGTTGAGATGTATCAACAATGGGACTGAAGTCTAAACATAAAATTAAGTGATACTTCATATGCGCCTTATGCAGACAAACTGAAGGCAATCTTGTATCACATCTGTACCTGTGTTTACACAGTGGTCTCATTGTAGGAGTCCAGGACTGGAAATGTCCATTTCTGGCATCAAGGTGGTGCTCAAAAAACTTTTCTATTCAGAACCTTTAAGGTTTCCTATTTTTGGGTGAGGATGCCTCTGCTGTATGGCTAGAAATTCTTGTAGGCTATCCACAACAGCAGCACATATGAAGTTAGCCGGACGTGTCCAAATTACCCTAGCCTCACCATTTTACCACATGCTTAGCAAACTCCAGGACAGCCACTCAGTTTCTCTGGTGAAGAGATGGGCTGATCCAAGCCATGTTGAATAGGGGAAGAGCGTGTGGCACCTACGTGAACCCATATCCCCACTGGGCTACCCACCTTCCCCCTGTCCTTGAAGCGCTCCTTAATAGACATTTGTTCAGAGCAACTCTGGAGCCAACAGTGAGGCTAAGACCCTGCTTTTCTCAGCTGAAAAGTGAGAGAAATAATTCCTCTCTACTGGGACTTCACAGAGTAAACAGAATGGTTAGAGCTGAGGTACAGGGAGCATGGCATGTCACTGCTACCACTAAAAGGCATTTCTTCTTCTTCTTTTTTTTTCAGTAATAGTTTAAAGTTTTTTCCCCCTCTGTGAATCAACCAGGTGTTCAAGTGTTTTCAAGAGCCTGAGAGTAGAATTAATTCCTTATATTCATTTGCCTCCATATTCCTCTTGAGCAAACGCTTCCTTGCTTTTTAACAATACCAGGCCTATGTCTCATGTGAACTTGGCAGCATGGCTGCATGTGTGATGCACAGAGTCCTTCGCTTTAATCGTGCTTCTTCCTAGGGCATAGCCCTTGTTGGTTATTTTATCTCCTGTATTTATTAGTGCAGGCATCAGTAGCATTTAAAGATGTCTCCTTAGTCATCGATATCAAAATCCCATCATCATTGACTTGGATTCTAAGTTGTATCTAGCCAGTTTAGTGCTTTTTTCATAGTGTTTTTAAATTCCGGGCTTATGAGGTAAAAGACTTAAGAAGCTGAAATGTGCTGACCCTGACCTGGTGGCTTTGGAGCTTTACAGTGACCTGGCAACACTGTGAGGCAGAAGATGGCAACTGCACCAGGTGCCTGAGCCTCTCTTTAATATGACCACTACCACTTTACACAGCTGCTTTTCACAGCATATTTGATAAAGAATAAGATAGTAAAGACAAATATTAGATACAGAGAGAAGAAAGTTTGAGGATATTCCTGGGAGGAAATCATGAAGAATTAACACGAGTAACAATCACGAAGAATTAACATAGGCAACTAACGACATGGTGGAATACAGGCATCTTAAACATCGTGCATTATTATCTACTGCTGTGTTTACAGAGGATTCTAGATAGTGCCTCAGGGCACGGACTTTTTGCTGGCGGAACTTAGGAGGACCAGTGAATCAGAACTATTCTTGCTGTTTGCTGGGAGACAGAGGGTATTATAACAAGCCTGCCAGGTGATCAGGAAAGGAACAATAGGGAGGCAGTCAATCAAAGCTGTGGAAATCTAGAACGGACATCGTCTTCATCTTCCTGGCGTGGCGGGACATCATAAAGGCTCCTCTGTTTCTTTAAAGTGCTACTGCAATAGTGGGCTGGCCTCCTGCGCATTCTGTTGAGGGTGCCTCTAGCTTTACTGAAACACTATCCTGGCCACGGACCTTATTTCCCCTAGCTGCTTTGATACCCTGTCCAGCCAACGTATCCTCCAGAGACACAATGTGTGCTCCACAGTAGCTTCAGAAACCGCTTCAAGAGCACCTGAGGACAAGACTCCCTTCCCCCTCTCTTTCATCACTCACAGGAGCGGTCAAGTGTTTCATTAGTGAAGTGCTTTAGGGTGCATCTATGGAGACGATCTGGCAGTTGGCTATTGCTCTAACAAACAACCAAAAGGAGTCGGAAACTCTGGTAAATGGGAGCTTTTGGGCCAAGTGTTTTGTCCTTGTGTGTTTTTGAAGCAGTGCAGGTCATTAGCAAGTCTATGCTAATTGAATTTGATTTCACGTCAACACTGGTACAGTCACACAGAGCACGGCAATAACATCCTGACACCGTGTGCTCTAATCATTAGACCTAGGTTTTTCTAGCAGCAAAACTTTGGCCTTTGGACAATGATGATCTTCACAAAGCACTTACGGATTGCGATGGCTTCCCTGTATTCCATAGGAAAAATCCAAGCAAACAAGTCATCCTGGAGGTGGAGACAAAGAGAATGGGAGACTCCACTTGGACAAGTGACATTCCCAAGTGGCTGATTGCCAGTCAGTGTCTGATAAGAAAGCCCTTCGTAATACTGACAGGCAGGCTCAGATTCTTCACAAGATGTACCAGTTGATTAATTGCCCAAAGTGGGCCATGTCATACTTTGCTTTTCAAAAAGGGAGACCAGTAGCGCCTTCTCAGCAAGAGAAATGTGTGTGTGTGTGTGCGTGTGCGTGTGCGTGTGCGTGTGCGTGTATGTGTTTTATGTTCACATTGCTACATATTTTATAGATTGGGAAAATGGGACACTTGACCGAATTACCAAAATAATTTAATAGAAGATCCGAGATCTCTGTGATCTACAATTAAAAGGCTCTGAAGGGTGAAAATTAACCTCTTGAATTCAGCTAGTTTGCTAATTTTTGAACAGTCCTTCAAGAGGCAATTTCCTCACATTCTCCTTTGTGCTTCTTCACACAAGGGGAAATTAGGAATATATTTCACAAGATGCATTGGGACTCGTTTTAACATACATTGTCACGTTACACCTGGATGAGGAAACATGAAGTAATTAAGTAAAATCTATTGAGGAAAAAGAGGATTTCAGCTGAATTTAGCTAATTGGTCCCGTGACTGGCCTGGAGTGTAGAAGGAAAAATATTCCAAGGGTTTTTTTTTTCCCTTACTGGGTTTAATTAAGCTGAGGGCAATGGCAGCGTGGTTCGGCTGTGTTTGTATCTCATTACCCTCAGGAGCACCCTTTTTCCTCCTGTGACCTGCACTTTAAGGGCGATACCATCACCTCATCAATTGCCAATGCCCCCAGTTCAATAACCGGCTATCACAGTGGTACATCTTTCTCCACGAGAGGCAATTGCAGGTCTTGGCTCCTTCCAAAAATAGCCAGCTCTGCAGTGCCAGGCTTATTCCCAGACTCCCCCAGGCATCTGTGCTCAGGAAAAGAGTTCATTGCTGGGCATTCTTTGGGATATGTGCAAAGTTAATAAAAAATGCATTTCCTGTGACTTTGGTATCATGACATACTGACCATATTTTCTTTAAATCTCCCAGTACTTAGTATTCCTATTTTCCTTTAAGAGCAGTGACAATTTCTTTTGTAAATAAATGCTGTGTGTGGTTTCCCCGTCCTATTGAGTTTAGCAGCTTGAATTTAAAAAAAAAAGAAAGTGAAGGCTTTTCATTTAGTACCTCGGGGTATAATAGGAGAGCCTCTGGGGAGCTGCTTTGACTCAACCCTAGCAAAAGTTGAAAAGGATATCTCACTTAGTGGCATGTTGGAGTGAAGAAGTCCTTCTCTAGGTAAGGAGAGGAAGTTCTGTTCTATGTAGAACAAAGTAAATTGGAGACTAGGTAAGATTTACAGGTGGGGGTGGGGTGGGGTGAGGTAGGAGTAGGGGGTGCAGAGTTAGATACCTAGCCAGACTGTCCATCAAGGGATTCATCGATTCGGTTCTGTGAGGAACGTGGTTCAGTAATCCTGCCCTTCAGTGTGTCATGTCTTTCTTCCTACATCACAGGGTTTTTTTTGTACTGATGGCTGCAATCTCCCATTTTGCTAAATGACAGGAACATGACACTACCGAGGTGAAAGTTACCATATTAGGCACCTACTAAGGTCAAAGTTAAAAACAAACCACCTTAACTTTCCTATTATGAATTGAAAAAGAAGATATGACAAAAATACTTCTTAATTGTAGGAGATAGTGCATTTTGAAAGCAAGGGCAATACTGGACCAAAGTATCATAGATAAATAAAGTCAAAATATTAATTTAGCTTTTAACTATGGGAATATTTTTCAAGTAATTACACAGGGCAGTGAGCGTTCTATACCCTGTTGAGAAGAACAAATACACTCCAATTCTAGCATTTAAGGCAATTGCTTTCATCTGGAAAGTAACAGGCACTGAGTAAACATCATTGCACTATGTATTGTCTGTTCACAATAGTGTAACTTATTCATACATCAAGAGAGTTAAGATGTTCTAAAGTTTGAGGAAGTAATGATTAGTTGTGAAACAGTGAAAATTCTTCATCTCAAACTTAACCGACGTGATACAGCTTTAAGTGCTTTTATTTTGTTGGCAGCGATTCAACCAGCTTTGGGAAATGGTCTCACTTTGCTGTCGATACCAACATCAACCACATGATGTCACCAATAACTTCAACCACAAACCAAGAGGCTTAGGCATGAAACTAAGGCATACATTTCTTTTTTCTTTTTCTTTTTCTTTCTCTCTCTCTCTCTCTCTCTCTCTCTCTCTCTCTCTCTCTCTCCTATAGGTTAAACTGCTGTGTATTTTGTTAATACTGTTGCTGTATTTATTAAACTAATATGAAATTGGGACTGGCTTGCTACTATTTTTTTTAATGAACTGACAACTATAGTGTGACTCCCCAAACTTTCAGAACTTGAAGTGTATGGAAAGTTAGTAACAAAAATAAAATAAAAGTTAGTAATAAAACTAAAAAGTGGGTCTTTTGAAAGATCTGCTTGCTTGCTGACTTTCATATATGCCATCCAATATAATTTGAATGTAAAATGAATATTCATGAAAAATGATTATTGAAAAATATTTTCTATATCCTGTGGTGAGTTAGAGATAGAGAAACATTTATAACATACACTCAAATGCTTAAACACATAAGTAAACTATAGGAGCTTTAGTCCTAGTGGATGGCACAGTCTAGAATTCTTTTCTTTTTAAAATTATTTACTTATTTTTATCATTTTACATATATGAGTGTTTTGGTTGCATGTATGTCTGGGTACCCCAGGCATGCCTGATGCCTGAGAAGTGTTGTGTCTCCATGTGCATGCTATAAATCAAACCCAGGTCCTTTGCAATAACAAGTGCTCTTAACCATTTATCCAACAGTCTAGTCCCTAGAATTATTTTCCTATGTTAAGTGAGAAGAAGCATTCTTGTCCTACAGAGTATGACAGTTATATATAATGTTTTGGTTCTAGTTTGGTACAACACATGATTAATTTAAATGAAGTTTTCACTCTTATTTCATAAAATCAATGTGAATCTTTTCTACCTCTAGTTCTTGTCACAGATGCATTCTGAGCAGACAAGGTTAAAAATATAATCGGTTACATTGTGATTGAAAGACCACCTTTTTCTCTTGAAATGGTTTATCATAATATTATGCTTAATTATGCAAATACGCTGCAGGCTTTTTTATGGGTGCATCAGCCAAATTAAATACATCAAAGATGACAAATGCATATTCATTTATATATTCAGCACATATACCCTTCATGCAATATTCTATTAATTTAACAAATAATGGCATGTAGTGACACAAATAATGCAAAGTGAGGTGGCGTGGAACCCAGCTGGCAAATGTCACTGAAAAAACTCCAGGGAGGTCAAGGCAGGAGAAACTGGAGTTCAAAGTCATCACTGGCTAAATAGTGAATTTAAGGCTGGTATTAATGAGAGCTTGTCTCAAAACCAAAAAGCAAAACAGAAACCTACTTAAACAGATTTTTTTACTGTATTGATTTTTCTTTGTTATTTCCGGAAAGATTTTAGGGAGAGAAGATATTTCAGTGTTGTAAGTTAAGTATAATTTATTAGTAATAAATAACGTCAACTGATGTTTTTATATGTATGTATGTATGTATGTATGTATGTATGTATGTATGTATGCGTGCCTGCTGCCATAGTTGGCTTTGCTATTAGACTCAGTCCATTGCCTCTTACTGTGCACTAAATACATTTTTTTCTTTTTGTTGAAAAAGAAAGGCACCCATTTTTGACCATGTCCCTTGATGGGGAGGCCTGGTGGCACTCAGAGGAAGGATAACATGTCACCAAGAAGAGACTCAATACCCTATGAGCATATACAGGGGGAGGGGGTCCCCCTCAGTCACAGACATAGGAGAGGGGAGTAGGGGGAAGCGGGAGGGAGAGAGGAATGGGAGGATACAAGGGATGGGATAACAATTGAAATGTTATATGAATAAATTAATAAGATATTAAAAGAAAAAGAAAAAGAAAGGCACATAAGAGGGTATAGTATTTTCTTTTTAAAAAATATTCAATGTAGTGCTTTAATTAGATAAAAAACATGGAATAAGAAAATTTACATTTTAAAATATTTGGTAGAGAGAACATTCACCTGAATTTCTAATGGAGCATCTCTGACATTGAACTTACTGATATAGTAAAAATATAAATAAAAGAAAGAAAGAAATTCACGTCTAAATCATAATTTACACAGTCATTTTGTGGAAAGCATGGCATATACTTTTCTATTTATATTTTTCTGAGTGTTTTAAAGTATTTGTAAGCAGATATTAAAATGTTTAAAAAATTTTTAAAGATTGTTTTGGTATCACCAAGTTCTTTTAGTGACAAGTAGGGACTTGTGGGTTTGTGACAGTAGCACACACAGGACCTCAGAGACCAGAGCCTCTGACTGATCTTTCCATTTGCTGTTTCATTGCAAACCACCAAATTTGTGTATTAGTCTTGTCTCCAGCCATCACGAAACAAGCTGAACACACATAACTACTTTTTTTTTATAAGCAATCCATAGAACAGACCTCATTTTGTAAATTGCCATTACAGTGAGCCCCAGCAAATCCTAGCAGTGTTGTGCTTTTCTGTTTTTTCGAACACATCTTTCTATAGATGCTGAGCTGATTACACATCAGTATCAGCTAGTTGGATTTAGAGTTGCCCAGGAGAGACTCGGGGCATGCATGGCATTTGCCCTATCTCAGAGGCTAGGGTGCTAGGCTGAATTTGGAGGGGCAAAGAAAAAGACAGCTGAGCACAGTATTCCTCCTCCTTTGATTACTAAGCCATCTAAGAGTGAGCACACCCCACTCCCACAGCTTTGAACTATTCCCACTTTCCTTGAAGTCACAGCCAATAGCAATGAACTGGGTGCCAGAACAGATCATTCCTCCCCGAAGCCACCTTTTGTGAGGCATTTGGTCACAACAGTGAAAACTGCAGCTATAAATTATTCCATATGCCTTATACACACATGCACACATTCAGATACTATATATTTTTGCAAAACATGCCTTCAAATATTCATAAAAACTGAAAAACTTTGTAGGATAAAGTTTGAAAAAATTATTCCTTTGTGTTTAAAACTTTACCCAAATTGGTCTAATGTAAAACAGTTCCATTTTATTGATTGATTTATTTCATTTGTGCATTGTGACAGTGTAGATTGACTTATGCTTTACTTATGTAATACCTTCTTAAAGGTTGATGGGCTTTGGCCTTCAAGAAGAGTACTGTTTATGGCTAGAGTCTCAGAATAAGTTGGACTTTTATACGTGTCACTACTCTGGAGGAAAAGATGTTATCCACCACAGCAATGGCTTCCCCCACATTATCTTGTTCCTGTTTCTGAGAGCACTGATATTGGGGAACATCATTTTTCCACCCGTGCCATTTCCCATGTGTTCTGAAGTTCTCTGTTTTTCCTGTTTCGATGATGAGTCCTCAAGGACAGAGAAGAAAGCACGAAGGTTTGATTCAGCCTTGTCTTGAGTCTATCACTACTTATTTGGAATCCATTTGACTTTACTTGGATTAAAGGGTCTCCTCAGATAGCATGTGATCCTTATATACAAGATTTGGGAAATCAATAGCTCTAAATATCTGGGTTATCTCAGACCTCTGTTTGGAATGCCTTTGATTGCAATGAGGCATCAGTATGGCTGGATGGCTGGAAAGGTTGTGTCTTCATTGCTATAACTTGGCGAGTATTCTTATATTTTTATCCACTTCCCAAATTAACTTAGCAAGGGATGATTTGGTGGAACAGATGTAAAATAACCCTTTCTACAAACGTAAAACTATGGATATCAGTAGTTTAGAATAATAAAAGAAACACTACTAAAATTAGAAAGTGATGGAAATCATAGGTCACCAAACGAGAGAGGCCATTTGCATGCATTGGATTCTTCCGGTGACTCTATGAAATAGAATTACTTTGTGATTCTAATACTAAGAGGTTAGATTTCAGAAAGCTGGAAGAGTTGAGTGCTGAGAAAGATTTTAATAAACAGTGTTAATAAAAGGGCATCTTTTATCTTACTGATTTCTCTGGTCTTGGATTTTATCATCTCCCCACTTATCCTTTCATCATTAGAGGGGATCATAGCTGACAAATGACAGAGGAGGAGGGAGCATGTTTGTCATCTCTTCTGTAGATGACAAGTGCGTAAATGACTATGGTCTTTTCACTAACCCTTCTCCCATCTGTGAGAGCCACATATGATGCTTTTTACGTATTTTTTTTTAAACAGAAAATTCTAGGATTAGAGATCATCAGAGCATCTTGTTGAAAGAGCACTTATCTTTAATCAGGACAGTTACATTAGAATTAGGCAGTTCTGATGTTCATGTGCCAGGCAGGAAAAAGACTGTCACTAAAACTCTGGTAAGGAAGAAACTAAGGAATCTCATCTGGACAAACATCCTCTGAACTACACAGAACCCCAGAGGAGTCATGTGTTAGCACACAAGCAGAAAGCTCAAGGTAAGAACTCTTGAATGCAAAGGCTGAGTTTTAAAAAGTCATTTTTAAAAACAGACACCTGCCTCCATCTTGTTTTCTGAATAAATGTAAAGTTAACATTTTTCTTCACTCTACATTCTATCTTTCACAGCTCAGAGGCCCTAGGCCCCATTGCCAAGTGGAGGGTCTTCAAAAATAAGCAATATCATGGCAATCTGTAAGGTTATGAAAAAGTCTGAAGACAGTATCAGCTTGCAAGACCTGCCAGTGAACAGTAACCAGCTCTATCATTTTATGTGATTTTTTTCAACATAGTGTTTGTCATGACTATGTTTCAGACATCCACCTTCCACCTGAGGTGACTGAATGTTAAACTAAAGAAGGAAACCAGCCCATTGGTTTTACCAATTATCATACAGCAAATTTGCTCACACACCTTTGGAAATAAATGCATTGTGTATAGGGATCAACCTTCAGAAGTGGCGTATTTAGTGCATCCTCTAATGCTCGGTCTTTCCGGCTGAGACTTGTTTGGTATTTGCTATTATGCCATTAGGTCCTGCATACTAGATTCAAGTAACACTAGATAGAAACCACCACTGAAACAGATGTGGCACAGGAGACATTTAAATAAGGAGGCGTGCCTTCTTTTCTCATGTTAAAGACATCTCTTGTAGTCACCACTGCTCAAAGCTGCTGCAGAACCTGCATTTTGTCGATTCACGTCGAGTATATAGGAGAGAGCTGTTCTTAATGTTTGCTGTGGGTCACAAAGTCCCCCCTTGCCTGATCTGCAAGGTTTCACTATATAGCCCAAGCTGGTCTCTGTCCCATGGCCCTCCTTCCTCAGCATCCTGAGCACTGAGGTTGTAGGCATGCATCCCTGTGCTCAGCTCAGAAGGTTTTTCATGGTTTTTTTCTCTTGGGGGTTGAATCAGGGTCTTGGGCTTTTGAAGCAAGGGCTCTCCTACTGAGCTTCCACCATATAACAAACAAACAAACAAAGAAACAAACAGACAAACAAACAAACCCCCGTACACATGTTTTCTCAATGCTACCAGGGTAAAACTAATCTCCTGGACAAGAAGTTCTCAACCTGCGGGTGACAACCCCTTTGGGGATCAGATGACCTTTTCACAGGGATCACCTAACACCATCAGAAATACAGATATTTACGTTATGATTTATAACAGTAGAAAAATTTACAGTTATGAAATAGCAACAAAAATAATTTTCATCGGGAGACACTATAACACAAGGAACTGTATTAAAGTATTACAGCGTTACAAAGATTGAGAACCACTGTCCTGGACTCTACATAATTAAAAAAACATTCTGCAACTGCGATTGCTCTGATGCTCAGCATGACATTGTTATGTTTCATAACACCGAGTTAAAAAAATGATAATCTCCTCATTCTTTAGTTTCTTAGGACGCTAGTAGAGGATGTATTTTTAAAAATGAGACATATAAGAACCACCTTCTACTAGTGTGCTTTTTATTAACTATTAAAAGAGCCATGGTTGGTCAAAGTTAATCAAAGGGTCAAAAACAAAAACAAAAACAAACAAACAAAAAACCAAAAGCCATTAGCAGAGACACAACAGTGAAAACAGTTACAACTCCTTCCAAAACTGTCCGCAAATGGTACAAAATGGTGGACTTACAGGGAACAATCACTTATGATTTCTACTCCTCATCGGAAATGGAACTGAAGCCGACAGACCAGAGCAAGAAAATGGTTTCTTTGAAGAACAATTCTAACAAAGAGACATTCTGACTTTGTACATGGGTTATAAACACAAATCATTCTGCTTCATTTACTCATAAGTCGACTGACTGCGTGGATCTGTTCCCATTCCAAAACATGATAGTGATCTTTGGAACTGGAGCATGAAGGAGATGGACATGCCAGGATGCTGGCACTGAGGGGTTTCCGAGAGCCTAAGTGTGTGTCCTAAGGTGATAGAGCCAAAGGGATGACACCAACAGCTGTGCCCAGGTTTTATGATTCGTCATTTGGGGTTTTATATTTTTGGGTAAAGTTAAATATCACAGCTGGAGGGTATGTGACTATAGAAGACGGCTGAGAAGTAACAATATTAATTGTTCTCCATTGACCTACCAGGTCCATTGTTGATTTTGTATTTGCTTTGCTTTGCTCTTCTGGAGTCTGGCATTTATGAGCTACAATGTCGGTGGTTCATGACTTCTGGTTCCCTGTAGACGGTCATAGGAAAGCATCTACTTCCGCTCTTGTGGCTTCCATCATAGCACTGATGGTGCCCATTCTCCTGCGATTTTGCTCACTTCCTCCTTACATCTTTAGCTAAGGTTCTAGCTCACAACCAACAAGTCTGAGGTCATATTGCTTTCCTCTATTGCTGATCCTGAGTGATTCTGTGTTTCCTGCTTTTTTCCCCTTTATTTGTTTATTTATTTATTTCCTTTTTTAAAATTAATTTATTCTTGTTACATCTCAATGGCTATCCCATCCCTTGTATCCTCCCCTTCTTCCCTCCCTCCCATTTTCCCCTTATTCCCCTCCTCTATGACTGTTCCTGAGGGGGATTACCTCCCCCTGTATATGCTCATAGGGTATCAAGTCTCTTCTTGGTAACCTGCTGTCCTTCCTCTGAGTGCCACCAGATCTCCCCCTCCAGGGGACATGGTAAAAGGTGAGGCACCAGAGTATGTGAGAAAGTCATATCCCACTCTCTACTCTACTGTGGAGAATGTTCTGATCTCAGAAAAATGGGAATAGGGCTTCCTCAAGACCCAGCTATTCCACTCCTTGGAATATACCCAGAAGATGCTCCAGCACACAACAAGAAAATTTGCTCAACCATGTTCATAGCAGCCTTATTCATAATAGCCAGAACATGGAAACAGCCTAAGTTTCCTGCTTTTTTGAT
Source organism: Acomys minous (assembly GCF_964271855.1). Classification (NCBI taxonomy): domain Eukaryota; kingdom Metazoa; phylum Chordata; class Mammalia; order Rodentia; family Muridae; genus Acomys; species Acomys minous. The sequence goes on along the minus strand of NC_140484.1, from coordinate 40,462,632 downwards.
ACTTTGCCCTGCTCACTCCTGTCTAAAAAGCTCTCTTCTAAGACTCATCTCTGTAAAAAAAAAAGTGTACTACTTTATTCTACCTACAGGGAGGATTAGAGAAATCCAAGTGAAGGGATCTTGTATGAAATAACTAGACCTTGTACTTCAAAGTGTTGATGTTGTAAAAGAAAAAAAAACCTAAGAAAACATTTCAGATATAAGCAAACTGAAGATGCTTGGCAGTTAAGTCCAGGACACAATCTGGAACTAACTGCACACAAGACTTTTTCTTTTTCTGTGAAGACACTTTGAGTGAAATTTGAGTAAAGGCTATGCACTAAGTAATGGTAGTTGTTAATTTCTTGCATTTTAATGACTGTACTATGGTTATAAGAGATAATGCCCTATTGTTAGAAAGTGTTCTTTGAATTATTTAAAGGAAACAAATTAGTAAATTAATAACATGTCTCCACCTGGCTTTAAATAGAACAGAAAAATCTGAATACATACTCTCTCTCTCTCTCTCTTTCACACACACACACACAAACACACACACACACACACACACACACACACACACACACACACACATGCACATTCACACTCAGGTCAGAGAGGATAAGGAAATAAGGTCAGGGAATGATAAAGTCATAGCAGTTCTAAAATGTTAACAATGGAGACATCTGGAGAAAACAGAGAATATAATATTTTGTACTGTTCTTACAACTTTTCTGGTTTTGGCTTCCGGTACTGGGAACAAAAAAGATATAATAATACTACTGCTTAACTCTTTTTATCGCTTCAGAGCCACGTAGGGTAACCGTGGATCAGGCTTCAAGGCACATAGCTGTTAGAGGGAGCAGGCCACCCCCAGATGCCTTCTAGAATGTTCAGCTCCCCAGGCCAGCTCCCAGACGGGATTCCCAAGTCAATGTAAATTTATACATTTCTTGATATTTTTTAAAAACAGTAATCTCGAGTGTTTATTGCAGTAACACTAAGACACACATGCACACAGAGAAGATTACAGGGATCAAAGTACATTGTAGTCTTTTATTTAAATTTCTGCCTCACTGAATTCAATTTTGAGAAGTGAATAGTAATATTCTGGCATATCCGTACGGGTAAGACACGAAGCCACACCTCACATATGATAGGAAATAGTGTAGAACAGTAAAGTCAAATATGCAGCAACTTAGATATGAAAGTACTTGCTAACTCATTGGTAACAGAGGCCAGATTATTAGCGATATGGAAGTTTGTACTGTGAGCAGATATGCAGGCAAGCCCCATCAGCAATGTGACGTATTCTTAACATACACCATCCTTGATATAATACGTTAGAGAAGCACACAGCATAGCTGTTCTGTCGTTTCGGCTAACAATACATATTGGCAATCTGTTCATGAGAAAGCAGAAAGCCAAGCTCAGCCACGCTGTGTGGCATCCATTATAATGTCTGATCAATACTCATCATGAGAGGCAAGGATATCTAATCCCGTGGCTTAAAGAAGCATACCATCAACTAAGCCTGCTGGGGGAGGTTCTAGATTAGACTCTGGGAGAGAAAGCAGCAGTGAAGGAAGAGCAAGTGAAGTGCAAATGAGATTGGCGGACTGAGAATACTATACCAATACCAACGTACTGGTTTCCATCGTATCACTCTATCTAAATTGATAAGGGATACTGTATAATGTATATCTGGGAAACCTCTATTTAAATGGATAAGGGATGTTGTTTAATGCATATCTGTGAAACCTGTGCATTGTTTTCCCTTCCTGCCAGTCTTATTTTTTCATAATAAAAAATGTTGTTCATGACTAATTCTCTAATGAAATTATGATTGTTTTAGCTTGAATACTTCCAATATTAAAGAAGAATATGTCACACTAAGCTAAAAAATGCTATTTTTGTAGTAAAATAAAAGGGTTGAAAATGTAAAGCTGCATTAAGTTATAAAGATAAACATGAAATGATAATTTCATAGTATTACGGCAGGTACAAAATATTTACTTTGAATATCTTTTTAAGAAACACAGTACCATACTGAATATTTTCTGATGTTTCAGTCCTCTTACTGACTGACATTTAGAGCATGAGCTGCAGGTGCCTGTTGGTGAGCTCAGGTCATTTATTTCTCACCTTTGGAGAAGCCTCAGTGTTGACTCCAGCAAGCCTGAGGTCTCTGTTGCTACAGTTTGTTTCTAATATTCCTTCTGCTTGTTCTACCCATTGGGAATATGTAGAAGAATGTGACTCTTTTTCTCTGATATACAGGGATGGAAGGGAAGTTGAATTTGCTGGAGAGAACACCATCATTTTTGTGACTCTGGAGCTTGGAGGAATACTGGTTCCTGTCCTCTGAAGGCTGAAAGACTACTCCTGCCTTAAGCTGGAGTTGACAGCATGGCACTCACACAAATGTACTTGCCAAAAGCATCCCGGTGAATCGTACACTGCCACTGCTCTAAGAGCCACACATAGGAGAGGCAGAATTTCACATGGCTGTAGAAAGGGGTCATCTATAGGTTTTACGTTTTATTTTTACTTGGGCAAGCAATTCTAAAGCAATAATCAGTTGTAGTTATATATTATCAACATTGAAAACTATTTTAGATTTGACACTATTAAGCTTTATTTTTACCAGATAAGTTCTGTAGACAGTTATAGATTCTCTCACATTCTCTCCCTTCCTCCCTCTCTCTTTCTCCCTCCCTCCTCTCTCTCTCTCTCTCTCTCTCTCTCTCTCTCTCTCTCTCTCTCTCTCTCTGTCTGTCTCTCTCTCTGTCTCTCTGTCTCTCTCTCTCTCTCTGTCTCCCCCCTCTCTCTGTCTCTCTCTTTCTCTCTCTCTCCCTCATGTGTGTCCCTATGAATGTAGGTTCATATGCTTGTAGACTTATGTGATTGTGTGGAGGCCAGACTTATACAGTAGATGTCTCTTAGTCTCCCTCACCCTAAGTTTTTGAGATGAGTGTCTGAGTGAATCTGCAGCTCATCAAGTTGGTGAGGCCTATGTGCTACAGGGATGCTACTGCAGCCACACCTTTCTGTGCTATACTTATGAACCCTGCTACAGAACCCAGTGTCTCACATGTGTGCTGGGGAACCAAACTCCAGTTTTCACACATATGTAGCAAGCACCTTTCTTACTGAGCCATGTCACCCAGTATCTAAGATTTAACCTGGGAGTTTCTAGTATTTTTGGAATGACCATCAGTGCTAAAATCTTGAGGGAGACCTCTCTGCATTTTCTTATGTCTATGAATAAGCAAGCTTAAATAAATCACATTTTTTTCTCTCTGGTGTTTTCTATTCAGTGACTTGGTACAGAGTGGATAGTGATTACCACATAGCAATTGCTAGAATAGGAAACCACCACTATCTTTGGCATGCTCTAGGTGGGCAATACACCCACATTAGAAAAAAAATTCAAGGGACTGTGTCGTAATAAATTCTCTGTCCTTCCTCAAAGTCTGACAGCATACATTAAATCACTCTCATGAGCACTCAAGAAAAAAAGAAGCCCCTCACACTTGAAAATATGATCTACGATCTGAACTTCTAGACTTGACTCTAAGGGGAATAGCCAAAGGTATGCTTCTATAGCCAGAGTCTCACTCACATCCTGAGAAGAGAACCTTGACGTCTCTACACGGCACTGAAGAACAGTGAACAGAGACGAAGGGCTGTAGAATAAACACATGTTCCAATTCTCTTTACATTTCCTGAGTAACTTCATCATGTGAGAGATGTGAATGTCAACCGGGCCTGTTTTATCTGACCATTCAATATTAATGCCTTCAAATAAGATTTTGAAGGTGGTATACAATGTGGTTGTATGACATTTGGATGAAACTTTCAGATTTTTCATTAGTGTCCCTACATATTTATAACATGTCGACTGCCTCAATTCATTCATATTTTTCTATGACTTTTTAAATATACTTTTCAAAGGGGCAGACCTTTGTTTCTTCATCAGCAAAGAAGAACAACAGTATTATATCTCCCGCATGGAAGTGCTATGAATATTTCAATGTTGCTCTCTAGGTGCATTCCTCTCTTCCATAGAAAGATGTCATAGAAAGCTGGAATATTACTATTATTAACCCATCTAGCCTCAGTGAACTTTAGAACCCAAAGGTCTCATCTTTGTGAGTTTTATAATCCAGCCTGAAATATCTGGATTTGCTTTTAAATTTCATCACATGCCTAGCTCCATCAATAATGTGCAAAGTCAAAGGTGAAACTGTAGCTATATTAAAAAGAAAAGTAACTCACAGAGACTTAAAAAGCAATGGAGGAATATAGTAGATGAGTTTACTGTGAGTGAGTTTCTTGGGCCAGGGTCAGGTTGTCACCCAGTAACTCCACGTAATACAAGTCTTATTAACATTTCCTGGAAGATGCAGCCAGCTCTGAGCTGTTTTTCTTCCATCATTTTTCTTTTTTATCCTAGAGCTGGAAAGACCCTTTCTGGGAGACTCACTCTACCTCTTTGAAGGTCTTAGCACCCCAAAAGGCATTTTTTGTATAAAAGATAAGCAAAAATAGTAAAAATATTTGTCAGGAGGACAAAAATAAGGACTGGGGTATTTCTCAGTGAAAGAACACTTTCTTAGCATTTATGGGTCTTGGGCTTGTTTGTTTGTTTGTTTTTGTTGTTGTTGTGTTTTAAGACAGGGCCTCAACATGTGGCTGTTGTCCAGGATCTCACTATGTAATCAGGCCTCAAACTCATAGGGATCTTCCTGCTTGTGCCTCCTGAGTGACACCATGCCAGCTGGTCTCTGGGCTTAATCTCCAGTGCCACAGACACACAAAGACATACACTTTAAAGACATCTTTTGCCTCAATTCTGCCTCTGAAATCCATGGCAGCTATCAGAAGCCATATACTGAACAAGTTATTGCTACCAATCATGACATCTAAAGTAGACAATGGAGCTTCAATAAAAGACATTCAAGTGTTAGTTAAATGGGTCAGTCATACTCTCTCTAGAATTTTGATTTTATAATTGTTGCTAACAATGCTCATGTACATGTGTCTGCTTTTAATGAACACTCGCTGAGGGGGATTTTTATTTTAGTAGACAAGAGCTAAGATCTTTCTGAAGCTAAAATCCCAGGATAGCTGGTAAATCCCTAGTCCTGGGGCTTATGCAAAACAATATTATGTAAGTTGAAAAGTTCCCAAGGAGAAGTGGGGTTCATCTTTTTACCCTCTACATCTCAGCATCCCATTCTTAGTCTCCTCACACTATACATTTCTTTGAATACTGAAGAAAATCTCAGATAAACTGTTCAGCACCTGTGTACTGGAGTGACCGACGCTCTGGGGAAAGCAGTATTTGATAAAATAGTACCTTTAGTTCGTAGAGTTTGAAAGCCAGCCTGAGTGTCTATTTTTTAGGTTTTTACTTTATTATGAAAACTTGGAAATAAATAAACCCACCACTCACTCAAATCAATCATCTACAATTAACAATCTATAATTACTGATATGTAACTGGGTATGAGTTCCTTGAGTTGTATGGTCTTTTGGGTTTGGTTAATGCCTGTCGATTTAAAGTTAGTCTTAAAGGAATTATGAAAGCTAGGACAAAAGGTAGAGAGAGAGGAAGACTGGCAGAAGTGATGAGTGTAATTCCTAGAGGTACTAATAAAAAGACCATAGAGTCTTAATGAACAATAACACTATCACTGAACTCCCACCAACCCCTTCTACTTACTCCATCTATTCACAAGTTGGAGGTAGTAGGCTGAAAAACAGCCACAGAAGGGCTGATTGCTCTGGGGTCACTGTAAGTAGTGTACTACTATAACCGAGATGTTCATGTTACATTAAAACCATAAGTGTTAAAAAGTACTGTGCATGTAAATAGTAATGAAAAAATAGTCTCTTGAATAGATAAACATATGACACAGATCATTTATTCCATAAGGTGGAACTCTGACAAGATATAGTGATGACATTTTTCATTTCCTTCTGATTTTAATACTTTTCAATACTAATTTTTTTTGTAGAAAGTAGTTGTCACATATTAGATTCTAAAAAAAATTCAAAGTTTGTTGAAACATATTACATGAAAGAATACCTGTTCCTGTTTAATATGGGTGGCTTTAAAGCATTCAGAAATGATGTTTTCTCATTAGTGAATCCAAATTAACTGGCTGTGGTGGTACACGCTCATAATTCCAGCACTCAGGAGGTGTGGATGGAAAGACCAAGAGGTTAAGCGTAGCCCAGTCTACATAGATAAACCCTCACTCAAGAAACAGGCCAGCCAGCAAGACAGAAACAATAACCACAGAACAACCAAACCCCAAAAGGAGTAAGGCAGAGATTTATCTTCTGTGGTTTGCTCTGTTCCTTTGTATGCTGACACCCCGAACAATTTAATTTTGGTGACTTGAGTTGAGAAATATGTCACAAAGAGTTCACAGCCATTACCACAGTTAAAGCTAAGATTGTGCAGAGTTATTATTTAACAACTACAGAGGCTCTTTCTATCAAAAATAAAATCATGTCCCTTACTTTGATCGTAAATATGAACACGTTGTATATCTGAATATTCTAGGTGTATAGAGGATTCAACTTCAGCATCAAAATCCCTGACTCAAACTAGACAAATCATTCAGCTGTGTTAACTCCCTAAAATCATCCAGAAGCAGGAAAGAGGACCAGGCATAGTACCAGTCAAATTTAGCCTGTTCTCTGGCACTTTTTAATGTGTAGGGGGCTAGCTACCTAAGTTCGATTTCTGTACTGCTTCAATGTGTGGGCTGGGATAGCAACTGAGGCCACCTGCTTCCTTATTTGGGCTGTGGATGGGCAAGAGAACTTACCCTCCCAATTGTGGACTGCAGATGTTTGGTCAGAGAGTGCTGTCTGATGCTTAGTCTAAACCTTTTTTTTTTTCCGGACCAATACCAGACAAAGAAGAGAGATCATTTTGAGTCTTACAGGTGGGAATTCAACTCACATTACAGGTGGGAATAGATCAACTGAATTTTCTGAGTGATATGAGGAATGAGTTTTGTTCTTGGAAAAATAAGGAGTCAGAGAGTTCTAGAAGAAATGGACAATAAATACTGGCAATAAATAAGGACAGTGCTACAATGTGACAGTGTATTATAGCAGAAAGAGGGGAAAAACAACAAAACAGGGGTCAAGATATCCAGAATATATCCCAGGAGCTGCCATTTGATTAACGAGTCAGTTGTAAAAGTCAGAAAGTTTCTGGGCTTCAGTTATTGTATTAGCAGCAAGAACACAAGGTAGTTAGAAATATCTCTATGGCCTTGTGGATTGCCATGATCAGATGCCTTTTTTCTATCCCTTTCCTACCCTGCATCCCACCCCTCAACACACAAACTGCTCACTTCAGCATATAGGTAAATACCTTTAAAGGAATGACTTTCTTGGTAGAAATTTTTCCCCCTGATATGCGTGTGCTATTTATCTCATGGCAGATCAGCCCGTTGTTATGACCCAGCAAAGCAAGACAGTGTGTGGTAAAATTATCTGTGAAATATAAGACAGCCTGTGCCATCAGATAACGCAGGCAAAGGTGGGCTTTGTTTCCTGAATGGTCTGTGGGGTCGCTGCGGATGGTGCCCAATCCCCAGATGAAGGGGCGGGGCTCCACTTTTCTTTGGTTGCTTAACTCCGGCTCATTGTGAATGAGGCTCAAACTCTTTGCTGTTGAGATAAGATCGCTTATGCTACATTTTAAGAGCCAAGGTTTCTTTTGAAAGGTTCAGTTTGCTCTTTGAGTGTCATATGACACTCTTCACTTACCTGGTGGGGTCCCTCGACCTACAGCAGAGGGTCTTGTGCTTCTACAATAACATATCAATAAGTATATGAAACAAATGAATTAAAAGCATGTGATGATTCTATTTTTCTACAAACGGTCAGGAACATACGGAAACTATTCCAACCACAGACTCTGGCACTGGGGGGGTTGGTTATATATGTTAAAATTACTGACAGGAGTTATTTTATATGTTCAAAACCTACAATGGCAGAAAGCAACAGGACTACAGATTTCTAGTAAAAAAAAAAAAGATAAAAGCCACTTGGTCTCATTGAAAAATGAATGAAAATCCTTTTAATACACAGATAGACATCATTACTTCATCACAGAACTAGTAAAAATGCCACAGAAATACATTTTAGAAATGGAAATCCAGTCTGAATTGTGGAATCAGCTTGTGGAGGGAACCTCTGAGAAATTCCTGCTGGTCTTACAGATGCTAATACCTTCTTATTTTCCCACGCTGACATCATATGCAAACTGCCATGTCCAGAAGGCATTTGCAGAATACCCAAGTAGTAGAATGAGCCTCATTCCTTCTTATTTGCAGCCGCTGTGGACCCTAATTGGAGTAACAGTGAATTTAAAGCAGTGGCCGCTGCAGGAGTGCGCCGCAGTCTAAGACCTGTGCTTTTTCAAAATGCGTATTTCTGAAAACTCAGTTAAACAGACCCGCGTGCTCTAGGACGTGCCAAATGCAGAGTGCTTAAAAAATATTTAAACAGTTGTGACTTCCAGTTTTTGTCATATTATATTTGGATGCATTTGAACATTCATTAACGTAATACAGGCAAATGCTATATATTTTTTTCTTTAAGATTTAATTTCTCTTCCGCCAACAGTAATTTCTTAAGGTGCTCCTGGCTTTTGGACTCATTGAAATGGGCAAGCTCTCACTTTAAATGTCTCCTGATCACTGGCTGCTTCCCAGGCTAATAAAAGCTGCTAAATCACAGCCAGGACAAAGGTCTCCACTGTGGTGCATGAAAAAGAAGATTTACAGTCATATGCTGTGCTGAACAGCCTTGTTGAGGGTAACGCAGTGCCCAATGTCTGTGGCAGGCGAAAACAAACTACATGCCAGGTCTGATTTCAGACTTACATAAGAGGCCAGCGAGGCTGCAGCCTCAGCACCTAAGAGAGTAAGATTCACGTGAGTAGAGGGGCCACATTGGGAGATGAGAGAGGGCCAGAGCAGGCAATTAGTACGTGCCTCGTTTTAAAGACTGATTTCTCAGTGTTGATTTTGCTCACATGCCCACTTTTTCCTACAAGTTGTTCTTTGCATCACACCAGAAGCAGCATGCAAACATTGGGGGCAACTGTATTATATTTGGCCACATTCATAACCACAGAAAGGACAATGAGATTTCTGAATTTGTAATACCAACTCATAGCAAAGAAATCAAGGAGGGAACTGTGGTGGCTTCAAGCTACCAAACAGTAACAGTCGTCAGAAAATTTAAGGTCGTCTTTTAACTATCTTTCCATATGTGGGGAACACCTTTGTATTGAATGACTTCTTGAAAAACAGACAGAAAGCTGGTATCGATGATATAATCAGATAAATGTTTGTGAAAATAGATGGTGGGATTCCACTCTTTATTTGTTTTTTTTAAATGTTATTCAAATGGTACCCGTAAGACCTCGGACTTTGCACGTCTAACCTCCTTCTAAAGCTTAGCTGAGAGGAAACAGGGATGCCTGCGTGCTCCCATTATTTATACAGCTTCCAAACACCTCACTACAGCAAGTGTCCAAAAAGAAAGGAAAGAGCCCAGGTGCTTCAGTGACTTAGGACAGGAAAGCAGAGACAGACATCCATGGCGATAGGCCCCAATCTGGGCTTCTCTGGTGAGAGATAAGGAAGTCCAGTTTGGGATGCAAATGCAGGAAGCCAGGAAGCCTGACTCTAGAACTGGTTTAGCACCGCACCAAGCTGGGGTATCTTCAAGAAATCATAGTTTCTTGGATTCTTAGCTGCCTCATGCTTACAGTAGAAATGTGAGCAAATGGTCCTCAAGTTTGTGTGTGGGCAGATTTCATCGAGTTTACTAACGTGTATGTTACTGGGCCCCATCTCTGATTCTGACTCATCAGGTCTGGGTGGGGTTCAGGAAAAGGCATTTCTGACAACTTCCCAGGTCATGAAGATACTTCAAATCCGGAAATTACTCGCTGAGAATTACTGACTATGATGACTTTCAAAGGCTCTTGGGATACATAGATTGCTAGGGATGGACCCCGGGCACCATGTGCACACTAGATGGGCCCTGTATCCTGAGCTGCACCCCAGCTTGCTCTTTCAAGGCTCTTCATGTTCTCTGTGATACACAGCATGACCTGTTGTGCTCCAGTGTTGCATATCGCTCACGCTGGCTCAAGGGGGACAAAGGAATGGTGATAATGCACAAGAGTTCATTGATTCTGACGTCAATCACTTACTGCACAGAGCAGAAGACATTAACAAATGTCTACTTGAAAGCCCCAAAAGCATCGTTTTTCAGCAGGTAAATGCAGTGTTACCAAGTCACACAAATTTTTTCTATTGGGATATTCATTTGCCAACTTCATGTCAGTAAAACACCAGCTTTCTTTTTATTCTCTTCATTTTTTTTTCTTTTAAACCCACACCTGTGACATCCATTTCCACCACCGTCCCTGGAATGTTACTGTTGGCACTTAGTACAGAAGTGGGGGCTCAGTTTATTTGATAACAATTGTATGATGCTAACTCATTCTGTTATTGTGACTCTAGGGAAGTCATTTCACTAGCTGTGTCTCAAAATTCTACTCTGCAAAAAGAACATTCTCCAGAATTAACAGTATTTATTTAGCATTCTGCTTTTCTAAATATGTAAGTAAATGAAATTTTTGGTTTCTGAATCAGAACCAAAATATAAACGAAAATGAGGCAAAGTATGTGAGTCTCATCTGGAGGCTCTAGACTCAGAAAAAAAATTGTTCAGCCCATCTGCTCCTGCAGGACTGCCCAAAATTGCTCTTCCTGCTTCCTCTTCCGCTCCCTCCACCTCCATGAGCTTCCTATGGCCGCAAACTCAGAATCATGGCTGTTCTATCCAGTCTCGCCTGCCAAGGTAGTTTTCCAGTGACTTCATACACCCTATGTGACTGTTCCTCTTTGACTTCTGCCTATTGCACGCTTGTGAATTCAGACTTCTAGAGCGACCTTCTAGAGTCATGCGTGCCGTTATTTTTTTTTGCCTCTTCATGCTATAGTAACTTCACAGTATTTGTTAAACTATTTCTCACATGTGTAGGGTGTTCATTGTCCATGCCAAGCATCGCTTATGAAGATCGTAGGCCTTGTGATGGCAACACTTTTCTCTGTGTTGGCTGTCCTGTCTTTGGAGCCCAGCAGTATACATGCTTGTGATATGTTCTTTTTTTGTTTGTTTGTTTGTGAAATGAGCAAAAGAACATTGTAAAGATAATATGAGAGAAGTCTATTTGCTCGAAACAGACATGTCTCCCTTCCACTAGCTGAACATACTGTGCACAATGCAAGCTAAGTGTTTATATAAATATGTAATACCAGATTACATAAGGCCATTTTCATGAATTGGATAATGTACTTTGAGCATGTCTTCCCCATAGCCCACTGGCCCCTTCTTTCTTGTCTCTCTTCCTCCCGTGAGTCCCTTTTACCTTGAGCATTTTGCCTTCCTTACTAACATTAACAGTTAGGACTTATGGCATAGTAAGACATAGAGCCACATTCGCAGAGCCCATGATCCTAATCATCATGCTATAAATGGGAAGACTGAAGTCTTAACATCTCTTTTCCAAGAATGTCGTGCTAAAGGAATTCTCCATTTAGGCTCGATCACTTCCACATATAAAATCTTCACTGTTCCCAAATCAGCCCATTTCTCATAGTAAAAGCTGTGATAAATCTCCCCCTTATCTGGCTCCAAATTTCCCTCATTGTTGACTCTTATTTCTGCCTGCTCTCAGCTTTTGGAAGACCGCAGACCTAATCTCAGCAGTCAGACGGCAGAGACAAGTAGATCTCTGTAATACTGAGTCCAGCCCGAGTGACACAGTGCCTTCTAGGCCAGCCAAGGCTGCAGAGTGAGATCTTGTCTTAAAGGAAAATGCAAAGCTCCTCTTCCGTGATACCTCTGGCAGTTGGAAGCTACTTCACATTGCCTCTCTGAATCTTTTCTTTCCAGGATGACTTTCTCTGTTGTTTCAGAGGCCTTTTTTAGAGACTCTTGCCTTCTCACTGGTTTCCTCTCTCTGGGGAAGCTGCTCTAGTCTTTGTCCTATTACTTTTGTCCTGGCATTGCACACATTTCTGATGTGATAGCACCATTTAAGAAAAGAAATCAAAGGTCTTCAAAAACCTCCAAGACATACAGAATGTGACATTTAAAAATGGCTTTATTATTTTAAAGATTTACTGACAACGAGACAGGTTAACTCCTGGCAACCACCAGCCTACCTCAGACAGGATGATGAGCATCAAATGACCTCCTTATGGGGATGGTTTCAAATGTGGCAAACAAGCCACTGGATAAAATGTCCTCATTTCTGCCACAGACAGAATTCTACCTAAAAATGGGCAAGCTTGGATGCAGGCAGAGTTGACAGCCAAACTCTGCCAAGACAGGGTAAGCAAGTCCTCAATAGTTCCTGCCTCACAAATATGTCTGTCAGATATATTGGGCCAGAAGGCTGAAGAAGATGCTCCAACATTATAGAGAGTTTTGGGTGACTATTCAGGTAGCAAACTGTCTCTCTCATCTCATTTGGAAAGCTACTAACCTGCACTCCCGGCATACTCGGGTAATCAATTTATTCCATTTGAAGTCTCTGATGGGGTTGAAGACCAGGTAGCTTAGTTTTACAATGAAGCTTAGCTGTTTAGGGGTTAAGATATTTTTAGGTCAAGATAGATGCTTTAAGTTGATAATGACAAGATGTGATGAAGATTGATGTACATCTAGAATTTTAGACACACCAAGATAGGAAAGATGTTTTCTTCAAGGCTGTCAAACACAAAATAGGCAAAACACTAAAAATGTAACATTTATATAATTTCTGATTGTGTCATGGTTCTTTTTGCTATAAGGAGTTTATTGTATATATGTGTAATAATATAAATGTATAATTAAAAATGTTTAATTAAAAAAGATTCAAAATAAGAGAAAAAGAAAAAAAAGGAAAAAAAAAAAAAAAGAAAAGAAAAGAAAACAAAGCATGCCAGAAGAAATTTCTGAAAGGCAAAAATACAGTGACAACTATGTCAGTGAAGATCTATGTGTATACTATAATGAAACTAAACCATCTTATGTCTCTAATTGTGTTATATAATTTCAGACCCCTAAATTATCTTTCCAAAAATGTGAAAATAATGGATTTGATTTGCCTCAGTGGGAATGCTTTGTGTCATGCTTGCACCATTCCAGAGAATGCAATACACGCTCCACACATAATTTAAAATTCTGTGGTAGTTGCATGTCTTTTTAAGAAGTAGAGAAAGAAACAGGTAAAAAATTTAAATTAGTTTAGTTAACACTTAGTTCCAAAATGTCATTTCATTTTAATTTATGATAAATATAAAATTGTTGATAAAATATCTTCTCTTTTGTAGCTAGTTTTCAACATTCACCTATATTTGAGGATGTGGCAATTTAGACTGGCCAGCTTTTAATTGCTCAATAGGCAGATGCCGTTGGTGGTACCATATTGGACCCCTATGGCTCTCAGTGCTCATAGAGAGATAGTGCCCCACACATACTCGTTCTCTGGGCTGCCTTTTAGATCTTGTTTATGACTACCAGCAAGTGGGGCTGACCCGACAATTGCTTTCTTGGGGAGTAGCTATAGAAGAGAAATGCTTTGAAGTGACATCCTCTTCTGTCAAATACACTGTCAAGTGGTAATTGAAAGGATCCAAAGTTGTCATTGGCCAATTAAGAGGAAGTTGCAGAGAGCTAGAAATCAAAACCGCTGACCTCTCCTCCATTGGAAGCTAATAGAAAATTACTTTTCAGCCCTAGCGAGGCTGTAAGACCACTTGTGGAACTTTCAAAGCCTACAGCTGCTAGGTTCTACTTCTGATCTGTTAATGGAGACTTTCTGGAGACAGACAGATGGTCCAGGTCTGAATTCCAGGTTATGAACCACTTATCAGAGTCACCTAGGGCTGGAAAAGCATGCTGTCCTCCGTGAGGGAGTTCTGTTCCTCACCAGATCTTTTAAAAAAGACTTTCTGTTAATCTTATTTGAAGCACACAGACTGGTGCTTTCCTTCTTTAACTTAAAAATATGCCAGACAAAAAGAAAATTATTTAAAATGCATTCACGGAGGGTGCATATCAAACAGTTCACAATATTTGTGGAAATATCAACAAATAGTTTTGACCTTGCATCTACAATGTAAAAAAGAAATGATTGCTTAGTGTGGCCAGAGGAAAAGGGAAATTAGAAATAACGCACGAACTAGTAGGGGATGGGACAAGATGTTGTTAAGATGATTATGAATGGTTAACCTTTCATGGAAGCCCTGTGGATAGTTTAAAATGTGGACATCATTTGATTTATTGCTCCCATTTCTCACTTGGCCAAAATTTAAATGAAAGATTGTAAAGTTATGTGAAAGATTAGAATAACTCTCTGTAGCTGATCTCACTTGAAGGAATTCTGTATCCACTGGTGTTACAAAATGGTTGAACAAATGATGTGTTCATGATCTGCATTCTGCATCCCCCATGCAAGTGAATGCGAAGGGATAAGATTAACATTCTGCATCACCATGCAAGTGAATGCAAAGGGACAAGATTATGGGAAAATACTCAGAATATTTCAGCTAAAAAAAAAGTAGAAGACTAAATTTGTTCATACTATGATCTCGAATTTGAAAAACAAAGTGCATCTTTATACATATGTATATCAAGGAAGGCAAGAAGAGAGTCCAATATATTTGCAAGTGCTTATGAATTTTTGTTCATTTTTTTTTGTGTGTGTGTGATCCTGCACTTTTCATGTCCACTGCAATAGCCGGTTGTCCTTTTGATGTTCACATTGGTTTAGAGGTGACTGTATTGTGCCTCTGGGGAACAAGAGGCCAGGCTGTGGTTGGAGTTATGTAGTGCACTGTGTGTGCAGATGGAAGCACAGCCCAGACCAAGCAGCAAATCCACTGAAAAAGTCAAATGCAAAATAAGAGACACAAAAAGACCTACCCTGGACAAGTTGTGATTTCCATGGCATAAATACCTTGTCACCAGGCTGCTAATTTCCAGGGTAGCTTTTACTGTGCAATCTTGGAGCCACAATTTCTCCAAACTTTTTAGCTCAAAGAAACCACTGTTTTGCAAAGGGTAGAGTTGTAAAAAAAAATACTTAGTTAAAACAGAAAACGAACTTGCTGGTTCAATGAAGGCAATGCCATTTTATGCAACACGGTAATGCCTAGGAGTAGATAAAGCCGCTGACAGAGCAGCCCTGTACCTACAGCGCATGGCCCCAGCAGCCTTCCCCCACCCCTGCTCTGTTTGCTAACACGTTGCTTTGTCTGCCCAGACAAAGAGAGAGGGCAAGCATTCATAACTAATTTTCAATTTCATATTCAAATCGACAGCCGTCCTTCTGCCCTTTATACAAAGAATTACATTGAAAACTTTCCAATAAAACTAACACTGAATTTCTTAGAAAAGACACCGGAGACCTTCTATAACCAAGGACCATGGGACTTCTCCCTCATCCCTGACAATTCTTTGAGCTTTGCTTCCTGCTCTTCTTTTGACAGCCAAGGGCCTAGCATGTCAGGGCTTTTGCATTTGTTACCCATTTTGCCTGGAAGACTACGCCAGATATCTATCCATGCTACCACCTCACCAGTTTCAAGTCTGGGCAAAAGCAATATGGAGGTCCCCTCAAGCTCCACTGATAATTGTAGCCTGTTTGTTCCACTATTAGAAATTCTCAAATCAGCTATGACAAATCTCCTTGGTTTCTCTAAGCCTGTCTCCTTTAATGTCAGTGGAAGATGTTTCATCCTTCCTGAATGGATAGGTTTTTAATTAGTGAAGGCCACTTACGACTTCTTTCTCTTTATCTCTAAATCACAATGCATGTGATCTGTTTTCCTTCTTTCCTCCACGGTCGACCAGACTTCTTCCTTATTTAAAACCGTTTCTCCACAACTCAGATCTCATTCTTATCTCTTTCTCTGCCATTACATTTCTTTACTGGGCACCTATGTCATTTCCATAACAGCTATTGTGAGCAATGTGTCAGTAAAAATTAATGTAAAAATGTCTCTGTGATGTGTTTTTAGGTAATTGTGAATGAAATAGTTTTCCTGACTTCTTTCTCAACATGTTTGCTAATGGCATATAGAAAATCTACAGATTGTTACTTTTGTATTCAGTCACTTTATTGACAGTGTTTGTCAGTTATAAAATTATTTTATGGCAGTCTTTAGAGCCTCGTATGACCAGAGGGAAAGCTACTTTGGCTTTTTCCTGTCTTATTTTTATCTCTTTTACTTTCTTACTGTAGTGCTATAGCTAAGATTTCAAGTATTACAATGAATAAGAATGGAGAAAGTGTATACCCTTGTCTTGCTGCTGATATTAACAGAAATGCTTGATTTTATTCTCGTTTAGTATAGTGTTATCCATCAGTTTGTTGTATAAAGCCTCTATCATTTGGAGATATGTTCCTTTCGTCCTGATTTCTTTGGGGGCTCTTTCCTGTGAATTGATAGTAGATTCTGTCAAAAGCCTTTTCTGCATCTATTGAGATAGCCATGTGCCTTCTGTCTTTGAATCCATTTATATTATCTATTACATTGGTTTATTTAAATATAATGAACCATCCAAGAATCTCTGGAATGAAGGTAAGCTGCCCATGTAGAATGAAATATTTTTTTGATGTTATGCTTTCAAAATCTTATTGAAAAATTTGCATGGTTAGCCTTCAGGGAGACTGGCTTATAACTTTCTTTTTCTTTCTTTTGTTGTTCTTTCTTTCTTTTTTCCTTCCTTTCCTTTTTTGTCTTTTCCAATTTTGACATATGGGTATTAATGGCTTTATAAGAGACTGTGTGGCATAGCTTTTCTTTCTGGTTTTTGAAATAAGTCAAGAAGTATTGCTGTTAGCTCTTTAACTATGTAGTATAACATCACTGATTCCATCTGGGCCTGCATGTTACTTTGGGAGACTTTTCAATTAGTGTTTTGATTTTGTCTTGTTATAGATTTGCTTAAGTTTATTTTTTCTTTTAGTTTAATTTTGGTAGATTATATACATCTACAAGTAAACTATTTCTTTTAGATTTTCCAAGATATTGATATATAAATTTAAAGGTGTGTCACAATGATTTTTCTACATTCACTTAGCACTTGCTGTAATGACTCATTTTTATCTCTAATTCATTTGGACCTTCTTTCTCTTGATTAGTTTGACTAAGCATTTGTTGGCCTTATTTATTGCTTCAAAGAGCCAACTTGTACATTCTTCATGTTTTATGTTTTCATCAATTTCTGTCCTCGTATTAATATTTTCTATCTCCTTCTTATCATTTGTTTGACTTGTTTATATTTTACTAAGTCTTTAGTTTCATTATTATACTATTTATTTGAGATGGGTATGACTGTTTATGTTTTTCATATTTAGCTTCCTTCCTAGGAAGTATTTCATAGTCTTGGATATGTTTTGTTTTTATTTTCACTCCTTTCTAGGCCATGTTCTTTATTTCCACCTTGATTTTTTTTCCATGTGCACAACTGCATTTTCATTATTCAATAGTGTGCCATTAGGTCTCCATGAGTGTCTGTGTGCTCTGCATTTTTTCTTATTCTTGATTTGTAGTTTTGTTCCATTGTGGAAGGTGGAACATAAGACATTATTTCAATTTCCCATTCTTTGTTAAGACTTGCTTTGTGTCCTAATATATGATCTATTTCAGAGATGGCCCCATGGACTGCTAAGAGGAATATATCAGAAGATTTCTAAAACATCTTTTTTGATGCTATTTCCCTTCAGCTCTTGAACCTTGTCTTTTCTGTCTCATTGATTTTTATTTTCAAATGCCCTTCTCAAATGCTTCCTCTTCCACAAATACCCTTCCTATGACATAAAAAGGATATTTGGATTTTCATTCCCACTAAAACACAGAATGACCTCACCATGATAATATTAAATACATCTCCCATTAAAATAAACCCGGAATATTTCAAGAAGTCAACTTGGTTAGTTATTTATGCAAAGTAATAGAAATATTTGATAGATAAAGATTACTCTAACTTGAACTACCAAAATATCAGAAGTCCTCCCAACTGAACCAACCTTTTGGGTTATAACACTATATTTACACCTCTTTGAAACCAACAATTGAAGAGGAATTTAAATAAATTAAGTTTTGAGCTTCATCCAATCGGACACTAATTATCACTCTGCGAACAGAGCACCGTCTTTCCTGATAAGCTGTAAAGGATTTTGAGCATGATGGAAACGGAGGAAGAGCATTTTTACATTCACTTATGTCAGCCACCCACAGAAGTCTTTCCATCCATGCTCTCCTAAGTGCTTCAGTATCTTTACTATGAATCCCCAACTGAAGATGAGGTAGAGGAGCTTCTGTGGGGTTAAATGTCTCCTCTGGTTGCACCAAGGTAGTTAATGGTCTGAGTTCTAAGCACCAGCTTCCAAAATTCATCTTTATTTTTTTGACTGTGACAGGGGACTTGACTGGCATCTATGATTATTCTGCAGGTAGGTTGGGCTCAGCTGATGTGGTTGACACAGGAGGGTCCTGTGTACCAGTTTCTGCTAGGATATGAGTTTGACCACACTCCCTATGTATTGGCTTTTCTGAGCATCACATAACAGCCCTGTGGCATGAGTTAGGAGGAACAACAGAAGTATAAAGTGGCATGCAGGGAGATCTCTAGGCCCTGAGGATCATTGTCATTTAGCAAGAGCTGGACCTTTCCCTGGAGTGCATTTGCTTATTTATCTGAACGCACTGTCTGCAGATAGGGAAATGATCCAGCCGTTGGTAGAGCACAGGCCCCCTCCCAGACCTTTGGTTCTAGCCATTTTCAGAACCAAATTGTATGTGTAGGACCTCAGGATGCTGGGGTCACTGGACAGTGCAGTGCTGTCTTTATGAATCTACGAGAGTGGAAGAAAAGAGGTCTGGGCGGACCAGCATGGGCCATTTCAGCCTCCTTCATGTGACCAGATTGCAATCAATATCAATAGCTGTGTTCTCTAATCAGGAGGATAATGACAGAGAATGGAGCGAACAAAGGCAAAGGCAAGCCTGAGAGTGTTTGGATGAGGCAGGACCTGTGACTCAGTAATGATGACAACATAGAAGGAGGAAAGGCACCGTGTGTGCTGACAGCACCTTTTGCTGATCCCTTCTACCAAGAAGAGTCCCTGGTACAATCTCCTGAAAGCTTCCATTTAATTTCAGTGCTCCTCAGCCAGGGGACTGGAAAGAACACCTATAAACAGAAAGATTCTAACTTCAAGGTGCTCTTTTCACCAAAGGCCCAGTCACTTCTGACTTTGTCACTGAATGTGAAGCCAGCTTTCATATCACATGCGTTTAGTGGAGACTGTGTTTCTAGTAATTTCCTCCCTACCTTGATGAAGTGATATTAATTTCCTTTGCATTGCAGCAGAGGAAAATAATCTGCCATCTCTCTTTTCGAAGTCACTGATAGAGGAGTATATTAGTTTTTGATAGGACTGATTAGGGACACGTTATTTACCTACTCAACTTGTTTCCATTTAAACATATGTGTTGTTTCAAGACAGTTTCAACACCCTTGCTTCTTTTTCTTTGAAGCTAAGGTTTTTATTTAGAAGCTACAATTCCTTGAACTCCTAAATTTACCTGGAGTGTTCTTTTGGAAACAGCTTGTGACTTCTTGGATCTCATGTGGTCCTGATGTCATGGCCTGGCATAGGGAAAAGAATGGCTCCATAAACCTGCTGACTGAGCCAATAAATAAGCAATAAAATGGGTTCTCAGAAATAAGAGCAAATAGCCTGTTGTTCCTCCGCAAGATGTGAATGGAGGTGTGACATATGATGAACAAAGGGGTGTGGGGAGGCTCCTCTAACGGGCATGCTGTATCTTGTGGAGCTCAGCACTGCTCACTCCTTTGGAGGTGGGGATCATCTGTACGGGCGGTAGTATTACAAACTCACTGTACTGGCTACAAGGAGATACTTTGGCACCATCAGTCTAATAGGTATGGTTGGCACACACACACACACACACACACACACACACACACACACACACACACAAACCAGTGGAAGAATAGGCAGTGTTTTTGCTTTTGTTTTTGTTTTGTTTTGTTTGTATCAGATGGAAGGATATCAGTGGCCCTTACGTTGAAGGCTTCATGGTCAGTATGAGTGTGTCGAAAAGAGTGAACTCGTGCTGAGGACCCCAAATACACAGGCAGTGTGCTAGGCACTTCATACATGCTCTGGGATGTAATTTTCCATTACTCCCATGTTAAGTGTGAGAACTCTGAAGCGCAGGACACTGCACAGCTAGGATATGGAAATGCCGGACTCAGTTCAGGTTCCCCGACTTCCGCAGACAGCTGTGGAAGAGGACATTGAGAAGTGTGGGGACCCATACGTAGGACAGTTGGATAATTAATCTTGGGAGCACAAGCATTTTGAGTGGAGTTAGCACAGAACTTTTCTGAAAACTTATTGGAAAAAGCAGAGAAGTGGCAACTTTGCTGAACCTGAGCAATAGCATTTTTTTTAACTAGTTGTGAAAAATTTGCTGAGAACAGAATCTTGCACACTGCTTCCCATCCCTGCCTTCTCTACCATGACTTCTGTGACCTGTGCTCCACTTTTTTATCTGCCATTTCTTTCCCTTTGCTTTTATATCTCCTATCTCTTTATTGTCTGGAATAGTGGGCAAGGCATCCAGATCTGTGTTTAGTTATTGTTTGGTTGTGATTTTTCAGTGTTATATACTTGCTGACATTTAAATTTAATCAATAAATATATTTTAAGGTTTTATTTATTTTATTCTATGGGTATAGGTGTTTTCTTGTATGTAATTATGTATGTATGTATGTATGTATGTATGTATGTATGTATGTGCAGAAGAGGGAGTCAGATTCCTTAACTGGATTTAGATGAACCTGAGATGGGTCCTCTGCAGAAGCATTTCCCCAGCTCTTTAATGAATGTTTTTAGTTTTTGAAAGTTTTTTGTTTTCTTCAATCTATCTGTGTGAACTGAGGTCAGGATTGGAATTTCACTTTTACTTTCTTTCTTTTTTTCTTTCAGCTGTATAAACTATTTATCAACAGCGAAGGCCCAGAGACTTATTTCTTCTTGGACACACCCACAGTGCGGCTGCGGCGGCCAGTGGTCTTGGTGTGCTGACCGCGGACACTAAGGCCCCAAAAGTGGCGCAGACCCCTGTGGGCTCTGATCTTCTTCAGTCGCTCCAGGTCCTCAGGAAGCTTGTTGTCCAGGCCGTTGGCCAGAACCTGGTGGTACTTTCCATCCTTCAGGTCCTTCTGTCTGTTCAGGAACCAGTCTGGGATCTTGTTCTGTCGTGGATTCTAAATGATGGTGATCACAAGCTCCACCTCATCCTCCATGACTTCTCCAACCCTCTTGGTGAGGTCATTGTCTGCTTTCCTCAACACCACAGGAGCACATCTCTGCCCCACACCTTAATGGTAGTGATGGCAAAGGCTGTTTTCCGCCGCCCATCGATGTTGGTGTTGAGTACTCCCACAATGTGCTGGAACTTCCTGGGGATCACTAGAGACATGGCGGCGCCACACACGGAGAGGCGTGTCCACTTCTACTTACTTAAGAGAATTACGTTTGCACTCAATAGGTAGGTAGCTGTGGTAATGCCTATTGTCTCAAATCACTTTGTGGATGGAGTTGGAGCTCCCCTATGCATGGTATAAGTTTGGGTTGCTGGGTACCAGGATGACTGCTTTGTAGTTACCAGTTGTCAAGGGGGCCTTTTCTCCTCTATAACCAAGGCAGCGACATTACTGCTCTTCCAGTCTCATGGAGGCTCCTCAGGATAATCCCAGTCTAGGGGAGCTCCTGCGACCACTGTCCTTTCTCCTTGGCTCCCCTCCCAAGTCTTCAAAATGGAAGCTGCTAATGATGGACAGCTCAGGGATGAGAGCAGCTTAAATGCCCTGTCCTTACATCCTATGAATTCACCATAGCTTATGAATTTGGAAGATGGATGTTGAAAAACTCCTCACAAAGGAAACCCATCTCAGGAACTTGAATAACTTATTTCTCAGCTCGCTGACATGCTCTACACAACTTGTGGCTTAGGAGTGGGGTCAGCCATTAAAATAGAAGCTAAAGAAGGATGTGAGGCCAGGCAGGAGAATGGCATGACTGTTTGCAGATGAATATGTTTTCCTGTAATAATCTCACCGTTGATTTTCTTTATGAGAATTATTTTAATTTTTAAAACTGTTTTAAAAGGTATAATAGCTTTATCTGCCAGACTGCTCTTGATTCTAGATTTCACATTTTTTTCCTCTCAGAAATATTGGATTTTTACTCAGAAAATATATCTTTACAAATTGTTTTCTCAGGTGCTTCCTCAGATTCTTGGTGAGCTCTGACCTGGCACAACCACAAGAGGTAGTAGTTTGGCTATTCATCTTATGTTGTGAATGACTTTGCCCTTGGAACCAACAATCTCACTGTGGGAATCTCTCCTGCAGATTTTTCTGTCAAAGTACTATATTTATGAGTTTCTTTGTTGAGGGATTGTTAATAAAATCAAAGACTGGAAAATCTTAAATGAGCCACAATAATCAATTCTAGTAGATTTACACAATGAAATGGCGCACAGCTATGAAAATAAAATGTTATATTACGAATAATAGATTATTTTAAGTGGGAGAAGAGAAATAACACAATATATTGTATTCTCCTTTCATGTATAAAAGAAAATTTTCCAGTATGTGTTCTTTTTCTAATGTATGCCTTTGTCGATTGAAGAAACAAGTGTCTTAGTAGCTCATATTAATTATTTTGAGCATTATTCCATTTACTTATCATTAAACCCTTTGATATAGATACAATTTCTGCTTATGAGCAAACTGAGGGACAGAGAGGGGTGTCATGTGTGTGTTTGCATAGCTAGGAAGTAAAAGGAAACAAACAAAAGTCCTAAATTAGAGTTCTCAGCATGGCCACAGAACGACTGCACGGAATAGGGGGATGGATAAGAAGCTGTAATGTAGGGGCTGAGAGATGGCTCAGCAGTTCACAGCACGGGCTGCTCTTCTAGAAGACAGGGATTCGATTCCCAGCACCCACATGGAAGCTCCAGTAACCATCTGTGTCTCCAGTTGACCTCCTCAGGCAGATATATAAAATGAAATGAAAATTATATGAGAAAAAGCCTCAGTAATCTAATCCTGTTGTAATATGTTTTCAAACTGTGAGAATGAACTAATAAGCAAAGTCATCTTTCTATGTTTGTCCATTAATATAGAATTCTTAGATTCCCACCCCCTACATCCACCCACCCCTCCCAGTGGAAGATGCCCAGTGTGTCATAGTGCTTGAAGAACAATGCGGAATTAATAACAACTTCCCTTTATCCCAGTATCCCTCTTTGGCCATGGGACTCAAAGAAGCTGGGACTCAAACATAACCAAGCTAAACTGTTCTGGTTCTGAATTCCTTTAAGCCAGGCATTTTTATTTGTGATCCAAACAGGAAGAAAACTTTGTTTTCCTTTGGAAACTTTATTTGGGCAGGCAGAGGCAGTAGGAGTTAGCTACAAAAGGTATGGTTTCTTGTGACTGTGCTTGAAAGTGGCCCCTCCTCTTGATGTCCAGTGCTGAGTCCCCTTTCCTTACCCTGCCGTGCCTGTGACACTTTCCCTGGACTTCCCTCCTGATACCTGCCATTTGGGTGCTGCTGATTTGTTCATAGGCTGTACTGATGAAGAAAACGCTCTGTGTGAGCCACTCGCAGGAAGTGGGAGTTCCTATCAGAAAGTTTTAGTTTAATTTGAAATGAGTACCTTAAAAATAAAAGCATGGTTTTCTGTTTCTCTGATTTGCTTTCTCAACACCAGCTCATCTTGGTCAATTGTTTTTCCCCTATTTTCATGGCATCTAGAACAAGTTTTTCTAAATGTATTACATGGTAGGAGCGTAGAAAGAAACGCCAAAACCAAAGTCAGCTGGAAACAAAACAACCAGTAAAAACCAAAATAAACGCACGTTATCCTGAATGCTTGGTCCCATTGTGCCCCGGTTCCTAACGGATTGCCTCCTCACTAGCTACAGATAAATATGGGAGGCGTTGTCTCAGCATCCTCCAGGACTTGTTCTAAATTTAAGTTGGCTTTTCTAGCCTCACAGAACGTGAGTTTTAGTCCAGCTTCTGTGTTTGTAGTTCTATGTAATTGCCAGTGGGACGGAGCATGCAGGCCACGGTTTTGTTTTTGTGTTTAACTGTGCAAAATGCATTAACAGACACAGTGCAAACACTTCATCTTCTTTGAGGTAGCTATTATTTATTATGTATGCCTTTTTCATTCATTGTGGAAGGATCAGGGAGCTTGGAAAAAATATTCAAGGTCACCCAGCTAGACAAGCTTGGATTCAAATCCAGTTTTCTCTGACTCTGAGTACCATGCTATTAATTATGGCTAAAATACTTCCTTTTTACTTTAACTCTTTACTGGAATCCTAATTGTGTGTTTTCCCATTGTTGTCATTTACCATGAGCTACTCAGAATTATTTTATGAAGCAGATCAGACATAATGCTTATTACAAATCTTATGGCTATATTTGTATACTAATTTTAACCATTCAGTAATAATCATTTAAAAACCTAACAAATGTTATACGTAACCAATGTATGACATTTTTCATTAAACCAGTATATTATACTAATGACTATACTAACAAGGTAACCTTTTGCAAATGTCTTTCTTGTTTTTTAAGTTCTAAAGTTTTATTTTATTCACTTGCGAATTTTATATCAAGTTGGTATGCAGTGAACAGTACAGAAAGAACTATACAGTAACACTGCTTTTAGCTCTTTCAGGCTTGTTCAAGGAGCTTTTTGCAAACAAGGATGCTCTGTCTTCATCAGCTAACAATGATCTTTGTTATTTCTATATCCGCACTTCTCAACTTCATCAAATGACATTTAAAACTTCAAATGGCTCACAGCTAGTCAGCAATGAAAGCCTTTGAAAATGTTTCATTTTGAACTAATGAATAAAATGCTTACTTTTGAAGCAGAATGACTGAAGTTAAATGTCATTCTTGTTTTAAAGAAAACAAACACCTGCTTGAAGATTCTTTTATATTTATCTAGACTTGAGGGTTGCATGTGAAGGGGAAAAATGAAAAAATTTCAAGTTTCAGGAAATATAGGATGGCTTTTTTAAAAAATGTGAGTGAGCCAACATAAATCGGAGAAAACTTACAACACTTAAAAACGAAATGGCCCAGTGGAGAAAATGTCTTTTCTTTGATCTTAGGTGTTTCCTACATTGATGCTCCACAACTGAGAGAATCTGGAATTTATTCTCCAAACCTCCAAACAGAAATTCATCTCTTTAAAAATTAAAAAAAACCTACTTTTTAGTAATAGAAAGCATAGAGAAGAAGCAGTGATGAAGAAGGGAGCACGATACTCTGGAAACATCGTCATGTTTGGGGGATAAAGGGGCTTGTGTTTCTAGTTCTTTTTTTATTTTGTTCTTGTGGTTTTGTTTGTTTGTTTGTTTGTTTGTTTTTTTGAGACAGGGTCTCCCTGTGTTAGCTTTGGCTGTCCTGGACTCGGTTTGTAGACCAGGCTGGACTTGAACTTACAGCGATCCACCTGCCTCTGCCTCCCAAGTGCTGGGATTAAAGGTGTGCACCACCAAGCCCTGCCCTCTAGTTCCATTCTTAAGTAGTTCTGGAGCCTGAAGTCAGTTGCTTACTTGGAACTCATTTCCTTATCTGTAAACTCAGCATCACTCCAGTCTCCCGTGTTTTTACCAAGTGCTTGCTAGGAGTCAGTTTAGTGGTGAGCAGAGACAGAAGCATCAAAACTCAAGATTGGCTAGGGGCACGGTTCCTAGCGGGTTCTGGGAACGCTTAACACATTTTAGGAAATTCAAACATCCTCCTCTTTTAACAAGTTCAAAGCCTTTTGAATGGCAAGTGTTAAGCGGTTGTCCTTGTGCTAGTCACCAAGTGACCTTGGCTCCTCGGCTGGTGTCTGCTTTGTGGTTTCTCTTTTTGAGCCACAGGAACAACATAAATGACTCCAGCTATACAGCCCGAGGAGGAGCCTTACAGTTACTCACGTGGCCATATCATCGCAGGGCAGGCAGGCTAAGCTGCGGCTTGGGAAATATATAGTCAGTTGAATTTCTTCCAGAAAACTGAAAGAAAGGGACATTTTGAACTGCTCATCTTCTCAATTACCCAAATATTTGAACAGCTGGTATTTGAATGTCTCAAGAGGCGGTGAAGAATTTCAGCTCGTGTATTTCTGAGGTCCTACATGAACTCATACAACTAGTCTGTTAAGATAGAGAGCATTTGGCCCTGCCGCCCCACAGGAAAATGTCGCTTAATATTCTTTTTCCCACTTTCCTCCTTCTCCTCTGAATACATCGTCTTCCTTGTGGTCATAGTTCTACTCAGATTGAATGTTGTGTCTTAGCTCTCTGTCAGTAACAGACCCCTCCCATAAAACTGTTTCGCTTATTTATTTTATGTGTTTGAGTGTTTGGCCTGCGTGTATGTATGTATACCACATGTATGCCTGGTCTCTGTGGCAGTCAGAAGAAGGTTCTAGAATTCTAGACACTAATAGTTGTGAGCCATTGTAAGAGCTGAATCCAGGTCCTCTGCAAGAATATCATGTGCTTGTAACTGCTGAGCCATCTCCTTAGTTCTGCATCCCCACTTTATACCTAAAAACCAAAATGTTATCTCAAGCATCTAAAACAGAATAGATTTTCAGTTGAAGAGGTGGGTTTTTTTTTTTTTGTATATGTAACTGAACTAAAGGACTTAATAGCTTGTCTAACTAGAAAAGTTTATTATACAAATTAGTCATATATTTGCTTTTGCTACTTCCATGTGTGAAGTCAGTGACACGTTATTATCTTAAAATCATGAGTCATAGCTTTTTGTAATTTTAATAAGTAAAAATAAAAGATGTACCTGTAAAACCCTATATAATGCTGCTGTCGAGACATTTGGTTTTCCACTTAACTTCTTATGAATGAGCTGTAGTAAAATACCTTCAATCTCTATACCACTAACCTGCACACCAGACACAAACACTGCTGTATCTCCTTACAACATGGCCTTCCCCTGTGATAAGTTTAGACGGCACATGGGAACATTCCACACCAGCCCCCTCTCTTTATTTTGTGCATGTGCTTACCACAGAATGACAAGGGAAGTTACCCTAAAATCCTTTCAGTTATGCAAAACATGTCTCAAACTTCTAAAATCAACAGATAGATACAGGAGCTTCCGACTCAACCCCGTTAGAGAAGCGGAAGCTTCCGGAGAGTGGAGAGTGTCTTTTCCTGGAAATGGGAGAAGGCTTTGTAGGTGGAGCCCTGTGATGCCAGTGGGGGGGGGTCTGCATGGTCTTATTGGCCAGACAGTCTCTTGTCTTATTCAATGTGAGTAACCTAGAAACAGAGCTCTACACAGGCTTTATCCAAAGGGCAAGGCAAACTTCTCCACAGTGCAGAGATTTGCCTTTTCATCTCTTCCCTCCATGTATTTTAATAAAGCGAATAGAACCACATGCCTCTTTTTGTACAGTGATGTACCTCCACCCTGTGTGGATGTCTCCCTCCCGCCCCCCACCTCCGGCCCTCTGTTGCTCTGGGAAAGATGCAGTTTTTATGTGAGCTAACTGCATGTTTCACCTTGTTCTCCAGGGCTCTGAATTGCCAGTCTTGTGATGCACTGTCACAACTTATGCGTGACTGACTGGTTACAGAGCCCGCTGATCTATATGGAGAGGTGAGAATTTGTCACTGTGCATAAGCAGAGAGATCAGTCAGATACAGTGATAGATCTGCTCTTTGCCTGGATTCATCTGCTGCTATATTAGGGTAGTTCCACAGCTGCCAAATCCAATTGTGAGCCTGGCTTTGTGGTTGAGGAAACAGAAAAGGAGGGAATGATGTCCTGACATAGCCACTTTGGGATACAGTATCTGCAGAGTGAAAATATTATTGTAACCAATATGTCAAAGTATTTTCTGACTGTGCCAACTGTAGGGTTGCCTCAGTAACTTTAGCAATCTTTCCCGAGCATGGCAGAAGAGCTTACAGATTATGGTTTTGGAGGCTGCACATTAGCAACCAGGATATAAGTATTTGGGCAGACTCATACAGAACTCAGTTTGACTCTTTTTCTAGGCCTGCTAATTCTAATTAGCCTCTAACATCACTAATGAAACAATCACTCTGATACCAAGGGCAGCATATGGTCAAATGCCCCCTTGAACAAGCTGCAATGGCATTATATGAAAATAGTACAGATTTTTCAAAGCTCATTAACAGTAAGGGCAAAAAAGACACAGTGCCTGTCAGGTTGGTGGGTACAAACCATGTATGGTGGCTTCTCTGTTCTTGTGTTCCTTCCTCAGCCGTGTTCATGGTTATTCACATAGGTTACAGAGGAGGAAAGAAAGAAGATCAAAGAACTAAAACCAGGTGATCATCAACCACATTTAACTAGTGCCCTTTAATAGGTAGCTGCCACACAGAACTCCGTTTCCGAGTGAAACTTGTTTCTCAGCTCCCCCCTGGGATAGTTGAAGGGCACTGTGTGTGATTTTTATTCTGGGATGACCCTGGCAACTTTAACCATAGGAAAAGAAGAGGAGGCAGGGTCCAGGGATACTGGTGAAGTAGCGGAGCATTATGATGGGAGTAGCAAGGAGATTCAGCCTGTTTCAGAATGCCCAGGGAAGAGACAGCTAAGTGTGTCATTGAAAACCACTCCGTGATACCACAGCAGCTAGCCACTACTTAAATAAATTACTTTTCTCCCATCTACCTGATTAAATAAAGAGCCAGAGGTGTGGTGCCCTTCGTTAATAAGCTCGTTATTACTTCCCAACAGGTGGTTGTCATTTCTTTTTTTTTTTTTTTTTTTTTTGAAGTCACCGAATTTCAGCTCTTCTGTAAGAGGATGTAGTCGTTATCCTTAAAGGTTGGGACCTCAGCAGTAGTGCATACTTGAAAGAGTCAGAGCACGTCTCTGGCTTCTGCATCACAGGACTGTGGCTCACGCTATGGGGACAGAGGCACATGGGTGAAAACCAGCATCATTGTCTCTCTGGACTTATGTTCAGCCCTGCAGTCATTTTAAATAAGCTTGATAGGCCTGCCCATATTACATAGATTTTTTAAAAAAGTAAAGGGAGGGGATTAAAAATAAAACCAACAACAACTATGAAATAAGCATTAGAGTGTGTTAGCCCTTGGAGACTTCACCTTTGATTAAAAATATACGCGTCAAAGGGACTCCACTCTCTAGCTTCCTGTCATTAGCACTATCCAGGTCAGGGATGTGGCTGTCACTGCCACTATTAGTAATTTCTCAGGACATTTTACAGAACTTTTAAAAAATGCAGGTCTCATCATGTTCCCAGAGTGGAAGCAACTGAATGAGGGCTCCTCAGGAACGAGACGGAAAAGCTGGCAAAATTCTGCATACTCATGAGGAAAGCAACGGGAAAACATTTTGACACTGAATGGATGCTATCAGAGGCAAGCATCTATTATTTTCCCTCATGGGGAAGTGGCATGTATGAGATAGTTCTATAAAATGAATCGGGGAAGTCTTTCAGAAAATGTTTGTCTGGAGAAGAGGCAACAAGCTTAACTATCTTAAGAGCCCAAACAAGAAACCATGAGGCAGGAGTGGTAGGCAAGATGGAGGCCAGTTCTCAGCTATGGTTCTGCAGGTGTGCTCACAAATTTACTGACTTTCAAACTTTTCTTAACAAAAGAACTGAAAGTTTAGTTATTATGTTTTTGCAAAGTTTCAAAACGGAGGCAACTTATTCAAAACTAGTCCAACAAAACCAGCTGCACACTGGTCACATAATTCTCTCTCTTCCTTCAAGAGGCACAGTGGAGTCTGGAAGCCTGTATTCCAACCCCTGGCAAATACCAGCTGCTTAAGAAAAGTTTATAGAGTGACTAGAGAGAGAGATATAAACAAAGTTAATCTGTGCTATACCCTTTCTGTCATAGTGCACATGCGTGTATGCACCTGGCCCCCTGCCCATCATATCAGCTATGGAGTTTTACCTGAAACAACAAGGTATCATATCCTTTGTAATGATTAAGCATCACCTGGATGCTGACCTCACCACTGACGTTCAGAAGGATAATGGCATAAGAAGGACATGTTGTTGATGAGGGTACCACAAAGAATAAGATGCTCAGCTGAGCCAAGAGCCAAGAAGTGAACACTCTCCATCAGTACTATAAAGGTACAGTATAAATTGCATTGCATCTTTAATAAAAAAAAAAAAGAAATAAAGATTCTTTATGGCATTAAAACCTCAAAAGAAATAAGGTCAATGAAAAGGCAATGAAACTAGAAAGAAAAAAAAAACCCTAAACTTGGAGTGTTATTTTTGGGGCTGAATATCAGATCTGATCTTTGAAAAGAGAAAAGAGGTGGGATGAAGAATATGTTAGCTTTAAATCATCTTCGAATATATCTGTCTAGGTAATGTGATTTTTCTTGAAAATGGGATTGCATTCACAATTTCTCTACACATAGACTACCACAGGGAAGAATAGCAAAAGTACTTGCGGTGGTTTAAAGGAGGCACGTCCCCAGTAGTACTGGGAATCTGAGTATATGGTCCCCAGTGGGTGGCGCTCTTTGGGCAGGTTAAGGGCTGTGGCCTTGCTGGAGGAAGCATGTGACTTTGGCCATGACTTGAGGAGGTTCGAAAGCCCTGTGCCATTCCCAGTTGGCTCTCTCTCTCTGCTTCTTGCTTACAGTTTAAGACAGAAGCTCTCAGCTAGGTGCTTCGGCTCTCATGCCTCACCGCTGCCATGCTTCCCTGTCATGATGAGGGCAGAGGGACCCTTAGCCTCCGGGAACTGCGAGCCCAAGCAAGCCCTTCTTTCTATAGTTTGCCTTGGTTGTGCTGTGTTATTACAGCGCTGGGAAAGTAACTGACACAGAAGTTGGTAGCAGGGAGTGGGTTATTATTGGGAGGAACCCTTCCACACTGTTGTAGGGAGCAATCTAGAAGACTTTGTGACTGTGAACTGGAAAAGGGGCGGAAAGGCTGTCTTAGTAGGAGTATAAAAGATTGTTGTGCATAGAGCAATTTGGACTGAGGAGGACTATCGGAAGAGGTTTTGTTTTGTTTTGTTTTGCTTTGTTTTGTTTTAAAGAGGAGAACAACACTCATAACTTGGCTAGAGACTGTTCCTGTGCTGTTCTGGCAAAGAATGTGGCTGCTTTCTACCCTTGTCTTAAGAACTTGCTCAAGGTAAATATTAAAATAATGAATTAGTTTCTTTAATACAGTATTACTCAAGATGTTGTACCTGGAAACTCACACGAGTATTAAAATTCAAGGATAGGTAAGCTTGGAGCAACCATTTATTTTGCTCCACAGTTTCACAAAATTGTGTGTTCCTTTATTTTTATTCACAGTGGCAGTGCGTCAACTTAGATGACAAGAAACGCTGAAGGTTTTCATAGGCTTCTGACACCTCGTAGCAGTAATTCTGGTGAAAAGAATTTCATGATATGAATTTAGATGGCACTAATTTTGACAATAAATTTTAAGACTAGGAATTCATCCCTCTTCCATTCCTCATCATGTGCCCCATCAGCAAGAAGGCTTAGCAATCTCTAGAAAAAGTTCTTGTGTAAGGTTTAGCGAGCGTTTACTCGAAATTTATTAGGCAGGGGAAAACTGGAGAGAGAAGATATACTGAGTTCACTCATCTTTATATGTCTTTAAATTGACGATTCAATACATAGGAGTTATTTTTCTTTTGTATATTGAAAAGGCCATTATGAAATGAATATGTGTATATGTGCATGCATGTGCATACGGAAGCAGATGTTCGAATTTAAGGTATTTATATCACTTAAACCAATCTCATACAGAAAGAATAAAATTGCATGGGAGCACAATTCGGCATTTTTGAAAGGGGAATATCACTCACTTAAGAAAGGCATTTCAGCTTCCAGATTGCTCTTTAAAAAGGGCGTGATTCATAGAAAGCAGGAGCTCGAGATCCACTTTCATACATCGTCTGCCCTGGGCACGTTGGGGTTATGAGAACAACTTGGAAGCAGAAACTTGACTTGGTGTTTCATCTTGATCAGTCCTTGCGACCTAATCAGGAAGATGCCAGTGTTCATGTCAGCAATTTACACCTTGTAGACGAGGTGATCTCCTTGATGCTGACTGAAAACCATTTTGAAGTCAGCCCCGCTTACATATCAAAGTGTTCCCCAGACCTCAAGGGTACCCCATCAAGCCAGTATCACTGACTCATGTAAAAATTGACACCTACCCACTCCCTAATAACATGAGGAATTTTCCTTAATTATGAACATTTTGATGCTTACAACAAATATTTTATTCCCTAAGGATTCTGATAGATAGAAAAATGGAGAAATCTCTTGAAGAAACAGTGGTGAAACAGAGAGAACCAACAAATGGTACATTGAAAGATTGGTTCATGGATTTGAACCCGGATGGTCTGGAACCATAGCCTGTTTGTATGGATGTTATTAAATTACTTCAACCTCATTCCCACATCTAAAATACGACATTAGTAAAAGCGACCTCCTCACGAGATTTTTTTCATTGTAATTAAATGAAATACATCTAAAATTCAGGGATGAGTAGGCACACAACAAATGTTAGTGACTCTTTCCACTTGTGAGCAAGCGAAGTAGCAAAGGCCGTCGATCTCTGCCCAAGCGTCTCATCGACAAACACTCACTGGTGTGGTACTACAAACAAAGAAGCGACGATTCCCGGGAATTAGAGAAGGAAATAAATTACATTTAAAAGAGACGAATTTCAGGTTGTCCCTAAGTGCTATTGAAAACCCACTCATATTCAGAGTTGGAATATGAAAACAATTGTGGGTATATCTACAGCCTGTCTCCATCTTTGTCTAGTTTGCTCACAGTTTACAAATCGAAAGGGTAACGAACGAGACTTTGGCCTGGCACACTAAATCCTGCGTTCAAACATACAGAGCTGCTGGCTTTCCTGCCGCCAGACGGACGGCTGTTGGAGGAGAGATTAGGAGACACTCGAGACGTGGATGCCCGAGGCTCGCAGTCCTAACCATAATAAACATTTTTCTTTTTCAGTAAACCAAATGCGATGGGAGCAGCTGCACTATCAAAGTACCATTTTCACAGTTACTTCTAGCAATAACCGCACTTTAATGTGTTTCCACACATGGGCTCCGAGAACCTCCAGATCGCAGGCTGACTCAAGTTGGGGAATCTCTAGTTCCCTCAGGGCCCCTTGGTCTTTGCTACAGCAGAAAAATGATCTCTGGTTTTTATTTTTTATTTTTTATTTTTTTGTCACATAAATTTAGGGGAAAGCAAGTGAGAGGTCTTAAGTTTATTTTACAAACACATGAAAGTTCAAAATAAATTTTAGTAGGTGCACAACATGTTGTATAGTCTGCATAGATCTCTGTGGTAGGAACCTCACTCTGAGACCCCACTAGGAGACCATGTTTGATTGTGTCATCACTCACATGATGGTGTTAATAGCCATCGGTCCTCAAGTGTGTGTGAGGTCATTGTGTTAATCTATAGCCACACGACTGGTGAGATGGGTAGAAATGCTTTGGAACAATGAAACAATTTTTAAGCTACTCTGAACTTGCTTTCAGTAACACTATGAATCTGGAGGGACAGCCATGCTCCGCTCCTAAGACATGTGGACAATACAGTGCAGAGTGCTGGTCACCTGTGAGTGAACATGAACTCATGCTGTTATCTCTTAGACAACATGTGAACTGCTGTAGCCCTGATCTTTCTTCTGGAAAACCAGAAAGTTGCAATAAATGACATCAAGCCTGTGATTTTTTCCAATATTTTTCTTAGTAATAGGAAATGTAGTTTTGCTTTCATTGTATATAGACAAAAAAAATAATAAATAAATAAATAAATAAATAAATAAATAAATAAAAAGAGTACTGCCCCACAACTTACCATGCTGGCACTTTCAAACTGATCCTTCCTAAAGTTTCTCTTTTCAGAATTGATGAGGTTCATAAATACTACATTTTACTTATTAAGACTAGTTCCTGCCTCCCCTTTCTGGAATGTGGGGTTTTATTGGGGTGAGCATTCTTCATCTTTTCAGTCACCGCTATAGCCCCAGATTTAGAAAGTTCTACCACCTCCCTGCTTAACTTTATTAACTAGGCTATGCCACTGTTTGACTTCCTACTGAGTTTTTGAAAAGGACCTTAGAAACACTGCTTCTCCCTGACTTCTTGTTAGAATTTATGTTATTCAGTGGGCAAGCCTTTAGCTGGTAATGAAAAATCAATATAGCCTTCAATCCTTCTAAGTTCTTTGTTTTACCTACAAAGGAATTAATAAGTCACAGTAGGAACTATGGCACACAAACACACTGTTCTTTTTTCATATGCCATTCAGTTGGCAAAAGGAAATATTGTTTATGTTCTGAAACTCAGGAGTTTGGCCTTTTTTTTTCTTGATTTGAAGATTATATGGGCTGGACTAATCTTTTGCATTTTCTTACTGGCATTACAGATGCAAGTTGCAAAGTAGACCTAGTATTATATGTAATTAATAATTTCATGAGTATTTTTGAGTAATATATACCTCTTTACTCATATCTGTCTATTATCTATCTATCTATCTGTCTATCTATCTATCTATCTCTTTAGATTTATGTCTTAGCAAATCCAAGCAGAAAATACAAATTTCTCTTTATAAAGTTCTTTCATATTCAATCATGAGAATATCAGGTTATGAGGCTCTTTGTTATTGGAATTAAAGATGTATTTTCCAAGAAATATTTTAGAAGCTTAAAGAAAAATTATTGTCTTTGCAGATGTGACATTTGCCCACAATATTCTACATTATTATTCACAATTCAATTTAAAAGACAGTATCATATTTAGAATTTGCTTTTCATATTTGAGTTATAATGATTGGCCTAAGCTTTGATTACTAGAGAAGAAAAAAGCCAACATTGACTAAGAAAAGTGTTTACACCATACAAATAGAGAAGAGACCGACTACAGAGATAGCTTGAGCAAACAACGGGGTAAATATTTAAACGTTGTATCCTTCGACAAATTAGTTGAACCTTTTCATGCACGTGTTTAAAGCAACACCTCATCTTATAAGAGGGAATAAAAAGGTCAGGAGAAATAAAGTTAATTAGCTTTTCATAAGAAGTCAAGACCTTCTGAGTTCCTTCAAGATCTCTTAAGATTCAATATTGAGAAAAAAAAATGATGAGGCTGTAGTATCAATCTTAAACAGCAATCTTTTGGGTTGTTTCATTGTCCACTGCACCATACCACATCTCTCTGAAGGAATACCATCTTTATTCTGGTGTTTTTCCACTGTCCCTCGTCACCAGCTACCCAAGGTAGACTAAAGTCTATTTCCTAGGGTCTCACACTGTTTTGACATTATTGTTTGGTGTTTAAAAAAAATTTAACATAGTTTATTCAGATTGCATCCTGATTGTTATTCCCTTACCTGTATCTTCCTTTCCTACCCTCTCTCCCTCTACAATCCTTTCCCCCTCTGACAGAAAGGGTCCTCCTCCCTCACCATATGACCGTAGCCTATCAGTTCTCATCCACATAGTCTGTTTTTCCTTCCTCTGTGTGCCTATTGGGCCTCCCCACTAGGAGAAGTGATCAAATCAGGGGCATCAGAGTTCATCTCAGAGGCAGTCCCTGCTTCCCCTACAACCTTGAGAATGAGCTGTCCATTGGCTATATCTGAACAGGG
Organism: Acomys minous; assembly: GCF_964271855.1. NCBI lineage: Eukaryota > Metazoa > Chordata > Mammalia > Rodentia > Muridae > Acomys > Acomys minous. The sequence goes on along the minus strand of NC_140484.1, from coordinate 40,426,760 downwards.
GGTATAGATTTACTGCAAGCATTGTCCTTGGTTAGTGAAACAGTTTGTGCAGGACCCCCTGGGTCCAGATCTGCCAACCTTGATGGATTCTTTGAGGGACTCCTGAACCCTCAGGGTCCATCCTTCCCCTCATTCTTCCGTACCACTCTCAGTGCCCTGCCTAGAGTCCAGCAGGCAGTGCCAGCATCTATCCTGATCCTAGACTGGGTGGAGTCTCTCAGAGGACATCTATGTTGTTGTGAGTTTTGTATATGAAAGGATCTTTATACCACTTCCTCAGATTTGGCAAAGGTTGTGGAACAAAGTAGTTTCTAAAAGGTGCATGTCTAATATTATAAATGAAACACAGCCAACAATGCTATGTATGCTTTCTGGTCTACAAATTTAAACTTACATTATAGAGCAGCACTGAATTATCCTCGAGGTTATTTCATAGCTTATGAATTAAAGACTAATAGTAAACCCAAATAGCTTCATCTGTGTAATTGAGTCACCAAAATAGCCCACGTTTAGTATTGATTCAGAACGAATATTCAACAGTAAACAAAAAGATGGATCATCCTGATAGGTTGGCCATCTCCAATGCATGGCCTTACAGGCACATGTACATGGGGAGCAAAAATTAGACACAATGAGTTATACAACAAAGGAAATTAAAGTTAGAATAAGGTCAGTGTAGACCTAGCATATGGGAAGGAGTAGGAGTAAATATGACCAAAATACATTGCATAAATATACAAAATTCTAAAAGAACTAATAAAATGTCATACTCACATATACACACTTTAAAAAAAGATTACTAGGGTTTTTTTTAAACACAGAATTGACAACAATTTGGATTAACAGTTTCTAAAATGAAGCGTCTAGCTGGAAAGCTGTTGTAGAAAGCCTCACAGGCTGTTTATCATCACCACCACCACCACCACCACCATCATTATTTTTCTAATATTCTTATGGTGAGGCCTTAAGGAGGTCAACAGTTTTATTTTGAAAACTCTGGGTGCAGTTTTCAAGTTATGAGATGTACGTGTGTGAAGACTAAGTATAAACACACCTATAAGTCAAATCCATAGCCTGTGATAAAGATTTCCTCTGTGAGTCCAACCCAGTGCAACCCAGGCATCTCTTCCTTAACCAGGTGACAGTTTTGATAAGCTTTTGCCTATGGTCAAGTCATTGATAAGCAAGAGTGAGAATGAGAAAAATAAAAAAAAGTTGGAGGACATGAGTGAGACAGCTTCAAAATAAGTCAGGATATATTAAAAGACCAGTGAGATAAAATAAGTGAAAGAAAAACCACAAAGAAGAAAGAGATAGGAGACGTTTAACGAAAGAAGAGAGAAAATTAACTCTAAGATTTTAGAGCTATATAAAATGATGGAAAAACTCAGAAACAATGGAAATTAAAGTGTATAAATTTAGCCTCTATTTTCAAAAGACATGAGCCTATGGGGGATATTTCTCATTCAAACCATGACAATACTCGTGGTATCAGGATGTACCTTAGGTAGTAGCAGTGATAAACTGGTGAATATGTAGCTTGAGACAGTCTGAGATTAGGATCAAACTGCATAGCCTGGTTCTCTTGGTTTGTCGGTCTCATCAACTCAGCAGTTTTCCCCGATGGTAGTACAAACAAGTTTTGGAAGATTCCCATGGTACATTCAGATGCATTTTGAAAACTGTAGCATCTCTATAGAGATTTGTCCATTGTTTAACTTTGTATTTGTGGCGAAGACTGTCTTCTGTTCTCAGGTTAGCAATGGAAACTCAGCTTTGTTTGCTTTGTTTTGTTTTGTTTTGTTTTGTTTTTTTTTTTGGTAGGACATTGCTAGGTTGGGAAGAATTGGAGCTAGGAGCTGGAGAAGGCACTCACGGGCATTTTACGTTTGCTTCATTTTTCAGTTTTCTCAGTGAAGGTCAGTGATGCTACTATTCTCAGAAATGCTTCTTTCCTTTTTGTACCTTATTACAGTTTTGAGTGTGTTCTTGGATATTTTGGGAGGGGGTGTTGCATTTTAAAATCTGAATTTAATTTTGCTCCACAGAGTAAACCACGGCTCCGTGATTTACCCAGCAAAAGGTCATGGGCTAATCCATCTGGCTTTTGATGGAGGAGAGAGAACACTTAGGTTAATTATAGAATGAGCTTGCATGATCTATCACCCCTAGATCTGTTGTGGAAAGTTCTCAAGAGATTCAATATTCATGTGGTTCTTTTTCTGAAGGGTACCATTGTTGTTACAGCTGGGTTTCAAAATATGAGTCATCTTGGGCTTATGATTAGGCCCCTAGGAGAAGCATTAGTCTGGATAAATCATCATCTCAGAATCAAAGCAAGAGTTTCAGTTTAGGTTTGGTGAGTAATGCACAGGTACACTAAGTCGAAGTTCGGGCGGGATTGGAAGTGCTCTGTGACTCTTTCTAGCAGGTACGGCATGCCAGCTAGCACCCTGTTGTCTAGTAAACTAAATATAGGTTTATTACTACATGAAGCTCCTTGGCTCGGTTTAACATCTCAAGCTATTTATCTAAATCACACAATTTTACCAATTGTTTTTGTGTCTTACAAGACCTGTAGTTACAGATCGTAAGTAGTTAGGATGTCAAATGCTTTAAGGTAAGCGATAGTGTTTCAGCTTGTTGTCAGGCAAGATGCGTGATCAACAGAACTGCTATCAGACTCTCAAATATGCAGGAGGCAACCCGGGTCAGTAATGAGACTAGCCGATTAGATGCCGGGTAGCTGCTGCAGGACAGCTTGTACAGTGCAAACATATATATGATTTCTGTCTTTCACATGATATTACAACCAATGAAGCATCTGTTAAATTTGGCACATGTTGACCCATGAACTAGGTTTCATTCTCCTATTGGGCAAACAAGAAAATTGAGATTCATTAGGGTAGAGACCCCAGCACAGTACACCCAGGAAGTATTTAGGGGCAGAAAAACATCTGATTTCAAACTTCCATATTTTTACCTTGTCTTTCTTCTCCCTTTTCTTTTTAAAAATGTCATTCTTCTACTACAGTGCTAACACTCACTTACAAAAGCAATTTGGGCTTTTTTCACTAACAACTTTGCATGTTGTGTGAATAACAGCTTATTAGACTTCAAGCCACGCATGAGGAAGAATAAGGATGTCTGGGCTTTGGTCTTGCCTCTCCCATTATCTGCCGGGCTATCACTTTTGAAAGACACGATATTGAGGGAAATGTCTTTCTTCGTTGTCTGTGTAATCCCTAAACGCAAGGATTTTTTTTTCTTGCCTCCTTAAGTCTCAGTTTCTTCCCAATAGCTGTTAGGAAAAAAAAATGGCCTTTCACTCTTCCAGAAAAATACATAGTGAAGGTTGTACCTGCTTCTCGGAGATATTTTAATTGACCTGCAGTGACAAAGGATGCGGTGACATTCTTGGAAATTGCTGTGAAATGTGAAATATATATACACATGTATGAATGAAAGATGAACAAGACCAAAGGGTACGGACACTGCTGTGTTTTCCATTTGCATCTATGTAACTTACCTATTTCTGGGCATCCTTAGGAGGACACATATAAGAAAAGCGAAAAAAAATTGCCTTCTGAAATGTTTTCTAGCCGTCAGAGCATCAAGAGTCAATGAAGACTCAGAGAACACAGGCTGCTGGTCATGAGTGGGCTGGCAGGCAGAGCTCTGCTTCCCGCTACCAGGAAAGTCCAAGTCAGCATTTACTTAGAAAATTTCTTTCAAAGGAGTTACAGAAGCAGTCCGCAAGTATCAATATTCCCCGTACAAACTCATATCTTTGTTTTGTTCACTTGCTCTTGTGCTGTGTCTCTCTCTTTTTGATTTTCCTATAAAAGCTAAATTAGATCTCAAGGGTTCTGCACCACTGAGCAAGGATCTCCTCTTGTCCATTGTGATGGGAGTAAATGCACTCAGGAGGGAGATGTACTTGAAGGAGAGGCTAAAGTGTCTCCCTTCATTGAATTCCCCTGTCTCCTGCACAGGCTACCCACCCTGACTTCTGTCTCTAAATACCTCCAGCAGGCGCATGCGTACACCACACTCCAGACAACGCTCAGCAAAATCTTCCAGGGGGCAAAGCTATTTGTCTTAAACCAGCACAATCTTTCTATGCCTGTCCTATCTTAGCTCCATCAAAAGCAGAGGGGGAGGATCATTCAAGCCTTCCAGGCGTCTAGCTTTCTTCTATCCCTGAGAAAAATGTGTTCTTGTGAAATGACTTAGGAGAATTCTTTTTCTTTCTTTCTTTCTTTCTTTCTTTCTTTCTTTCTTTCTTTCTTTTTTTGACTTTGAAATTAAACTTTAGTTTTTTCAGAGTAATGTGACTTAGAAGTGAATAGTGGTTAAAAGACCACACAAAAGAGAGGTATCAGACAGACAAGGAAAAGGGCAGACAGACAGAAGAGGGCTGGTGATAGCTGGCTGTGGTTAGATCTTCTCCATTTTAGAGATGAGGTCATCACAGATCCTGGTCAGCTCATCATTTTCTTTAGTCTTCTGCTCCACAGTCTTCTCCAGGGAGTGGATCTGCATCTGTGCCTTCCTCAGGCTTGCCTGGAAAGCCAGTGCCTCTGCTTGGGCCTTGCTGCGTACCTGGGCGATCTCCTCATTTGCCAGCTTGAGCTTTTCTTCTGCATGGGCCTTCAGCGCCTGGTACCTCTGGCCTTCCTTTCCAATCTTTGCTATGTATTCCTCAACACACTTCTTTATGAGGCTGTACAGGATGCTAAACTCAATGCAGTATATGCCTCAAGAGTAAGGTGCAGCCCTAACTTCTCTGTAGTTTTAAAAAATACAGGTGTAGTGTAAGGTCCCACACCATGCGAACTTACTGTAGTTCTTTTTTATTATTATTAATTTATTCTTGTTACATCTCAATGGTTATCCCATCCCTTGTATCCTCCCATTCTTCCCTCCCTCCCATTTTCCCCTTATTCCCCTCCCCTATGACTGTTCCTGGGGTGGATTACCTCCCCCTGTATTTGCTCATAGGGTATCAAGTCTCTTCTTGGTAGCCTGCTATCCTTCCTCTGAGTGCCACCGGGTCTCGCCCTCCAGGGGACATGGTCAAATATGAGGCACCAGAGTATGTGAAAAAGTCATACCCCACTCTCCACCCAACTGTGGAGAATGTTCTGTCCATTGGCTAGATCTGGGTAGGGGTTTAAAGTTTACTGCCTGTATTGTCCTCGGCTAGTGCCTTAGTTTGAGCGGGACCCCTGTGCCCAAATCTGCCTATCATAATGTTCTACTTGTAGGTGTCTAGCACCCTCTGGATCCTTCTACTTTGCCATTCTCCCATGCTTTTCTCATCTAGAGTCCCAATATGATGTCCTCCCCTCTGTCCCAGTTTCCTGGTAAGTAAAGGCTTTCATGGGACATGCCCCTTGGGCTAGTATGCAGATATAAGTGAGTATATACCATTTGAGTCTTTCTGCTTCTGGGTTAACTCATTCATTATGATCATTTCTAGCTCAATCCATTTGTCCACAAATTTCGGGAATTCCTTACTGTAGTTCTAACAACGCAGAAAATATTTTCCCGCACTCACCTAGTAGATTCTAGAATTGGGACCAATACTCTAGTCTAGGATTTAGGAATCCTACAGTGCTAAGGCTGTAGATGCCTGTTTGGATTTGGATTTGGATGGTCTTTAAAAGCCTTTGTCCTCCAAAACCAAAACAACTTTAAACCAATTCCTGTAACAATGCAATGAAAATATTATCTTTAGGGCTGGAGAGTTGGCTCAGTGGTTGAGAGCACTGACAGGTTGATCTTGCAGAGGACCTGGGTTCAATTCCCAGCACTCACATAACAGCTCACAACTGTAATTACAGTTTAAAGAGGTTCTGGCCTCTGCAGGCACAAGGCATGCAAGTGGGAGCAAATGTACATACAGGCAAAACACTCATATGAAAGAAAAAAATTAAAAGCATCTTTAGGGTGGGGTGATTCTATAGATGACATCTGAAAGAGAGCCTGGGGAAACATTCATCCCACATTTTCTTTGAAATGAGGAGATGGGGCCCAGGACCACAGCTAGAAAAGTGCTGATTCATATAAATTTTACAGTTCTTTCCAGAGTCTCCAGGAGACTGTTAGTGTTGTGGGCTCTGCCTGCATTTGAGTGTGAGCAACATCGTCTCAGGACAATTTGTCAAGGGTAGGGTTAGTGACTAGTTATCGCCTGGTAGTTGTCTGGATGTAAAATAAATAGGTAGGCATGCTTTTCAGTGATGTCCAATGCTCACTCTCTCTCTCTCTGTCTCTCTGTCTGTGTCTCTGTCTCTCTGTGTCTCTCTGTGTGTCTCTGTCTCTGTCTGTCTGTCTGCCTTCCTGCCTGCTTCTCTTTCTCTCTCTCTCTCTCTCTCTCTCTCTCTCTCTCTCTCTCTCTCTCTCTCTCTCTCTCTCTCTCTCTCTCTCTCTCCCTTACAGGTGAGGAGGAGGTAGCCCTCAGTGCTACGCACAGCTCCTGGATGAAAATGAACCAGAGCATGGCTTATCTGCAGCCTGAGTAGAATTTGGGCTGTGTTCCCCTGGAAAGGCCACTAAAGAAGAGACCCACGGAGGACATGAACTGGAAACACCCTGATAGGTGAGTGCTGTGGACAGCCCAGCTGTGAAGAGTCAAACCTTGCTGCCCAAGGGCTACTGGGTGTGATCTTGAACAGGTTTCTGTAGGTTCTCCTCAACTGAAAAATGGATTAAAATGTTACTAATTTCGGGGCTTTTTTTCTCATAATTAACTGAGAGAATGCATTCTACACACCACAGCATGCTTCCTATAGTAATTCTTCATTTACAGTTAGTTATCATGAGGAAAACAAAACAAAACAAAACAAAACAAAACAAAAGCTTGGTAAAGTCCCAAAGGAACTGGACCTTATTATTTTTGTTATTTTATAGTACACATTTATAAGATTTTGTTTAAGTGCATTTAACTTGGAGAGGCAGTTTGAATAAAACAAAAAAAAACCCTCTGTTTTTTTTTTCTTTTAGAATTGAACACTTTAAGGTAAAATAATGCTTCTGGGGCAATTTTCCACTGCTTTTCAGGAAAATGGTCTATTAAGTTTTTAAATTAAAAATGTCCATTAACTATTTCTTACTCTGGGAATAAACAGAAGCTCATCAAAGGCCATTCAAACATTATGATTTTTATCTATAGAAAACTTTTCTTTCCTAAATAGGGTCAGCTGGAGAAGGAAGGTTTTGTGGCTTTAGAAGGTGTTAACACCAGCACCACTCAGGACACCCTTTGCCTCCTCACTGGTTCCATTTGTTCATAATTACACAACAAGTTTGGGCTGATGGCAACATGTATATATGCAACATAAGCTACACAAATTAGCCTTTGGCTTAGGCTGTGATAGAGTGTATACTCTATAAAAATACCTTGGGTTTAATTCCTAAGAGCTACATTAAAAACAAAAGAAAGAAAGGAAGGAAGGAAGGAAGGAAGAAGGAAAGAATGAAAAAAGAAAAAAATTCTGTGTATTTTAGGAATAAATGAAGTGGGCATTTGAAGTTTTGCTTAAAAAATTGAATATTTTGAGAAGAGTAGCCCTCAATGAAATTTTGAGTTTTTCTAATCACAGTCATACTTTTTAGTAGGAACAAAATTAAAAACTTTTTTTCTTAGAAAAAAGAAGACTTTTCTAGAATCTTGGAGGCTTCTCCAAAGACTTTATGTAAAAATATTTTCATATATTAGATACTGTGCCTCCATGTGAAAACTGATAAGATCTTTCTGAAAATGTTCCCTAGAAAGCTAGATCAAACAAGTCTTCTTCAGTTGCGTGCGCACGCGCGTACACACACACACACACACACACACACACACACACACACACACACACACACACACACACCAGGCCTAACGTTCAGTGAGGTGCAATGTGGACAAGCTACAGTGTACCTGTCAATGTTGCACCTAAAATTTTTTCAGGCATATAGTTTAAAAATGTAAATAAGCATGAGAACGAACCTTCAGTTGTGTGTTGAGCTCTTCTATGTGCTAGGAAAGACGCTTGGTAGAAGACAGGGTTTGAGGGGCTTAATGTCAGCCTGCAGACAATGTACCAAGCAAGACTGTATGATTCTTATGAAAATCCACGAGGCTTAAAAACTTCATAGTTTGTCTTTTACACATGGACAGAGGCATAAATTTCCTTTCAAATCAAAACTTTAGACATTAACTTAATCTCCAACAATCTAAACGTTTCCCAACATACATGAAAATACCTTCCCATTTTGTCCGTTTGGTGCCTTGAAGTAATTCTCTGTATGCAGCTCTCTATTTCCTCCTAGGACCTCCCCAGGGAAACCTGGGCAGCTTGGAGAATACTTCTCAATTGAGAAACTTTAGTTTGTGATTTAAAGCTGAGTTTTCTCATGAGTGCAGAGGTATAACAGGACTGTACATTTGGTATGCAACAAATACAAATAGGAAAGCAATAGTAAGCTCCCTAGCAAGGTATAATTATTATGTCCTACCTCTGTACCAGATAATATTTGCAAGTGATTTACCCTTAACAATGACCCTAAATACAAGTATTATTTATATATACTTGAAGCCCAGAAAACTGACGGAAGAGTGGAGGATTAGAACTCAGACTACCTCATTCAATGCTGAGATTCTTGTTGGTCTCCTAGGAGGTCAATATGACAGCTCACTGAAAATGAGTATTGTTTTTATTGAGAAATAGTTGAACAAGACTGAATATCAAGTGCTTCCAAAATGACTTTCTTCCTAACCATAGCCGCATCTAACTATTTTCTGTGCTCCTCTAGCCTTTAAAGTTTACAGGTGTCGTTTTGCGGTGCCATATTGTGCTGTACTCTGAGATAATGATTCGTATCTGTCATTTTGAAACCTGGGGGATTCATTTATCAAGAAAAGCACTTGGCAAAGGATAAGAATAAAGTCATGAGAGCTAGGGGACCTGAACTCCAGGCTTCCACTTACTTGATGTATGACTTGGGACAAAAGCCCCAATTTTTCATTGTCTCAACTTCTTCACCTATCAGATAGACCAACAACAGATACTTTTCTTCTTATATCACCCACTTGCTACAATGGTTAAACCAGTTTTTATTTTTTACGAGTTCTATCAGAACCCTGCAGGTAAGATGTGTTATACAGTATTTACATACAAAGAAATTTTCTTCAGTGGATCACTTACAATGATCTAAAATATTCTAAATCTGCCACATATTTGATAATTGTTTTGTTAATTGCCTGATATTTTTTTAGTTTTCATGAACCATAATTAATGTGAAGTTTCAGTCGCCTATTATAGATAAGTGTGGATTTAGTCTTGGCGTGGTCCAAATGATGCAAAATATAATCAAGGAATATGTGAAACATTATTCCTGAGTTATTATTGATTCTTTACTATGGGGAAAGTATATAAATAATGCCAGAGGACTTTTCCCCCACTGCTTGTGGCCAACAGAGCACTTTCTAATGTCTAAGCTATATTAAATTTGTGATTCTTTTCTTAGTTTCAATCATTCATTGTATTTCATAATAATTTAATACCTTCTTAAGGTTTACATTTTTGTACCCATTGAATATTTATTGATTCAGGAGATGAGAAACAAATTTAGACATATATTCTGTCTTTAGGGCTTTAACAGGTAAGTGTTGGGGCCAGCAAATAATTGCCCATCTAAATCCAGCCCAGTTTATTTCTGCAAATAATGTTTTACTGGAACACAGCCACAATAAGTATGTTGTTACACTTGGTCTGTGGCCACTTTGCAAAGGTCATTGTGTACAGTGATGACAGCCTCAGAGGCTGCATAGATCCCTGAGCCTAAAATATTTATGAACGGGACTTATAGAACATTCAGGGTGGTCTAGAGGGATACATTGGCTCCAACTCTTTGAGTATGGCAATTCTTCTAGCTCTTGGCTCACAGTTCTTTGTTTTAAAAAATATTTTATTAATTTATTCACATTACATCTAACTTGTTAGCCCATCCCTTGTATCCTCCCATTCCTCCCTCCCTCCCACTTTCCCCCTAATTCCCTCCCCTATGTCTGTGACTGAGGGGGACCTCCACCCCCTGTATATGCTCATAGGGTATCAAGCCTCTTCTTGGCAGGCTGCTATCCTTCCTCTGAGTGCTACCAGGCCTCTCCATCAAGGGGACGTGGTCAAAAACGGGGCACCAGAGTTCGTGTGAAAGTCAGTCCCCGCTCTCCACTCAACGGTGGAGAATGTCTTGTCCATCAGCTAGATCTGGGTAGGGGTTCAAAGTTTACTGCACGTATTGTCCTTGCATGGTGTCATAGTTTGAGCAGGACCCCTGGGCCCAGATCTGCCTATCATAATGTTCTTGTATGTTTCTAGAACCCTCTGGAGCCTTCTATTTTCTTATTCTTCCATGCTTCTCTTACCTAAAGTCCTAATAGGATGTCCTCCCTTCTGACCCACTTTCCTGGCAAGTGAAGACTTTCATAGGACATGCCCCTTGGGCTAGTGTCTAGATATAAGTGAGTATATACCATATGACTCTTTCTGCTTCTGGGTGAACTCACTCATGATGTTCATTTCTAGCTCAACCATTTGTCCATAAAATTTGGGAATTCCTTGTTTTTAATAGCTGAGTAGTATTCCATAGTGTAAATGTACCACAGTTTCTTTATCCATTCTTCTACTACTGAGGGACACTTAGGCTGTTTCCAGGTTCTGGCTATTATGAATAAGGCTGCTATGAACATGGTTGAACATATGTCCCTGTTGTGTGGTGGAGCATTTTCTGGGTATATTCCAAGGAGTGGAATAGCTGGGTCTTGAGGAAGCCCTATTCCCATTTTTCTGAGAAAGCACCAGATAGATTTCCAAAGTGGTTGCACCAGTTTGCATTCCCACCAGCAATGAAGGAGTGTTCCTTTTTCTCCACATGCTCCCCAGCATGTGGTGTCACTTGAACTGGCTCACAATTCTAAGGTCCGAGATTATAACTTCTACAGGGAGCAGCTCTTTTACATATGTGAGTACATATAAACAGTTGCTTATTGCCCAAAGACTGATATGATTGTTTCTTGTGAAAGGGCAGTCACTCCAATGGTGAAATAATTGCTCAGGTATTACACTAATGAATTAGAATACCGGGTTAACCACAACTGGGGAAAAATATGGCAGATGACTATAGGACAGGAGTCACAGGCCCTAGGGTGTTCTGTTTCATCCTGGGGTGACCATAGAAGCAAACTTTATGGCCATCATACTACTAGCTCAAAGAGTATAGTTTCTAAGAAATTTTAGGTTTTATACTCTAAAGTAAAATTGATGAATTATTCTTTCAGCAATACCAGTGAATTCAAGTTTTCACAATATTTTGATGTCTATATCATAGATTTCAAGAAAAAGCACATGATACCTACTTTCCTTCTAGAATTCATACTTTCATACCACATATGTATTTATGCCAAAACTTTCATGTTAACAGTCTTTTTATTTAGTCACTAGGCTGTATTTTAGTGTAATAAAAATGTGTATTAATTTAACATTTTTTTTCCACGGGGAATACTAATTTTCTGATAGTTTCTTCAGGATTAAAATTATACAATTATCATTATCATTAAGTACAACTGTTAAAATGAAAAGTCTGTAATAAATTTCACATTATTAAATGCAAAATTATCTTAAAGGAAATTAATATTTTAGGTGAGATAGCACCTTGTTGTGGAAGGTTTGGGTTATATGTGAACTTGTTTTTGTTTTAATCCCAGGTGTGGGGTATGGAAGCTGCTCCAGTTTGTCCACAGCTGATAACTGCCTCCTGAGAGGGCACGTGATCCGTGTCAGCTGGGAATTACCTAGTGCAGGGGGTGTGGTTTTTGTCAGAGAGAATAAATGTGAGACCCAGAAAGGGACTGGGAGCTCTGAGAAAGAGAAGGCTGCTGGTGCTTCCCTCCTCCTGCTCCTGGTTGCTGTTGATGCCATTTGAGAAGAAGAAGTTGAAGATATCCTGAAATGAGCATTGGGCTTGTCCGAAGGAACCTGATGACCCTAAATGACATGAAGGAGCTAAGGAAAGCTATGCCTCCTCTCCCTGCTAGCCTTCTTCTCTCCTACCTGGTGTTGGGGTGTTGGAAGGGGTTGTGGTGGAGAAGGGAGAAAGAGATACAAGAAACCAAAATAAAATAGTGTTTAAAAAGTAACACCTACAGGACCTTACCCCTCAATTTATTTTTGGTACTTATTTGGCTCTTACTACTAAAGTATGGTGCTGTCTATCATCAACTCTTTGTGAGGTTTTTCTTTTTTTGAGAAATATACATGCTAAAACCAAATTTACATAAATATATAGAAGAAAGTGTAGCTAACTTAGCTAGAGTAATTGAACTCATAAACACATATCTTCAAACTCCTTCTAAATAGATGTTTCAACTCACATAACATTCTGTCACCAAAACCTATTTTGAGTGATCTATAACTGACAGTATTAATAGTTTCTTTTCAATTTTGTGGGAAGCCAAGAAATGGAAGCTGTCTGACTTGCAAAATAATATCTTGTTCATTTGTTAAAAAAAACATTCATTATATCAGCACCAGAATCATTATTTGAATGACCTGTCCTGCTCACGGGCTTCTCATTTTGAAATTCTTAGAATGAGTGGAGTTCTGTCTTTCTTTGTGGTGGCAATCAGGTTATTGTTCAGGGGCAGGGGAGAAGAAAAGCCACAGCTTTTCCAGGAAACAGGATGTGGGAAGTCACAGTGTTCAGAGACTCCCATACTTCTGTGGCAGATTGTCCAGTGTCAGGACTGGCCATGTGTGAGGCAGGATGGTGAGTCTTCACTGTACACTGTGTGGTGATGTTTACAGTTATTCCTGGCCTCTCCCTGTGAGATGCGCAGAACTCTACCTGAACTGTAACAACCAAAATCAGGTTTAGACATTACCACATATTTCTTGGGGATGAGGCAAAAGCTACACCCATTTCCCAACATATTTCTCTGGTCACGAAATTGCACCCTACTTTAAACTGCAGTCTTAGAGTTGTTACTATTTATGTATGATAACTACCTTGGGAGATGAATATCATTGAATTTGGCCTTAAATACTAAATACCAATGAGCTTCGAAACGTCTTAAAGGAGAGGTGAGATTTCTCTTCTACCTCAGAGCACAGGACCATTTAAAACAATTTCGCAGTGCCATGTGTAGGAATTGTTTAATTTTCTATCTTCCTATACTGTGACACCCAAGACTTTCAATGTTGGTTGGCATTTGAACACTTCTGGCATTGCAAAGCCTGCCCTTTTTTAGGGGTGGAATAACATAGGGAGCTCAACAGACCTCAGACCAGGAAAGCCAACTATGGGAGTACCTTGCTCTTTGCACCTGCATTTGAGGTGATATGTTTTCAAAATTAATATGAACCTTCAGAGCTATGAAGAGGAGTGTTAATTCATCCCCAGCAGGAGCTTAACAGGGGAGAACTCTGCTCTGTTCCATGGTTGAGAAAGTTCTAGTGTGCCTTCTCCCTCTTCTTCACCCCACTCCCCTGCTCCTCACACTCCCCCTAGTTTCACTACTTTGCATGGTAGCATTTGCTTTTCAAGAAGAAGAAGAAGAAGAAGAAAACACTCTCTTTAGAAGTTGGGCAGGACTCTGCATGCGCATCAGCATGTAGTGTAGTGCTTAGTGTGTAACTCTTTAATAGTTACAGTTAGCTGATAATGCTCAGATAGGAATGAGAGAGTTCATTTCTTCAAGGACCCATTAGTGCCTTCATTCTTAATCCTATCAACATACTAGGTATGCTAGGCTAACAGTTAAGCTATGACAGTCAGTCATAGAAAGAGTACTGCCTTGCTACTGTCCCAGAGTGTTTACTTTGTTTACTTTAAAATGACCCATATTGAGTATGTATGCAAAATTTGGAGGCACATAAAAATAAAGAAAAAAATTAATAAAAATCTTAATATCCAGATGTGGCTTTTTACTATTGTGTTTTTAGGCATCTTATGCAAGTTGGGTACTAACTATTATATCTAAACTTTTGCATTGTAGTTTTTCTTATTGGTGTTATAGGCTTAGTCTGATCAATGAGAATTTTATTTTTCTTGCCACTTTAAGCCAGTTTCTAAGGCATGTTATTAGCTACACACATTTAGTTAATGCCAGTGAGGTACATGGAATATATGACAAATACATGTGCACAGCGAATGTACATAAATGAAGTCCGTGTCCTCATGGCAGCGCATGAAAGTATTCCTTGAATCACTGCAAAGCACACAGGCAGGCTGGGACCATGTCAAGTGAAATAACTTTTTTGTTTACATTAGTTTATTTTCCCTTGGAAAGATTCCAAAAAAGGGGTGAATTAATTGATGGAGCAAAGACTATGGTTTAAAAAATATTAATAGCATTCTCACATGTGAGTGCTCATACACACAAACACTCAGATATGTATAAATTCACACCTTTTCACATACAGGTGACTTATCAAAATTTCCACTTATGGGATTTGATAAAATATTGCGGGATATATATCAGCTTTGCTTAGTTATCAGGACTTTTCAGAGCCAAGTTCTTCCATTTACCACATTGTAAGAGAAGCCCAGAAGAAGAGACCGAGCCATTGGGACAGTGGACAGAGATCACTGGCAGAAAGCAGAGATGGGATAAAATTGAACAAAAGGAAAAGAAGACAACGGTGTCACTGGGGTTGATGCTAGTGGTTGTACTCACGTGATTAAGCTACGGCCATAGCTCAGGGACACTGATTCCTCTTATTCTCAGTGCAGCCCACCTACCCCTGGACAGGTGAAAAGGTCACTTCTGTTGTTTATTTCTTTAATAATTGAATCTCAGTTCCTTTCCCAACTATTTATTAACCATTTTTCATTATCCCTTAAAAAATGAGCCAAATGCTTACTTTTTTTTTTTTTTTAATTTGGGACTACCTTGAAATGTAGAACTTGGAGGCTTAAATTGTTACATTTGAGAGTTTTCTTTGGCTCTTCTCCTCTACACCTGTTATTTCGCATACCTGTCTTACATAGCTCACAATATTGCTGAGTGGACTTGTCAAGATAGCATCAACATAAGGTGGCTTGGAGCTATAGAGCAAGAAACAAGCAACATATTATTATACTATTTTTTTTCTTGCTGTTACATCTGTACAGGCATAAGGCTGCATCTGTCAGCTCCTCTCAGCTTTACACACTTAGTTCCTTTTAAAAATGTTTCCAGAACTTTCCTTAATAGCAGCCGCAGTATAGTGACAGAATTAATGACTTTGAGGAAGAGTGCCACTCTCTCTGAAACTGTGCTGTTTCAGAGGGTATTTTACATAAAACAAAAGGAAGAGGATCACCTGAGATAAGGAAACAGTCTCTCTTAACCTGATACTATTAAACCAAGTAGACAGCAAATATGAGGTGAAAATGAGCCAGTATGTGCAGTTTTCTTTTGAATAGTATCTGTGGGCAAATTAGGATGACTATGGGAGTCAGCATCATTATATAATATGATCAATTACTGTCCTGAAGAATAAATAACAGGGTAGTGGTAGCATGTTACACTATTCTTTGTATAGTTCAGTTTACAGTGAGGAGGCTTGGAAAATCAATAACAGCAGCCTAACAATCATGCCTTTAAAGAAACGTAAATGGACTTAATTTGAAACCGTAAAAATTAATTGCATAAATGATAGCTTCATGTGAGGCGCATTCTGTTTCAGCCAAAATGCAAAACAAATTAAATTGCTGTGGTGTTAAGGAGTGAAACTCTGCATTTCTTTAGAATTAATGTCAAATATAATTGGTTTTCCCCTTAATATTGCTGGGCACAATTAGATATGGCACCTTCCTAATGGTGCCAAAACTCCTTCCTTAAGAGATACATTATATAAAGAAGCATAAAAGGACAGGAAAAGGCCTTGGGTGTCAATATTATTCAACCAGGCAAGAGAAATTCAGCTCAGGTGGGTAAGTGGAGTTATGCCAGGTTCTTCAGCCCATTTCTTTGTTTGAAATATTTATGCTTAAGGAGAAACCACCATTTTCCTGACAGGCATTAAAAACAGACAATTGACAAGGTTGGGGACAAATAAGCACATTTATCTCAGACTGAAAGAGAGTTGAGAACAACGTCATAACCAGAATAACAGTTTCGGAGAGTTTTCCCCAAGTTCGCTTCCTTACAGTCAATATAGATTCTCAATGGGAGAACAAAATACACTACTTCACTAAAAGCTTAAAATTGATATAAAGGGAGGCATATTTGAGTTTATGAAATTATATGTATTTGAAAACTCCAATGAAATAATTCTCAAAATAAAAATACTATTTACACTTTGGATTCATCATATTTTGACTAGTCAGTGCCCAGTCAGAACCTGAAGATGTTTTTAATACTTAGTTTAATTTTTCCCCATATTGGCAAATAACATCGTGATTATTCAGGGAGTAAAAATTGTGGAGAACTATATTTTCCTAAGGGTACACTGTAATTGAACAGATAGTTTAATTATGTGATTCTTGATGTGATCAAAACATTGGCCAGAGTTTTAATGAAAACTTCATCTCCTCTCTTTCCCCTTCCTCCTTTCCCCCCTCTTCTTCCTCTTCCTCCTTCTTTCTCGTTCTTCTTCTTTTCTTTTTGAGACAGTGACCTGTTGGGCTCAGCCTCTTACACTTTCTGAGTGCTCTGCAATTTGATTTACAATGTGGAGGTACCACATACAGCTTTGTCATGTGTTTTATTTTTCTTTGTAGTCATTGTATCATAAGAAAAATGTTCCTGACTTTAAACCAACACTCAAGCGAGTTGTATTAGACAACTGTAAAAATCATTAAAGAGAAAGTGGATACAACAATTTTTTTGGAAATAAACTCAGAATCAATTTATTTATTTATGAAATATGTTCTAAAACTAGCAACATATTCTGATTTTAACATCAGAGGAATTAATTAATCTTTAGTAATTAGTAAATAAATTGAACAAAATCATGATGGATATTCACATTATGAGTATTCTTACTATTTGCATTTCTGAATTGTCCTTGGCATAGTTTGTTCCAAAAGTCCCATTTCTTTGGTATCAGACAATCTTTTTAACAGTGTAAATATATATGAAAGAATAAACATGGTAAGAGTTAATCTTACTTTAAAATATAGTCAGTTTTGAAAGGGAGAGAATGTAATATATTACACTGTATGTTTTCAATTTAATTTTAGAGTAAACTAATTAAGAAATATATTGAGATCCTAAATCCTCTAAGTAACATATTTAAAATATTTTGTTTTGTAGGATGAAAATTATTTCCAGGAAGCACCATACCTTAAAGATATGACATGTTTTCCTCAGCAAATGTTCCTCTGTTCTACCAGACTGTATGGCATTTGCTCATATTTAACAACTGTGGGAATTTGGACCCAGGTTTCTTCTTTTCTTTAAAAGTGTTTAATTCCTCTGCATGTGCCAGGCGCAACGTATGTACAAGTTAACAGAAAACGTTCTATGTAATATTTTTGACATTTGATTCAACAACGATAATAATAGCAAATCATTGATTAGGAAGTCAACATGTCTAAGTGTTTTTCAACTTGTGTTATTGTTTGCTTCTGAAATCTAGAAGCCAACAGCTGCTGGGTGAGAACATGATTTGGGTATTTATTGTGTCTTAAACTATAGAATAAAAATAGGAGATATCTAATGTTGCATTTCATGCTAATGAAATACTATCAAACTATATGAAGTACTCTTGTAAGTCATTCGTTAGACATATTCCATTTAACACTCTAAGAGACTCTTTTCAAGTAACTAGTTTCACTATGCTACTTAGGCAGATAAAAATAACACAGTGATCTGATGCTATGAGCATTAATTACAGAGAACAACACACTCTGATCCTATTTAATAAGATTGCCTTATAAGCAGTCATTTTCATGAAAAGATCAGAATATTGGTTGAATGCTATTAATTAGTTGAAAGTACTATGCATATTTTCTTACTGGTTAAACACAAACAAACAATAGCAGCTTAAATACACTCATTGTTTTTCTGAGAGTTACTCACATTTATCACAGAGAAGAGGACACTGGCTAAAAATTACTTCAAGTATGAGCAGGGGCCAATTGCCATTAACCATAAGAAGAGAGAAACAAGAATAAGTATCCAGAAAAGGAGCTGTCTTATTGAATGATCGTTTGGTCAAATCTATTAGAAAAACAGAATGACTTTCAACCTTTCCTTCCTTTTAGAGAAGCCCCAAGAAACAGGTTCAGGGTTTTAAACTAGAATTCTTCTAGTGTTAAGAAACAAACAGACCAAGGACCACTCATAGCCCTCATTTGGCCGGATGGTGTTGGGACAGAAGACCACATTTCCTTAAGTCTAATACATTCCAGTTAACAGACAGCATCAAACTGAATACTACTTCTCAGTGCTACAAAGTATGACTGCAACGTTGCTTCCCACAAAGAAAATTGGAAACAATGTTTTTGCTAATTCAAAGGGTTATGGCTAACAGTGAGGACAATTTGGCTGCTTGGCAGCTTTCAAATGGTGACATTTACGGTGGTGAGTTCTCTGCAGCCTGACCTGCTTTTCAGCTTCTTGGGCTTAGAAACTTGATCTCACCAGTGTTTCGGGTGGACTAAATATTGGGAGGAGGACTCACAATTACTTCACTAAAGCTCACAGAGCTAATGTGTAAGATAAGAACCAGAATACTGTCATTTCAAAATGAGGAGCCTTGACTGCGAAGACGACCGTGGGGGGCCTTCAGCTACTGCCTACAAAACTCTCCTATGGACGTGGATTTTTGTCTTGGTATCTGGTAATCTAATATACTCCCTAGAGTGGTATCACTACTTTCAGATAATAGCTTCAACATTAAAGAAAATGAAATTCAATATATTCAGCTATTTCATTATTTGGAAAAAAGAGAATTTTATTTATAAAAGCAAATAGTATATGTGTCGTGTATTGCTGTAGTTTCACTTATCTTTTTCCCTGTGGTACTTCAAAAATAAGTAACATGCACACACATATGGATGTAACAATAATAATCAAAGAAAAAGAGACATTCAATTTGAGAGTTGGGGGTCATGGAACAAGTTGTAGGGACATGGGAGGGACTGGAAAGAGGAAAGGGAAGGGTGGGAGGGTTGTGATTCTTTTTTATTTAAAAATGCATAAAAATTTAAAACAAAGAACAACGAAAATATTCTAATTGTCCTCATACTGACATTTTGTTCCTGGTACTTTTTCTTATAACTTAAGAAATACTTTAGGTTTTCTTTTTTCACTCCTTACTTGAGATATTTGAAAACAATACTACTGCTTGTTCTACATAAGATTGTGCTATTTTCTCAGTAGGTCTTTCAGTATTTTTATAGGCCTCATTCATATCAACAAATTAACCCAAAGTTGGAGTACGCATCTTTCCAGGCCATTACAAGTACCACTTCACCTTTGAGACCTGAGCACCACGGTGCCTCTTTACTTTATTTATTTATTTATTATTTTATTTTGCTTCTGTTCTCCCTACAGTAAGACCTTGAACGTGAGAACGGGCCACTGTATAGACCTGAGCGGTCTCAGGATCTAGTCCTGTAGCTGTAGATGATCAGTAAGTAAATCCTGTGTGTGGAAGTCACATTCATACCTATTGGTATGGAGACAGGTACAAAAATGACAGATTTGAGCTTTTTTTTCTCCTTAAAATCAATGTAGCAATGGATGCAACCTTGAGAAAATAATCTTCTTATACCTGCGAGTTTAATCTTAACTTGAGTTTGTGGAAGTGGGATGGTCTGTAAGTCTGATAGTTTTCAGAACAGGAGAGACTCAGGTTTATGAGTAAAGCAGAGACATGAATTTCCATTTGAAAACATATTTTAAAATTTTTGTTAGAAAAAATAATATAAGAGTCTATATTTTGCTCCTAATTCTGAGAATGCTGTTTATTATATCACCATGTCTGTGCTTGCAGCATAGTTTGAGCCATCTAGTTAACCATGTAACAGGGTTTAAAAGAATGGCGATTGATTTTATATACTTTACAAAATTGAAAAATATATAATTCAAATTTTACTTTTTTGAAATGTATAATGCAAATGGCATTTCCATGAGGTAAATTCTGTATAACTGTTTTCTTGCTGCATGCCAGCTCCTCTGCCTGCTCCATGCGGCCGGATAGTTGGTTTACATGAGATTATTCAACAATAAGCAGGCTCCTCACCAAAAGCATCATTTAGTACAAAACCTGGCTAAATTGTTCTGTCTTTGCTAACATCAGTAGTTTCTCTGAATTAGAGAAATAAAATCCAAGACCACATAACATGATAACCAATCATACACAAATGACATCGATGAATACACATTTTTAAAAAGTAATTTACAAACTCAGTACACTTAGCTGACAATCACAATATTCTCTGTGCAGAAGTGGGCATGTCTAACTCAAAGCAAATTGCTTTTCCTCCTAAATTAGAGCACACTTCTGAATAAGTTTCTAGCCTAGTTTTGGCAAAAGGTGATATCTTCATTTTCGCTTTTGTAAAAATGTGCCTATAGAAAAAAATGTCATACGTTAATTTAAAATAAAATGTACGATGCAGTTGTTATTATTATGGAGCTATTATTTATTTTTAATACTTACAAAACAGCCAGTAACAGGAAGAAACTCTGTCACGATTCTAAGTTTTATTTTTAAATGTTTATTCTGCATAGTATATGTGGTAAATACATATTGAATAATATTTTTATCTTCTCAGATAAGCTTTAATGAGATTTCAAGCACCACAGAGTCACTAAATTTGGTACTTGAAATATTGATGACCATGTAGTAGCTGTATCTTAAAGTTTACCTGAGCAAGCTGAAACTTTCTGTAGTTTGAAGTAAAGTATAATTTTTGTGATGCTATGAACACAGGATTCCCTTTTATAAGAATCCACACACAATGCCATTTGTTAACTACATATTATTATATTTAGCTACATTCACCATAAATACCGTTATAACACCTGTGGTTTCCCTCATTAAGAACTGAATGGAAGAGGTCAGGGGTTGAAAGGGCAGCATATGCGCCATGAAAGAACTAGTTAACATAGTCTTTTATATTGGTGCACTGGTAAATCTCATTTCTATTCATCAGATGATTAGTTCAATCAATATTTATTCCTCTATGCTCCCTTTGTCTTATGCTACAAAGGAGACATCCTTCAAATTCATGGCAGAAGCCTTGTTATCTATGAATTTATTGCTTAATTTGAGAGGGAATATTTTATTTATTTGGCAATCCTCAGTTCTTTGATTTCTTTTCCCTCTAATTATCATTAGGCAGTATAATGGAGTTTTGTGTAGATTATTTATAAATAGATGCTATTAGCAGTTCCTTTTTATGCGGCTCAAGTACCACATGTATTCACATCTCCTTTCTGAACGCTTTGGGAAGTCGTTCTGTTTCTGTAAATATGTCTGAGTTTGAAATCTGGTTGTGAAAGCAATGATAAGAATGATTTTCACCCTCGACTACTCGTTCTTTTTGTCTGAGTGGGTGGTTACAGACACATGCACATACATACTGCGCATCAGTGTGTATCAACAGACGCCTCCGAAGACTGCTATTATCTGATAGGGATTCTGTTAAGTCAGAGATTCTATTCAAAGTCAGATTAAATATTTGCAAGAAGCTATAATTGGGAGATGATTGCAAAATTACAGGAATAATACTTTTTTATGTAGAGTGTTCTTTTTGTAAAAGGCCATAATTCATTACATCATTAAAGACTTATTTCATTAGTCGGCTTAATTTTTACCCATTAGATAAGAATGGCTGGAGTAGAACAGCATCTAGGAAAAAAGGACATTTAATTTTGAGCACAATTTCTTCTCTAATATCTATTTTATGTGTTTTAACACGGAGTAATACTTCATTAGCATTAACCAACTTAATACCAATATAATTAAAACTATTACTTTTTGTATTTATGAAGTAATCTTAAGGACAGCTCAACATTAAGGATCTCTTTATACCCATAGAATGATAAATATTATTTCAGTTACTTTTGCACTCACAATATGCAAACTTGTGTACCTTTAATATGGTTTTAATTGAACAGAATTTGGAGCCTTCAGTTCGGTGCTATTATTTTTAATTTTCATATGCTTGACTTTGTGTCACAGATTTTTTTCCCAACACACAGTGACACTTATGTCACTGTGTATAATTTAAACTAATACTTTATAAAATTTTAGAATCCCAGCAACCTTGAGCATACAATTTTGAAACTGGATTACTTAGAATAATTTTAAAGTATTTATTTATCGAAAGCTGCAATATTCATCTTAAATTAGAGACCGTTTAATAATGTAAGTAAATTAATTAGTGTACTGTGGGTCACATTTGCATTTCTAAGAACTACTGCAGTAAAAAATATAAAAACTTTACAGGCTGTCTTATCTTCTGGAAGCGTGAACACAAGCTTATCAAACGAGAAGTCAAATCCTCAAACATTTATTTGTCATTTTATGTAGGAAATCTACCTGCATTAAGTACTGTCATATGTTAGGCTTAGAAAAACAAATATTATTTACAAGCTTTGGATACCAGAAAGACAAACTCCAAATTTTCTATAATTTCTTGGTGCCTTGATACCTTTTTTGTTAAAAAATTATGCTGTGTGAATTGGAAAGACTTAAGTTTAAAGTATAATCTGTGCAAATACACTTATGAGTAATTTTTGAGGCTTTTTAAAAAAATAATTTGGCCTTTTACACAGTACCAAGACCAATAAATATTAACATTAATTTTTAAAATTTATTTTTTAACATTAATATTTATATTTGGTTAAGAGCACACCATGATGAGTTATTTACATCAAACTATCTCATAAAACCACTTTGACAGAGATAAAAGGGACCGCCTTAAAGGAGTTTCCAATGATAGGAAGTTATTATCATTTACGGGAAATGTAAGAACTTGCAAGTCTTATGTCAAATCAGACAAAGGAGTTATAATTTTATGACACTTGTTTATGAAACCTGAGACTCAGTATTTCCATCTTTACAGTTACTGATTTTCTTTGGAAAATACAAAATCTACAGTGGACTCCTGCCTAACCCTCAGCTCCCAAAGGTCCAACACTTCTGTTTCCCAATAGTTAATGATTCACCATTGGCTGTTGAGGGAGGAGCAAGGTGCGTGGGGATACTTGTGACTAACTATTTAGGGAAATATTTTTTTTTTTATTATATAATTTTCCACAGTAGTTGAGACACAGCTTTAAGATTTTTTTTCTTTAAGCTGCTGAATGATTGATTTTCTTACTAGAAAGACAGTTCACTGGTGATTTCCGAGTGGGCAGAAATTAACGGAGTGCTGCTGGCAGAGATATCTTTTCAGCAAGGTTTCATTTTTTTCTACGTGTGGAAGGTGGAATGTTGGTTAGAAATATTTAACTTAAGTTAATTAATTGGAGCTTGTAGCGAAAATTCAGAGCAACAGCTTGATTTAAGGGGGAAAAAAAATAAAACTAGGGATATTCAGACCTTAATACTTTCAAAGGTGGCTGCATCTCAGAGAGCAAGCTGATTCTTGCTGATTCTTTTTTTTTTTAAATAAAGTTTATCAGGCAACAGAAATTTACTACTTGTAAATGATAGAGTCTAGAGGGTTAAAAAGAAAACAAGCCAGGACCCCCTTCTTCTTCACAGCAAGAATCAAACTAGAGTTAAATCCTTGCAAGCTGCAGTCACCTACTGATCACAGTGGCAACAGAGCTTCTGTTTGGGAAAGAGGGATTTTTATGCAGAGGCAGGAGAGAAGAGCCACCATTTATATGTCCTTTGTGATAAACAACTGACAGACTACACTTAACAGGGCCCCCAGAAAAACCACACCAGGTGCCTCATTCCTTCCCTCCCTAAGGCTCCCCTTTTCCAGCAGTTTCCATTCAAGAAGCAAAAGGAGAAGTGTCCCTAGACATCCTATAGCACACTCCCCACACCAGACAAAAGGTGAAAAGTTTTGTGGGCCATCAAGCTGCAACTTCCTCCAATCTTATTGGGACAGGAGGCCATGGCTGAAACTTGGGCTAGCTTCAAGGCAGAGTATTAGAACCTTTAAAACCCCAGTTACCCCAGAGCTATCCCAGGACACCCAAGTTAGTTACCTCAGTGCTGCCTCAGAAGCAGAGAAGTCTCTCAAATACCCCAAACAGAGGCAAAACTGGGTGGCACAGTCTGACCTGGGGGTAGGTTGCTGGATTGGCCCAAGGGGAGATGGCCCAATCCTAGACAGAATTTGTGTCTGGCAAATTGACCTAACTCAGGACAGCTGCCATTGCCAGAAGCAAACCTTGGAGCCAAAGCTCTGACAGAACCACCGTGTGTGTGTGTGTGTGTGTGTGTGTGTGTGTGTGTGTGTGTGTGTCAGGGTAGCACATGGTAGATAGAGTAGATGGTGTGCTCGCAGGCAAAGGGCAAAGCCAAGTTTAATGTCAGCTCCTCCCCCAGCAGAGTCTGTTCCAATACTGCCTGTTTAACAGCCACGCACAAGGGAAAGATGATTTGATTCTTCCCCCCTCCTTCACCTCTTAATTGATGCTCAAGTTCAAGTATTTAGAAGACTTCTGGATAGCCTGGATCTCCTCTCCTTCTATACCCACCTCCCAGTGGGAATACTGGGCACTGAGCCTCTAACAGCCTTCTTATTTCATCTTTAATGAACAGCAGCTGAAAATGGCATGGGACAAGACATGGGCTGCAGCGAATGCAATTGGTACAGCAAGGTCAGGCGAGGAGAGGCAAAAGGGCTAGAGATCCCTGACCTTTTCTATACTGGAGTTTCTTCCAAGCTGCCCCAGGAGTCATCTTGGGTTAGACTAGTGAACTGTCCTGGGTCCTCTGTTGAGCCTGGTCCTCTGAGACAAAGGTGTGGGTTCACACTGGGTACCTAGATGTCTAGCATACACACCCGGGACTAGCCCCTGCATTAAATCCTTCAAGGGGCCCGTGAAGCCACAGGATCAGCGAGATGAAGGTGAAGCGCTGGGAAGCTGCACACTGCTTGCCTAGGCAGCTTAAGAGGTATGCATCTCTGCTCCAGGATTTAGCGCAGGGGACCAACTGCTTGGTGGCACGTGGTTTCTGACCCTCAGGTAGCTTGAAACTAACCATGGGGGAGGGGTACAGTTGGGAGGGGAGAAAAAGCCGAACTGCAAACTGGTTGGCTTGAACTGGCTGGCGGCTTTCAGATGGAAGGGAAGGAAACCGAAAGCAAAGTGTGTGAGGTGGGGCAGAAAAAGATAAACAAAAACCCAGTTTCTCACTAAGTAAAGGTGCTCTCCACTCCCCCTCCCCGCCCCCGCCAAATCCTGTAATACAGTTTCTGGAAATAATCTGGATAGTGGACCATGTGACCATCCCGTGATTGGGACAATCAGCTGTTGTCACTGCGCACAAGCACACAGAGATCCTAACTTCCAGAGAGCAGGTCAGTGAAGACACTCACCAAGACAGCTTTGTAGTCCTAGTCCCAGGGGTGATGGACAGCTTTTTCCCATCCTTCTTTGTCCTGCCTTGTCCTACGCAGTTCATGGTCTAAGCTTGTGGCCCTGGCATCTGTGTGCCTTTAAGGTCAACTAGGCCTGGGGCTCCTCGCTGATGGCCAGGCTGATGGCCATGCTCAGTCCTCCCTAAGGGGAGTAAGGACAGTGCATGGAAGCAGGCAGCCCGGTGGGTGGGCCCTATTCTAAATGTATCATGCTCAAAGCACTTTAGTCCAGGATGCAAGAAGGTCCGAAGTTGACTGTTGTCTATTTTGTTTGTTTGTTTTGTTTTGGAGGGACTTGTGAATCTGAAGAAAAGTCATTATAAGAACGCAAGGCATCAAAGAAGAGACACTTGGATGTAGGAGCTGGGCGGTCCAGACACATGGAGATGTCCAAGTCAGGAGGGCATCCAGTGACCTCTTTAAGCAAAGAGGGAAATTGTGTCCTACTGTAATGTGAGAGAGGGGTCTGAGACACAGAGCAAGAAACTTGTGCCACAGAGATCTACAAATTGACTCTTCAAGCTTCCTGAAGCCAGCTGCTTGGGCAGTCTGGAGTCTCAGAGTCAGAGCTGAGGACTCCCCTCTGTCTTCCCAGCCAGCCACTTTGCAACAGTGAGAATGCACCCCCAAGGAGCGTAGTGGTGCTGACTAGAAGGAGCACTTAGCACTAGCTCCTCTCTCAGTTTGGTCCTCACCTCACAAAATAGCCTAAGCTCCTGTTTTCTCCGATGTGAGTTGTATGGCCTTTAGTCTCCAGAACTTTCTCCTAGCAACTTTTTATTTGGGGGGGGGGGGCGGGGAATGGCCCTGGTCAGAGTAAAGCGGAACGGGGAACAGGGTACCAGGGGACGATCCAGGCATAGGCATCTGCGTCCAGGAGCACCGGACATTTACTGTTTCTGGGAAGGGACGCGCCTACGGACTGGGATGCTCCTGCGTCTGGCAGCCTGGCCCAGTGTAATCTCCCTTGCGCCGGCAGGCTCACCTTTGGCTAGCAACCACAGAGTGACACGGGCTTCCAACAGCCGCTACCGAAAGTCTTCCGCTCCCTGCTCTCTTCTATCCCGCATCCCACAGTGCACCCAAGAGTGACGCACAAGAAAGATTCAGAACTGTCCCCATGTCCAAAAAGCGCCCTCCCGCGTCCTGCCTAAGTCCCCGAAAGCCTTCCACACCTTCTCACAACTTTCCAAAGCCAGGCCATTTGCAGTCCTACCTGCGAACCGAACTCGGGAAGCTGTGCTTAGCCAGTCTCTCTTCCCATGGGCCATTTACTCTCCCCTCCCCCCAGCTCCCGATCTGGCACCAGTTGTCCAGTCTCCAGGACCCTGAGAGTCCGCGGGCTGGCTTACCTCGCATGGTGTGGCCGCTGTCCTGCTCCGCGTAGTCATGAAGCTCCCAGCCCGAACCCCAGAGAACCCAAAAATCCCGCTCAGCACGAGGGAAGAAGGCAGCCGGCGAAGAGCTGCTCCGCCGAGAGAAGCATCCCTTTAGGCAGACGTCGTGGCCAAAGGGTGACGGTGGCCGCCGCTGCTACGCTAACAGTTTTGATGCTGTTGCTGATGACTGTTTTTGATGGCTGTTTGTTTGTTTTCAGGCAGAGTGGAAAAAAAATGTCCTAGCTGATTGGTGCCTGGGTTTTGTTTTTGTTTGTTTGTTGTTTGTTTGTTTCTTTTTTCTTTCTCTCCAGTGTGATTGCTTTTTAAAAAATGCCACCGCCTCGGGATCGGAGATTTCTTTTGTGATCACTTAGACTGAGGAGGAGGAGGAGGAGGAGGAGGAGGAGGAGGAGGAGGAGGAGGAGGAGGAGGAGAAGGGCAGCGGCAGGAGGAGGAGGAGGAGTTGTTGGTGGTTTTGTTAGTTACAAAGAAGAGGGAGAATGATGAAGGGGGCAAAGAGGGAACAGAAAAGAAAGAAAGGCGGCGTGGATGGCAGAGCATGTGCGTTTTCACATGACATCTGTGCCTGTTAGCGGATCCACAATGTGAATTTTCACTCTTCAGTTGCAGAGAGGAAGGGAGCGAGAGAGAAAGAGGAGAGAGGTGGAGAGAGCGAGCGCAGAAGAGGCTTTTACGCGAGGGCGGGTTTGGCCGGACTTCCTGGCCCCGCCTCCTGTCAGCACCATGTCCAATCAGCGCCCCGCAGAGCGTGGAGAGGGAAGAGGCGGGGCGGGGCGGGGGCTGGAGGGGGGGGAAGGGGACACGCTGGGGGACAGGGGGCGGGGCTCGGGACTCTGTCGTCCCGGGTGGTAGGGACCCAGACTGGGAATTAGAGAAGGTCCTATCTGAAGTCGGATCTGGGCTCAGAGTAGCGCCTGCGAGAGTGAGGCAGATCTGAAGGTGTAGCTCACTTCAGACTTTAGTAGTTAGAAAGGGGCACTAGCCGGTTCTTTGAAGGAAAGAGCGGAGCGGACCCGCTGGGCAACATCACCTTTCCTTGTCCCACTGCAAGAGTTTTGTATTTACAGCAGAGCTTTGCAGAGTCCCCTTTTCATAAGGTCTGCTCCTCTGGCAGAGTGTTTGTTTACCTTGTCAGGACGCTTCTGCCTCTGAGATAGACTACAAAACCACACCCCTCTTTAAAGGACAGCTCAAATGTTCCCCTCTCCACACTCTAACTCTAGCGCTGGGTGTCAGGTCCTCCCTTCCTTCCCTCCTTTCCCTCCCTCCCTTCTGTTGTTCTCACACTCTCCCCAACCCTTCCCCATAGTCTCAGGTTCCTTTGTCAAGGACACGGGCTCTTTAGCATTTGGAAGTCTTCTGACCCTTGTTTGCAAGACTTAAGGAAAGGCCCATTTGGCTTTTTGTCACCTTAGTGACTGGACATTTGGCAAAGAGCCTAGACAAGGAGGCAAGACTGAGGTTTTATTCAGTTGGTGAAGGTTTAAAGAGCAGGACATTTGGCTAGACACTCTCCAGAGACACCTATTTAGGGGCGCCTGACACTAAAACAATGGTCATGTTACTCATATTCTTTACACGAAATTTCCCAAGACAATTTACTTGTATTCTGAAAACAAAAACAAAAACAAAAACAAAGCACAGGTATCAAAACTGTTTCTTTGCATAGTTACTTTCTTCGTAGATGAAACAAACATACCATATGGATGTATGACATGGGTTTCCTTCTGTGTAATTAGGGACTGCTTTAATAATTTGGTTAATTGATCATCACAAGACTGAAAGTGCAAAAGGTTGCTTGATTGTTCAGTTTGAAGGCAGAGAGACAGGACTCCCTAGGACATCCACTGGAAAAATGGGTATCCTCAACATTTCTCAGGACAAATAACTTGAATTTTTTTTTTTTTTTTGGCCAGCATTTGTTCATGCTACTTTTGGTTACACAAAATATGCTGTAGAATTGAAAGTTGTTCAGTCTTCTGTACACTGTCCACTAGCTGCCCTTCCAGTATGAAATGGAATACTTCGGCCAGTGTTCAACTAACACAGTTCTGCTGTGTGCCTACTCATTGGCAAGCCAATGTGTAACTTGGGAACATTTTGTGGAAAAGGTAAAAGTTGATTGAGTCATTAATTAAATGAAATGAACAAAAGGAAGTTTATATTCGGGATAGCTATTCCTCATAAATACCTTTCTCCTAGATTTTTAATTGACACAGTAGTTAATCTTTTAAGATAATATTTAAGGCTCCCTGGTTTTATCATTTTTAATCAAGTAAAATATATTCATCATAACTACATTAAAGCTGCAGTAAGTTATGCCTAATTTAGTTGCTTCATTAAAAATTACTGCATATAAAATAGTCAAGAAACAAATTGTGACTATATCATTTTAATTTTATGAGCGTCAAGCAGAGTCATAGGAATATTAAAAATTTTAAACCCTTTGTAAACATTGTAATTGCTATTGTTATTATTTCCTGTTTTTATTTCTCATCAAGGAGGAACTTCAAAACTCCAAAAACTTTAACTCTTATGTATTCTTAAGTTTTCAATAAATTATCAAATCCTGAAATACCTCTTTATTGTTAAAATATCTGTAGCCTTCAAGAAAGACAGGGAACACATGCATGGGTGAACTCCCCTGTGTGCGTTTTCATCTGATCTTTTGTTTCTTAATGCAATACGATGCTCTTTCTGCTTTAAATATATTTCCTGATTTTCTTCAGACATTTTTGAAAACATGTTAATTATGAGTGAAGATATCAGTTTTCTAAACTCTATACACACAGTGAAAGAAACACATTCCCTTTTCATCGTAACACTAGCACTGATCTTTGGTTATAACATGGTAATCTGGGATATTTTGGACACTGCTAAAATTTTTAAATGGAGTTTTTCAATGTTCCTATAACTTTTACATTTAATTCAACTGAATGGAAGCTATTTGAGAAAACTCCCAAATATTCACAATTCTTATTAAGGCAGCCATATGTTTTTAAGAACATATACAACACAATATGATGGTTTTATAACATATCTGGTAACAAATGTTCGTATTTCAAGGGGAATAACAATAGTATTGTCATAAAATATTCTTGTTCACATAAAATACAGTGTGATTAATTTTATTAGAATGATTATGGAACTGTCTAGTTATAGGCTTTACACACCTGCTTTTGGCTCTGGAATTTGAGGATGTCTTTTTGGTGGATCAATTTTGATTAATTTCACTCAATCTCAAGCACAGATATAATTTTACATCGTGATGTATGTGCATCTCTTGTCTATAATGTTGACACTCCTCAGGTAAGGCCTGGGAATATTAGTAATGGGATGTGTCCTAAAGGAAACAAACTGTGATATAAGCCAGTCATGTATGGTGATGGGGGTATTTAGCATGACAGCAACCCTAAAATGCTTGGCACTTGGTCAGTCTGTACATGCAGAGTGTTTATATAGCTGTAAATCTTAGAAGGATGTTGGCAATGCTGACGTATGTACCAGGAATGACTAAAAGATTGCTTGTCTTGGAGTCTGTGTCACTAGGAAAGTTGAATACACGATATATAGAAGCTTTCTAATATTATAAAGGCTGCAGGTAGGAGGAAGAAAATCTCACACTTGAGTCTACTAAGTATGGAAAAAGAGAGTACTGGTGTTCGTGTTTCTGAACCCATCAAGGAAAGGGATGAATGAAAGTGTCTGATAAAGATGCTTGGGCATAGATTTCTGTTCTAGGTTGGACATTCTCTGGGATACCTCTAAAGAGTTTCTGGGGATCCAGACCTGCAGTGCCCTAGCCATTTTATCAAACAGTGCTGGCCTTTCTACCTTGGAAGGCAAGCCCTAATGGTACAGGAGCAAGGGTTGTGCTCCTGAGATGCCATAGGTCCTGGACAATTATAGCATCCTTTTTTCCTTTTTTTTTTCCCCCAGTGGATGCTGATAGCAAATGGAAACAGGGATTCCTTGCATTTTAAACTCTCCAGAAATTGAGGAAGAAAAAAATAAAGGTTGAGATTGCTTCCATGACTATAAAAGTAACTCTACTACTTGTTTATCCATTATTATTTTCATTTTACTCATAGAATCTCATTAATATGTTAGTATTTTCAGTTCCGTTTCCCTTTAAAGTGGGGACACAGATTTGACAAGCTTTCCAAGTGAAAACGAAAAGCAAATATAAAAAGCGGTTAGTCTGTGCTTTATAATAAATTAGAGAAGGTAGCATGGGCTAAATAAAACAGAAATTAATCTCAACATGTAGGGTAGAAAAGAGGACCATAAGGTCCTAGGAAGGAAAAATATACATGGGTGAAGAAAAGAAGAGAGAAAAAGAGCTAATGTTTGCTTTATTAGATGACTCATCTAATTTCTGTCTCTCTCTAGAGCTTGCCTGCTATATATTATATTCCTCCACCCCAAACCCAGCAAAACAACAAAGACCCAGAATGCTAAGCAGACTGTCAAAGAGCCGAAATCTAAAAATGCAGGATCCAGAGTTCAAGATAAGATATACCAACTAAAATGCAAATTCCAAGAGTATGGGAACTGTTTTGATATTTGTTTTAGTGCTAAATAGAGTTTAGAATTTTATTTGGCAAAAAGCAGATGGCTAAAATACACAAGTGAATAAATAAACACACCCTGCACAATACAGCTTCTATTCACTAAATGACAGTGAATGCAAGATAGTGAGTCTTGATGTGGAAAATAAAGGGACATAGTAAAAAAAAAATTATCAAGCAATAATAACCCAATTGGATTCATCACACAAGTTACAAAATAACTTTGTAATAAATATTTCATAGCAGAGATAGTGTTTGATGGAATTAAGCATGCACCAATAAAAGGGGGAGGGGAGGCAAGTGTGACTCAGGGCACATTTTGCAGGTAAAAATTCAGGTGTCTCTTCATACTTACAGGGGCAAGAGGGTTGAGGGACCGAGAGGGGAGCCAAAGCACAGCTTTATGAGTCAGAGGAGTAAGGAACCTGGGAAGACTGAGTGCTCTCCATAAACAAGGTGGAAAGGTTCTTTAAGTCAAGAAATGTTGAGATAAACTTGAGTTTTCTGTCTGGCACCCATAATATGCAGCAGACTGCTGTGTATACAGAGCTAGAGAGACATGCTGGTTAAAGAGTGAGTGAGAGCCGGAAGATATTCAAACACCAAGGAAAATACAAACACTGTGCAATTGAAATGGAAATGAGTACAAAAGCACTAAAATTGCATTTTATATATTTATATAATACTGTGGACAAAGTTTTCTAAAGGTAGTTGTTTATGATACATAAGGAAAGTACGTATTCTTCTGTATATAAGTTAAAAAGTAAACACTGTGAATGGCAAAAGATTCCCAAACAAATGAATAGAATTGAGGAAATATCTGTGACATAGCTGACAGGAAAAAGACCAACAGTCTTCTTAAACAAATCTTGATGAACAAACAAACAAAACATAAAAAAATACAAACTGATAAGGAAAAAGGGGTGAGAACTGACACAGTTTTTTCTTTTAGACTTCATCCTCCATTTATAGGCCGCCAGTGGTGCTCATAAGTGATTTTTCAGGTTGCTTGGCAAAACTTTAAGGAAACTTTCACATGTTTGGTAAAATATGAATCTAAATACAAATATGAATATAAATATAAATATTTTGTGCCTGATATCCTCCAGGATTGATCTTGAATTATTTATTCTTCTTTTCCTTCAGTGCCTCATCAAGCCAAGCTAGTAACCTTTCCCTGCCTGCATAAGGAGAATATTTACAGGTTTTATCTGACCACTTCCGTTCTTGCTTCTACTCCATCATTTTTCCAGCTGTTTGAAAAGAACTCTCAAAAGTCTAAGTTGAGTACAGTTTTCTTTTCACATTAAGAGAATAATCCATACCCTTTTTCTTGGCTTAGACTATGCATTAGGGATTGCCTTGCAAATCCTATATAATTATTTAAAGTGCCCCTATTGGTGCTGGAGAGATGGCTCAGTGGTTAAGAGCACTGGCTGCTCTTCCAGAGGTCCTGAATTCAATTCCCAGCACCCACATGGAAGCCCACAACTGTCTGTAACTCCAGTTCCAGAGGATCCAACACCCTCTCACAGATAGATATACATGCAGGCAAAGCACCAATGCAAATACAATAAATAAATTATAAAAACAAAACAAAACAACAACAACAACAACAAAAATAAAGTGCCCCATCCTTTTCATGTGTATTTCTGTCTAGGTAATACGTAAGGTGGTTACTCTAAATCTGATTTCGCCTAAGTGTCACATTTCTAGAGGAAAACTTCTTCCATCATGTCTCTATTCAAAGAACACTTGTTTGTGAGTATTTGTTAAAGCATATGCTATAGAGCAGTGTTTTTGCTCATGTATCATTTATTATTACAAATCAAAGGCATAAATACTTTTTAACTAATATTAATTCTAGAATGCAAGGAAGACATAGGATTACTTTCCCTATGCCTATATTATACCTGATATTTAGGATACTTAGTAAAATTTTGTTAGAGTTTCTAACTTAAACTAGGATTAAAGGACACAAGCCATGCTATTTTGAAAGATTGTTTCACACATTTGCTAAGATGTCTCCCTATTGCTTGGCTACCTTAAAAACCATGAGGAACAACAGTTGTGTTTTTCAAAGCAACTGACATGTATAGTAACAGTTAAGTGCATTTGCTTTATGGTGAAATGAATGAGTAAAAAAAAGCCAACAATTTTTAAAAATTTACAGTTTAAATTTAAAAATTTAAAAATTTACAGTTTAAAAAAAACTGTAAAAATCTTGTATTTGATTAGCAATATAATGTCTGTCTGGTTATTTAACCCGTTAGGTACCATATACTCATATTCAGGTTACATTGTTAATTGACTTTCTAACCCCGAGTGCGTACCCAGCAGGCTTTAGATGGTCATTAGGACTGGATGGTAAATCCTCATCTAGCTCCTCTTTAACAAGTGAGAGCACAGCAAGAAAGCAGCTGTCTGTATGCTTGGAAGAAGGCCTTTATCAGGGTCAGAGTCTGGCCAGTGTCTTAAACTTCAACTTCTCGGCTTCCTAAACTGTGAGAAAAAAATGTCTATACTTTAAACCTCCCTGTCTGTGTTTTATTCTTACAATGGGCTGAGAGTATCTGGATTGCCGTGTGTGTGTGTGTGTGTGTGTGTGTGTGTGTGTGTGTGTGTGTGTGTGTGTGTAGGTGTCAGGAGAGGCAGGAAAGGAAGGGGAAGTGTGCAAATTAAGGCTAATAAATACAAAAGGATAAAAAGAGATATAATGACATAGTGCTCAAAATTTTATAATCAAACTATTTGCTTTGAAAAATTTGTTTTATGAATTGGCAGCAACCAGACCTTTAATTTACTACAACAACAGTCCACTCTCTCTGCTTTTGGGCTGACAAAGCACAAGATGCTTTGGTTTTCTACACCCTCCTGTCACAGTCCTTGGAAATCCTAAGCCAACATAAATCTATCCTTCCTTAAGGATTAAGACCACAACGGAAGGCCCAATACACACCTCCCTGGAGAAGAAAATCGCATGTCTGTGGTTTATTAAGACTGATATGAACTAGCAGGTGTGTACATCCCAGAAGCATCCAACTCCAGTCAACAGCCAACCCTGGCCTGATGAATTCCACTCTACATACGTCACTCTACATACATTTGAACTTCTTGAAAGTATTATCGCCATTAATTTATATCATTAACATGCCTTTGGATTGTCCCCAAATTCCTGGATTTTCATGTTTCCTTAGGGGACATTTTCATGCTGCTGTGTCTTGGTTCATTGTAGTAGATTGCTGGGTTAGGTGTTCCAGGCACTGATGTCATAGGAACGTCTGTGTTGCTCTACTTAAAAAAAATTTCCCGTTCTGGTGACTTTGTTTCTAATATTTTATTCACACTGTTCTGTTTTCTATCACTGTGTGTAAGAGTCAACGATAAGATGGTCCCTTTGAAGAGAATGTAGCTACCTTTATGGTCCACTTGTGATTTTTTTCTTTGTCATTGTTTCTCAGCTATTTTACTGTGATGGGCTTAGGGATAGTTTTTATTTCCTTTTCTTTTCTTCATTTTAAAAAAAGATAGTTTCTTTTTTAAAAAATTGTATTTTCAGTGTGTCTGTGTGCATGTGTGTATGTGTGTGTGCGTGTATTTTCACACACAAGTGCAGGTGCTTGTGGAGGCCAAGGAAGGTATCATTTCCTCAGAGCTGGAACTGCAGGTGGCTGTGAGGTGTCTGATATGGGTGCTGGGGACCTCAGGTAGTGTGAAGAGCAGTATGTTCTCTTAACTGCTCAGCCATCTCTCTAGCCTTCAGTGTGATTTTCTTTTCACTAATTAGAGTTTGGGACACGGCTTGTATCTGTGGTTTAAAATCTTTCATTGGTTGGAATGTTCTCGAAAGTTGCTCTTTCTCAGAGCCCTTGCCCGGTTCTCTCTCCTCTCA
Source organism: Acomys minous (assembly GCF_964271855.1). NCBI lineage: Eukaryota > Metazoa > Chordata > Mammalia > Rodentia > Muridae > Acomys > Acomys minous. The sequence goes on along the minus strand of NC_140484.1, from coordinate 40,391,349 downwards.
GCATGGATATGGTGTTTCATGCATGCTCAAACTTTTCATCATGCCCCACTTGGCTTACCTTTCACACTTCAGTGTAATTTATATCTGTTTAATTTTCCAGACTCCATCAGGACAATTGTTAGTCACATAACTTTTGTCCAGCTAATCTTTATCAAGTATTACAAAGTTTTGCACCTTGTTGATAGACATATCTATTACATTGTTTTATTTAAGTTACTGCATATTTTCTCTGACTTTTCATTTGGTTCTTCTACATACATTCCACTCATCTGGTGTAATCTTTCACCTATTTCTTTTAATAATATATGGACATTGAATTACTTCAAAGTTCTTGTCTGAAAATTCATATCTGGGTCATTTGTTCACTTTGTGTATCATTTGTTTATTAGTCAAAGTCATTTATTGAAACTATATCTATAACCTATACAATTTACAATATCTCAGAATGATATAAATTCTACTTTTTATGGTAGTTGTCTGACTAGGTTTTGTGTTGGTATATATGTTCTGTGCTAACTAATTTAAAAAGGAAAGTGGTTTATTTGGTCTTAATTTTTTAGGTGCACAAAGTTCACACAGCATAGTGCCATCATTTATTTGTATCATTACATGGCGGAGAAGGAGAAAAGGAGAAGGAAGTTTGCAGAAGACACAAGGCAGCGTAAGCAGAGATGGCTCTTTTACAATCCATTCCCTCAGAAACAGACTTGGGCAGCCATAAACTATACTAATCCAATCTGAAGGTGGGTTCCTTGTGATTCACTAATTTATTAAAGGCCTTACTACCTCTCAAAGCTCGGACACCTTTTAGCAGCACCACCACTGCAAACAAATTTCCAGCATATGAACCTTTAGCAAAACTCACACCAGTGGGGGTTGGCTTAGTTCTGGAGGAAAAAATGTAATGAATAGTAAGAGGAGAAATGAGGACAATTTTGAAGATTTGAATTTGCAAAAACATTGTTGAAATACAGGTGCATAGATACAATTTGACTCAGCATTTTCTACTACGATTTGAGATTTTTTCCCTCTGTGTGTTTACACTTCTCCAACATCAAAAGTGACACTGGCATGGAATTCCATTCTATAAAATCACTACTATTTGTATCTTTACTTTTCAACCTGTTTGCCCAAATCAGACCAATTCTTAGCAAATATATATATATATATATATATATATATATATATATATATATTTCTCTTTGCTCTTGCTCAGTAGAGAAATGGGAATCCTTTTCTTTTGAGATTTCATAATGTGAAATCCCATCCTGTGACTTTTAGCCATATTTCTTCCTTGGGATGGAGAACAGAAGGCCGAATGAAGCCATGTGAAGGAACAAATGTGACCACCAAGTCTTCTGTAGGAAAAATGCACACACAGATGAGAGTTTCCAGTTTGAACATTTGGCATGCATGACACCTGGCAGTTTTTCCATAGATGATGCAAATATGTAATTTGGAAATTTACAATTCCTTGGCAGAGCTCAAGAGATGTTTGTGTTCATGAAAGCATGGTTTTCTGGATTGGAACAGGCAAGGGAGGCCTAATTCCTTCAGATATGGAAGCTTGTAGAATCCTTCTAGTGAATGCAAAGATAGGAATGCAAAGTGCACCTCAAGAATAGGAGCAATGTACTCTGTCCATCTGATTCAATTTTGAAGTTCATCTTCCTCTCTGGAAGAGTGCTGGGGGAAAAGGGAAGACATCGCTGTGCTGTTTTACGGACTTGGAAAATGTATCTATGAACTCCCTGGTGAAGCATATAGACTCTTACTCAGTTTATATAAAAAATGTGGAGGAAAAGTTTTATATGAATGTAACTTCTGTTAAATTAACAACCACGACTCAGAAGAAGGGCACAGAAAAAGATTAATAACAAGACAAACCAAACAAACACTGAAAAACAGAAGAACAAACACAGAAGAGGTCAAAAACAGCAATAAAATAAGAGAAAGAGAATGAGAACAAGAGGTTAAAAAGGCTTGAGAGAGGCCCGGAAGTGACTCACATGTCTTTAACAGACGTAGTTAATGGGCATTGTGTATTTAATTGGACATGTTTAGGCTTAGTCATTTTGTGGAGAGCAAGGAGAAGCAGGGCTGGGGCTGGAAACTGAAGAGTTACAAAGGATGAAGAGAAGAGAAACCTCCCAGAGAGGCAGAGCAGGGGAAGCTTGCTGTGCTTATTGGCTTGTAAGGGACAACATACCACTTAGGACTAGAGTCAATGCCCTGGTTCCCCAGGGGAGTGGTACCTGGATTTTTGTTTCTTTCTTTGTCTTTTTGGCAATCAAGTCCCTACGGTGTTCTCACAATGACATCTTTAAACTACCAAGCTCTTGTCTTTTAACCACAGTGGTCTATCTGGGGAGGAGAGAGAAATGGGTTATTCTTCTTGGAGTAATTTAGTGCACACAATGCAGGTGGGAAACCAGAAATACAGAGTGATAGCCCCAGCCCTTCAACAAAAGATGCAGAATGGGTTTTTACAGTCCTTTCCTGCAGAGTAACACAACCAAGAATTAAGCTGCTTCTGGGATAATTTAAAATTTTATTTTTGCTAAATTCATACTGTTTTTTTAAAGAATTTCTTAGAGCTTGAACTTAGTAAAGTTGGTGCAATGCATAGCTTTATGTTAAAAAAGAAAACAAAGCAAAACAAAAATAATACCCAATTCCCATATAAAAGAACTGGCAGATACACAATACTGTGAGGGAATCTTTCCCACTCTTGTTGTTGAACTTCCAGGCACACAACAGTATGAGTGGATTTTTCTTTCTTTTCTTTTCCAAGTGATGAAATGTTTGCCACACTCAATGTGCCAGGCACAGGGATAAAATTCTTTCTTTCTCTCTCCTCCTTTTTGTTTTCTAGGTTTTGTTTGTTTGTTTGTTTGTTTGTTTGTTATTGTTGTTTTCTTGACACAGGGTTCTTCTGTGTAACCTTGGACTCTCTGGACTCTTTTTATAGACCAGGCTGGCCTTGAACTCACAGAGATCCACCTGTCTCTGCCTCCCAGATTGCTGGGATTACAGGTGTGTGTGACCGTTTCCAGCTGAAACTATTTTTTTAAAAGGCCTACCTTTTGTGTGTGATGAGTCCAAAGGGCAATATAATTCATGTGAAAGAGAAAAGTACAGCTTGGAAAATAATTGGATGTATCACATTTCAACATGTATATATGTCACATGTTAACATGGATACAGCCATGTCTATGGAGAAGGGTTATGCAGCTACTCTATGCTTTTAAACAAAGAATTATAGAGATTTTTCTTAAAGTGTTTGCAGCTTCTACCTTCGCTTGTGAAGATTCTGGTAGAATATCAGGAAATGTGAGAATAGATTGGTGCTGGTAACAAACCTGGCTGGGTGCTGGGTTCCACTCCAAGGGGGCCATTTTATTAACATTCTGTATTAAGACTTTCCAGCAGAGGGCGCAGTGCTGGTGGCAGAAACTGGGATAGCAATTAACAGCAAGCACCAGGATTTTGTATTGGAACTAGAGAAGCTGATCAGACAGACATGAAGACCCATAGCATCATTTCCTGTAGGGAGCTAACTGTAGATCTTCAAGTCAATATTTAAACTCCAAGTTCATTGAGCTTTAAATTAAACATAACAAACAATATTAATTCACCATTAGAACAATTATTCTGTTTTTATTAAAGCAGATCATGAATGGATAGGAGCTACTAGAAACTGAAATAAGGTCTCATTTTAAAATCTTTCTTTAACTAAGAAACCAAGAGCAGTTTATTATAAGATGTCCTAATCCCCTACCCACCAAATAATCAGTCTTAATATCTATTCCTCCCCTGGCAAGTTCATATTTCATTTATATTTTGAAATCTGTACAACTTTAGTACTTGGTCTGCTTGTAACTTGGTCTTTTTGGAAGCTTGCCTCTCTTTGGAATAACACATTTCCCCACTAGCTCTCAGAATGCTCAAGAAAGAAATACATCTATCCCCCTAAAGGTGTAGAGAACTTGCAATAACAAAAGGACAGTAAATGGAAACATTCAGGTGCCTGAGGAAAAGGCAAGCAGGTTTTGATCTTGTGGATAGTGATGAGCAGGCTAATTCAGTGTCTTGGCAAAGATCCTGGAGAGAAAAATGTGGGGGTTACAGATACCAATGGCTAAGAAAAGGCTGAGGGAAGAGTTTTAAAGGTAGAATTGTTATGCATTTACAGATAAGATTTTTATTCATATACATTGCAATACTTAATTTAACAGAGGTCAATGCTCGAACAACTATGAAGACAATGGAAATTGTTTAAAAAAAAAACCACCCAGAAGTAATCAGATATTTGTTTAAATATACGTACTTTAAGAAATATTCCAAGATATACAGAACGCTAACAAGTTTTCTTCTTATATAAATTTTCTCCCTAATTTATGTACAAGGTTGTAAGAATTTACAAGCAAAGAGGAAGACCTTCGAACCAGATATAGAAATACATAAAACAAAATGTAAAACTAGAATTTACTGATAAGATGGTCTTCAGGGTTGTTTGGAAGAGCATTATAATAAACATATTTTAGAGCCCTGTTAAGTTTATAAAAAAAAAAAAGCACAAAACTTCAAATTCCAGTGTACCCTACCTTACTTCACCCACCTTCTAACATTTTTCAGATTCTACTACAAGATCCGTGATTTCCCTAGCTTTGGGTAGTTGGGTAGGTTCTCAGTACCAGGCATGATAGCCTTCTTGTTGCGTGGGTCCTAAGTTCAATTAGAGAGCCGTTGGTTACCACCAAGGACCGTGTGCCACTAGTGCACCCTTAGGGTTCCGCTGTCCTGATGTTCATTGTTGGGTATCATAGGCATCATAGCCGGGTGAGACCCCTGGCTGCTTCCCTCCTTTGGAAGCTCCTATGGTGCCTTTTGGTGCAATGAGTTCTAGTCCTTAGGGAGGAAATATTCAGGCCAGTTCCAGCTCAGGAGCCTCCACACTCTGTGTCTAAAGTGCACGGTGCCTTTAGCTATGAAGACTCGCTTTTCATTTCTAGGTCCAACCAAGAGCAAAACCAAATATAATATAATACTTTGGGAGTCCCTTGGACAAGCCTAACTAACAACTCAAGAGAGTTTCTTGTACCTGGCACTGGGGTTCTTGTTAGATAGTCCATAGCTCTTGAAGGGAACATTGTTAGTTCAGACGGGAGAATTTGTTTAAACTAGGTATTTTTTCCAGTAAGTTATGTATACTATAGATATTTTGTGTACGCAGTTAATAGTATGATTCCTTATAGGGTTTTAAGGCACCTTTACTATTATTTTATTCTCCTTGCTTTTCTGTGTTTATTTCCTCCCTCTCCCTGATTAGAGCCTCAATTTCCCATTCAGATCACTTGTTCTATGCTAGTCCCAGCCCTATTACTGCTCCACTTCATGCAATGGTTCCTTTTTATTTTTTATTTTTCATTTCTGCCTTGACTCTAGGTTGTGTGCTAACTTCTGAGGATTTGGAACTAGAAACTCAGATTTAAAAAAAACCACTACTAATTACCTTCTAAATATTTATCTTTATATCCACCCGTTATAAAGAAAACTTTTATTTGCGGCAGCCAAAGGCCATTACAAAAAACTACAACCAATCAAGATACAGAGTTGTGGAGCTCAGTTCTAATATATATATATATATATACACAATGCACCTAAGACTCTGGGCTTTGGGACTAGTTCAGAAGAAAGGGATGCAAGGATTGTAAGGTCCAAAGGAACAGAATTTGCTTTAAGATTTTTGTCTCTTAGTAACATTGGAAGCTACATCCACAAAATCAGCATGCCTGCCTAAACATGGCTGAACAAAGGACAACAACAGCAATACACAGCTTAATGTGGAAGGAGGAAAGTACAAGAGGCCTCAGTCCACACAATAAACCCCAGGTAACTAAAGTCTACAGAGAGCAGGAGTAGTCTTCCTCAGAGAAGAGTACACTAATTTGTTCTCCAGTACAAAATGGTCAGCTTTGAAAATAAACATGTAAGTGTGTTATACAGACTGAACAGGTTGTATTTATGAATTAATAATATATATGTATAAATGTATAAGTATGAATGTGTTTAAAAATTAGTGAAAAGGCCCTGGATTTAAAAGAGAGCAAGCAGAGGTATATAAGAGGGTTTGGAGGGAGGAAAGGGAATAGGGAAATGATGTAATTATATAATAACCTAAAAAATCCTCAATAATTAAAAAGACTAAGACAATATATATTATATATATTAATTTTTCTCAGCTCTATCTCTCACAAGTTGTGTCATTGATAGGCTCGAGGAGATTAGAGCTTGAGCCACAATGATTGAGGTGGTTTGCAACGACCACCCAGAAAATAAAGTCACACCATTGGCGACGTGAAGAAACTGATAGCAGCCCAAAGTGGCACCTGTTGGAATAAGATTGTTCTGAAAAAGTGGTTCATGACTTTTAAGGACCACACGTCCCTGGAGATTATGAATCCATAATGGGATGAACCTGGAGCTTTATTACCAATAGAGGGGAAGTCCTCCACCTTGCGCCACCCTGCCTTGCCCTCCCACCCTCATTTAACCATGGTATAGATGCTCATTTTTTAATAATTCACATGAATAAAAACTTTGAAGCTTCAAAAAGAGATCCACCCATCTACCTCTCCATCTATCTATCTATCTATCTGCCTGTCTAGCTATACTCTATCTATTCGATCTATCTAGAAAAAGCAACGTCTTGCAACAGTGTGGCAATTCTTTGACAGTTACTTAGGTAGTATTGAGATGCCATTAGATTGTATGTCCTCTATTCATGTGGTGCAGTCTGTTGATTTCGGCAAATGACGGTATCGCAGAGTACTTTCACTGCCTTGCAGACCTCTGTGCTCTGACTGCTCATTCTCACCCCAGACTCTGGCAACCACTCATTGTTTTACAGTGCTCATACAGTTTCCTTTCTCAGAGGATCCCAGAACTACTGTCTTGCTTTCTGGAGTCTTTTCAGACTGGTTTCCATCACTTTGAAATACACATTGAAGTTCTATTCACACCTTTTCATGTCTCGAGGCTTTATTTCTCTCATAGCAGAATGATACTCTACTGTTTAGATATTCCAGTTTATTTTCCTGTTTGCTTAGGAAGGGACATGTTGGTGTCTCCTGAGTTTTGGCAGTTAGGGATAAAGCTGCTATAAACAACTCTGTGCTGAGTTGTATGTGGACACACATTTTTAGTTCATTCAGGAAAATACCAAGAGATTTCTGGATCAACTTTGGAAGAAATCTACATACAGTTTTTCGAAGGGGTGGTGGTGTCATTCTGAATTTTCATCAACTGTGAATGACATGCCCATCACCCCCAATTCCCAAGGGATTGTTTAGGATTGTGGCTATTTTCTGTGTTTGTAATGATATCTTGCTGTTAGCTTACTGTTTAATTCTATAATGACTTATGACATTTAACATATTCTCAAATGTTTATTTTCCATCTGTGTATTTTCTTTTGTTGAGGTCTTTTGCCCAAAAGTGAAATTTAAATAAAATTTATTAAACATAAATAATCAGCAACACAGGAAGCATAGAGGAAAAATAAAAATATATTTATAATTATTTTGAACATAAAGCTATTGTCACATGTGTATCTTCTTCCTTCCAATTTTTATTTTTGTTTAAATTAATAAAAACTTTACGCAATAATAAGTAATCACATATTAATTAATTTTATTATTAAATTTTTTATTAAGAATTTCATACATTAATATCTTCTAACTAAAACCACTTTCCCTCTCTTCCCTTCAAATGTATCCTTTGTATAGCCTCTACCAGTTTCCCCTGCCAACTTCATGTATTCTTTTTCAAACTCACTGAGTCTGCTGATTGCTGACTGTGTGTGCCTGGGTGTTGGTACAAATACTGTAATATCAGGAGCCTGCAGCAGGCTCAGCTGAGGAAAACTGACTCTCCCCAGAACCTCCTCACTGCCGGCCTTTGTGAGCCCTTCTCCATCCATGCTGGGGTTTTGGTTGGCTTCATCTTGTGCCAGTCTTCTGTGCGCAGTCGCAGTCGCTGTGACTGCCTCTGGAAAGCACTGCCTCAGAGCCGTCCTCCACAGCCCCGGCTCTTACATTCTTGGTGACTCCTCCTCTATGAAGATTTCTGAGCCTTGAGGGGGAGGAGTGTGGTGTATGTGTCTCATTTAGAGTTGAGAATCCTGTGGTCTCTTATTCTCTTCATTTGTTTAGTTAGGGATAGCTCTATTAATCTCTGATAAGAGTTAAGAGGGGGAACTCATTCATGGTAATAGATATAAGCATTTAGCAGACAGCCTATGTGTCCATTTATCGAAAGAACAACAGGCCCTATCCCAGCTCTATGAGCTACTTAGCCAAAAGTTTTTGTTCCATATCTACAGTACCAGACACAAAATCTGTCTTATCGAGAGGACCTTAAATTCAAGCCGAAAGCATTTGCTTACTCTCAAATTGTGTTTGCACAAATGGGTATACTTTGTCATGCTGGTTGTTATTATAGTGAGAAAGGTTCAATAAAACTGCTGGTTATTTTACTCCCTGCACAGCTTGCAGGGGCCATGAAAGACCAGCCAATAGCGGTGAAGCTTATAAGACAGTCCCAGCTTGATCGCTCCATGCCTTGTGAATCAGGTGTACGGGATCGTGAGTACATAGGTTTTTACTATCAATTTTAGGAGGTACAGAGCAATGGCAGTAGCCTGTATTGGTTTGGTGGGAGAGGGCGTTATAGGACAGACGGCCTAATTACTCAAAGGGAAGTAACCCTCACAGGGCACTGGAATTTTGTTTGCTCTTCTATAGCTTCTGGAAGAGGTATTTTCCCCCTGGATGGTGGGAGAAGCCGCATTCAAACACCTTTATGTATGCACTTTAGAAGTTATCTACAGCCTTTCCATATTTTTTCCATATTTTTTAAAGGGAATTGGTGAAATCCCTTTTCTGTACCCATCCTCCACCCTGCTCGTCCTACTTAACCCTTCCTTCCAAATTCTTCCTCTTTTACACTCCATACCATCTGTACTCTACTGTCGGCTTCTCTTAAAACCCAGCACCTGTCCGGTTTCCTGACTTCTCCAAGGGCTCATTTAAACACACACACACACACACACACACACACACACACATCTAAAGAGTCAAAGCCAGGATCCTCATATGAGAGAGAACATAAACCTTTTATCTTTCTGGGTCTGAACTACCTCATCCAGAATCATTATCTCTAGGTCCAAACATTTACCTGAAATTTTCAGTTTAATTTTATTTTTACAAATAAATGCAATTCCATTTTTAAAAATTTTTTATTAATTTATTCTTGTTACATCTCAATGGTTATCCCATCCCTTGTATCCTCCCATTCTTCCCTCCCTCCCATTTTCCCCTTATTCCCCTCCCCTGTAACTGTTCCTGACGGGGATTTCCTCCCCTGTATATGCTCATAGGGTATCAAGTCTCTTCTTGGTAACCTGCTATCCTTCCTCTGAGTGCCACCAGGTCTCCCCATTCAGGAGACATGGTCAAATATGAGGCACCAGAGTTCGTGTGAAAGTCATATCCCACTCTCCACTCAACTGTGGAGAATGTCCTGTCCATTGGCTAGATCTAGGATTTTATTTCATTCTGACTTAATGGATATGTAGGTCATATAGTATCATTATTTTTAACTTTTTGAGGAATATCCATACTGTCTTCCATAATGGCGCTATCAATTTTCATTCTCACCAATAACATAAATGCATTTTCATTTCTCCACATCCTTGTCTACATTTATTGTTGTTGGGTTTTTTTGTTTTTTAATTACAGTCATTTTGAATGGTTTTGATTTGCACAGTTTTTGACTAATGATATTGAATTTTTAATATACTTATTACCCAATTGTTTATCTGCTTTCGAAAAATGTCTATTCAGATAAGCAACCTATTTTTAATGTGTGTGTGTGTGTGTGTGTATATATATATATATGTGTGTGTGTGTGTGTGTGTGTGTGTGTGTGTGTGTGTGTGTTTTGTACAGGAGGAACTTCCGAGTTTGTAATATATGAAGGCATTTAACTTTGGCTATTAGTACCTGAGCTTCGTTCAGGTTGTTTGCTTGTGCAACTTACCTATTTCTCTGTTCATAGTTTTCTCAGCTTACTTCAGAAAATGGGCATTCAGTGTTACAACCTCACTGTCAAGTTTCATGTGGGTTGTAACTGATGTTCCAAGTTCATGCTCTGTATGTATGAAAACATAACAAACCTATCATTTTGTACAATTAATATATATTAAAATTAGAAATAGCACTCATGTAGAATTGCTTTAAGTGAAACAAAACCACACAACTAAAGATTGTGGCCAGAAGCAACAGGTTTAGATTAAGAACCACACAGGTAAAGCTGACTGTTTGCAATCTTTCATAAATTTCCTGCCAGTGTGGACTTTTCTCTCCAGAAAGCTAGTGATGGAAAGGATGCTCTCTAGGTGTTCTGGCTTACATTCCACCACCATAGTGATTCCAGGGAGATTTTTCCTTCTGATAGTTTCAGCAAAGGTTTCAAATCTACTATTGGTTGGTTTAGCTTAGATCATATTCCTGTTCTTGAATACATTAATGATGGATAGATTGATATGTGTGTGGGAGAAGTCTATGGAGACATTGGAAGGAGATAGTCTTACTGGAATTATGTGGGAGAAGAATTTGCACAAAAGTCCATTGACTTTGACGGGCAGAATAGTTTATGTATATTACTAGTCATTCTTGTAGTATTTCTTTTGGAGACGCTTTAAGGGTCATTACAAGAGAGAAGGAAGATTTAAAAAAAGTATCCTGCTTTTCCACTTATTCCTCCTGAAGGAAATATGAACTCTTAAACCAATAGACTGATTTCAGGATTACAATAGAGCCACGATGCGGTTTAGGCAGAGCTGTGGCTATTTTTCCTTCCCAATTTTCTCCCTGCTTCTATTTCTTTCCATCCCTCTTAATTCCGAACTACGAGTACAGAGGGTGCTTACAAATTAAAGAGATGCCCGTTTATCTGTGGATGAATCAAACGGAGAGGTCTTTGCAGTGTTTGATGACCAGTTCAACCTGTCAACGGTATGCCTTTACAGTTCTCTCAGATACACAATGACTTCTCTAGAAATCTCAGGATATTTCTTCATCTAGCACATCTGGAAGAAGTGGGAGGCATAGGACTGAGGTACATGTTGGCTAGCTATAAGCTGTACTTTACGAGAATGAAGGAGGAAAGAGAGGAGCAGTGGGGGGGCAGAAGGGGGGAGAAACAGAGAGAGAGAAGACTGAGAGGAGAGAAGAAAGACACACATACAGAGAGAGGGGGGTGAGGAAGAGGAGGGGAGGGGAGAAGAGAAGGGGGAGGGGAAGGGGAGGGAAGGAGAGGGAAGGAGGGAGACACACACACACACACACATACACACACACACACACACACACACACACACACACACACGGGGTCCGCTGGTCTTGGCAAACAGGAACTGGCCTTGTGTTTTCACAGACCTTGTTGCTAGGAGCTAGCTTGGCACCCACAGTTTAATCTTGGCAACTCAAGGGGCCACACTAGAGATCTTAAAATTATAGAGTATGTTGCAAAGAAAAAAACTGACAAACATTTTCTTATTTCCAAGTTGAACTAGGGCTGATGTACATTACATTGACCTATCCAAATGACTATAAATACAGTTTTTAAAAACTCTAAATTAACTCTCTATCTGGATTATGTGAATGATCTGAGAGAAAGCAAACTGAGCGAGCAAATGGAGAAAACTGTGAAATCAGTTATATTTGCCTTGTTGTCTTTCAGGGCATAACTTAGCTGTTGCAGTTTGAAACTGTGGGCAGCTGGGATCACCAGAAGAGACTGGCATTGGACTGGGCCCATTGGCTTTCAGTCATTCTAGAGGGGCAGGTTCCTAAGTGCCCGCCCTTCCCAAAGAATTTGTACACAGTTAACCTTACTAGGGGAGAGAGCTCCTGAGCCATTACATTATCCCGAGGCTGTAGAGACAACTGTTTCTGATGAGAAGTTTTTTTTTCTCCCTAGTGTAGCCCCCTGTAAACTGTCCATACTCCCGTAAATAGCACTTCATTGGTGCTTTAAGTCCAATGAGATATATTGACTCACTAGGCTACATTTGGGTGGAAAAACTTGTTTCTGTCGTTGCTGCCCCATCTATGGTAAGTAGACAATTGTTCAAATCTAAACCTAAAAAAAACCCTCAAATAATATTTGGCAATTGTATAGTCCAGTATTAATGTTTTCTTGATGTGAAATATCAGTTAGTTGAAAAAGACATGGACAGGTATATGGGAGTGCTTGGAGGGAGAAAAAGGAATGGGAGGGGATGTTGTAATATAATCTGAAAAATCAAAAAATTTAAAAAAGGGAAGGACAAAGACAATAAGTAAACACATATTAATAATGAGTGAGTTAACCCAGAAGGGGAGGACATTCTAGTGGGACTCTAGATGAGAGAAGCATGGGATAATGGCAAAGTAGAAGGATCCAGAGGGTTCTAGAAGCCTACATGTAGAACATTATGATAGGCAGATTTGGGCTCAGGGGTCCTGCTCAAACTAAGGCACCAGCCAAGGACAATACAGGTGGTAAACCTTAAACCCCTACCCAGATCTAGCTAATGGACAGAACACTCTCCACAGTAGAGTGGAGAGTGGGATATTACTTTCTCACATACTCTGGTGCCTCACCTTTGACCATGTCCCCTGGAGGGGGAGACCTGGTGGCCCTCAGAGGAAGGACAGCAGGTTACCAAGAAGAGACTTGATACCCTATGAGCATATACAGGGGGAGGTAATCCCCCTCAGTCACAGTCATAGGGGAGGGTAATAAGGGGAAAATGGGAGGGAGGGAAGAATGGGAGGATACAAGGGATGGGATAACCATTGAGATGTAACAAGAATAAATTAATAAAGGAGAAAAAAATAAATAAATAAAAGAAAATTCAAATTATGTAAGAGGGCATAAATTTTATGCTTTCATTTTCTTCCCTTCATAATATTTTCTCACTGATGGGACCACTGCTAAAATATTAACAAATTTATTCTTTTAAAAAAAAACCTTTCACTTTACATCCACATTCATAATTTTAGGGTTTTTTGTGTGTATGTGTGTTAATTCTTTTTCAGATAGTCAAATCATTTTTCTACTATTACAAGGAAAATCGGGTTGTCTATTGTGATTTAACATTTTGATGGGCATAGTCAAAGTTTAACCTTTTTTTCTCCAAGTTTGGTAGCCACAAAAACTCTATGTGAGCATAGTCTTCTCTTGGTATTTTTAGGGGACAGGTGCTAACATCTCCTTCATGAATACAGAAATTCACAAAGATCAATCCTTTGTATAAAATTATGTACAATTACTCTGTAAATTTTTATTTACTAATGAATTTATGTTTTGAGATAGATTGTGATTCTGTAGCTATGGCTTGCCTGGAACTCACTTTGTAGATCAGGTTGACCTCGAATTCATGGTCAAGAGAGATCTGCCTACCTCTGAGTTAAAGGCATGAGCCATCATGCCTTATATTAAATTGCTATATTTTTGGCATGCACACATTATTCCATACACTTTGATTCATAATAGAGGAAAACCTACCACAAACAGTCACTTACTTTCTACATACATACACTTGTTTATATGTACATACGTATCTCACATATTTAAGTATGTAATCAGAGTTATTTAGAAAATATTTCATTAAAATTATTTAAATTCAGCTTTCTTATTTCTTTATATCTAATCTTTTTTCGTCAGATAATTGCCACTTGTAATACTTACTCTGTTTCTGAGATGATTAGGCATGTTTTATGACACAAATTACTTTTTAAACAAGCTACTCCTTAGGAGTAACTAAGAATTGTGTTTCCTAACATCAAGAAGCTTTTCAATGGACTACCTGGAGTTTATTGTTAAAAGGGGCAATGGGCATTCAAGCAGAGTTTTGTAAGGAATGATTCTATTTATTTTATCATGCCTTTTCTATTAATTTAAAAACCAGTGAAAGCTGAAAACACTGGGAAGTGTGAAAATAAGCCCCATTCTGAGTTTTTGAAAATGCTCTGTGAAGGACATTTTGTTGATAATTGCTATTTCTTGGTAAAAGGCTTTAGAACAGAGTTGTGTCTGGATTAAGCATGTGTTCATTTGGGAGACAACAAATCTTTCTTACTGTGCCTCACACTCTTTGCCTGACAAGTCTCATCAATCTGTACCAGTGTAAAGACTGATTGACTCAGCAGAAAAGCTCTATAATATTTGTTCGATAGACATATTCTAAAATCATAAAAATGGTTAACCCTTAACCCTGAAAATTAGCACTTGGAAGCCTAAAAATTAGTTTACAGAACAATAGGAATAAAAAATACCATACGGAAACAAGGGTTTTTGTGACATTTGCACACATAAATAGACAGTGGTATTTTCAGTTGGCAAAGGACATTTCAATAGCATCATGATAATTCGTAGTATTTGTTGTATTACCAAAGGATAGCTAAGCCACCAAATATTTATTCTCTCCAGTTTAATTTATTTTTAATAGGACCTTATATTTATTTTATTTTTAATTGTACATTTATGTATGTGTGCATGTGAACATGTGCATGTGAACACAGGTGCTCGCATGGGTCAGGAAAAAACCCTGGAACCCGAGTTACAATCCGATGTGAGCCTCTTGATGTGGGTGTGGCAATTTGAACTCAGGTCCTATGGAAGAGCAGTACACACTCTTTGCTGCTGAGTCATCTATCCAGAATCCAATATAACAATTAGTAATTGATGCTTACTCCCTATTCCCTATTTCTGGCTTCATGAAAACTGCAACATTCTGTCTTCATATATTTTCTGTTCACAGATCTTCTTTTTAGCTAATACTCCAAGTTACATGTACATTTATGTTGATGTGTGTGCATGAATGTGTCCGCTTTTAGATATTGATCATTATTTAGCAGTAATTGTTTCTTACTTAAGTGTGTGATATGTGAGATATATATATATTATATATATATATATATATATATATATATATATATATATATATGGGTATATATTAGCTTTCAGTCTTCAGGTGAATTCTCTTTGATAAATATGCTTATATTAATTTAGATAAGAGGTTGGCCACAGTGACACTAGGTGGCTGAGTACTTTGAAGTCAGAGTTGTACAATGCCGCTTGTGGACTCAGTGAGGTAACTCTGACCTCAATGTGCGAAGTCTGCAGTACGGAGTTCTCAGTTTTTAGTTAAAGATTAAAAACAAAACAAAACTAAAAAAAAAAAAAAAAAAAAACCTCACCAGAATTTGCTGCTAATTTTCACCACAAATCTTTTTCTCCCAGACATGCACTGAAGACCATCTGTGTTTGTTACCCATGGTCTGAATAACATTTAGAGAACTTGATAATCGCACAAACTCATGTGTGAAAGCTCTCTTTCAAAATGTCTTTGTGTCCCAGAACTTGTGTAGGATTCTCTTTCCAAGGCTGTGGGATGGAAACATGTTGCTCTCAACGTTCTCAGCTCTGTTACTCATGCCCAACCCCCTTTAGCGTTTGACCCTTCAGTGTGATGGGAATCCTGTATGGTGTCATGGCAGGAAGGGGAGTGATCTGGGAAGAGGTAAGAAATTGAAAACTTCGTTCGATCCAACTTAGTCTGCAGCCCAGGTCAAACTTCTGGAGAGTCTGATGCCAGGTGGTTTATTGCCAGCATATTTAAACACAATATAATTTGGAAAGAAAATCTTCCTGGAATAATACAATTCCTTTTACACAAGGAGGTGTAACTGCATTGAAACTTAAATCAGGGTACATTCCATTTCTTCAAAGAAGATGGGTGCTAGAGATAGGCTACCTGTATTAGCTTAAGGGCTTAGAAAAGATCTGGAATGGTCTTGGTAATACAGGTAGCACAGAGGTCATTTGGGCGATGAGCCACCTCTGGACTTGGTAATGGAAGCTTGGGAAATCCCCTTCCTCACTATAAAGATAGTGTATGGGCCATTTAGACTACTAGCCACCTCTGGTCCTGGTTGTGTAAGTTTGATATGGCCTGGCCCAATAGGTATCACAATTCATCAGTCTATTAATTACCTCCGTTTCCCAGATTTCTGGATGGAAGAACACATTTTACATATTTTCCATTGAAAAGGCAATTCTGTGTGCTTAACATTCCTGAGTTCTCCAGTGATCTGTTCCACAAGGATCTTCATGCTCCCAATACATTGTTCCCATGAGAAATGTGCCATTTGCATGACCTTAGTCTGTCAGATGCCTCAGTATGCCCTAACTCAGAGCTATCTCATACTGTATTTTTTAGGTCATGCCTTTCCTTGATACCACCTATGCTGGAGCCCAGAAAAGCATCAATATCAAATTTATAAGAAGAATGGGCATCAGAGAGGACTTCTCCATGTGAAAGTAAAAGAAATGTAAACAAAATCACTGATACAGCATTGAAGGGGTTTCAAAGTAGTGTATTCTGTATAGGAATAATATCATTTTCACAACAGCTATATTTATGTATCACATTCACCAAATTTTGGTATTATTAACATTGTCCATTTCCTCAAGGGAGCATTCTATAATTTGCATAACAGTTCTACTGCTGATTTTCATTAGGGTTGTTTCATATTTGGGACTATTGCAGATTATGTAACTATAAAATTTATATGTATGTACATATATGGGTGTGTGTCTTAGTGATTGTGCACAGATGAAATTGTATAAGTATTAAGATAAAACTTTAAAACTCATTTATGTGTGTATCTCTCTCTGTCTTCCTCCCTCAGAAAAAGCTTATGTCTTTGCATGTGTCTATGCCTTGTGTAGAAGTCGGCATACAAATTGCAGGAGTTGATTCTCTTCTTCCATCATGTGAGTCTCGGGCATCAAACGTAGGTCATCCACCTTGATGGAAAATGCCTTTACTTCCTGAGACACCTCACTACCCTTTCAATAAAAATGTTAGATAAAGTACTTTTACCTGAGATTATTTGGTCAATTGGACCAAATACACAATTGGACAAATTTTAGTCAAAGAGGTTCAGAGACCTCTGACTTGCTGCACGAACAGCAAGCTTTTGTAGAGGAGCAGAGACAAAACATAGAAAAAAACCACTGATTTTCTATAGCTGCTGTCTGTGTAATTTGACATGGAATATTGCGATACTTCCTTTGGACAGGCTCTTATCAAATGGCTACCTGTATGTGGCCAGAGATCAGCTATTTGTAACTGCTGATTTTTTAAACCTTTATTTTTCTGTGTGTGCATGTGTGGTCATATGTGGGCATATGCTCAGCATACACAGGTGTGTACAGGAGGCCAGGGGTTAACTTCAGGTGTCCTCTTGAATTGTTCTCCACTTTTTAAAAGTAGCATGAAATTTAATATTTCCACACACGTATCCCATATGCTTTGCTTATACCTGTGTGTTATGAGGCACTATTCCAGGAAAGATCTGTACAAATGTCTACTCACAACATCTAGGGAACGGATGATAGGCCAACCTAAGTATACCACCTGGGAACTTGGTGAACCAATGAGTTTTATTAGGAATGCTTGTAGGAATATGGGCAAGGGGTTATTTCCAAGAACAAAAAGATGACTTAAAGACTGCTACATTGTCAATAACCCCACTCTAGAATGAATGACAACCAGGAAAGTCAGACACCTGGAGCATACCACACAACCTGCAGACTACTTGAACAGGTTAGATACCATCTTTTCAGGGGATGTCAGATGGTCTGAGCCTCTTCCATTAGCTAAGCTGATCCATGCTTTTCCCAAGTGGTTTGGGCTACTTCTGGTTTTTCTTCTCCTGGATTATTCTACTGGTTTGAGGCTATTCTAGGCAGCTTGGCTTCTCTGGGAGTGTGTCTTTCAGTAGTCCTCCATGCTGGTGTATACTAAAGGACAGAGTGATCTTGTATATCTAGTCAGTTTCAGGAATTTCTTGAGATTAACAAGCTGCCTTGGGGGATGAAATGTTTTTACCTCCTCACAGAAAATCTCTATATTTTAAGAGCTTTTTTTCCAAGTTTGAGATTTTATTCCTGAGAAAAATCTATACAACCCCCCGTCCTCTGCTCCCACATTCTAACTTCTCCCAGATACCCCACAATGTCTATCTGCCTCATAATTTCATGTCCTCCTTTTTTTCCTTCTTCTTTCATTCAGTGAACCTGATTATGCACGTGGGTATAGAACCATTCATTGGACCGTAGTGAACCCACCACAGGCTATGTGTCTGAAGAAAACTGTCTGAGCTGCTAACAACTGCTCTTCCTACACCCATGCTGGAATTTCTACTGGCTTGATCTTCTTCAGGTCTTGTGCAGGCATCCACAGCTACTGTGAGTTCATGTGTGCAGCGGCCTTGTTATGTCCCAAAGACATGTTGGTAGTAATCCTCCTCACACTCTTGCTTTTATATAGGTTAGGTTTGTTTGTTTTCGTCTTTGTTTTTGTTTTGTTCTTCTCTGATGGTCCTGAGACTTGACAGTAGAAGGCATGATACAGTTGTCCTATTTAGGGCAGAGTGTTTGTACAGTTAGTTATTCTCCAACTGGTTTCAATTTTGTATTTTGATATAGGTCTTTTCTTGACTTCGAAGATCACTGCTTTGGCCAGACTAACTGGCTGGCCAGTATGCTCCAGGGATCTGCCTGTCTTTGTCTCCCTAGAGCTAGGCTTACACTTGTGCACTGCTCTACCTGGTTTTTCACATGGGCAGTGGGAATCCAAGCATTTGTGTATTGGGAATTGTGTTTCTGTAGTGAGCATTTGCCTGAACCATCTTTCTAACCTCAATTGATAACTTCTTGTTTAAAATGGCCATTTATTTAGAGTACTCAGGTGGGTTGAGGTTTATTATGTAGTAACCCAAAGTGTAGAGACAGACTCAATTACTGGCCCTTTGATGTCTTTGCTTTAATGTTGGTATATTCTAGTAGTGCAGTTGCAGGTCATCAGGAGTGCTACATTTTAGCATATGTTGCTGAACACTTTTCCAAGTGGAAAACTTAACTATTGGCCTTTCACGATAGTTTAGAGTGCTCGTTCTTAACAGCACTAAGCATTGTTAGTCCTCTTAACTTTAGTCTTTAAATGTGTATGGTCTGTCTGTCATCCCTTTGTGGCTTTCATTTACATTTCTTTAACTTGTTAAGCATTCTTACAAACGTATAAAGGCCAATTTTATATTTTCTTATGTGAAGTGCCTCTCCAGGCATGACTCAAGGATTCATGGTTCTTTGCATGGTTACATATGTGGTACTGCTTTTGACATCTTTGATAACCAAAAGTTCACAGTCTAGTTGAATCTATGTTTTATTGTTTTTGCTTTATTTTCTCAGACCTACTTGGCATTATAACATTTTAAAGGAACTTTTCAACTCCCAAGATCATGAAGAATTGGAAGTGTGATTTTCTAGAAGCTTGTTTTTTACAACTTGTTTTTACTTCGAGTCACTGAAATCAATTTTGTGTATGCTGTGAAGCAGGGAACAAGTTTCTTCTTTCTCCATGTATAGCTAACTGATCTTGCACCATGCAATCAAAGGTCATTGCCCCTCACTATTGCTTTCCATGGGCATATTTACCGTGAGTCAAGAACTCACAGATGACTATGTCTGCTTCCTGCCTCTGTTCTCAATCAGAGGTTGGTGTAGCTTTTCTGGCGTATGGTTGCTATTGTTTCAGTTAGCTTTAAAAACCAAATATCTGCACAGTAATCCTTCATTTTTATTTGAAAAATGTCGACATCCATATTATTAAATCTTATAGTATGAAATTTTATGATATATTTGAGTGCACACGCATGCGTGCACACACACACACACACACACACAATCACAAACTATAAAACTTTTATTCTCCAGGATCAATTGTTGTCTGGGAGGCTCACCACCTCCTTCTGCTAGCCTAGGCCTAGTCCTGGAAGCTTCTAGCCTCCATACAGTCTCACCTAGGCCTAGACAGTTTTCAGTCTCTGAGACTTACTGCTTGATGAGCTCACCCTTACTTGCTCTTTCTGAGCTCTGGGCTGGCTGGTTCAACTCAGCTGTTCTGGCTCAAACTCCTCTCCCAGCTGATTTATTTAATCTGTCTTCTCTAGGCCCAGGATTGCTCTGCTTGGCCTCAAACTAACTCAGCAATCTGCTCTAATCTTCTGGCTTCTTCTCATTTTCTGGCTCATTCAATCTTTACCTGAGTTCTCTCTCTGCAACCCATCTCTCTCTTACTGTCCTGGTAAAAACTGCCTCCTCTCTCTGAAAAGCTGTCTCTTAAGTAGCTTTTCTTTCCCCTCTCTTCTCCTGAGAGTTGGGCGTATCCTATTCTGTCAAATCTTCTCTTATTAGTCACCTTTTCTGCCACTCAATTAGACATCATTTTCAAACATGGGTGCATCCTTCGACAAACTAACTTCACCTTCATTTGGGATTAAAGGCATGTACCACCACACCTGGATCTCAGCTTGTCTTTACCTGATATTTTTCTATATGAGGCTGGCCTTAAACTCATATCTGTTTGTCTCTGTCCGTTGGATTAAAGGCGTGTTTATATTCCAGCCAGATCACACAGACCTAGAAGATTTTTGGATGTGATCTTTTGCCAGAGCAGCCATGTTCTGAATTTACATTCCTCTACAACAAATACTACTGATGTTTTTAGTGAAGTTATTATTGAACTTAAAGGAACTAAACATAATGTTGCTTTTAAACAGGAATATAACTATCAACTTTAAAAAGTTTTCCTAATAGTATTTTGTCAGGTGTATTTGTATGCTTGCTAGTTTTATTTGTAGATATGTAATATTTTGTGTAATTTATTACTTGTATAAAGGTAACAAATAATTCCCCAAAATTGATGGGTATTATTTCAAATAAAATTGATATTTAGTATTACATGTGTATCTTGAATTTGTGCCAAATGTATCCATTGATTCTAATTGATTTTCAGTAGATTCTCATGGTTGTTCTGCGTAAGCCATTATATCATTTGCAAACATTGCAAATCTTCATCCCAAATTCCTTTCCCATTCATTAATTTTGCCACGGTCCATTGCCCAGGCACTGTAACATCATGTGAAGAAGAGGAGGGGACAGTGCCAAGCTTTGTGTTCCACTCAGGCTCAGAGAGACACTCACAGTTTCCTCCCAGTGTTTTCTGTGTTAAAAAAAGTGCTTGCAATTAAAGCCAGGGCCTTATGGGAGTGAGGCAAGTACTCTGCCCTGAACCACACCCAGTCCAGTGCCATGGTGTTTAAGAGCTCTATCTTGGCTTCTTCTCTATTCTGGATCTTGATCATTTGTGATTCATTTTGCTTGCTTGTTTTTGAGAAACTCTTTGAGAAAAATTTAAAATGTATATGCTTTTCACGGAAGCTGCTTTAACTCTATTGACATTAGTTTTATACTTATTTTCTTTTTTTCAAACCTGACCATTATTTTTCTTGATTTCTTACTAACTGACTACAACTTACACATTTTAAACAACTTTATGCAGTCAATACTCAGAGTCATTGATATTTTTCAAATTTTCTTATAATGAAATGCTCTACGATATTAACTATATTTACCTTCCCTTTGGATTCTTACACACAACGGCTTTATATTTTACAGTAAAAATGAAAAGAGCAAACATCGTAGAATTTGTTTGTTTGCTTCTGCATCCTTCTCTAATCTAGGCTATTATTGCTGCTTTGGTTACCCGTGGTGACATGATCATGTTGTTCAACATTTGAAATTGGATTTATTTTTGCAAGCACTATCTCAGAGTCAAGGATGCACGGGAGGCTGCATGTGGGAAGAGGATGTTACTTCAGACATTGGCTCTGATCAGTGGTTCAATGTGCCTCAACCCATCATCAGCACAACTGAGCAGGGAGTGGATGCTCATCTTGCACAGCCTCATCTAGTTGGCGATAAAACTTCAGTTTCAGCTGACACTTCCCATATCCAAAAGGTTGCCTGGCTTAATTCAGATTCTGTTTTCCTTTAAAGTAGTTCATTTTTTTTCAATGTGATATCCTAGTATTTTACAGTTTTTAAAACGATACGAGCATTCAAGAATTGAGTGAAATTAATAGATATATGCCTTAAAGCAGTGGTAAAATATAATGTGATTGCAGCATACATTTTTAGTAAGTGTGAGAGGTAAGGTTGAAAAATATCCTGTTATGATTTTTATAGGTTCACACCCAAGTTGTAGAGTATCAGATAGGGTGCATATGTTGTGGCTGTTTCCATGTTTTATATATTGCTAAATTTAATCATTTTGGTTAAAGTGATCATCTGCCAGAACTTCCTCCATCATAATTAACATGTAATTTATAAAACAATAAATAAAAACACTGAATAATTTATTCCTTAGCATTTCTACAACCTATGTTTCTCTTGCCTTGGTTAATAATTAGTGTAATTAATACAAGGTAGTGACTTGCTATTTCTATTGCTTTGGTAAAAACAAAAAAGGCAAATGTAGGTTAATGAAAGAAAAGGTAGATGAAAATTAGGTAGACTTCTGTAAAGGGGTGGAAACTTGGAAGTGTTTTGAGGTCTCTAAGACAGTTATATTACTTTTCTTTCATGGGATAATATGTAAATGTAGAGTTGTTACAAATGTATCTGTGTTGTTTCTTATAAGCAAGTCACTGTGGATTAGCCTATTAAGTACATATTATAAAATCAGAGGTTGACCTGAGTGTGCACTGTATTGTGAAGTTCCCTGTAGTGTCAAGTCCCTATTTTAGAATTAAATTTCTCAAAAACTAATAACTACCTCTAAGAAGCATGACAGCATCTTGATATGTGTAAGCTATCATAGGATTACAGATTTCCAAAGTAAAGTAGGAAATCATTTTGTTATAACCCTTTTTGTATGCTTTCTACAAAGACGCAAACTATAAGGATGTTCTTCTAGTTTTAAGAAGGTATGAGAAATGAGGCTTCTTGAATTTTACAGTCATTTTGATAGTTTGTTCTTCTTTAAATGAACTGACTAATTTTTCCATCAGCTCAAGCCTTTTCAATCTTAACTACTTTCTCACAGAAACATATAAATTTTCTTCATTAATTATTACTTAACAATTGCCATAAGAAAACATAGTTTTAATTTATGTAGGCAATGAAAAAATTGAAATGTCTTAAAAGACAATGAACACAAATATGGCGGGTCTTTAGTATCTTTAGTATGTTTGCATGGTGTGCCCAACCCTTCCTTTACTCCCACTGCTGCTTGCTGGATGAAAAAAATCAACCTTTTCTATGTTCAGTTTTTCATTGTGAAAGTTAGAGACATTTAACAATAACCTGCTTCCCACCTCATACTCTTATTAAAGGAAAATAAGATTCACGGAACTATCAGATACCAAGAATTGCTTGACACCAGAAAAGAGTGTATAAACACCAAAGCATTTAATAATTTTCGTGGAAAAGCTTTTATTCTGCTTCCTAAGAATAAATCAGTGTGAAGACACATGAGGATTTTAGCATTCCAATACCCTGGCATATTTTACCACTAGCTTCATAACAGCAATGTATTCTCCTCCACCACCAGCCTAATAAGGGACTATACAGTGTGAACCTACTATTGGCAATTACGACTGGTTAAAATGGTGTTTTTCTTACTTTTTTGCTGTTTACTTGACTCAGTATTCAACTGCAAAAAATGATGCATGTAATTTGTCATGTTTGCATACTCTTCGTATTCTAGAGTGGTTTCTTGCTCTTTTTGTGCCTCTCATTGTTTTGACAATTTTGAAAACATCTGTCTAGCCAGGCTGAAAATTTTTCCATATTTTAAATGAATTTTATCAGGTTCGCATCCGAGTTATAGACTAGCAGATAGGGTGCATATGTTTTGGCTGTTTTCATGTTTTACATATTGCTAAATTTGATCATTTTGGCTAAAGCGATCATCTGCCAGACCTTTTCCCCATCATAATTAACATGTAGTTTATAAAAACAATAAATAAACACACTGGATAATTTATTCCTTAGCATTTCTACATCCTTTGTTCTTCTTGCCTGGGTTAATAATTAGTGTAATTAATACAGAATAATGATTTTCTATTTCTATTGCTTGAAAGATTTTGACAGCCATTCTGGTGATTTAATCTAATGTTCATGATTTGTTTGGGGTTGTCTCCTATCCTTACTGCATCCCAAGGATGCTGTAGCTTTGCTTTGTGAAGCTGCCATCCATTTTTTTGTGGCAAGTGACTCTCTTAGTTCCTCCTCATTTTTTAAGGATGTTCGAATATGACAAACTAATCCATTCACCTCTTTCAGTAATGGGCATATGACTCCTAAGATAGCAACAACAGAACAGTTGAAACTTTTGTAAGGGGTAGTGTCAGAAGTAACTACTACTCTTTTCCAGGAAATTCCTACTGTTTCAACTCATCAGTGCCACTGTGGGTTGACCTGTGTGCTGGCTAATTTTATGATAACAGCATAGAGTCATCTGAAAGGAGAATTGAGAAAATTCTGCCACAAGATCAGACCGTGGGAATTTTCTTCACTAGTGATTGACGTGGGAAGGCCCATCCAACTGTGGTTGGTGCTATCCCTGGCCTGGTGGTCCTGGGTTCTATAAGAAAGCAGACTGAGTAAGCCATGATCAGGAAGCAAACAATACTCCTCCATTGACTGTGTAGTAGCTCCTGCCTGTAGGTTCTTGCCCTATTTTTGCTCCTCTTCTGACTTCCTTCAAATGATGAACAGTGATATGAAAGTATAAGCCAAAAAATCAAGCCAAACCAAAACAACAACAACAACAACAACAACAACAACAGCCTTCTTTTTCTTTTGGAAGGACCCTGCTGTTTGAGGTTGTCATCCTCTCAGTCCAGTAGCCATTCTGAGCTCAGCATTAGGTGCAGAACCCTTCTTCCCAGCAGGGCCTTCTACTCTTAGCCTGACTTCACTTGGAGAGTGTCTTTAGACATAGATGCCTCTAACCGCATTTGATGTGTATGACCTTTGACACAAGACCCTGCTAGCTCTCCCCTCCCTGGGCCTATAGGGTAATTAGACACTGTGTTCCTATTCATATGATAGGAGCGAGCTGCCAAATACAAATCAAGCTTCTTTGAAGTGCATAGTTCCAACCAATTATGTTCTGCTATTCTGCGAGCCTCCACTCACTCCCCAAGGACTATATAGCCTTTCTTCCCTCTGAATAAAGTTAAACTATCTGTCTTGTGCTCACTGCCTTCTGGCCTTCTGAGCCCTATGCCTTGCCTTCTGCTCCTCCTGACTTTGTGGGCTGGTGGCCAATAGCCCCCAGAGAAGAAGAGACCCACATTTTCCAGTTGCTGTGGTCATGGCTTTTCATCACACCTATAGTAACCCCAACTACTTCAGAAGTTGGTACCAGGATCACTGGGTATTGCTGCGACAGACCGGGTTGTATTGTTTTTGGGAGGATTATGGTAGGACTTTGAAACTTTAGGCTAGAAAAGCCATTGAATGTTCAAAGATTGGTGAGCTTTACTGTGGGAGTTTGAGAGATATTGAAAGCAATGCAATGGCGGATGATGGAGGTCTGGCCTTTAGACTTCAAGAGGGAAGTTTGAAGCCCCTTGATTAGCTGGAGTTAAAGAATCAGCTGTGATTAATGACAGACCAGAACCACTGAAGTAAAACCGTTGCTCTACTGGCACAATAGGTGGTGATTTTGAAGAGACCAACATCACTGAGGTGTTCCTCAGAGTCAGACCACAGAAGCTTTGTTTCAGAGGCTACTAGTGTTGATGTTTCACCACAGCCATAGTAACCCTAATTAGTACAACTTACAGCCTTGAAAAATTAATATGTGGAAGGCCAAACCATTAGTACTTTAGAACTGAACTGCAGTTGAAAAGGATTTCCTGAAAAAGTTAGCTTTACAGAGGGTATTAGGATAGACCTTAATACAGGGTAACTTATATCTTCATTAAAAATAAAAAATCAGGATACTGAGACATAGAAACTTGGGAGGAAAGACCATGTGAAGAGACAGGGATAAAACATATTTTTATAAGCAATGGTGAGAGGCCTCAGGATGAAACTGACTGCTGATCTTGAACTTCTTGGTCTCCAGAAGGTAAGGGAATGAGTACTTGTTCATTCTTCCAGTATGTGGTAATTTGTTATTAGCCTTCATGTCTTGATTAGTCTACTTTTTGTTGTTTTTTGTTTTGGTATCAATTACCACAAACTAGAAGCATTTGAGAAGAGGAGGGAGGGGATACAATCAAGATATAAAGTGAATACCAATCTCCACCAGATTGGCCTGTGGGTAAGCATCTCTGGTATTTTCTTGATTAATGTTTAAAGTAGGAAGGCCCAGCTCACTGGGAGTGATGCCAGCCCTGGCCAGGTGGTCCTTGGTTATATAGGGAAGAAGACTGTGCAAGCCACAGGTAGCAAGTGTGTTAAGCAATGTTTCTCCATTATCTCTGCTTCAGTTCCTACCTCCGGTTCCTGTGATTGGTTCATGACCCGATTTCCTTTAAGGATGAAACGTCTTTGGTTGGTGCAGTAGCTTGAGCAGACCCCCCATAGGTCCAGATCTGCCCATCATGATGTTCTTCTTGTAGGTTTCTAGGACCCTCTGGATCCTTCTATTTCCCTATTCTCCCATACTTCTCTCACCTAGAATCTGTAGATATTGAACCCCTACTCAGATCTAGCCAAGGGACAGGACATTATTCACAGTCATGTGGAGAGGGGGAGACTGACTCTGACGTGAACTCTGGTGTTCCATATTTGACCACTTCCCATCCCCATCGTGGGGAGGCCTGGTAGCACTCAGAGAAAGAATAGGAAGGCTACCAAGATGAGACTTGACAGGCTGTGACCATATGGTGGGGGAAGAGGTCCCCTTCTGTCAGAGACCTAGGGGATGGGAATAGGGTGAAAGAGGGAGGGAGGGAGGAATGGGAGGATACAAGCAAGAGGATAAAAATTTAGATGAATTCTGAATAAATTAATAAAATAACTGTCAAAAAGACAACAACAACAACAACAACAACAACAACATGAAATGTGACCCGAGAGTCATAAGCTGAATTATTTTTGCTTATGGTATTGTACCACAGGCATAGAAACCAAAACCTCAGAAAGGAATGTAGTGTTACATGCGGGGTCTTGATATGAGGATGGAGTTTTAGAGTGAGGGAAATAGCCTGTAGGGTATGCTTCCGAATCTTAAGCAGAGAGGGAGGAGGAACTGCTTCTACACCTTTATTTTTAGGCGACCCTTCCTAAGAACCATTGACTTTCACGAATCAGTAAATTTCCCTTTTTTTTTTCCCTCAGAAATAATTACTTTATTGGAAGTTCATTTTCAGAACATGAAAATATATATACAAATTACTTCATTTATAAATGTATAGAATATAAAATCTAATGTTTTATGATCATAAAAATGCTTTTTATTCACCATGGATTCTACTGGGTGAGTTGAGTCCTTTGTGGAGTTTTTAAATTTTATTTTTAAATTTAGGTATTCACTTTATATCTTGATTGTGTCCCCTCCCTCCTCTCCTCCTGGTCCTTCCCTCTCACACTCTTTCCCTCCCCTCCTCCCCATGGCATTAGGAAAAGGGAGTGCCCGCCCTCACCTACCTACCCAGCACATCAAGTGGCATCAGGCCTGATCTCACCATACTTCCTTAAGTGCTAAAAACAATTTACATTGGATTTGGTTTTCTTCTTCTTCTTCTTCTTCTTCTTCTTCTTCTTCTTCTTCTTCTTCTTCTTCTTCTTCTTCTCCTTCTCCTTCTCCTTCTCCTTCTCCTTCTCCTTCTCCTTCTTCTTCTTCTTCTTCTCAAAATAAAGACTCCCTTGGATGTATCTAAGTATAGCACTAGTGGCAAGTCTTAATCTCAGCCAATGCTGACCCATCACTGATGTGCACAGGTTACTTGGGCTGCACAGACCACTGCTAATTTTCCTAGCGGAAGCAAGCACCCAAAAAGGATTCTCTTGGAGTAGCTCATGAGTATCTGCTGGAATGGATGGGTGTGACTTGCGTAGGGCAGTTTTGGTGGTCTGACTGCATGGAGTGGATCTTTTGTGAGACAGGGACAGAGATTCAAGTTGTAAGAGTGATCATTCCTAGGGGAGTGGATAAGGTTCAGTACTCAAAAACTGCACAGGAAAATGAGAGCTGGACTTCAGCCTCCACCCAGGCAGTGGCCATTGTGCTGCCATGCCTCCAATTTCACCAGGCTTTGTGATTTCTGCCTTTTATCATACTTACTTTAATCTCAAAGTCAAGGCATGAAGACACACTGAACAATTTGCAGGCCATGTGAAAGTCTTGGAGGAAAGTTCCTGACCTCTAGTAACACATTTTTGACCTGCACTTTTCTTATTTAATGCATCTGTCATGGCATTTTAGGGATGAGAAATGAGAAAATTAAACATAATCATTCACCGATAATTTATGTGCTTGTTTCAGCTCCCGGTGCTGATGAAAAAGACGTGCACAAGTCTTGTGAGTGCAGACAGAGTTAATTTTATCCCAATTACGCTCATATTGTATACTCTTCATAAGAAAAATAAAGAATTTTAATTAAACTCTTGGATTCAACCCTCTGAAAACATAGGGGAGTTCTAATAACCTTTGTCTTAACTCCCTTTGGTTTGAGAAATCAGTATAGCAAAAGAACATTTTAAAAGAAATGATTTTAGCCATATGTAAATAAAAAACCTCTCTTAATTTTGAAATAAGAATCAATCAAACCTATATATATAGAGGGTGTTGAGCCTCATTTTGAACCAGTACTGGTAGAATACATAGCAAACCTGAAAGGGCTCAGGATTACCCGAATTCCTAGCAGTTCCAGGCTACTCTCCTCATTTGGAGCCCTCTGTGCCTGTAAGAGAAAGTGGTGTATAGATTAGATATCTTCAAGGAGGGTCCATTGTGGGTTGTTCACATTACTCATTTTGCCACTGTGGGGGTGAAAACGTAGTTAGAATGTTTTTTGGTGGTCCAGGTTATCTAAGCAATATTGTGCATTGCTAACTGAATTGCGAGGTTATTTTATTAATTTTTAATTTCATACACGAGTCCTGTAATTACATCATTTTCACTCCCTGCTCTTCCCCTCCAACTTCTGCCTGCTCCTTCTCCTTCTCACATTCAGGTCCTCATCTTCTCTATTATTGCTGTGTGAGCACTCAGGCACGCACACGTACACACATGTGAGTACACCGCGCTGACTTCATTTTGTGTTGCTCATATGTACATGTGTTCAGGGGGGCCACCTGGGATTAAGTAAGCTGTCAGGAGCTCATCTTTGGAAAAAAAATAGATTCTCTTTCAGAAGTCATTAGCTGCATGCAGCTGCTCATCTAGGGCTGGGGCCTGGTGAGATCTCTCCTGGCATGCCAACTGGTATTGTCATTGTCCAAGTCTTGTTTGGTGGCCATACCTTCAAAGTCCATGGTTGCAGCTTTCCTCTCATATAGAGGACAAAAATCAGCAGATGTCATGGCTTTCTCACTCTTAGATTGTTTTTTTTTTCCTCTTATTCTCTAAGTTCCCTGAGTTTTAAGGGTTGGGGCTGGGTTATGGATTTATCAAACTGTGTTGGGTCGAGTGATCAGTGGTTTTCCACATTTTGATCAGTTGAGTATTTCTGTAGTGGTCTCCTCCTGATGTAAAGGATACGCTTCTTTGATGGAATTGTTGCAGGATTTTAAATTCTAAAAGACGATTTGCTAATTCGTAAGTGCATCCTACTATATGCAAATTTAAAGCACTCTAACAGTTTTTTTTTCCAAAACGTTTACATGAATAATACTAAG
Source organism: Acomys minous (assembly GCF_964271855.1). Classification (NCBI taxonomy): domain Eukaryota; kingdom Metazoa; phylum Chordata; class Mammalia; order Rodentia; family Muridae; genus Acomys; species Acomys minous. The sequence goes on along the minus strand of NC_140484.1, from coordinate 40,361,521 downwards.
AATTTCACAATGGACTATTACTAGCTCGGTGAGTAGTAAATCACAGACAGCCACTCACAGTTAAAATGATTGTTAGTTTTTGTTGCCAATTTGATGGGAATTAAAGGATTTCTAAGAAACTAGTAAAGCTGGCTTCTAAGTGTCTCTGAAGGTATTTGCAGAAGAGAGTGCCGTTGTGGTCAAAGACTCAAATAGGGTGGACCCACCCTGAAAGTGGGCAGCACGGGTCAATAGGGCCAGGTGGCTGGATGAGATGAAAACTGTAAAGTTCCTCACTCACTGGTAGCCCGTCTTCCAAGGGTGCACTCCCGGGCCTGCACTGGTTTCCTGTGGCTGTCCGAGTCCATACTCCTTAGCCCCTGAGTGTGGATGCTCACCAGAAACTCTCCAGCGCGCTTTGGCGCTTTTAGTCTCAGACCTGGGACGCGTTATTCTGTTCTCAGGTGTTTGGCTTCTAAGACTGAGCAGATGCTTGTTTCCTGGTTCCCTACTCTGGAGGTGTGTTTGTGTGTGTGTGTGTGTGTGTGTGTGTGTGTGTGTGTGTGTGTGTGTGTGTGTGTGTGTGTGTGTGTCCTCTCTATTCAGAATCTCGGACTTAATTTTCTCCCTAAAAGATAAAAACACACTCTTCAAAGATTTTTGAGGACGTGAGTGCGTGCGTGAGTACGTGCGTTCAGGCCAGAGGACTACTTACAGAAGTCAGTTCTCTCCTTCTGCCAATTGAGGTCCTGGCCGGGCACATATTGCTCCCTGCTCCTGCCGCCAGCCCTTTATATACCTAACCACATTCGAATTTTTGTTTGCATTTTTTCTGTGTCTCGAATCGCGCTGCACTATCCACCATGCCTTTACCTAATTTCCCAGGTCTTGTGACTGGATGTATGGAGTCTCTGGCCTACTTTGACAGTTCTTTCAGCCCGTTTTCTGTCACTTCTATGCTTCAGCTGTATTAAGCTTTCTTGGCTTGGCTTAGGGCTTGTGGTGAGGGTTCTTTGGTCTTACGTCATATTTCTCACCCCTCTACTTTTTTTTCATTTTTTTCTCCTTTATTAATTTATTCTTGTTCATCTCAATGGTTATCCCATCCCTTGTATCCTCCCATTCGTCCCTCCCTCCCATTTTCCCCTTATTCCCCTCCCCTATGACTGTTCCTGAGGGGGATTACCTCCCCCTATATATGTTCATAGGGTATCTACTTTTTACTCAACACCACGAGTGCTAATTTCTGTGGCACAGCCCCTTCAGAATAGGTTAGTTCCCCATGCACTTTGTCTCCTGTGGCGTAGTCTCCTACTCGTCCACACTACAGATCTTGAGAATTTTATAATATATTTATTAATTACTTGATAATTTCATATATGTATATTGTTTATTTTGACAACAGTCCTTATCTCCCCCAAGATCCATCACCACCTCCATACCCCTCAACTTGGTTTATTCTTTTTAAAAATAATAACTCATCACATCAAACCAGTGTGAAAATTTTTTCATTATGAATTTACAACTGTAAATTTGCAGAGAAAGCGTGAGTGTTGTAAATAGTACATCTTCTATCTATACTTACCCATTGTGAATATTTCACCCTCTCGGTTTCATCATTTATAGCCTCTTCTTACAGAAAATGTAAACACATGTAACGTTATTTTTCTGAACTATTTGATTGCAGATGGTATGTAAGCATCTGACATGTTTTCTAACTATGGTAACGTACATTTTCTAAGAGTAGGGAGTTATTGTAAACAATGTCACTTCACTTCCATCTAACTGCCATTTTATTTCGTTAATTTGTTCCCTGGTGACTTTATGGAGTCCTATTACAGTAGAGGTTATAGCCTAATTTCATTCAGTTACCTTCCTGTTTAGTCAGCTTTTCTGCAGAAAAACCACAATGCTTTTTCTCTCTTTATTTAAAACAAATTTATATTCTTGAAAAATAAAATATATTTTTAAAAAATCTTCCTCCAGCTTGATATTTTTATCAGTTAGTCACCTTCAGTACTATTTTAATTAATTCCTGATTGGCTACCACCAAGGCAGCCAAGGACCAATTTTGTTCATTTTGTATGTTTCGATTCAGAATTGACCACAGGCCTGGAATGGTATAGGTACTAAGTGAACATCTGATAACTGACCAAAGTGACACTGAGGGCATTGTCATAACTGCTTAGCCTATCTGGAGTTGAGATTCAGCTGTATATTGCTGTGCAGGATTATCTTGTTGCTTCTAAATAAACGTGGCTCAAAATGGGGACCTCAGGCACCAAGTCTTCTCTCTCATGATCCCAAAGTCAAGCTGCCAGGGTTCCTCCTGCTGTAGTTCATTTTGCTTAGGCTTGGCAGACATGTCCCATCCTAGTGACCCCATGGGACAAAGATTCATAGTGCTCTTCGTTTGCCAAAAAAGAAAACAAACAAATAAACAAAAATCCCAAAACCAACTTAAAGGCGTTTTTTTTTCCTAAAAAGCAATGAAAGCATATTAAATGAACTGTAATTGTCTGTTAAATGTATTTCATAAACAAGCAAACCAGAGAAGAGTGTTTTCAAGCCTTTAAAATACTTGGGAAACTAAAAATAGCCTGCCAACCTTGAGCACAAAGCTGTCAAGCCAAAGACATTAAGTATTTCTGAAAAAGAATTCAGAGGAGGTTGGTGGAGAAACATTGAAATTCATTGTGAATCTCATTTTTTTTTTTAAGAATGAGGAGGCAGTTATAACGTTGATGCATATTTACCCTAAATGAAAAGAGTGAATGAACAAATTCTAGTCACATTGTAAGGTTCACAACTGAGTGAGATTCTGCACATTCTGGAATATTTTTCTTTTGGTTTTGGGGATTGTTATGTGTTTCTGGTTTGTCAAACAGGTGTATCTTATTAGATTAAAGGTAGTTAATGCTAAAATATTTGAAAATAAGGATATATGTTCAAGTCTACAGACATTGGAGAAATGTTGCTAAATTTGTCTCAAAATGTTTCTTAGAGTGTGAGGAGTTTTAACACACTCCCATTTGAAAAGTATCTGCAGTAATGAACTGCTAGTCAGAGCTAAAACTGAGAAAGAAAAAAAAAATAAACAAAGCGGTGGCAGGAAGCTCCTCGCTGAGGAATACTTTCTGCTAGGGAGTCCATTGGCATTCAGTTGTCTCATTTAATTATCCCTTATGTGATTCAACCATTATTTATGAGCTCCGTGTTCTTAAAGAGCTCTGGGCTCTGCTTGCCAATGTTATGGCATATGATGAGGCACAGCTATGCGGTAGGGAGATGTGTGTGCTAATGCATTGGTCCACACTCCTGGCATGTTTTCTATCTGAACTCATCAGCTGCCAAAGGATGCAGAGCTCGCTCTTTAAAGATAAAACACTAAGTAGGGTTTTAACATTGTGTGGGTTTGGCAGGCATCACACACTTCTGCATCATTTAGGTAGACCACAGTCCCTAAAATGTGAGCAGTACATGTTCAATAAAAATCATTTGCATGGAACTTACACCAGCTTCCGATTTCATCTTTGCCACTTGCAGTGAGGAGACGGATTCACAGAAATAGTCTGTTTTAATTAATGTAGCTGTTAAGCATACAACCAATTGAAGCATTTCACAGTTCTACTTTTAATCCAAACCCATTCCCACCTCCAACCCCAGTTTGAATGAAATACTCTGTTGAGGGTCTGTCTCGTTTTCTGCTGAGTTAGGGTGTTAGGAAATACTGAAGAACCATATCAGTCCTTTGCATGATGGAAAGAGAGGCTGGAAGGGACATAATCAATCATTAAAAATGTCAGCATTTGAAAAAGCTGTTTAAAAGAAAATGAATGAGCATTATTAGTTTATAATATACAACAAAGGTAAATAGTCATTAATGAAGTCAGCAATGTTTTTTGTCAGCAAAGGTTTAACTTGGAGTCACCTAAAAACAAAAACTCAATGTTTAATAAACATTCTAAAATGAAAATCAGTGTTTTTGTTAGAAGGGATCAGGGTTGAATATCTTTTAATTAAAATCCAATGTTTAACAGGAATTTTCTTTTCCAAGGGAAAAGTAGATCCCTAACTAGTGAAGTCTAAATGGCCAGATGTCCTGGAGACTAGTGAACACAGTTCTGTGTACAACTAAGAAAATGGGGAGCACTGACTTTAGCAGCTTAAGGCAATTTCCTTTCTAATTTTAAATCCTAAATTAGATTGAGCTGACAAAGATGATATAGTCATAGTGGGGAAATTAATTGTTTTATTCATATTTTAAAAGAACTAGGAATAACAGACAAACATTTTCATGTTGTGGCAATGAATCAAAGCCATTATTGAACTGAGCCAAATAAGCATCCTAAGACACAGTCTATAGAGACAGAAGGAGTTTCTGTGCCTAATTTCTTTCAGTTGCACACTCAAAGCTTCAGGGGTGCAGAGAAAAATCACAGCTTTACCTATCTCATTTGAAGGTTTGGTCTTCTCTCCTTTCACCCAGAGTTTCTTAAAACAAACATTTCTCTTTGTCCCTGAGACATATGAAACATCTGGCACAGAGGTCTTCTAGTAGTCACTGAGTTAAACACGTTATTTTCCAGTTCAGCCATGTATACATTCTTCAGGAGGTGCTTGCTGCCTTATGTGCCCATTTCCCAGGAATGACTTCAAAACAATTGCTCATCAGAATACATCTACTTCCCGCTGCTGGTGGATGTTGTCATTACTTTTTCAATTACTTTACTGTGGTGTTAAGCACTACAGAATCAAGAAACTGTCAATTAAAGGATTTTTGTTGATTTTTTTCTTTGAAATGTTTAGATGTTGCATGATGTGTGTATATATATATATATATATATATATATATATATATATATATTTTCATTGTTAATGTATCAAAAGGGTGTTTTATTGTGTATCTACTTCCTTGAATTATGTTTTTAAATTTTAAAATGTTTAAATTTTAAAACAAGTTTTTCTTTTCTTTTTCCATTTTATTAAAGTGTTTATTTAATATGATTACTGGACAAAATTGCTGACAAAAATCAATAAAACTGAAGCAATTGATAAGATATTTCAGTGTTATACATCTACTCAAGTAGTACATTTAAAATTTCCCCCTTTAATTAGATTCTTCTCTCATATAATATATCCTGATTATAGTTTCTCCCCACTCTACTCCCCCAGGTCCACCAGACCTCCTGTCATGGACAGTGTAGGTTGCTGGAGCTCTGATCTCTAACATCCCTTGGAGTCTTCAGAGCAGGAGACAATGCTGTGTTCTTCCTAGATAGCTCATTGCAAGTGTCTGAGCTAGCAGAGATAAAAGCATCCGCTGGGGTTTTCCCAGTGGGGCCTTCGTTCCTGCACAGAGCACTCAATTTGTCAAGATACTTCCAGATACGACCCTCAGCAGCATCTTTCTCCTACTCAGTCTCTCTTCTCCCCCCCCCACTGTCTCTCTCCCTCCCCTCCTCCCTTTTTCCTCTCTTAGTTTGTTTTTTTGTTTGTTTTTTTTCTCTCTGTTGCTCTTTGTTACTCTCCCCCTTCCTTCCTCCCCATCTTTCTTTTTCTTTTTTACAAGGATGTGTAACAAACTGAAGACTTTCCCCAGCTACTTCTTTGTCCTTGCCTGCTTATCGCTCACAGCTGTAATCATTAATAATCTTTGTATTTTTTAATTCTTCCTTTGGACCTGTTTCCAACTCAACATCCAAAGTGACACTCTCCATGTGTCCACTAACCAGCTCCTACCCCACAAAATTACTTCTTTGAAGTAAAAGAAGTTGAACAGCAAAGCAAAACGGGCAAAAGACATGCAGCAGCAGCTTCTTCTGTGTTACAGGTCCTTTCTCTGTCACAGTCTGAAAACAGGACAGACAAGAGACTTCATAAAAAGTTTGGAATGTGCAAGCATTGGATGCCAACTTGCAACATTCTGCTTGTCTTAGATTAACCAGATGAACTGGCATTAGCCAGAAATGTTTGTAAGGTTGAGCTACAGAACTTTGCATCAAAGGAAATCACAGTATTTTTAGGATGGTATTCTGTCTCTTAAGAGATGAATTATACATATCAAAATCTGCTAGAATTGTCTATGTTGATTTCCAAATTAGAGTTCCTATACATCCCTGCACTTGCAGAGATGGCGAATTTCTCTCTGTCCACATCCCTGCTAATATTTATTTTATTTAATGTCATGTCATGTGCTCCGTAAAAACAGGCAGACTTTGTTCTCTGATTCTTGAATGCATTAACTCAATATTAATGGTTTATAAGGGTGACTATTAATCTCCACATCTCTGTCACAGGTACATTAGTGAGATGCCATAAGTGTTTACCAATTTTTCATAGTCATATAACTGCTTTTGTGTAGTTATGTGTGAAATAAGACAATAGTTATCATATGCAGACTTATTATTTCTGTTGTTAATCTGTATCTGTTAATTTCTGCACTTTACCTTACATTTACCTAGTTATTAATGAAACTGAACAACTTTTCATATTTAATGGAAATTCATAAAATACATGCTTCCTTTATTGTAAATTGTTTGCTGGTGTCTTAAATCTATTTTCCCACTGTGTTATTTTTTTATGTTTATTGATTTTTGGCAATAATAATAATAATAATAATAATAATAATAATAATAATAATACCACCATAATTTAATTTGTACTATTCTTTAAATTTTGTAATTTATTTTCCATCTCTTTATGCAAATATAAACAATATTATCAATACTTTTGTTCTACTTTGGCAATCCTATCTCATATTGCATTCAAGTGGATAATCTATATTTTTTTCTAGACTTTGTTTTTAAAAAATTTAACATTTCCACAAACAAATCTCATGTAACATTAGGGTACAATTAGCTTTTATTTTCCATTTCGAAAGTAAACTACCAAGTGAGTTGTATTGAAAACTCAGCCGCTGGCTTCTGACTCACAATGTCACCTTTGTCAAACACTGTACTTCCCACAAGTTCACTTTTCTTTGTCACTCTTCTTCACAGCCCTGCATATCTATTTCTGCAATAGGACAGCCATGTTTAAGGCCCCAGCTATAAACAGTCTTAATATACACTACTGTGAACTGTGAGTCCTTTCCTTTTATTCCTATTTTCTCTTCCCTCACATGCTTTTGGACTTTCTTTGCTTTGAGCCCAAATACTAATAGTATTTATTTGCATACATAGTTCCTGCTTTTTTGGGGGGAGGGGGCTTGGTTTTCTGAGTTTTGAATCATGATTTAGATTTTTAAATTTTATTTTTTCCTTCTTCCTTTTCCCCTTCCTTTCTTTCTTCCCTCCTTCCTTCCTTTCTTCCTTTCCTCCTTCCTTTCTTCCTTTCTTCTTTCCTTTCTTTCCTTCTTTCTTATTTTTTCCCAAGACTAAGTTTCTCTCTGCAGTCCTGGCTGCTTGGAATTCACTCAGTAGACCAGGCTGCCCTCCAACTCAGAGATTTTCCTGCTTCTGCCTCCTCCATAGAGCTAGGATTAAAGGCGTGACCATCATTGCCAGGCAGTTTTTAGGATTTTCAGTTCTGGAAAAAAGAGTAGACTATTATCAGGGAAATTTGATTTCAAATAAATAATTCTATAGTGTATGTGTGTATATTAGTCAAGGGTGTCTGGACAAGCAGAACTGATCCAATGAATATATCTTACAAAGAGAGTTACCAAAGTGCTTTGTAGAACATGGACTGGGCAATCCAACAGTGTCTTTCTGCACACAGCAGAGGCTGAGAATTTGGTGTCTTCTCAATTCAGTTGGATGCCTCAACAGTTCCAATATAGTTCTGAAGACCTGGAGAACTGTTGGCCTTCAATCCATCTTAGATAGCCAAGAGGTTGGGTTCTGATGTCAGTGAAGATGCCAACAGCATCAGCAACAAGAGGACCGATGCACTCACAAGCAAAGAGCCATGTCAGGGAGTCACAAGCAACCCAGCTTTCTTTCTGGATAGGCTTAAATATCGGTTCACAGCTGGAAGATACTGTTTTGGCAATTGGTTAATCCTTCCAGAAAATACCCTCATAGACCCATAACTTTGTATGTCTCTTAGTTGCTGACAGACTTGGTCCAGTCATCAAGCATGATTAACCATTACATCCTGACTCACATATGCATGGAGTACACTCGTACTAAATATTGTTCATTTGAAATTCAAATGTTACTGCATATCCAATAATTTAATGTAAACTTTATTTCAATTGTGAACTGTATTATACTGATTTTGTGGGAAGTTTGTTAAGATATGCTTGTTAATATGAGCATGCATTTGATTTACCTTTAACACTATTCTAAATTTATTTCTATTTAACCTAAATATGATCATTCCAGCTTAAGTAACACTGTTTAGTATACTCAGAAGATAAGCTTATTTGGCTGATGGTTGAGGGGTCCAAGATGGGAGAGTGTTCAAATGAGAGCGTGGTTGAGAGACAGGAAGTGCGGGAGTGGAGACAGACTGCCCTTGCTCTTTTGAAACAACTTGTTCCTTTGGGGATTAATTCACCTCGCAGAGGAACATACGTATTCCCTTCTGCAGGTAGGCCCATGATGCCCTCATGTGGAAGAAGTCACCTTGGTGACTGGGATGAGCTTCTACTGCATAGACCTACATGGGAAAGTGATCAAACCATGGTACTCACTCGTACGTACCGAACTGTCTAGGGAGAATTAACCTAACAATTTTCGCAAAATTTGCATTGGCGTTCCATGGTGTGATGTACTTGGAGTCTAAACTGAACTGAGCAGTGTTTCTTACGTTTCCACAGTCCAAGTTAAGATCAAAAGTACAAATCAAAATATATCAATATATTCTTTCATTTGGTTGTAGTTCTGATTAACATCTAAAAATGATGACTTTTTGTTCTTTGAAGTTCTCTATTAGCCTTCCATAAAGTATTTCTGTAAAGATGATAAAATAAATGAAATATGGTTGTTAAATAGGAAACGAATTATATCTATGCTGTTTCATTAACTACAAGTCTGAAAGTCTGTGGAACAATCTTGTTCTTATTCTATTACAAGTCACAGCTCTTTGAACATGGAATTTTTTCAGAGCTTTGCCCTCAGCTCTCAATTTTTCCTCTGGCATTTTCTAAGAAGAAGTTTTAGAAAATCGGCTATCATTTCCTCTTGGAACAGGACATCATTACTCAGTGGCATTTTATTTAAATGTCCAACTTGTTCTCAGAAAAGTTTGTTTTGTTAGATTGGTAATATTTAGATCTTTCTGAAGAAAAAAGAAATTAAAAGTCCATGTAATGTCGTGATTCAGTGAACTGAGCAGCACCTACTTATGACTTTTAAATATTACACACTCTCATAGAGAGGGGGGTATTGTTAACATTTTTACAAGGTTTTAAATTCTGTAAAGGGGTAGGTAGCTTTCTCCTTATACTGAATATTTCTCTTTGTGTGATATTTCATTATACAAACAAAACAAAATCTACCTTCATAGTAAAACTCTACTTTGTTAATTCCTTTAAATGCAATTTTGTTCAAAATAATCTTTTATAAGGATGATGCTGTTTTTAATGAAAATTTTCATAAGGTTTACCATCTTTATATTTATTAAAAATACAATCATATTTTGTGAACTGCACTATTAAAACAGTCTTGATTTCATATTGTCATAACTATTGATTTTCTATTGAGTAATATTTGACACTGCAGTATATAATATCATCAGAAAATCAAGTTAAAGTTATAGTCTATTCCTATACTCCATGTAGTTTCCTCAGGTTATTTGGTTAAGTTTCACAGAAATAAAACAATAAAGCATCAAGAATATCCCAACTTGGCTACACAGGCACAGCTTATTTTCAGGTGTACATAAAAAATACTGTCATTATGATTTAATATTCTAGTGGATTTCCATGCTAAGGTGGGAATTTTCATAAACACTTTGAATTTAGTAATTTTCTAAAGGGTTTGCAGGTGTTGTAATTGTTAAAAAAAATAAAATTGGAATCAAATATTGTTTATGCAACTTAAACTGCAAAAATGGTTTTAGGGTGTATGATATCTAAAATGGATGAGGCTGTCAAACTTTAAAAACAAAAGGATCTGCTTGTGTTAGCAATATCAGGTATTCTTATCAAACTTTCAGGAAACATGCTAGCTGTCTAGAAAGAGTGGAGTAGTAAAGAAGTGCTCTTTATTGCCGCTCAGTAATCTTATTTTGAGCAAAGCAGAGGAGAAGCTCTCTATTCCTGCATCTAGCCACCCAACAGCAAATGACACCAGGAAAGCCAAGAGCAGCGCAGAGCCCTTCTTTTTAGTGTGCATTGTTCTAGTCTCTGAATCTCCGTGCTTATCTCAGTGTTTAGTGTGCGCTAAGTGGTTCCGCAAGTACTCAGTAAATGAATGAAAGTCCTTAGTGTAGACTAAAGGTGATCACAAACACTTAGAAATCTGCCCCTTAAGAAGTCAAGTCCGATACTGTCTTCTTGAATCTTGCTGCCTGTAATAGCTTGATTGAACAGTATAGGACAGTAGTGTTTGGAACTTTGAGGCTGGGTCATAAGAAGCAGTGAAACTCCTCTTTGTGTCTATTTGACCCTGATATGTTCTTGTAAACACAATTTTACTAGCCTCAGACTTTTTACGCGGAGGCTTTTTGGGGGTGGGGTTGCAGGCACTCCAGACAATGATAATGCTGAGTCAGTCTGACAGCCATTACCTCCAAGACACCAAACCAATATGAAGTTAACCCGGATTCTCCAGAGAGCCTATCCACAGCTGATGCTTGCAGTGTGTCAGCTAATGGCACAGAGATTCAGCGTGTTCTCTGGACAAGTCTCTTCCAACTTTCTACGCAGAGACTGTGAGACAATGATGTGGTTGCCGTTTAACGTTGTTAAGTGTTGAGATATTTTATCACACAGCAAGTGGATTACCAGAGTAGGTCACAAAGGATTATAATTTAAAGAGGATACAAGAAAATGAAAAAAAAAACATCTCAGTGACAGAGGTGAATAAGTATTAGTTTCAGATTTTGCACAGGGAACTATGCAAACAACAAGAAAATATAGTAAACCTGATTTAGAAGACAGAATACTTAATGCTTGAAAGAACAAAAAAGCCAATGTGCTTCTTCTTTGGGAGAAATTCATGAATATGAAATCTGGTGGTTGACACTTTCTGTTAATGATTATAATAAATGACAACAATCTTGAGATAATAATAATAATAATAATAATAATAATAATAATAATAATAATAATAATAAATGTTAAAACTTTTCTGGAGAATATTTGACATTCGTTATTTACCACAAGGAAGCAAGGTGAATGAAGCACAGGGAACGATTAACTAGAATTGATGCACCTTCTGGGAATAAGCCACTGAATGGCCTGTCCTAAGTGCTTCATTTCACAGAAACTTAATAATGAAGAGTAGTGTTTTTATAGATTCTAAATAGTCTTTTGGTGCCATATCTGGTACTAATTAGGCCCCTCATAAGGGATTTTGGGGAAAGAGAGAACTCAGTGTTAGAAAGGGTTAAAGAATACTAATAGAATGGGGGGGTTAAAGAGGGTAAAGATTGGAAAACTGAGGCAAGAGAAGAAATATACAGAAAGATAAACAACATTAAAGACTACTTTTCAAAGGTCATATGAACTCCAAACAACAGCCTACAGACTGGGAGAAGATATTCACCAAACCCACATCTGACAAAGGGCTAGTATGCAAAATATATAAAGAACTCAAAAAATTAAACACCACCAAGCCAAGTAACCCAACTAAGAAATGGAGAACGAGAACTCTCAACACAAGAATATTGAATGGATGAGAAACACTTAAAGAAATGCTCAACATCCTTAGTCATCAGAGAAATGCAAATCAAAATGACTAAGATTCCAGCTTACACCTATCTGAATGGCTAAGATAAAAAACTCAAATGACAGCACATGCTGGTGAGGATGTGAAGAAAGGGGAACACTCCACCATTGCTGGTGGGAATACAAACTTGTACAACCACTTTAGAAATCAATCTGGTGTTTTCTCAGAAAATCGGGAATAGTGTTACCACAAGACCCATCTATACCACTCCTGGGCATATACCTGTAAGATGCTCCTTCATACAACAAGTACATTTGCTCAACTATGTTCATAGCAGCCTTATTTGTAATAGCCAGAATCTGGAAGCAACCTAGATGTCCCTCAACTGAAAAATGGATAAAGAAACTGTGGTACATTTACACAATGGAATACTACTCAGCTATTAAAAACAAGGAAATCTTGAAATTTGCAGGCAAACGGATGGAAATAGAAACTATCATCCTGAGTGAGGTACCCCAAATCCAGAAAGACACACATGGTGTATACTCACTTATAAGTGGATATTAGCCCAACATAGCTGTCCTCTGAGAGACTCCACCCAGCAGGGGAACTGGGACAGACACTGGGACTCACTGCTGGATTCCAGGTGAGAGTGGTATGGAAGAGTGGAGAGATGGAAGAACCCAGAGGATTCATGAGACCCACAAGGAGATCATCAAGGCTGGCGAATCTGGAAGGGGGTCCTGCACAAACTGTTGTACCAACAAAGGACAATGGATGCAGTAAACCCAAATCTGCACACCCCACTTCAGATCTAGCCAATGGACAGCTCACTCTCTGCAGCTGTAGGGAGAGCAGGGGATACCGGCTCTGACATGAACTTTGGTGTCCCCAATTTCATCACTTCCCCTTGGTGGGGAGACCTGGTGGCACACTGAACAACAAGAAGCAGGCTATCTGGATGAGACCTGATAGGCTGTGGGGATGGAGGTCTCTTCTGTCAGACGTCTACGGGACGGGCATAGAGTGGAAGAGGAAGGGAGGGTGAATGAAAGGATAACAATTGGAATATAATCTGAATAAATTATAAAACTTTTTTTAAAAAGGCATATGGAAACCTACTACTGCAGAGACTTCTTAAAATATATACGTAAGCACATATTAAAAAAAAAGTTTAGATGAAGCTGCTCTGTAATTGGGTAACAATGCCCCTATAACACAGTACAAGTTAACAAATAGAAAGCCCAGTGCCAGGAATAGCAGATTACTTTATGAGTTGTTGGCCTGGTAAGTCCTCTAAACCTCTAAAATTATAGGCTACTGCCAATGTTCTTGGTTATTTCCTAAAACTTGATAGTAAGTCCCTATTGCTAAAGATTCCACATATTTGACATGTAGAACGTGTAGAAACTAAAGCTGGTACTCACCTGAAGGCTCCATTTATACTAGCTAGCTTTTGTAGTGCTCTAAGGCGCTACATGTTCCCAGAGGACAAAAGTAATGACCAAACGTACCTTACTTTGAACCCTGTGAGCTACAATAACTACTAGCTTGGGCAGCCATGCCCAGTGATGCAGTAGTGGCATAAATGTCCTGTGAGCAATCAACCAGTTTTGATTGATTTAAGTCCCACTCCGCAAGATGAAACTCACCTAATATTGATGTAATGGTCAAGAGTCTATGGCTAGACAAGTCATAGGATGCGTAGGATAATCTAATGTTATTACTCTGCTAAACGGGTAGTATTAAACATCTCTTCTCCTAATGTCTTATTATTGCACATAGATTAGTATATTTTTCATTCTGCATCAGAGGAGATTCTTTTTGTAGAAGATGGTGATTAGCACAAAGAGATCCACAAATTGCTAAGATTCAGTAGACTGCTCAGCCTTAAACTGGACACTCATGTTCTACCTCCTCCCCGGGCTCACAGGTAATTGTGGGAGAGGAGGCAGAACTAGGAATCTGTGGCATTTGATGACTACAAGGATCAGTGCTTTCTTCACAGAACAGGAAGGTTACACATACGAAGTCGCAGTGGTTGTGATAGCATGCAAAAGACCTGCTGGAACTGTTTGTTTTCTCCTTTTTTAAAATTAATGTGTTCTGTCATATGTTATATCCCAACTGCAGTTTCCCCTCCCTCCCTCCAACCCCCACCTCTCCATCCCCAGCTACTCCTCATTAGAGTCTTCTTTAAGACCGCAGCCTCTAGTAGATTGACTACTACCACCCACTGGAGGTCTATACATCCAAGAGTAAATGGACAGCACCTGTATTTGGTGACTTAAAAAATGTGGATCCGAAGTTAGGTTGGTGTGGAAGGAGGGGAGGATCTGGGAGGAGGGTGATCAGGAATTGATTATGACTAAAGCAATTCTCAATTAACTAATAAAGTCAAGAAAGAAAAGAGCTGAAGCAAAGCATGAAAAACAGTTCATAGGTCACTTAGGGTCATATTTCACTCATGTGAAATTAGAAATTTAGATTTTTTTTATGAATGTGCAGGTACAATTTAGACAAAACCGTAGAGTTTTTTTTTTAACCAACATTCCGTAAAGACTCTAGAGATGTTATGAATTTAATTTAGAGGAGTCAGGTGTGTTGTCCTCCTGGTTCAATCCCAAATTTTATACCATGCTCATGTATTTCTCACTTCTAAATTTACAAAGTTTTACCTGTCTGCAATTTTTACTTGGTCTGCTGTGATTATAAGTTCTCTTAGCTGTACTTTAATACCACTCAGACTGTTTCCCATAGGAAATAGGTGACACTTCCTCTTAAACTGGAATTCCCTGGCTTACATCACTCATATCCAGTGCATTCTCAGAACGAGAGCAGTCATATGTATTGATAACAGTGGACAGAGTTTATGTGATGTCTCTTCCAAGAGCTGTGATGGAGGAAGTAGTGCTTTGAGATGCTGAATGACTTAGGTAGTGGTCTGTCCTCTCAAAGTTTAGACATAAGAGAAGGTTTCTCTCTCCTTATAAGGTAATGTGAAATCCTAAATATTCCCCAGGTAGAATTAGAAGAAGGATTTTTAAAATCAATACACGTAACAAATATTTTTCTATTATGATACTAGATAGGAATTTTATTAGCCCAGAAAAAAAAACACAACTATTCTGAAGCCTAAAATGACTAGGGTGTATTTTTATCTGGAAATAGTTTTAAGATGTAACCTATGTGGGAACTAGAAGAAAAAAATTAATCTACATTCTCCTAACTATGACTTGAAAAAAAAAAGTCTTCTAAAAATTAAGACTGTTGAATACAGGAAGACGACAAAAACTTCATCTGGTATATAGAAAGTTGACATAGGAAAATAGAAGAAGTTCACTCTAGCTGTATGGAAAGACAGAAAGTAATTTATGTAAAGAATAAGAGGCTAGGGAGGAAGTTGGCATGTAAATTATTTAGAAATAGTGAAATATTCTTAAGCAGAAGCATTAGTTCAATGTTTATATTGATTTTGGGAGGTGTTCATCATATGTTGAACACTGATTGTTTAAAATATTTTATATATTGTACAATTTAACAACACCGTTCAGAAATGTTAGTCCCATTTTATAAATAAGGACACCTAGCTTTTGACTGATGAATAATATTGTCCAACATCACACACAAGTAGGTCAAAAGGGATGGAATGGTAATAACCAGAGTAACATCTTGGGGAGACAGATTCAAAAGGACTTAGCAACAACTGATGATGGAAAGATGCGTCTTGGGAAACAGTGAACCATTCCATCACTCATCCATCAACTTGCCTTCTCATAGCTGGGCGTTGTAACTAGGGTGCTGGTGTTTACACAGTCTTCCACTCTGGAATTCCATCTGGTCGTGCATGTCTCCACAGAGGGGCAAGCTGTAGCATCACTTTCCCCATCAAACAGCTATGTACAAAGAGTGAGATGATCTCATACTGAGAATAAATTGCGTTTGTCATTATTGTTAACTTCATGATCTAGGAAAATCTGAACCTTACTTAAAGTAATGAATGATCTTTCCAAACCATGGCCCTCAGTTCATTGAGGTAAGACACCTCATATACTAGGAATCTTATGCTCTGTGGTGCCTCTGAGTAGCCTGGAACTTGGGCTCCCTCTATTCTGCTCTCAATGTGGTTTAATACAGCCACAAGTTAGCATTGTCAGCTATCACAACGAATCTAAAATCATAGTGTCCATTATTTTAGAGTTATTCCCTAAAATTTCTTCACACTCTTTATCTGAAAATTATTAATAAATAAAAGGAGAGAAACTAGAGGTAAAATCCTAGAGGGAATTTCTAAGGAGAATATAGAAGGCTTATTTTACAGCCCTTGGGCAAACAGCTTAGAAGCTGTAAAGAATCTTTGGGCTGCAAAAGCAAGGCAAAAAGATAAAGAAGTGCAAATCAACAGCAATTCTGAAAGCTGTGGAAGGAGCCAGGCTTCTCATGCTCCTTGCTCTGGCACTTCCTTTCTGGTTAACACTCCGCTGCCAAGCGCTGCTATGAATGTGGCTGCCCTATGGTAGAAGGAACTGTGTGACTGCATCATTTTAGAGTATGGTTAAAAACTGGTTAGAGCTGGAAAGAGTATAAAAGATTGATAAATATAAATATTAAATTAATTATAAATATTAAATTAAAATGATGAATTACTTTTGGCCAGAGTTCTATTTTTTTTTTAACAGCATACTTAAAATGGATTTTCACTGTATCCCCATTGCAGCTGGGACTCTAGACAACCTGCTCCCCACTGTACCTTAAAAGGCTTTCATTATTGAAAGGAAGTTGAATCGCATGACTTATTTATCATTTTCCTCAGACCCTTTATAAACATGAGCACGTTCGCATTTGTCTCCACTTGGTTACTTCCTGGTCTCTTAGAGAGAAAATGAGTGCAGTGGGGAGGAGATGTACCTTTCAAGATTTAGTTCCCTCAAAGAGAAAAAGAGCTGAAACTTGTCCTCCCAAATTTTATGAACAACATTTTACTGAAACTGATTTTGATGAGGCTCATTGCTTCTTATTTGAGTGACTGGGTTATCTTAGGGATTTATTATATCCAAGTAACCACATGAATTAAACTTAGAAGCTTCTTAAGAACTTTCCATTAGAAAACATACATCAAAAAAGATTGGAAGTGGAAATTATCGCCTGTCAGTTTATTAGGCTTTAAATAACCACAAACTGTGCACGAAAAAAGTCAGAGGAGAGTTGTGTTACGTGCTGAGGGTAGTGCATTTGTGGGCAACTTCTTAAGAAAAAATTTCCCTATATTATGTTCTTTCTATAACTGAACATATTCCAAAGGTAAACTAATATATAGCTCTAATTCGTACCAGGCGGAAGCAATTGTCATTTCTCAGTGCATTTGTACTTTAATCACTCTTGAATTGTGTGGGTTAACCTTCCAGAAAGGCATCCTGACAAGCATGTAGGTTATGAACTTCTCGGGGTAAGTAGCAGGAAGACTTGGTTGATGTTTTATTCTTGCAGAATAGTTCCTGTGGCCCTCAGTGGGCCTTATTACTAAAGGGAAGGTGGAGTGTATTTTTTCCAACTCTAGAGAGATGTATGCTCAGACAACATGAGGACAGGCACCTTGTCCTCCTCAGTATCTGGCCACTTAGTTGGTTGCCAGAACCCAGGGACAGTGCTAGGGGCAGAATGAGATAAAAATATGTAATTAGCTTGCTTGACAGAGGACTTTTAAAAAACAGATTGAATGCCAACTTGAATTATTAGTATCTTTTCTGCATTATAATCTTTGGTTGAAAGCATATTTCTCTGGAAGAGATATGCTGCCTTCACACCAATAGCTTATGTTCTACAATGTTTTAACTTAAGAAAATTTAGGAGAGCATTACACAACCCTGGAAAGACAACTTCTAACATCTCCCTCAGAAGTTTCAGCACAGGGAGGCATCCATACAATCACTGCAGAAGCATTTGACTTCTTCTTTGCCAGAGAAGTGTCCGAGTTAAATGCTCATACTTGATTTCAACAGAA
Source organism: Acomys minous (assembly GCF_964271855.1). NCBI lineage: Eukaryota > Metazoa > Chordata > Mammalia > Rodentia > Muridae > Acomys > Acomys minous. Next base: position 40,343,758 of record NC_140484.1, on the reverse strand, counting down.
GGATGCTCCAGCTTCAGACACACTCAAACGTGGACCCTTTGATCTATTGATGATATAAATACATACAGGGCACTTGGGAACTAATTAACCTGAAATCTGGTTACGTTGCTCAGCAGACAGGGGCTTGAGTTCAGCTTTAGTGTAGAACAAAGCAAGATGATAGCTCAATTATCAGATCACTCAGGAATATTGCTTTGAGTGCACACCCAGCTCTTGCTTAAGGACTTTAAATCTCTCTGAATAACATCCCTCTCAGTCCACAAAACACTGTTAATTAAAAAACAATGTCTTATTAGTTTTCACAGAACAATATGTGAGGAATTCCTTCCCAAATCTTAGACAGAGGCAAATAAGCCAACGGTGTCAGAAGACTAATTCTAAAGTAAGTAAATAAAGCCTTATTTAAATTGGAGAATAATAACTCACAAAAGTCAGAAAGCTTCTTAGAAGCTTGTGGTAGGTATGCAGGGCTAGGGAGGAAGTAATTACTTTTTGACAAGACAAAGTTCTCTCTGGTTTACTCACTGAATTTTCAATCTGTGTGCTGATGATCAACGCGTGTTCAACATGCACTTACGGTAATGCTGAAATAAGGCTCGGTACATACAGTATTTGCCATGCAAATGTGAGACCCTGAGTTTGAATCCATAGAAACTGCATAAAGTCATACATGATAGTGCACATATCTGTAATAATAGCCCTCCTATGGGAAGATAGGGATAGGAAAATCCTTGGGAAATACGTGGACTGGCTATCTTATTGTATGATGTGAAAAAACAAGATACCCTGTCTCAAAAATTAAGGAAGGCAAAGACCAGCCCCCAAGGTTGTCCTCTGACCTTCAAGCATATGCTTTTATTGACTTCCTGAATGTACACACACACACACACACACACACACACACACACACACACACACACACACAGCCACCATCATCACCATCATCTTGATCCTTATATTACATTCAAAGATGATAGTTGAGCCCAAAAGTAGCCCAACATTTGATAGCAATGAGCAGTGTTCAGTAGGTGATGAGGGATCATGAAGCACTTCGACCTAAATTGTTTAGTGTATTGGATGTTTGATTATTTCCTTAGCCTTTGTGGCGGTTAATCTGTGATGTCAACTTGACTGGATCTAGGATAGACTAAAGCCCAAGGCTTGGAGCGCTCTTGTGAAAACATTTCTTGTTCAGACTATCTGAAGTGGGAAGATTCAATCTGAAGGAGAACAACACATCCTGGTGACCACCCAGAGGAAAGGTCAAGGGAGAAGGAAACTGGGGCCTCTGTCTGCTTGCCTATACTCTTGCTGAGTAGTTCTTCTACTGCTGTACCATTCCACCACCAGTAAAAAGCTGCTCCTCTGGAATTCTAATGTAGACCAAAGGCCCACATCTCTCCAGGAATCCCCCCCAGGCCTTCAGGACTAAATTGGGACTGCCTAGATTTGTGGACTGAACAAATATTGCATCCTCAGCATGTGCTGTGTGAGGGAGCCACTCCTGGAACACCTGAACTATTTCATCTAAGCCAATCTAATAAATCTCCTTTTAATACAGATTAAAAAAGAATGACACACCCTGCAGAAGATGGGAAGGAAGGACTGTAGGAGACAGAGGGGTTGAGGATACAGCCTACGGATTCAACTAAAGAGGTCTCATAGGGACTTACAGAGACAGAGCCCGCATGGGTCTGCACTAGGTACTCTGCATGTATGTCATGGTTGTTTAGCTTGGGGGTTTTGAGGGACTCCTAGCATTTGGAGTGGGGTTGTCTCTGACTCTTTTGCCTGCTCTTGCAACTTTTTTCCACCTACGGGGTAGCCTTGTCCAGCATTGATATGAGGGTTTGTGCTTATTCCTATTTCATCTTATTATGCCACGTTTGGTTGCTAGCCCTGGGAGATCTGCTCTTTTCCAAAAGGAATGGAGGAGCAGTGGATGTGGGGGAGAGGGGAGGTGGGCAGAATGGGGGATGGGAGGAGTGGATGGAGGGGAAATTGTAGTGGGTATGTACTGTATGAGAGGAGAAGAAAAGGAAAGGAAGAAAGGAAGGAAGTAATGAATGGCATAAGACAATCACCCAGATAAGAATCGTGGTTGTTCTGAAGCTGGGATGTATGAGGTATGCGGCACAGATGAGAGGTAATGAGACAATCATTTAGATTTTATGAACAAGCGCATGGTTTTAAGAAGAAAGAGGGAGAAGAAAAGATCACAACAATCACATGTAGGATTTCAAAGTTGCCCAACAAACTCATCACAACTTGGGTACCTGAAGGGAGGAGACATACTATAAAAACACGACATAAGCTTAGGGAATAAAACTTTTCTGGTGCCAGACTTGATTAAAAGATGATAGAGCACAGGGTACTGAGGACTGGATCCATGTGGAGACTGGGTAGAGCCAGGCAAATGGTCTATTTATTGTATCTTTTTTTTTCTTGAGCATTTGTATGTCAAATGCTTGTAAATTAAATTTGCCTTCAAAGGAAGCCTTCAAGATCAATAGTTTTAATGACAGTACATCTTTTCCCAGGAAGTCTCAGCCAATAGGATACTGCCTGAGAAGGTGAGTGAGACCTACCACAATGCTCCAGGATATGCCAATCATGAAGTGACTTCTGTGTCAATGATGTCCATTTCTCAGAACCAAGCTGAGGATTTTGAGCATAACCACTTGGTTCTGCAAGTTCTCCCATCGGCACAATCTGCCTGGGTTTCCTCCTAGGACAAAATTCTCCTCTTCTCAGATTCGTATGCAAGGGGACCATTTTCAGTCCTGAAACCTCAGGTGTAGAGACTCTTTGTGTTCTTGTTAATCCAGAGCTATTGCTCCTCATGGCTCTGTTTAAGTTCTACAGTTTCATTAAGAAGTACCTTGTAGTTTAAACTTAAAACAACAGAAAAACACTGTGTGTTTGTGGATTTTCCTTCTTCTTCTTCTTCTTCTTCTTCTTCTTCTTCTTCTTCTTCTTCTTCTTCTTCCTCTTCTTCTTAAAAATCAGTTTATCCAAGCATTGACAGAAAGTGCTTATAAACTGGGATTTTCTTTCCTTCATGGATGAGAAGATTTCCGTGCATCAGAGACTTTCCTTTAGCATATTATCTTTTGAGTTCCATCATCATTCCTGGTTCGTCTGCACTTTCTCTTTCTCTTTCTGTCATATAACTGAAATGATTTTGTGGGATTTTTTTCCCGTGTTAAATATAGCACCCCCTTTTCTAAATTCATTGCAATTGAGCATGTCATTTATCCTTCTGCCCATTTTTCTTATATTAAAAGGTCTCCTGCTGGAATTTAATTTCAAGTTAAATCTTTACCCCACCCTCAGGCTGTGAGACTGAATTAAATAAATCCCCCTAAAAGTAATAAACCACTCTTAGCTGTGGTCTTGTGATATCAGTTGTCAGCCTGTCAGAGCAAATCTGAGTGTTAAATTCACTGCCTCTGTTAGTAAGGAAGGAATCAGAATACCCAAAGCCCAGAGTATCAGAAAGCTGTAGTTTCTTCCACCTCCTCTCGTCAGTGCCACTTAAGCATGCAAGGAAATATCATTGAAGATGACTTTTTTAATGATGACACTTTTATATTTATGTTGATATTAAAACATCCAGGTCCAGCTACAGCTGTTAGACTGTGCTTAGTAATACTGCAAACCCAGGCCATCTAGGAACAAGAGGTAAAGTTATTTCCATTTGGAGAGGGTTTACAGAGTGGAAGTATTCTGATGGAGACTGATAGGGTTCAGGTGAGTCAGGACTGTTGACATCCATGACTGAAGGGTAGATAATTTGAGAATTCAAAAGAACAATGATCTGTCATGAATTTATCATAAAACAATTGCAAGGAAATTGGTTCACTGAACATAGCCAAACACAAAACAAAACACCACTTCACGAAGATGCTACTACCTTCTTGCAACATTCTGTTCATGATGTGGGAACATCAGGAAAAACTAACCCAGGCTTCATTGATTGGTGTAGAGAATAAAAGGATAACAACTGGCTTCAAGACTGTTGGCTTTCCTGGGCCAATTTAAAGACACTTGCTTATCCCTAAAGCACCAAGCTTGTTCAAAAAGAAAGCATCTCTTAAATAAACAAACAAAATATTGTGCAAACACGCCCAAGTCAATGCTGTCACTTTGGTGTACTTATAGAGCAGGAGGAAGCTCAGCTTAGCACCCTCCTCTTCAAGGACAATTGAGATACTGCCTCTGCGGGGCTGTAGCTGCAGGAATTCCCAGAGGTGAAGTGGAAAATTCTGAGTCAGAAGATGATACTCTGCTTCCAGTCAGTGGTACAGTTGCAATTCTCAGCTTTCTGTAGACATCTTTATCCATTCAAACATCTGGCATTTGTGTAGCACTAAAGGCTTCATGGTTCTTCAATCCCTTCTTCCCACCAGTGAAAACATTCTCATTACTCCCCAAGTTGGAAATGGAAAGAGTTCCAGGGAGAGTATATCATAGGGAATCAATCTCTCAGCTAGTTTGAAGTAAATATTGGCAGTGGAATTCTGACAGTTGGCTTATAATATGTGCCAACATGGTACAAGGTCATGTGCCTTTTATCCTCACGAAGGGATCAGCTTTAAAATATAAGTGAAGAGAATACAATTTTTAGAATCTTGTAATAAATCTCCAGTACATCACATGTAGCCCTCTATAGGGTGGGATTTTAAGGCCGTGTGACATGCTTTCACATCACATCTGTAGTGATTAGAATGATTTGATTAGAAAGAAAAACTTTTTTTTTTACTTAAATCCTGGGATTTATTTTTAAATTTTTAGAATTCATGCTTACTGTAATCTAAAAAAAAAAAACAACCCTGCTCTCAAGCTGTACTATAGAGCAACAGTAATAAAAATTGCATGGCCCTGGCATAGAAACAGAGTGGTGGATGTATGGAATCTAATCAAAGACCATAAATAAACCCACATACCTATGAACACTTGATTTTTGACAAAGAAGTTAAAAACCATACAATGTAAAAAAAAAAAAACCTTCAACAAATGGTGCTGATCTAACAGAATGTCTACATGCAGAAAAATACAAATAGATTCATTTTTATTATCCTGAATAGAACTAATTTCCAAGTGGATTAAGGACCTCAACATAAAACTAGACACACAAAATCTGTTACAAGAGTAAAGAGGGAAGAGCCATGAACTCACTGGCGCAGGAGACAACTTCCTGAACAGAACGCCAATAGCTCAGGTTTCAAGGTCAACAATTAATAAGTGGGACCTCATGAAACTGAAAAGCTTCGGTAAAGAAAAGGACAAAGTCAATAAAGCAAAACGACAGCCTACAGACTCAGAAAAGAACTTCAACAGCCCTACATCCAACAAGGGTTTATATACAATATATATAAAGAACTCAAGAAATTAAACGTCGGCAAAAAAATTCTAATTAACAAATGGGGTACAGAGCTAAACAGAAAATTCTCGACAGAAGAATATCGAATGACTGCGAAGCACTTAGGCATCTGAGAGATGCAAATCAAAACAACTATGAGAGTCCACCTGACACTTATCAGAGTAGATAAGACCAAAGACTCAAGTGACAGTATGTGCTGGTGAGGATGTCGAGAAAGAGGGTAACACTCCTCCATTGCTGGTGGGAGTGCAAACTTGTACAACCACTTTGGAAATAAATTTGGCACTTTTTCAGGAAACTGGGAACAGCTCTATCTCAAGACTCAGCTATACCACCCCTGGGCATATACCCCAGAAAGGCTCCTCCATAAGACAAGGACATTTGCTCAACTGTGTTCATAGCAGATTTATTTGTAATAGCCAGAAACTGGAAACAAACCAGATGACTCTCAACTGAAGAATGGATAAGGAAACTGTGGTACATCTACATAATGGCATACTATTCAGCTATCAAAACAAGAACATCATGAAATTTGCAGGCAAATGGATGGAGGTGGAAAAGATCATCCTGAGTGAATTAACCTAGACCCAGAAAGACACACATAATATAAACTCACTTATAAGCAGATATTAGCCATAAAATAGAAGAGGATAAACATACTACAACCCACAGACCTAAAGAAGCTAAGTAACAAGGAGGATCCTTGGGAGGATGCTTAATTCTCATTCAGAAGCACAAAGACACTGGAAGCAGTTGAAGAGAAGGAGCAGGATGGGATTGTACCATAGTTTTCCTCTGAAAGTCTCCACTCAGCACCAGATGAAAGCAAAAGCAGTCTCACAGCCAAACTTTTGGCAAAACACAGGGATTCCTTTGGATCAGTTGGGGGATAGAAGGACACAGAGTGGAGAGGAGCTCCACAAGATCCAACAAATCTGGGCCGGGGGTGGGGGCTGCAGAGACTGATGCACAAAACAAGGACCATGCATGGAGAGGACCTAGGCCCTCCACTCAGATGTAGCCAATAGGCAGCTCAGTCTCCGTATGGGTCCCCTATTAAGGCTGTCCCTGTCATAGACTTTGTTGACTGCACTTTGTTCACTGCCCCCACCACCACCCGGCCCCATGACATTGAGGAGGAGAATGCAGTCAGTCCTGATGATACTTGATAGGCTGAGTCAGTTGGTAAGGGAGAATGGCTCTTGAATAACTAGGGGAGGGGAATGGGAGGAGGAGGGAGGGAGAGTGGGACCAGGAGGAAATGAGGGATGGGGCTATAGTTGGGATGTAAAGCAAATAGAATTTTAAGACATAAATTAAAATTTAAAAAGAAAGAAAAAATAAACCTGAATTTGTTATGTACTGTCTTATATAGCAATTTATTATGAAAAATGGCTTACTGAGAGGTAGGAGTTTGAAATCTAGCCCTCACAATGGAGACACTATAGTCTTTCTCACGAGACTGCAGGAAAGATGAACACTGTGATGTCAGGGAGCCCAGGGTCCTTTCTTTTTGCTGAATCTGATGTAGTTTTTTTTTTAATGCCTGTGATGACTTTAAGATGTTTCCCCAAAATACCTATAGAAGAGATCTTCCAAAACCTAAATGAATAGGATGTTCGACTTTGAGTCCATAAATGAAAGTTTGAATAAAGAGTGACATTGCCAAAAAAATATTAGTTTTCTTGTCAGAAAATAAACTTCAGATCGTGAATCTGGAGTTGGGTCTTGATGAATTTTTGCAAGGTCAGACAATGTCATAATTCAGTCATAAACACATCATCTATAGTTTCACGTTTTTGTTTGCTCAGCAGTGATCTACTATTTGCTTACTAGACATGAGGATTTCTTTCTTGTCTTTGGGGACTAACAGTGAGTAAAACTATAGTGAAGATCCTCACTGTACAGCAGAGAAGGTGGGTAAGAAACTAAAAGCAAACGGCAGTAGCATTGCTTAGATATGGTATCCAAGCAGTGTGGGAGTTCATAGTCAGCAAGGCACCTGTAGCTCTCAGAGCATTGTTCTCTCTGAACACTGCCCAACATGTGACATCTGTAGCTGTCACTTCCATCTTTGTATTTGGTTTCGGGTTTGCTTAATATGTAAATGTTCTCTGTAAGAGAATGTTGTGGTTTCATCTAAAACAGCTTCCCTCCCCTCAAATCCTCGCATTTGATGACTGCTCCCTAGTGTGGTGGACTATGAGGACTCTAAGCTTTAATGAATCTAATGTTTTGTGGCTTCTTGGGTGACTGGGAGGTACCAGAAACTTCAGGAGGAGAAGACTAGTTGGAGAAAGTAGGTCACTGGGGATGTACCCCTGAAAGTGTGTCTGTCTCTCTCCTTTTCCCATTCTCTTTCTGGCTTCTGCCTACCTGAGGTGAGCAGCTCCACTGCACGCTGTGCTCCCTTCTGTGATGTTCCGCTCACCACAGGCTGAGAAATAATGAACCAAGCACTTAGAAACCCGAAGCCTCTGGAACTGTGACTCAAAGATGAACCGTTAAGTTGACTTTTGCAGAATTTTTCACAGTGACAGGAAGTTGACCAGCACAGGAAATAAAGAAATGAAGACATCTAATGCTCATATGAGCTACTTGCTAATTTCACAAGGATAGCACTTATACAAACTACTTAATACCAAGCTGACCACAACTATGCAGTTCAGGACTCCAGAGGCAAATGAGACCCCTAGAGTGAATGTGACTTAACCTATCTTCACAGCTGGCATTTGTTCCTTCTGACACGTGTCTTCTCCTTGATATTCTGAGTTGTTCTGTCCTGTATCCTTGATATCTCATACATTTGTCTGTAAGATAAAATAATCAGGAAACATTAGTTGACAGAACCAGCTGTGTCCTTGGGTCCAGCCACAATAATGACAAGGATGATGGTCACTGAGTGCCAGCCATTTTCCTAGAGACTGACACTTGCTTACTGAACAGCACTGACCACACACAGAGTCAAACTCTTGAGGCATGGGTTTGGAGTATCACCTTTGCTGTAAAAGAGGAAAAATATTTATGATCTGTATAAAATTACTGAATACTTTCTTGGAAGCAATTCTTTTTAAAATTTTTTTTATTTTTAATATTTTATTAATTTATCCATATTACATCTCAATTGTTAGCCCATCCTGTGTATCCTCTCATTCCTCCCTCCCTCCTGCTTTCCCTCTACTCCCCCTCCCATGTCTATGACTGAGGGAGACCTCGTCCCCCTGTATACGTTGGAAGCAATTCTTAAGGCAGAGAAGAAAATGCTTTGTTATTTAAATTTTAAATTCATTTTTAATTATGTTATGTGTGTGTGCCTATCTTTCTGTCTGCCTATCTGTGCAAATATGACAGTTTACATTTTACCTTGCATAAGCCTATGGGGTATGATAAGTAACTTTTTATCTCATAAATAAGCAATACAACTCCCTTTTCTCTTAAAACAGTTATTTTGCAAAGGAGCATGGGTAGGGATTTTTGACATATTTTATTTTACTTATATTTTTTAAAAAAAATCTACTATCAGTTCGAAAGCTCATCTGTCAGTTTTCAGGAACTCAGACAAAACACTGGATTGGAGGCTAAGGATGCATTTCTAATTTGTAGATGGGGTGAGGTGTTTCCTCACAGAGGAGGAAATCAGAGCGTTAGCCTGCCTTATATTCTTTCAGTGCTATTGCTTAAAGCCAAGCTCAGTTGTTGGTGTCTAGTAGGCATCTGTCAACCACTCGATGATTAGAATACAGAATTACACTCCAGGTAAATGCTAGCGAGATGCCACATTCTTTTCCCTTTTCTACAAATGCTGATTGATCTCTTCTGTAGACCACAAAGTCTATGCTTTAAAAAAAGTAATTTCCCCATATAACAACGCGAGACATTTTTATTTTAAAGCTATGACAGATCTGAGTACATATTTCAGTAATTCTACATTAAATGATCATGCAGTGTGGGAACTGGAAGAAAATTTCTAGAGCATTGGGTCCAGGGATTGCAAGTTCAGTCGCCTCCCAGGGTCAGAAATACTGTGAACATGTGACTGCCTGCGTTTAAGATCACAGGGAGGAGCACAGCTAACCCTGAAGCAAGGGACTGGAAAACCTGCCGAATTCCAGGCCACTTCTGACCTTGGAGAAAAGACTAGAGGAACCCTGCTCCTGCATAGCTACAACATAGAAGAGCTGTGCTTAATCCTTTGGTCTCTGCTGAGAGGCTGGTTAATACCACACTGATCACTTTTTTCAGGAGGGTAAAATGTCATCATGGAATTGTCTGGTCACAGAAAAATGCCATGGAAGGTTCTGAGCCTCAGTGCTTGCATTCAGCCATCGTCACATAGCTGACGTGTTTGCATTTTGTGAATTGCTGCTTAAACAGAATTCAGAAGCGTGGGGGAAGAGTCTTTACATCGTTTCCATTTGTGCTTTCTTGTACTTGAAAGAGGTGCAAATATACCGCAAAGAACTTCTTCACGTATTATTCATCGGATTTGAAGCCATATAAAGGTCATCTGCCTTTGATGGGCTGTGTCACTTCAGGTCATTGGCACCGTGAGCACTGCCTCTCTCAACAGCACCTCAAGTTTATTTACCGTGAAGTTGGTTTTAGCTTAAAATCATAAAATTTCTGTAAAATTCTAAGCACAAAGCTTGTTCATGTTTTGGTGATGAGAAAATATGAGCTTTCTACCTGCTAGGCGTGAGCCCCTCCCCTCCTCCTTTCTCCTGGATCAGAGCCTGTAACTTTTAAAAACCAGTTGGTAATAAATTGGTCTGTATTTTATCCTTTCACTCCAGCTGAGGTCATCAAAAACCTGTTGTGAGTTTTATTTTGTAAAGCACTGTCAGATGAATCCTTTTATATAAAAAAAAAATGAATGTAAACATTTTCTTTAAGAAGCATCCCAGGAGATTTCTACCCTCTGGTTAAATAACTATTTGTGTTCTTCCAAGCACGTCATCATCATCATCATCACCATCATCATCATCATCATCATCATCATCATCATCATTCTTATTTTTGGTTAATGCATCTTTCTTCTTTGTCTTGCTTCTGTAAACAAAATAAGATGTTATAGAAGGCTTCCAAATGTTATGGGGTTTTTAATGCTTTTTGTAGGAAATCAGGGTCTCTGAAATTATCACTGGGAATTTATCAGTGTCTAGGCTGTTTGGCTATCATTTGTCCATGCTTACACAATGCTCCAGGCTACAGTCTCATTGGATTCTCAAAAACGAAAAGAAACAAACAAATCAAAAACTGAACCAAACCAACAACAACCAACCAACCAAACAAACAAACAAAAAAGCAAGCTCGACATTGGCTGTGCTTCAAAAACAACAATGCTTTAGGATTCTTGAAAAAGTGAACAAATTCAGTTAAAGGTTTTGCACCATTTCAGGACCAAAATACACCAAAACAGTGATGAAACAGCCAAAGAGATGGGATGAGTGTAGGATAACAGTGGCAGCTGGACAGACTTCTGTACTGGGCTCACCAAATAGCTTTTCCTTAGACATGTTTCTCCAGAAGTCAAAAATCCCTGTGAAACTACTTTACTTGGAAGGCAGCATTTGTTATGTAATTGTCTCATTCCTTATTACTCTGTAGTTAGTAGGCCATATTTTTAAAAAGCACAGGAGGCCATCAATAGTGATACATTGTCTAATGGACCCATGCTCCTTATCAACAACTGTGACCACTGACATCTAGAGGTACACTCTGATCTCTCCTTTTCTTTTTTTTCTTTTTATTTTATGGCTTGAGAATTTCATACATGTATGCCATGGTTTTTGATCAAACTATCCATAGTCCATTCCCTCCAATTCTCTCCCATATTTCCAATGTTCTCTCTCAGTCTCACACAGTCCTTTTTAAATACACTGAGCCTACACAGTCCTACTAGTATGTGTGTGGGCGTAGGACTATACCCCGGAGCATGGGCAGCCTAGCAGGGCCACTGACAGCCAAAAGCTCTTCAGCTAGGGATGGGAATTTGGGAGGCCCTCTCCTCATCTACGCTGGGATTTTGGTTGGCTTGATTTTGTGCAGGTCTTGTGTATACAATCACAACTGCTGTGAGGTTTTTGTGTGCAATTTTCTTTCTTTCTTTCTTTCTTTCTTTTCTTTCTTTCTTTCTTTCTTTCTTTCTTTCTTTTTTTTTTTTTTGTTGTTGTTGTTTCTGTCTCCCAAAAGTACTTTTACACAACAGTCCACCCGTTCAGGAACTGTGATGACTTGTTTTTTTTGTTTTTGTCAACTCTACACATACACATAAAAAAAACCCTCTGCTGAAAAGAAATTTCCTTTGCATTGGCCTGTAGGCAAATGTGTTGGGGCATTTTCTTGACTAATAATTGTTGTGGGAGGGCCCGGTGGATGTACCACTTCTGAGCAGGTGGTCTTGGATTAAATACGAATGCAGTATCAGCAAGTCCCAGAGAACAAACCCGTAAGCAGCACTGCAGCATTGCGCTATGACTTCTGTTTCAGTTCCTGCATCCAGGTTATTGCCTTGAGTTCTTGTCCTGTCTTCTCTCATGATGGACTGTAAAATGAAATAAATCATTCCTTCCTCAAGCTGGTTTTGATTAGTGCTGTATCACAGCAATGGAAACCAAATTATCATAAGAATTGTTATAGGAAAGTGGATGAGAAAGACTGTTCTTTTGTTTCCTCACCCCCGTATTTGGTACATCTGGTTTGAATTTTGTTGTTGTTATCAGCTCTTTACAAGGGCTTTGCAATGCCTTGTTTTCCTGTCTGGGTTGTGGGCACTAAAATTTTTTTAGTTGTGCTCTACTTTTCATTTTTTTCTATTTAGTTTTCGCAAATCAATACTAAACCAGGCATAGCTTCCATCAGATAATTTTCTTTTTCTTTCCCTAACTTGTCTGTACCCAAATTCTAGACATTTATAATTTTGACATAATGACTTGACCTGAATCCTTCTCCTCTGTGTCAGGTCATTATTTTTTCAATGTTTGTATCTACTCCAGACTCCAGCTTGACAACGTGAGTTAACAATCAGAGAGGGAAAAAAGTCTGCAGCTATCAATCTACCGTTTATGTTTGTCAGAATAGCTACCACCTAGAACCTCAATTGGGTTCTTCATGAAAAGAAAGCCAACCAAGTGGCTAGGAAGCCACTTGGATTTTAAAGAAGAACCTTTTAAAGGTACCAAAGCCCACTCCTACTCTCTGATATAATTCTGCCACTTTCTCTGGTGTTCCAATTTTTCCAAATTTCTCAAATTCTGCTACTCCATGTCCTGTTCATTCACCGCCTTCCTATTTGTTCTTTTTTTTTTCTTTTTTTTTCTTTCTTTTTTTTTTCTTTATTAATTTATACTTGTTACATCTCAATGGTTATCCCATCCCTTGTATCCTCCCATTCTTCCTTCCCTCCCATTTTCCCCTTATTCCCCTGCCCTATGACTGTTCCTGAGGGGGATTACCTCCTCCTGTATATGTTCATAGGGTATCAAGTCTCTTCTTGGTAACCTGCTGTCCTTCCTCTGAGTGCCACCAGGTCTCCCCCTCCAGGGGACATGGTCAAAGGTGAGGCACCAGAGTATGTGAGAAAGTAATATCCTACTCTCCACTCTACTGTGGA